>NC_134839.1:91002539-91663206 GCF_965363235.1 Mytilus galloprovincialis
ACTTCGGTGTTCACATGAATATCAATAATGTAATCATTTTCTATAAATATCCTGCTAGCAAAACTTTGAATTTTTCGAAAAACAAAGGACTTTCTTATCCCAGGCAAAGATTACCTTAAATATATTTGGCATTACTTTTTGAAATTTTCGATCCTCAATGCTCTTCAACTTCGTCCTTGTTTGGCTTTATAAATATTTTGATATGAGCGTCACTGATGAGTCTTATGTAGACGAAACGCGCGTCTGGCTTACTAAATTAGAATCCTGGTACCTTTGATAAATATTTACGTATGTTCAAAATGAAGTGACAAACTATGACAAATCTTCAGAACATACTAAAAAGTACTAAATTATATAATCTTAGGAATATGGTATTATTTAATACATCTTTTCTATATTGAGTTGATCATTATACGCAATACGATATAGGTAGGCGATTATAGTAGCATTTTCTTCATTTCCTCTGTCCTGATTCTGATATATCGACACCCTTTACAGATGTGTCCTTCGTCTAAATATTATTCGACCATATACAAAGAAAAAGTTTATAACATTACTTTTTTTTAGTTTCTGTTCAAAAACATGAACAAAATACTGTATAAACGACGTGTGTCCGAAGCGCTTTTCTTGATTTACTTTAACAAAGAACGCTGAAACCTAAACATGTGATAGAATGAATTTAGGTCAATTTTTTTGAGGGAGTTGAAACCTTAGTTTTTTTTTAACAATTTCAAACGTAACTTTACTTTAAAAATTGAAAGGTTAGAATAATTTCATAACAGTTTTATAAATCGCCTATTTCTGTATATGCTATGGATTTGAAGTCAAACATTTTTGAAACATAGATTTTTTGTACGATTTAATCCTCTATTAAGGTTTAGAACCTCTTATTCAGGCCAGGTCGGAGAAATATACAAGAAAGTAGTACAGGATTTAAACAAAATAGCTCCTACACATATCTCTAACTGTGTCAATGGGTGAATTATTTTGGTAGTTTTTGGTATCAAATGAAAGCTTGGGGACTTGGGATCACTTTTAAACCATGTCCAAAGTTTCTTTTGAATAATAAAAAAGTATATAAAATCATGATAGAAGGGCACATTGGCCCTGTTGTTCAGATCAGACTATCAAACTTTCGAAAACCAGTACGCAATTAAAAGTATGTTGAATTATTCAGCACAATTCAGGATAAGGCATAGTTTTGACAAGAATTGACTTGTACTTTATTTGAACTTTAAACAAAACAGCCATTAATGTTTTAAATTGCAGAATTTAACATAGAAAGCAATGGGGATATGCATTAGTGGTTTTATTGTAGTCCTGTAATATTGGTTTTAGTGTAGTCCTGTAATATTATGTTTTATTGTAGTCCTGTAATATTATGTTGTCATTTTAATGTTATAATTAACATTTCCATTAAAGTACGATGTTTGGCATGCCACAAAACAAGGTTCAACCCACCATTTTTTTCTTTAAAAATGTCCTGTACCAAGTCAGGAATATGGCCATTGATATATCATAGTTCGTTTCTGTGTGTGTAACATTTTTACGTTGTGTTTCCGTTGTGTCGTTTGTTTTCTCTTATATTTTAGTGTGAATTCACATTACTATAAGACGTGTCACGGTACTTTTCTACCCCAAATTCATGTATTTGGTTTTGATGTTATATTTGCCATTCTCATCGGATTTTGTCTAAGGCTTAGTCCGTTTTTGTGTGTGTTACATTTTAATGTTGTGTCGTTGTTCTCCTCTTATATTTAATGCGTTTCCCTCAGTTTTGATTTGTTACCCCGATTTTAATTTTTGTCCATATATTTACGAGTTTTGAACAGCGGTATACTACTGTTGTCTTTATTTATACCTTTTAAATACAGTCGAAAGGATGGCGGCAGAGCAAACAGTCAGAGAACTGTTGTAAGCTTTCGAATTGAACAACAAAATACTTGTTCACCTCAAACCCAGTCAATAACTGTATACTGCTTCCCTTGAGCATTTGACTTCGTACAACTTACAATTTAAATTTGGGTCAAACAAAACAGATGTTGACATCAAACCCAGTGTATTTTTAATAAAGTTAAACAGGTTAAAAAAAATCTGTACCAACAGTTCATTGATAAATAGGGAACATTTACAGATGTTTCATTAGCATTTAATGTTTTTGTTTAACTACTTGACTTTATTACTGAAAGTTTATGTTAAAACAACATATCTCAAACATGATATATGATAGACAATAATGGCCAATTGAATCGTTTATTAAAAATATTTCTGTTGCGCTTCTGTAACACTGATTTGACATTGTAATAAAAACAACAAAATATATATGTAAGGATTCCGACATCTGCCCTTTTTTTGTTGCTCAAATGTATAGTCGTATTTCGTTTCATTATATCTTAAAACATTTTTATGACATTCAGTCTTGCATTTAATGCGACATTAAATGTCAAATTCATGTCTACCAAATTGAATCAAACTCTCTCTCTCTAATATGAATTGAAACATACTCAATAGTTTGTTAAAGAAACAACAGACACGGCTTCCTATGCCTCATTTTAAGACTTTGACATAAGCGGTCATCTTAGTATCAGAATTTACCACAGATGAGATGATTTTAATTATAAAATCATGAATTTTCCCTACCTTAGAAGCAATATATCAGCTTCACCTGCTTATGGGATATTCAATAGCCAACTCATTTGATAGTAAATAGCTTGCAGCTGATACTCAGACTTAATAAAACGTCACCAGTGTCTGAGCAGGAAGTTTATAAACCAGGGTTATATCAAAGAAAGTCTCGTCCTTTTTAAAAAAAAGTTCGTCTGAAGATACCAAGACCATGTATATAAATATTCCATATAAACTTCACAAATAATACATAATGGTCTTGGGGTATACTTTATTATAGGTACTAATCTTTTTTTATCATCTTGATAACGTATTGTGCCAGTTCTTTTTATTTGTCTCTGTATATCTTTTTAACCTTTTCTGTTTATTTAATTTTCGGTAATATCCTAGCGTGTTTCGTACTTATACATCACTACATCGTTTTAAGGTGCTTTGTTCATTTTTGTGTTCTTGTATATCATTGTTGCTTTCATATCATGTTTATATATTGTCTACATGCCATTTTGTTTTCCTTTGTCGACAAAGTTGTTTATTTTATAATGATCATAACACAATGTTGACTATTGTACCTCAATTTTTTGTCATTTTTTTCCTATAATGTCTGTTTGACCTCATTTCACATTGTTGTCAATATATAATGTAGTTCTATGTGATTGCAATGCAAGTGAGAGGTTTAGCTTTTTATAACACAAGGTTTAATCCACCATTTCGACATGCCTGGAATTTTTCTTGGTATTTTTGTTATCTTATTATTAATCAGAATTTCAAAAGACACCAGTAAATAGTTATCATCGGTACCAGGAGTATAACTAGATACGCCAGACGCGCGTTTCGACTAAGACTTATCAGTGACGTTCAAATCAAATTAGTTAGAAAGCCAAATAATTCATACTTTTGAAAACAGTAAATTTATTAAAATGACCATATAATTGATATTCAAGAATAAAGTTGTAGAGCATTGAGGACCACAAAATTCCAAAACATTGTGTCAAATACGGATAAGGTAATCTATGCATAGGCTTAGAAAATCCTGTGTATTTCGATTAATATAATACTTTTAAATCCCTGCTGTGACGTTAGCCTGTTCATTTCACGTTATTTCATATACTTATACATGTATATTAACTCTTCTTTAATCCATCACCGAAATGAAGTCATAAAACTATATTCAGTAGTATATATGTAGGACTCGGAACCACGATGGTACTCCTAAATGCGATGGTCACGCTGAAGTGCGATGGTCCACGCTGAAGTGCGATGGTTAGCACGCTGAAGTGCGCTGGTGGCATTGTGACGTTAGCATTGTTGATAGCTACGCTGAAGTGCGATGGTGGCATTGTGACGTTAGTATTGTTGATAGCTACGCTGAAGTGCGATGGTGGTTAAGCTGACGTGCGATGGTCTGTCTGTGACACTGATTATACAAAAAAAAAAATAGACATGAGATGTTTAAATAAAACAGCATCATTAAAGGAACAACCATTTAACTTCTAGTATGAGGGGGGAGGGTGAATGGTATTTGTCTGAGTAAGAAATTTTATTTTAGTATTTCGACGCTTTTATTTAAAATAAATATATTAAGAAATAACAAAATAAGGTACTAGGAAAATATATTTTTGTAAGTCGTTCCCTTAGTTTTGACAACCGCAATTTGCTAGACTCGTATTTGGTAAATCTTCTAACTTCTGTTTAGGTCAAATCAAACATTTTATGTTTTTTAATCTAAATCCAAACATGCCAATTTTCCGATTAGCACACATTAGTATGGACTCAGAAAAGATGGTGTTCAACTTATGCTGAGTTCACACGTAGTTCGAATTCGATTCGCAATAGCTAATTCGAATTAGTTTAATTCGCATTTGAAACGTTTAACGTCCATACATCGATTCTAATTCAAATTGCAATCGCGTCGAAATCGCTTTTCTGTCCAAACGACGTTCACTTTTAATTCGTATTAACAAAAGCGTATTTCTAATGCGAACTGGATAATTAGAATTAGCGAATTCGAACCAATTCGAATTAAAATAGAAGAGTGTGTGAACGCGATTAGCGAATTCGATTCGAATTCAATTCGAATCAAATATACGTGTGAACGCGGCATTGGTTGAGGGTTGTAAATTGGGAAGTACACGTAGGGACCAGTCATGTTAATTTCGAACTTACATGATTTAGACAAATATCACAGTAGCCAATTAGCCACAACTAAATAAGACTAGAGCGACGGTGTTACTACAAATCAGGAATTATCTCAACTTGGTATAACAAAACATTGCTAATACTAGCATTTTTTTTTATTAAGTTGTCCACATGAAATCATGTGACGTTTACTCTTTAAAAAGATTAATCACAATCAATATAAAGATAAATATACTTTATTTATAGTGCGGTATAATTCCATACACTGGTTCGCCCATTTGCTGATCAAGTTTACGCTCCCCATATATTTCCTCCACATGTAATGCAAAAAACGTTATGAGACTTTAAATGTTCGTTACTTTCTTATTCCCTCTATTTCCCCAGTTAACATAAAACCTTCATATACAACATTATCTTCATGGATTCCAATCTATATTGTATTTGAAAACGTTACAATGTTCTGAAACCGTCATGTTTAACCATCGCACCTCAGCTTACGGACCATCGTACTCCGGCTTGGACCATCGCACTTCAGCGTCCCCATCGCACCTCCGAGTCCTACATATATAATATTTATTCTGCAACCGGATGATATTGTCGATTTTACAAATATCAATATAAAGATATTTCAGCTAAAATCATCTATGTGACCATCAAATGTTGTCTTTCTGTTTTAAAATATCATTTTATTACCAAACAAATCATTTGTTGTTTCAATATAAATTTATTATTTGGAACTCAATGATTTTTCTTTTGGATGTAAAAGTGTTGACAAAGCGCGTTTTGCATTTCGCACTTCATTCTAAAAATGTGTACACGATCAACACTTTTACGCCGCGATAACATTATAAAAAGAAGCAGTAATTTTTATGATTACATATTTATGCTATAAAATAATTTTTTTTTATTCACCTTTGCACTTTTTTTGGTGGAAGCACGTGTCATCATTTCATTTAGTTAGTTTATGAATAACGCGCTATTTTTGTTAGGCAATCAAAGTAACGGATTCTCGTTAAACATACATCTAATAATATGACAAATTTCAACTGTTTGACTATAAAGAAAGATAACCCCATAGTTCAAATAACAAAGTCAGGTTAAATAACGCGCATATAGTGTCTTCAATATGTTTAACTAGTTTCATCGTATGTATCTTCAACTCTAAAAAATTTACATCTCCTTAATTATAGGCAATTAAACGGTAACACCTATGTTTTCACTGAAAACATTATAACACTTCATAAAAAAATATTGAAAATCATTTAAGAGATGAAAATTGACAAAGCTCAATCATTTTTTTTAATGCGATTAATATGAGATACTCTTGACAAAATAATCATAATTGTTGATAAAGCTTTTGACATAACATTCCACCAACTCTTAACCATATCATGTCGAACAATGGTACATATAAGGTTTTTGTTTTGATTACTTCCTATGCATGGCCAAAATACTAAAACAGAAACAAAAAATCCATATACATGTAGAAGGAAGAAAGAAATATAGTAAACATCAAGAAACGATCAGAAGCCTCACAAAGGATTAGGTCCGGTAAGGGCCCATTTTGGCCTTAGATTATGTACACTTTTTAAACACCTAAGTGGCTACTTTAGTTGATTCAATTTGTTTGAGTGAAAGATTTAAACTAATCTAGTCATTTCAGACGCTCATATTAAAGCTTAAATATGAAAAATCTATCAAAAATGCCAAAATATGTCACTTTTCAGATAGTTTTTATCAAAAATGAAAGTTGCCGCATCCGTGTTCACTCCAACCTTTATATATGTTACGAATTATCATCAAATACAACTTAAAGTTAAATATTAAGAATGAACACGAATGCGGCCACTTCCATTTAAGACGAAAACCGTCTTGAATTTAACTCAAATGCTAAAATTGTGAAGTTTCTAGTAATTTAGCATGACCTAATGATGCTAGTATCCGAAATATGTGCATTTTATTGCAAAAAATGGCCCGCATATATATTGCAGAAGTATTATGCTTTCCAATAAATAGCTTAAAGTTTACACAATAACAACTTTGAAAAAGTGATATATTTTTCGGCCAAATTGAGGTCTTACTGAACCTACTCCTTTGATGAAAAACAATAGGTTTTTTATACATCAACTTTTCCGTTCTGTAACGAGGAAATAACAAGTAGTTGCTTCTTTATCTGTTTCATTTTGGAGCAGGTATATTGCTTCCTGAACACCCGAGTTAACTTGCCGTTTTATTCAAAATTATATTCATGTGCTAAAAACAAGTTTAGAAACCATTGCAAACACAAAATTCACCACTTAGATAACATTTTGTAATATAGGTTTTTATGTATAAATATGTATCATTTTAAAACATATTATTTTTTAGGAATAGGATTGCCACCAAGGGATTCAGGACGAGCGAATGAGAATGCACAGAGCAGTACAAACAAGGACTTAATCGGTAACGTAAACAAAAATCCTACAAATTCTTGGTTTTTATTAAAGTTATTTCAAAAACATGGTTTTGATACACATAAGTATCCCACGATATCGTTAGAAATAAGGATAACAAACTGTGATTACCAAATAAAAAAACACTCCCTCAGTGTTGATGATCTGATTATATACAAACGAGAAAGTATGATAAAACTATAATAATAATATAATGATTTTAAAAGACACAAGACTTAGAGACGTCAGTATTTACTTTTTTGAAATGTGTCTTACGGTTTTTTGTTGTTGCTCGAATTAAGGCAATAGTACTTTACCAATATTCAAATCTTCTAAATCAACTAGAACGAAACAAATCAAGGTAATACAAAAACCAAGTTAATCACATAAACACACAGAGGATCTAGATCATGTTACCATGGACTGTTGTCCTTTATATAACTGTCTGCTTCTTATTTAGTTACATGACCTTTTGAGGAATTAGATAGTATAGCAACTTTAAAAAGTGTGCAGTCACACGAAAATAATAGAATTATTTCACTCTTTTTTTTTAACACTGTAATTGGTTCTTTATTGCATATATTGCTGTTTAACAATTAAACTTGGTGTACAGCATTTCATCAAGTTTCCTTATTAAATTCCCACTGAATTTCCAGGGATAATATTCAGTAAAATTAACTAATAAAATACATTGGTTTAATTATCTGAATACATTAAACTGTTATTATAGTTGTTACAAATAGTCTTGGCCATTGCTTTGTTTGGATTTGTTTGTTTGCTTTTTGGCCTTGAACGTTTGTCCCTAATATTTTATTAACTGTGAATTTGCATTCAGATATCGCAGATCAAATTTATTCGTTCATAGTGTGTTAATGCACGTTTTTTGACTGAGTTAAACCTGCCAATTGATATCTTATCGTGTGTTTTTCTATGTTGTGATGTTATGCTATTGTTTCAGAAAAAGGGAGAAGGTTTGGTACCATTAAAACGTTTAATCCCGCGGCAAATGTTTGCACCTGTCCTAAATCAGAAATCTGATGTACAGTAGTTGTCGTTTGTTTATGTAATTCATTCGTGTTTCTCGATTCTCGTTTTTTTTTATAAAGATTAGACCGTTGGTTTTCCCGTTTGAATGGTTTTACAGTAGTAATTTTGGGGCCCTAATTTTGAAGGCCGTACATTGACTATAATGGTTTACTTTTATAAATTGTTATTTGGATGGAGAGTTGTCCCATTGGCACTCATATCTCATCTTCTTAATCTTTTTGCTACTTCACAAAAAGTATTTTCGGACATATTCATAAAAAATAGTATTTAGAAGAATTATTTAACTCAATGTTGATACGCATTTGCATGTTTTAGGATTGGAATTTCCACCAGGTTTTCGAGGTCGAGTGAATGAAAACGCACAGAACAATGCAAACAAGGACTTAAATGGTAACTTAAAAACAAAACCTACAAATTCTGAATATTTAAAAAATCCAAATAGAAAAGATAAAGTCATTTGAAGATCATAACATTGATACATCAACATTTCTCACGAGATGTCATTAAAGTTTACAAAAGATAACTATCTTTATTTGAGATCACAACATCAAATGAAATTCGCAATCTCGGTTAATGATATAATTTCAACTAGAAAGTATGAAACAGCTACTTTTTGGGCTCTTCAATTTTAAAGTTAAAAAGAATAAGTAATGTATCAAGTAACTTCCTTTAGATGATTACAATACATAGATTTGTCAGATTATGTGAATCGTGTCATACTGGTTTGTTTTAGAGCTTGAATTTAGTCGACAATTGCTTACCAATGCTAGAATCTCGTAAATCGATTAGGAAATAAACAAATTAAGGTAAAAAAAAAACCAAAAACTTAGTTAATTTTATAAAGTTTAAAAGGAGCGACACCTGGTGGGTCGCCAGGGTAACAGTCTCATGTGCTGCACAATAAGGAACAGGACACATTATTTTATTATAATAAAACTTTAATGGTATTCAACTTCTAACAATGCTAGCAAAACTTAAATATCTTTCCGACTTATATTTTGAGATCTTTTCATTAGTATACAAAATGTCTTGGGCACAAATGTTTATGTGAGTTAAATATTTTTTTGGATACAACCTTGAATCAAAACTAATATACCAAAAAATATACAAATAATGGTCATACAGATAAAACACGTCATTTTAGCATGCTTAAAACGTCAAAGTGACAAATATAATTACCTGTCTTATTTGAAGAGCCATTTGACACGTTATTCTGTAAAGTTTATCATCACAATAAAAGTTTGAAATTGGAAATCATCGCCACGTAGCCTTAAGAACAATGATAAGATTGTTATCATAGACCGTTTTCTCTAATATATTTTTACCTATTGTTTAATCAACGGTCATTGATTTATTAAGTTTCACAACTACATAAGGCATGCAGTGACATGAAAATATGATAACTATTATTAATGAACATTGAAGTGCAATTGTTGGTATATCAAGGAATGTAAACTTTAGACGAACACTTTCTCAAAGCAATGTACTTAACCATGATTTTAACATACTTTGTGTTTTAGGAATAAAGTTGCCACCAGGACGAAATTAAAATGTACAGAGAAATGCAAAGAAGGACATATCTACGAATTCTGGAATTTTGGAAAACTAAATAGAAGAAAAAAAAATATCAGTCATGACGATAATCCATATTTTATTTTACTAAATGTTTTTGATTATATTATTTTATCTCAATCACATATAATGATAAGACCACTGCTTGACCTCTTTATAGGCGAAAATGCAAAACTTATCAAATAACATTCCTCAGGTAATCATACATTTTTTAATTGAGTCTTACAGTTTTGGTTTCAGGGTGAAACTACAAATCTTCAAATATTATCATACTTTGATATCTATTTAATGCAGCTACAAGTACAGGCTTTACAAAAGTTTTGGTCACATATATTAATGTGAATTTAATTTCGTCTTCGGTTAAGTTAATTACCCATTTTACCGTTATACCTTGTTTAAGGTGAAAGACGTCATTTTCAAAATGTTTCAGAGTTCATAGCAATTTCAGAGTTCACTTTTTTGAATCGAAGAAATTAGCATTCAATTTATTTATTAGTAGTATTAACACAACTTAGAAATAACCGAAACATATTAAAATTTGAGCAATTTAAGTATTTAAACTAAAAATTCCAACCTACCCCTACGATACCAACATATCATTCTATGTGTTTGTGATAAAGAAAAACGTGTATGAGTATTTACAAATTAAACAGGAATATGAATTTACATGGATAACAAGATTGTTGTTTTATTCTCTTATAATGGATGTCACGGCATATAAGTTACTTCCTAACATAAGTTCCAAAAAGAGGAAATATTCTTGAATATTATTTCCAAAGGAATAAATATTACAGTATATGTTCCTAACGGAATAAATGGTATATAATATTTGTTCCAACAGGAATATGTATTATGACATTGTTTATAACAAAGTTTCCAGTAGAACTTCTGTTAGGCGGAACAAATCTAAGTTGACCATATGCCATTTTGTCTTCCTTTGTTTGACATATTTCTTTGTTTTTAAAGTAATTAAGATTACAAAACAATGTTGACTGTCTTATCTTATGTACCTTTGGATAGATTACCTTAGGTGTATTTGGAACAAATGTTTTGAAAATTGGGTTCAAAATGCTCTTACCTTTACACTTGTTTGGGTTTCTAACTATTTTGATCAGATGAGTCTTATGTTGACGAAACAAGCGTCTGGCGTATCAAATTATAAGCATGGTACCTTTGATAACTATTTACCCATATTCTTGACATTTTTACCTTTGCCTGTTTTGTTATGTCACACACTTTTGTCAATATGATAGCATTTTTTGCAACTGTCATACAAGTGAGAGGTTTAGCTAGCTATAAAACAAGGTTTAATACACCATTTTCTACACGCGAAAATGCCTGTACCAAGTCATGATTTTGGCAGATACTCTAAATTCGTTTAAATGTGTTTGTACTTGATTTTGCCATGGATAAGAGACTTTCCGTTTTGAATTTTCTTTGGAGATGGGTATTTTTCTTTTTATATTTATATGAGAAGCACAACAGTCTTTTGAACACTGACCTGGAAACTAAAGATGGGGATCAAATATAAACCCACTCAAACTAGCGTTGAACTGTACTGGTATGTTGCCTTCTTTGACCCAAGTTATAAGTATTGACTGATGTTGCTTTATGGATGATCAACCAAATGATTTTCAGCGCACATGTCCATCAAGCATGCTATAATGATAAACTAAACATTTAGGAACGGTTGTTATACTATAAGGTATACTTTTCGTATTATTTTGAAGCTCTTGTACATAAATTGAATATTTTGCGACATTGTTCGTTTATTTTATATCAATACAAAATACTATTCCCAACAATTGATAGCATTACCAATATATAGTACTGACTTGAAATTGATTAAACATCTATTTACGAAAATAAGGCTTAAGTAAGAAGTGTTTACAGCATAAACGATACTGATGTACCGTAGAACCTATTACCACAAAATCTATTATTTGATTTAAGGTGATGCAATTTATGCGTAAGATCTGTAATTCCAATTGTCTGCATTCTAAATCAATTGAACAAATTGAATAGTACACTTCAATGTGTGATATTAATCAAGTTCATAATTGATCGATCTCCTATGCATCATTTTAATGAATACTTATCAATACTAACTCCGAATATATGTCTGGAGTCACAAGTCAACCTGTAATTTACTTGTCAAGTGCAACTGCGGGTGTTGGCTGGCAACTATATTGTCTATTAATAATACTGTCGAAAGATGCATTTTTAACCGGATTTTCTACGAGAATGTCGGTTATTGATTTGGGAATGTACGGCTGTTGGTCGGGCAGGCGGCAGCCAAATGTTGTCAGTGCATTTACTTATTAACCGTTTAACCAAAACTTTAAAAATTTTAATATGTTGTTGCTGATGACAAAATGAAGGTCAAGTTGAATAATGACGAGTTTGTCTTTTATTGTACAGGAGTTATGATTCTTGAAAGATTGAAAAATGGTGTTTCCAGTCATGTCGTTGTATTTACTCATGAATCATTCAACCAAAGCTTTTCAAATTTTGTTGGTAATGATTCAAAACGGAAGTCAAATTTGATATTGACGATTTTGAATTTCACCGTTTGGGAGTAATGGTTCCTAAATATTTTTAAAATGGTGTTTACAGACATGTCCTTGCTGTTACTCACAAACCGTTTAACCAAATCTTCTCAAATTTTAGTATAATGTTACTGATGACAAAATGGAGGTCAAGTTTGATATTGACAATTTTCACTTTCACCATCATGCAGAAGTTGTGGTTCTTGAAAGGTTAGAAAATGGTCTTTCCAGTCATGTCCGTCCTTTAACTCATGAACCGTTGAACTAAAGCTGTTCAATTTTTAATATGTTGTTACTATAACTGATAACAAAATAGAGGTCCATTTTGAATTGGACGATTTTCACCTTCACCGTTCAAGAGATATGCATGATTCTAGTGATATCGAAAAATGCCATGACTGGCAGTCTCTTGTTACAAAATATATGGCGAAAAAGAACATTTTTTAAAATGAATAATTGTTAAACTTACATGCCTGAGATATTTTAATGTGGAAGAATGCACTAGTTGTTTTTTTTTTTTTTGTTGACACGTCAAACTAACCAATCTTACCTTATTGAAAAGTGATAGTGATCTTAACATACTAGTACATTAACATACTTAACATACTAGTACATTAACATACTTAACATACTAGTACATTAACATACTTAACATACTAGTACATTAAGACGTGTAGTACTGTAAATAAACACTTTTTGTCCCGAGATCTTAATGAAGAAAACCATATAAAGAACAGTTTTCCCAATTTCCTCAATTAGTTCATATAAGAAATTATAAAGGACTGATTGATTATTTATGTGAAACGCCACTTTCAGTACTATTTCATGGCGGCCAGGTTGTCCTGTGGAACCTCGACCTTCGGCTGAAAACTAGCAAACCTCGATGATTATTAACATAAGTTTCGAAACACCTTCCTACAGCGGGGTTCGAACTTTCAACTGCAGTTTTGAAAGGTTTATGATTACTGTATATGAAATACATAGACCACTCAGCAACCGAGGTCAGAAATAAACTCATCATAGATACCAGGACTAAATTTTGTATATACGCCAGACGCGCGTTTTGGCTACAAAAGACTCATCAGTGACGCTCGAATCCAAAAATGTTTAAAAGGCCAAATAAAGTATGAAGTTGAAGAGCATTGAGGACCAAAATTCCTGAGATCACCCCTAGTTTTTGGTGGGGTTCGTGTTGTTTATTCTTTAGTTTCCTATGTTGTGTCATGTGTACTATTGTTTTTCTGTTTGTCTTTTTCATTTTAGCCATGGCGTTGTCAGTTTGTTTTAGATTTATGAGTTTGACTGTCCCTTTGGTATCTTTCGTCCCTCTTTTCCTAAAAGTTTTGCCAAACTGAGCTAAGGTAATCTATGCCTGAGGTAGAAAAGCCTTAGTATTTCAAAAAATCAATATTTTGTAAACAGTTAATTTATCAATGTAACAATATCAATGATAATTCATGTCAGCACAGAACAGTCAATGCTTCAGTATTAAAATGATTTTTTAATCTTAAATGTTCTAAATCAAGCTATGATTAATTAATGAAACTAATGTGCAATCTGTCTCAGTTAAATTAGTCGATTTGGTTATTATTTGACGATTTCTTTGTGTAACGTGACATCGATCACATGATATGGTATTTATAACTCCTCGTCTTTCAAAGTTTTGGGTTTGAGTTTTTGAAAAAGGAACAAAAAGAAAAGGACCACGGACACGCAAAAGTTTAAAGTGTTGTTTTTGTTTTGGGGCATCATGTTGACATAATTAGACAGCAGGTGTTATTTTGTTCTCATCGGCAATCATTTCGAAAGTAAACATTTCTGAAACATAAACCGAAGGTTAAATAAGCCAGCAGTGCTATATCCTTCCATACAACTTACTTTTTATAGTTTAAAGTCATATGAGACTTTAAAAAATATGCATATGTTTTTTTATAACTAGAACGAAATTCATAACAGTGTGGTCGACAGAAAAACGTTTATTAGTAATTGTACTGAAAAGTTTACCTTTAACTTGTTTGTCGTTGGCGATGATTTTATGCTCACTCAGTCTATCGTAGGCCTTCAAGTAGGGATTTAAATAATCATTTGTTACACATTTTGATACATAAAATGAAACTTTCTTTTCACATATCATTTAAGGAATTTATTTTAAATAATTGTTATACCATCACTTACAACAGTTTCACTTTTAAGAATATTAATGTCCAGAGCTGATATCAATAAATAATAATAATAAAAAAAAAGTTTATTCTTGGTAATTAAAACCAAAAAAACTTTTAAGTTAATAGGGACCCGCGTTATTTCAGAAAATATCTTATTGATTAAGAGAACAAAAACTTCTACGTTGTGATCATTTAAGAGTGGCCTTCTATTTATTCAATGCTAACCATGTGGGCTTTTTTTTTTATATATATACCATAAATCGATTCGTTCATTCAGATATTTGTCAGTTTGCCTTGGCTCTTCAAGTCCAACACACAACTTCTCACGAAATTGGTATTTTTCTTACAAAAATTACATCCATGTGATGTATTCTTTTCATGGAGAAAGAATGTTTCACCTTATTTTATTTGTTATCGTTTTTTTGTGTGTGTATCATTGACGTATAAGACAACCTGAATCTTCTTTATTCAAATTTAAAACATACGAGATGGCAATTATGACACAAAATAACTAAATTAAACTTACAGCAGAAGAAAGATAATGAACATCGCTTTTATAGTCTTCTAAATATCGAAGACGCGTGGTCTTTTTAAAAATGATGTAAATTTATAAAGGAAACAACAAACAAAATAGTTCGAATATTTATATTGGAAAAAGTAACGGTGTGTAAATCATAACAATTATTTTATTTTAATGAAAATCAAACTGTTGAATTTTTCCGCTGCGAGCAAATTTTTAATTTTGGTCGCATTTTGAAAATCAATAAATCTTGTATTCTTGTTGGAAGCTGCACTGTGTAGTTTATACCCGTTTTTTTCAATGCCACACAAATCCAACACAGACAAAAAAAAAAAAAAAAAATGGTAGGTTCAAGAAATAATTGATGCAAACTATACTTTATTGTAGTTTTAACATGGGTAGGCATTATATTCGTGATTATTTTTGCCCGAGCGATATCGAAAAACTATTATAAAAAGTGTCCTAGTTCAGTGAAAATGTACGTCATACTTATTTCCTAAACAAATAAATAAACAAACATTAATTAATTAACATACAACACTACCAAAGGCCAGAGACTCCTTACTTGTATGATTTTGTAAAAAAATGCGTCTTTTTAAAACAGTCGAAAACAAAATTGTCTGTCCAATGGAAAAGTCGAAGCCCAAAAAAGATGAACAGTGCATTATAGAAACATAGAAGCTGGTTGCAAAAGTTGACGACAAGATCTTTTTTATAACTTGAGTATGGCCTAATACTATTAACCTGAAATAAATATATTTATAGCAATTCCCTTGATACGAAAGATCTACATGTTGCCTTGGGCTTTTTTTTTTTTCTTTTTTTTTTTTGCTCTTTGGTTGGGTTTTTGTCTCAATGACAATTCAATTTTCATTCTTATCATAGATATAACTGCATGTTAAAATAAGAATATGAAGTGTGATAGGCAATCAGACACATTCTTTCCAGGGATCAACAGGCGTTATCAAGCTATAGGTCCCCGTATGGCCTTCGACCATTAGCAAAATACACACTTTATAGAATGAAAGCTTCAAGAGGTCTTGGGATGAAAAAAACAAACATAAAAGATGAGCGAGAAAAAAAATAGGGATACCGCATGGAAATTGGAAAATGGTCCGCAACATTAATTTAGTCAACTGACTTAGTTGAAATTAAAGCCTGGCGAATTTTAGCCTTTTGCAATGGATGTGATGTATGTTTAAAAAAAAATCATGGTTTGTTTGTATAAATCAAGTCTTGTTTTTAAATTATTTGCAAGTAAGTTTTAAGTCATGAATAAATAATCACTCACAGAAAGACGTCAAATTCATCAACAAAAGAAAAAAAATAATAGACGACCGACAACGCACAGAATATCATGTATGTGTTCCGGACCATATGAGTATTTGGACCATACGCATATATCATGACCATAAGGGTATACTAATATGGTCCAACCATACACGTATGGTCCAAATACTCATAAGGTCCGGAACATATTTTATTTGCGATCACAAATGCACGAAGACGTCCATTTCTATGTTAATTGGGTCGATTTTTTTATATAGATAAGATGAATGCGTTTCTGTTGCCAAGTGTTTTTCACAAGTATAGTAGCAGTATAGCAGAACGGTTTAAGTTTCCTATATACACCAAATGATACATTTTGCCAATACAATAACGTAAAAGCATGCAAATTTCACAAGGTTTAATCCAAATAGCTTTCAAGTACGAAAAAGACAGGGCAGAAGTATATTTTGTCTTTATGTTTCGTATTTGCACAACTTTTGAAAGTGGATTATGCATTTGTTCTAAAATAAAATTAGACCAGATAAAAAGTTAAAAGATTACATAACTCGACAATCGCAATTGTTAAATCCGAAAAAGATAATCAATCAATACATGCATTCAGTAAGTCATTCTTTTTTCTGAAAGAACATGGCTTTGCGATATCTTATTATGAAAATTGATTGTCGAAACATAACAAAAACACAAGTAAAGGACGTTTGAATTAATCAATATAAATCAATACACAAATTCCTGATTAGTATTTCGAATTATTTTATATAGGCGTTGAGAACCTTTGGTGACCCCACGGTTTAAATGTTTATATTAAGGACGTCGTGAGCAATGGGCGTTATAGACGAACGTTCACCTAATCTGTCCCAGTCAATGGGATATTAAAGTGCGCCAATCAATGTCCATAGCCACACTGTTATGAATTCGATACTAAATGGCTAGTTTTTATTATAAAACTTATGTACATATACTTTTTTCTCAAGAAAATTCTATAATTTGTCCAAATTTAGAAGAAGTTTACTTTTCTTTCATTGCTTGCTTCCAGCAAACAATTCGACGACATTTTTTCCCGTATACAGCGACACCCTTCTTGTAAAATTCTGGTGGTCGCAATACGAAAGTGCGATTGAAAACCAAACGTCAACATCGCTCCGTCATCAAGATAAACTATATAGTAGTTATACTCGTGCTTACCTGAATATCCATGCTTTTTTGTTGATTGTTTACAAATGGGTGACAATCGTTACACTTCGTCTTCAAAACACGACCATTGATTATCTGACATTTATTAATACCCGCGTCACACTGTCCCGATTTTTACGCCGATGGCAATACGCTTATGGAAATTTTCAAAATCGGGACTGATCATATCCAGATCGAGCTATTCGTAGTGCCATCTTTAACCATCGTAGAACCATCGGCCACTTTTTCTAGCCTTCGGAGACAACTTCGGGAAGGGTTCTAAATTTTTTAACATGTTAAAAAATCACCGAAGGTGTGTCCGATGTTGAGGGTTCGTATTGAGTTCGTATCACCATCCTCAACATCGTAATGTCACAGGGAATGCATCTTTGAACACCGTATTGCATTCGTGTTTCCATCGTTTCCATCGGGCAGTTTTGACATTACGATGTCTACACGAATGAATCACGAAGCTACCCGAAGGTCTTACGATGGCAACACGACTCCGTGAAGACCTCGTAATCCCGTCGTGTTGCCATCGAATAAAAGTACGAAGGCGACAAGATGGAACTACGACGGCAATAAATCCAGCTAAATGTAAGTTAATTTTCGCGCTAAGATACATTTAAAGTGCCATGTGCGATATGCACTGGTCAGTCTAATACGACAGTTAAGAAAGACGTTCACAAAACATGGGGCTCATACCATATGATTCTATGAGAACAAGAAAGGCGATTTTTCATATGAAGTAACATAATGAAAATCATAAACGCGCCTCATACACCAACACTGCAGGTACACGATATATAGGGAAACCAACTTTTTCTTCATTATTCATTATTCTGATTTTTTATGTATCGTCTGAGTTGTTGTCACACGAATGTTTACTCCATAACCATTTTGTTTTCTATATGTCATATTTTGCCGCATTTGTTGCTTTCCCCACATCCTTCCTTTTGTCTATATTATTATGATATTCTCCTGGAAAGAGCTCTTTTTGAATAAAAGGGATCAACGAACCCATATTTTACCTTTAAGATAGATCAGTAAAAATGGGCATAATTATGGGTGATTATTCAGACTAGTGCACACATTTTACAGTTCAAACAAGGCAATGTCGAACGTGGCATCCCCTCGTATGTAACATATTGGGGACAAATATGGACATTATATTTGTATATGACACATGCAGAAAATAGTAAATTGAATATGCATATTTGATACATAAACTATTTTTTTAGAAATCAACCAAAACATTCAGTAACTGGAAATACCTTTAATATTTTCTTTAGAACCAGCAGGTAAAAAAATGAGCAACCAATTTCCTGTGTATTATGCTATTTCAAGGAGAAAAAAACAAGTCCATCTGCATGACCTTGACCTTTGGCTTTGAACGTAAAAAATGTCAGATCATTACAAGTAGGAACAATATTCCAAATGTGGTTAAAATCTTTTAAAGCATAATATTGGTTTTAGAGTGTCCACAAGGGTGATATTGCTTTGTATTACAACTGCCACTGTGACTTTAAAGTCAATAGCGCTTAAGCTGTACACGACGTCTTTTAGACATCGTATGGCCATCGCGCCATCATCGTAATCCATCGTGTAGCCTTCGTAATCCATCGTATAGGCTTCGGCTGCGATATGAAGCTTAAATACCCGTCTTCTGTTAACCTTCGTATGTCCATCTTTTGCTTTCGTATATAATTTCGGCACCATCGTATAGACTTCGTTATTCATCGTACTTGCTTCGGTCACTTTTTGGTATTTTAACGAGATCGGGACCAACTTCGTACGAACTTACAATTTTCGCATTCGGGTGTCCATCGTATATAAAAATCGGGACAGTGTGACGCGGGCATTACAACAACACTGACCGATTGAAATATTTTTTGCCGATTATACGAAAAAATGATAAAACTGTGCACAGAAGATTAAGTTTATGATATATGTATGCATAGGTTCAAGAATTGGATTAACATTATTTTTCACCGGTCACTCGTTTGTATGACTTTAATGATAGTTTAAAGATCTCACTTATATCACTTTTGTCCTTTCGCTCAGTCTTACCAATTTTATACAGGACTTCAGATCTCTAAATAAATAAAACAGTGGAGTAACACTTTTTTTTTCATTTGGAAATAATATTAAAAAGATTTTTATAGAGTACTTTGTATAATTTTGTACATTCATGTAAACAACCGATTCCTGTTTACAGTATGACTTTCAAAATCAGTGAATGCAAAGTACCATAAGAAGGACAACTCAAACCGTAAACATATATATGTTACTTCAACGTTCTAGTTCTGCTTAATTTGTGTCCCCTTTAACTATAAAGAAGTATATTCAAGATTATTTCATTAGGTTATTCTGTTATTGATCAGCATACGTTTGTAAGAAATTGAATGAATCGATCAAAGCTAGGCAAATGCATTAAAAAGCAATAGATGATATCTTTATGCAATACCATAAAGCAAAAAAGTGTGATACAAATGAGTTTAAAGATGAATCAAAAATTCAAATTAAATTAATCATGTGTATGATTTTTTTATCATGAAATTATACATAAAATAGATGTAAAAGACACCAAAGGGACATTCCGATTAGATTTTCCTCTAAGTTCAGTATTTTCGTGATTTTACTTTTTTCAATTATAAGTAGAAAATAGATTGACAATCAAAGAAACCAATTCACAGTCTACAAACGAGGACACAAATCAAATGTATTGATGGATTATCGAATGTCTAGACAAGTGATAGGCAAATAACACCCTAAAGCTAGTTTAAATTACATTTTGTATTTTCCTTGTTTTGGTCTCTAGTTTAATATCTTCATTATAAGCTTTATCCAGTGGTAGATGCTAGATTTACACTTGCTAATTGGGTTTTTTTTCAATATCGGATATCATTTATTTATCGTAAGAATAGTTATAAAAACTTCATAATAGAATATTGCTAAAACATACATGTACATACAATTCCGAAGAAAAGTATAGATTAAACAAATGTTACGCAACTAATCAAAAGAGGGGCAAACGATACCTGAGGGACAGCCAAACTCATAGATCGAAAAAACACTGACAACGTCATGGCTAAAAAGAAATAAACAAACAGACAAATATTAGAATACAAAACTCAACATAGAAAACTAATGACTAAAAAATATAAACCCCACCAGAAACTGGGGGTAATCTTAGGTGCTCCGGAAGGGTAAGAAGATCCAGCTCTATATGTGGCAGCCGTCGTGTTGCTCATGCTATTAGAAACCTGGTAAATAGTCTAATTCGGTAGGTCATATTCGTGAAAAGGAAAGTGGATGGTAGTTATGACATAAAGAACATTTCCGATATCATCTGTGAATCGGTTATGCCCATATATATTTTTTTAAATGTAAGCACTTCTATTTCTAGCAAAAAAAAATGAAAAAAAAATAATGAAATTGATAACTGAAACTATCAGGAATTTTAAACAAACTTCTGACAATGAAATGCATAATTTGTGCTCTTTCCATTTTAACCCTGTCAAAAACGAACCCTTATTATACCTTAAAATTGCAGATCTGTCTTAAGAAAGTTATAGATAGAATCCCAGATCAGAACATGTTATTTCACAGTTTAACTCTCTGCGGTGTTTCGCCTGATGATGAATGGATAATGATTAACATAATTGATTTGATGTCTCCATAATACTACAAACAACAAGTTTAACCTTTCTCAAATGGTACAGAGGGCTTCGAATCATTATCAATAACGTCTAATCAGCTTGTGTTTTTGTGTCCGTGTTAATTAACGGGAAAAGAGGGAAGTTTTTATTAGTTCTATATTTTTCATTTTTTATACTCTTATTTGATTTTCAATTACATTGATAATATAATGACACAAAGTGAGACTTAAAGGAAACTCTCATGAAGTGCCATCCGTTCACAGGGTCAAGGATTAGGCTAGTATAAAATAAAAAAAACAAGCCAACACAATTTTATTTGTTTAGCTTATTCCGACAAAACGAAACAAATGACTTATTTAACTAACCCTGATAGGCTATCTTTTAGCATTGATTCTTATACTACTCTTTTGGTGAAATCTGCGAGACGCAAAAAAAACAAAAAACAATTCTTAGTACTGAGAATCCTCAAATCAACCCAAACAAAATTGGAAGTGTTAATGGCCTATATTCTATCTTTAACTGTCAAATAAACGGAAACTATCATATCCAATGCCCACGAATTTGACATGTCGAGCATCTGAAGAAAACCTAACAAAAATGAAACAATTCCTCATAGACTTTGTCAAATCTTTCACGTTCATTACAGGTGATCACAAACCATTGCCACTGATAGATGGACCACCAATACGAATAACACCAGTAAAAGTTCGAATCTACACAAGTTAAAGAGGAAGGCAAAGTTGTTCTTAAAGAAGATTTTCGACTTGGCGTATTGTATCGGAACTTGTTCAAAATTTAAGAAACTGTCACATAGTGCCATTGAATGGTCGTTTGTACATAAAAAAAAAATGAAATACCAGTTACACGTGTTATACACTATTCGCCTTGACGTATTTACAAGACTATATAAGTACCTAATAGAACTTAAAAGATAGTGTAACGGATCACATCAAAGACATCAAATAAGCGATAAGTCGAGTATGAGGTCCATATAAGTATTGTAACGTTTTCGCTAACCGATGAGAACCTTTCAAGCTAACCGACAAAACTAACCGCCAGACCAGACAGACACCAACAACGAACCAAAAGTTTCACAGGAAATATAAACGCTCAAGATAAATTAATTACTATAGTACTGCTACCACAACGGCATATCACCAAAATATAGTTTCTAGGTCGGCGCCCAGTCTTTTATATGTGTGTGTGTAAGTCGGATAGATTTTTATATGTAATGTAATCAAGTATCAGCTCAGACTTTAGTTTGATGTTCTGAATGGAAACACAAATTAGTTTCAAGTGTATAATAACTTTTATTTACCAGACAATAATATTAAAAACAACTGAAACATGGATTAACAGCAATAAATCTCTTAAAACAACAATCAACAATTAACAATAGTCCGTATAGATTAGTCGAACATAAGATAATACTCTAAAACAGCTACACCAAAAATCAACATTCAGGAAACACAGATTATATCAGCAACTCTCCATATAAATACATGTAAAATACTACACAAATAAAGACCCTATTTTTGTAACTCTCTTTTTATATTATAAAAAGATATATAAACAGCCACCCTACTATTCGAAACAAACGGCCACTTTTGCCGAGTTGACGCACCTTTCCTATTTAAAGTTGAAATTCATTATTAAACCTTATTCTCAAAACTTAGAATCTTTAGAAAACAAAAACGCTATTAAAATTCTGCCTCCGTTTAAAACTGGAAACTGGAACGATTATATATGAACTGCATAAATAGTTATAATGCATATATAGTGCAATATACAGGAACTAAACTGCTGCTTTAGAAAAATTGTACCTTGAAAGTTATGAGACAAGTTTATTTTACTGCTATCCGGAACTAGGGACAAGCTGGAACTGAGTAAAATACTATCAATCTTACGCTAGTGTTGTTATTTCGCGTGAGAGAAATTCCAAATATGGGTAAAATCCATGACCAAATAAGGAATCTTCCTTATTAGGTAAATAACTTTGCACTAAACGTCTTAGAAAACGACGTTATAACAGCCCGATTACAGTGAAAAGGTGCGCAACGTCGGTGCAAAAATAGTTCGTAAGAAACTATTACAATATTTAGAATAAAACTCTATTCTACATAAACCTTACATAAAATACTCTAACATGTATCTCTATTTTGAAAAACATACAAAAATATAACTAAAACATGTCCAAGACAGTATTCAATTTATACGATTTCCCAAGATTGTCACTATATTTATCACAATACGTGACTACCAGTTAAAGCAAAATCCCCAACCTGTGTAGGCAACTACTTACTTGTGTAGTACAATAGCCTAGAATTTACATTCATTTATTTTTTCAGTCCACATGATGCAATTATATACCTCAATACTTAACTATAACAAAATTTCTGCGTGGGACACATGTTCTGGTACACCAAAACTGGTACCTGCCACCTTAGTGCAGTCGTGGTAGAGACATAGACAAACAATGTCAACCTAGTTGAATTAAAACATGTAATCTCAATAATTCATAAAGTTTTCACAAGGTTTGATAAACAATACTTCCCAAAACATGTGAACAATATTAATAATAATTTACGAACAACTGTTTTCTAAAATCGTCACAGTATCTTTATTCTTCAAAACTACATATAATTTTGGCTTCATATACTATATCATAACAACAGATTCTCTACAATAAAATACAAATACACATAAACATGTATCGTAAGTAAAAATATAACTTGATTATGATCTCTCTATAAAATAATGATGTGTCTCCGAATATCAAATAACTTGCAATGAATAAAAAACTAGACAACGTAACGTACGTCAAAAGCGAAACGTCATAAAACTTAAAAAACGGAAAATATTACAATGTTCATGAGCGCAACGTTACATATGCGCAAATACTCAAAAATAGTATCTACAAGTATTATAAATAAAATAGATAAATTCAGTAATAATAAATGAAGTAACCCAACAATTTGGAATTACATTTCAAATCTAAAAGATAGTAAACCCGTTGTTTGACGCCACAAACCGCTAATATAGTGTACCAAACCACCGGAGAACCACAATCTAACTATCTTTATTGCACCTTAAGACAGATTCGTAACAAGATGGCCCATAAGGCTGCATATATTCAGGTGACACCTATTTGTGACTACAATATAATAAAACTGTTGCTGATGCTCAAAACTAAAATAAATGTGTAGATTATGTAATCCTTTGTGCTGATTGAATTTAGGATTTCTTTTCGCAATCTGGGAAACATGACATCACTCTTAATCTTGAGAAGTTCGTAAGCGGTCAAGAGGTATTAGAATTCAAAGGATTTGAAATCAACTTCAACACTTTCCTCCCTAACATGACATAGTGGTATCCTAGATTTGCCACTCCGATATCGTTTCCGAATGATTCATATACCAAGCGTCAAGAATCTAAGGTATCATCTCTTCAGCAAAGTTTACCTGATACGGCCATCTTTTATGTTTTTTTTTTTATCATATAGTTCTTCAAATATTTCAGTTTTTATACATCCAAAAAGGAGCTTCATGACATTACTATGGGATCCAACTGTGTCCATCTTTTTGTCGGCTGGTTCCTTTATTCATATAAGTCTGACTTCATGCAGGAACTTCGTAGGAAGAAGAAAAGACGTATCCTTCAACTTTACTTTCCGCTGTATAGCCGATCGTCTCTCACTAAAACATTCAGAATTACTATGTTGAACGCATCTATCTCATCGAACTTGAGATAAAAGACACAGCAAAAACATTTAAGTCTGTTTCTTATCTATTTTGACATCTAAAAACTTACAATGAGGGTCGGTTGAGAATGAACTTCATGACAACCAACATGATTTCTGCTTCCCAATTGTGAACTTTCCATAGTTCTCTAGCAACATTTCTGCAGCGCCTGCATACGGAGTATATATCTCCCAGTTGATATGATGCTCCAAGGATTGTATTTCCTGTCAGTATTTAAAAGAGGGTTGCGACTTACACATAAGTTATTAGACCAAGTGTTCAAAGAGGTTAAGTTTCCATCATTCCTTCGTAAATGTTAGGCTATCGTGAGTTGGTTGACTGTTATGGAATATCCGGATGGAATATTCGGATATGTTCCAAATATCGTTACTACAATCCCGTCACCTTTTGTTGGGTCCTCCATGTAGAACAAATCCGAGAACTCTACCGGAGCTCCTAACATGGCCCCCAGTTATGGTAGGATTTGTGTTGCTCATTCCTTAGTTTTCTATGTTGTGTTGTTATTTGTATGTGGTTTTATTTCGTTTTTAGTCATGATGTTTATTTTCGACATTCGAGTTTGAATGACCCTTTGGTATTTTTCGCCTTACTTCAGACACATGAAATGTTAAAAGCGTTGTTTTGTTTTCTTTTGGTCATTATAATGATATAACTTATGACGTAGATAAATCGTGGTTAATTAATTTTTTGTGCACTTTCATTTTTATCTTTAAGCTACAAACGGAGAGGAACTGTAAACAGCAGAAATCATCATCAATGCAAGACTTACAGAGAAAATATGGAGAGCAATGTGATAAAAAAAGATATAAACTACTAGCCAAATCCATGTGAGGTAATCTTTGCTTGCCTGTATACTTTACTTTGCTTAAGAGTGGAATGGAAGGGTAGTTGTAACATTTCTTTGATTGACTGAAAACCCCTTCATGAATGAATAAAAAATCAATTAAAACTCTTTGGATTAATTTATGCAAAAAATATTTCAAGCGGCAAATGAATGATTTTTTTTTGTAAAACCGGAATCTGTTAGATTCAATCATATTATTTTTTATTCTTATAAACCTCATTTAACAGTGGTACAGAGATATACATACGTAAATCTGATGTACAGTAGTTGTCGTTTGTTTATGTAATTTATACGTGTTTCTCGTTTCTCGTTTCTCGTTTTTTATATAGATTAGACCGTTGGTTTTCCCGTTTGAATTGTTTTACACTAGTAATTTTGGGGCCCTTTATAGCTTTTTGTTCGGTTTGAGCCAAGGCTCCGTGTTGAAGGCCGTACATTGACCTATAATGGTTTACTTTTATAAATTGTTATTTGAATGGAGAGTTGTCTCATTGGCACTCACACTACATCTTCCTTTATCTATAGAAAGGTTTAAAAACTAACTTATTATTTAACTACGTCATCCCGTTTCCGGGACCAGATGAGATGTTCGTGCGCATGTGTAGCTTCAGTTCGTAGCTTTATTTCATAGAAGGCAGACGTGGTCTGTAATTGTAGCTTCTATAATGAAATATTTTATCACAATAACTACGAGGTAGTTATTTTTTTTTTTTTTTTTTTTTTTTTTTTTTTTTTTGTTGTTTAATATGTAAATAAACTCGAGGGGTTTATTGTTTATATTAATTTTTTTTATATTTTTCTCTGTTGTAAATTTACGATAAATAGACCGTTTTACGGCAGTTGATATTTGTTGGTGTAAACAATGGCGGATGCCATGCTCTCGAAAACTGATTCAAAATCCTTGAAGAAAGGTTCAAGTGCTTCAAATGAGGCAAAAGGTAAAAATCCTAAAAGAAAATCATCCGGTGATGATTCTCGTTCAAAGAATGACGATACAAATAGTTGTAGTAGTGGTGCAAAAATTGTCAGCTCCGGCGAGGCCGGAACTGTTGCTTCAAGACTTAAAGGTCTGAGTCAAAATACTGGCGAAGCTAGTAAAGAGCCCACTTTAGCTGAGGTTTTTTCAGTTCTGAAGAACATGCAACAGGAACAGAGTTCCCAAAAAACTGATTTTGTGTCTCTCAAGTCGATGGTCGACGAATTGTATTACGTTGAGCCTGAGGGTTACGATGAAAGCCAGGGTGCAGACCCTGAGGTTTATGATGAAAATAATAATGACAATAATGATCATGTTGGTGATACTGAGGTTGCAGAACCTCCAGCTAAAAAACAAAAAACTGTTGACAAAGAGGGTGACAATGTTTTTAAAGCTGCTGCTCAAGCTTATAGGTCAAAAGATAATGTTGATACAAGTGTAGATGACACTTTAGCTGACACGGTTAATGAATTTTTCCGTGAGGGAATATCTGATGAAAAATACAATGAACTGATGAAATCAGTAGCTAGACCAGAGAATTGTGTTTCTCTTACAAGGACTAGAGTAAATCAGCTCATTTGGGATTTACTCTCTCCTCAAACTAGATCTTTTGATTCGGTCATACAACAACATCAAGAGACTGTTGTTAAAGCATCATGTAACATTACAAAATTATTAAATATGTTGTGCAAACTAAAATCTGAATTGGGTGACGACTGTCAACAAGAAATGCAGTCTTGCATAGATTTGGGGATTGATTCCATAGCTTTACTGTCACAATATAACAAGATGACTAATATAAAAAGAAAGGAATATCAAAGATTTGATTTAAGTCCTGAATATCATCATTTAAGTTCACCCTCAATTCCTTTCACTGACATGCTTTATGGTGACAATGTCCATCAAAAGTCGAAAGAAATTCAAGACATGAACAGACTTGGTCGAAATTTAAATAATAATAATAATGCAAGAGGTAGAGGAAATGGTTTTTCTCGAGGAGGTAGTTTTGGTAGAGGACGAGGTTTTGGTAGAGGCCGTGCAGGGTCTCGTCGTGGTGGATACAGAGGTGGTCGAGGCCGTGGTTACGGCGGTAGAGGCCAGTATTCAAATGATCAAGGTGGTTCAAAAAACTTGAGAGGTGTTCCAAGTTTCCTGAGGAAGTAAATTATGCTAAACAGGTAAGTTTAGCGGGTGTCTCTGATATTAAACCTTTTACAGCAGGTAGATTGAAAAATTATGTTGAAAACTGGCAAAAAATTACTTCTGATAAATTTATTTTGGATACAGTTGAACACTGTCACCTTGAATTTATTGATAATTCAATACCCACTCAAAGTCTCACACCATATCAAAGAATTTTTGATAAAGGCCAGGAAAAGATTATAAATGACGAAATAGAAAATTTGAAAAAATTAGGTGTAATAGTGGAAGTTAAATTTGATACAGATCAATATATATCTCCAATTTTTACAGTTCCAAAGAAAAATACAAATGAGCATAGAGTGATTCTTAATTTAAAGGAATTGAATAAATTTATTATTCCCCATCATTTCAAGATGGACACTAAATGGCTTTAAAATTGGTGAAACCAAATTGTTTTTTCAGTTCAATTGATTTGCGTCATGCATATTATTCTGTTCCTATAGCAGAGGAACATCAGAAACTATTACGTTTTATATGGAAAAACACTATTTTTCAATATACCTGTTTACCAAATGGTTTGCTATCAGCACCTAGAATATTTACAAAGTTAATGAAGCCTGTTTTTTGCAACTTTACGGCAATTTGGTTATATGAATGTAGCTTATATTGATGACTCTCTTTTGCTTGGAGATACTGAAGATGAGTGCATAGAAAATGTACAAAATACTAATGATTTAATGGAGTGGCTTGGTTTTATAATTCATGAAAGAAAATCTGTGTTCATGCCTGCTAAACAAATTGTCTTTTTAGGCAATATTATTGATTCTGTATCTATGACAGTTGTGTTGCCAAAAGAAAAAGTAGAAAAAATTGTATTAGAATGTCAGAATCTGATCAAGAAAAACGTAGCTAGTATACGGTTAGTTGCCCATGTTATAGGCTTGCTAATATCCACTCTTACAGCTGTGGATTTTGGTCATTTATATTACAGAAATTTAGAAATTGAAAAGATTCAGGCTTTAAAATTTTCATTTGGGAATTTTGATCAAAATATGACTATAACATTTGCCATGAAAGCAGATTTAAAATGGTGGGTTGAAAACTTACATTGTCAGAAAAGAGTCATTAATAGGAAAAATCCAGATTTTTCTATGACAACTGACGCCTCATTAAAAGGCTGGGGTGCTTTATTTAAAGACCAAAAAATTCAAGGAAGATGGAATGATGTTGAGCAAACTTATCACATAAATGTTCTGGAATTGTTAGCCATTTCTTATACTCTGAAGGCTTTTTGTAAAAATTATTCAGATATACATGTGAAGATTTTTTGTGACAATTCTAGTGCAATTGCTTATGTTAACAATATGGGTGGTATAAAATCCAAGCAAATGAATGAAATAACCAAACTTTTGTGGGTTTGGTGTATTGATAGAAATATATGGATTTCAGTAGAACATATTCCTGGTAAATATAACGCTGCAGATGTTGAATCAAGAAAAATTGACGATCATTTAGAGTGGATGCTTGATAAGCAAGTTTTCCATAAATTAGTGGAGATTTGGGGTACTCCAGACCATGATTTATTTGCCTCTAGATTAAATTGTCAAGTTAAGAGTTTCTCGTCGTGGAAACCTGACCCTGAGGCAGTATTTGTAAATGCTTTTAGTATTTTATGGTCTGATGAGGTATTTTATTATCTTTTCCCCCCTTTTTCTCTAATTAGTAGATGTTTACAGAAAGTTCAGAAAGACAGTGCAGAGGTTCTGATGATTGTACCATTATGGCCGACTCAGGCATGGTATCCAGTTTTACTAGAAATGTTGATAGACTTTCCAAAAATGTTGCCTCGAAAGAAAAGACTTCTGTCCATTCCAGGAACGGAAAAGATTCATCCTCTTCACAATCAGTTAAAGTTTCTTGCTTGTCGGTTATCAGGAAAAATTTGGAAAACCAAGGCATTTCAGACAAGGCTTCCAAAATCATTTTGGCGTCTTGGCGAGACAGTACGAAAAAGCAATACTCAACTTATGTCAAGCAATGGTTCCGTTTCTGTAGTAAAAGGAAAATTGATCCACTTCAACCAGCTTTAAATGAAGTCTTAGATTTTTTAACAGTGCTTTTTGATAAAGGATTAAGTTATAGTACGATAAATTGTGCAAGATCTGCATTGTCAGCCTTAGGAATAATGTTTAATGGAGTGACAGTTGGCTCTAACGCTACAATCATCAGATTTTTAAAAGGTGTTTATAATTTGCGACCTTCAGAACCTAGATATAGTGAAACTTGGGACGTATCTAAAGTTTTTAATTTTTTACGGAAGTTATCTCCCGTAAAGTATATTTCGTTGAAAGATTTAACATTGAAGTTAGTAATGTTAATTGTTTTATCCACGGCTTGTAGGACACAGTCGTTGTTTTTGCTATGTTTAGACAATTTAGTTAAAGGAAAGGATAGTTATACTTTGTTTTATTCAGGTTTATTAAAACAGAATAGACCTGGGTTTAATGTACATTTTGTTGAACTTTTTGCTTATCCTCCAGATAGGAGATTGTGTGTTTTTACTGTTTTAAAAGAATATTTGATGAGAACAGCTCAAGCTCGTGGTAATAGTCAGAAACTTTTTATAAGTTATGTGAAACCGTTTAAAGCCGTTTCAAGAGAAACAATTAGCAGATGGATCAAAACTGTGATGTCTAAATCAGGAATTAATTTAAAATCTTATTCTTCGCATAGCGCTAGATCAGCAGTTGTTTCTAAGGCTTTCCATAATCTGATTCCTGTGGAATGTATTTTACGTAGAGCTGGTTGGACCAGTGAAAAGACTTTTGCTAAATTCTACAAGAAGCCGATCGAGTCAGATGAACAATGTTTTCAGAGAGCTGTTCTGAGTACATAGAACTTTATTTGTAAATGAACTTTGTATATAGGAGGGATATATTTGTTGTTGTTTTTTTTTTTTGGAGGTTTTTAATATAACTTTTTGACTTATCTCAGGGCTTGTGCTCTTTGAAGTCTCATCTGGTCCCGGAAACGGGATGACGTAGTTAAATTCCAAAACTAAACGAGACTTACCTTGGTAAAAGTTGAAGTTCAGTTGGAATTTAACGTAGTCATCTTTAGTTGTAGGGATCAGATGCCCTCCCGATATCCCTCCCTCTTTTTTGTGATGTTGTACTTAGTACTTTTGTATGCACAAACCCTTCGACTTTGAAGACTGAAGCTACACATGCGCACGAACATCTCATCTGATCCCTACAACTAAAGATGACTACGTTAAATTCCAACTGAACTTCAACTTTTACCAAGGTAAGTCTCGTTTAGTTTTGGAATTAGACCAGACAAACAAACAAAAAAATGAGTATACAAAAAAAAAAAAAGTAAACAAATACACTCACATAGATGTACATTGTAAACAAGAATGGGAATGTATGTAATTGCCTAGGGAACCAAATAATTTATTTATATTTTGTATACAATTTCATATTTTTTCTATTTTAAACTTTTATGTCCAACCCATAATTTTGTTTGCATTTCAAATATTGGGTGTCTGACACACATTTTCTTTCATTACAGATTCCCTGTCAAGCATATTCTGTTTTTAATTTTTCCGCCATCCTCAATCCTGTTTTAACTTTGTTAATGATTTGGGATTCAAACAGTCATACAAATCAAACAATATCTCTGTCTTCAAATATATTAAAATAAGTTTTAAATCAAGCGGGTTTTAACGTTTTAACGGATACCAACATTTACCTTAACCTGAAACGACAGTCTAACACAACAAAGAAAAACAAAACTTAATCAAAAGACATATCAACAATACAAGTAAGCATACATTTAATCTATGACACAATGTAAATATAATATTAATACAAAAGCTGGGAGATGTAATACAATTTCAGAGAGACAACAGAACAGTTAACTGATATGAAATTCCTATTTTAACAAAAAACGTCAGAGTTCGCAATAAAATTATTCTTATCCGCAAATAATTGTAATACACATTATAAAGTTGCATTAATAAACAGTTTTGTGTTATGTATTTAACGGTTTAAATACGACAGAAATTAGACAGGAAGAATCTATAAAATCATGTAATAAGTATCTGTTTAATAGCACGTACACATTTTAATAGTACTGTTCACACAGTCATTTTATAAATAACTTGCAAATAATATGTGACTAATGTCTTCCGTGAACCGGTCCGCAAGTCATAAACTCAAGGGCAGTCTATAAATAAAACGATACTTTTAGATAGATTATTATTATTTTTTAATTTTATTCATTAAGCATAATAAGGAAACATATGCTATCTTAATATTGAATGTATGTTATTTGAATAGCCAAATGAAATTAAGGCATATATAAATCATACGGTCTATCTTCTTCAAATATAATAAATAAAAGTTTTGTTTATTACAGCACACAATTTCAACTGCATTTTTTCCAGCATACTTCTAATTATTAAACATCTTGGATTTGACCATACATTGATTTTATTTACACAAAACGTTTTCGTACCCACGGTTGTCGAGGGTTGTACGCATGGTATTCAAATCCCTTTATAATATCAACTCAAAAATAAAATAAATAGGAAATTATACCAGTCTTTAAAGAAGCAAGGAAAGCGATTCGTATCTGTTTCTTTTTCTGTAATTTTTGTTTCCATAATTATAATATTCGAAATAGCGAAGATAACTTGCGTTCGAATTAAACATTTCATGATCCATTGTGAAAAATATAAGTTAATGATCATTTAGAGGCAAAGATTATGTCTGGGGTTGTATTTTTTTTTGTCTATAAAACCTCAGTTTTCTATATGTTCATTGTTTTTGTTTTTTTGGCAATATGATATGTTGATACAAGTGTTATTTTCCTCCTTAAATATATACATATACCTTCTTGTACCTATGTCTACCTTCACAGTAAGTTCTGTACCTTCACTGTGGACTATTTAATAACCTATTTATTACATATCATTTCTCCAAAATTTATAATGAAAACAATATAGAATCATGACAAAAACAACATTTGTAAACAAGAACAATATCAATAAAGTCTCTGATTAAATAAAAAAAAAGAGCAAAATTATAGAATAGTATTTCCGAACAAGATGTCAATCCTTCCTTTTATTATGAAAATAACAGCAACACTATATATTCAAAATGATTTTTTTAAATTGATATTCTTATTTCAAACAATAAAAAAAATTAACATTTATAATCAAATAATTCAAAATTACAATAGTGGTAAATGTAACCGAAATAACAATACATACCTTTTAAGTTTGGTTTCGCCAACTCAGATTTGTAATATGTCAAATATGTTCTATGGCATTACTAATATATGTTGTTAAAATGTTAATAATAAAGAAGCGCGATGGTGAGTATGTTTAATCAAGTTGTATATGAAAAGCTATATACTTAAAGCAAGCATGAAAATATACAAAACACCAACAAAGCAACAACCCCCTCCCAAAAAAATACCCAAAATTACATTATAACTAAAAACAAGACAGTATTATTAACGGATTTTAAAAATATCAGTAAATGAAAAATGATCTCACTACGTCTTAAATATATTTCTTTCTGATCAAATAGTAAATTTGAACAAGTTGAATGCTCAGCGTATCTGTGATAACAATTTTAACATGTTTGTATCTACATATATGATATTGATGAAGTGTCTGCCTGATTATTTTATAAACTTACTGTATAAGCAAAGCTTGTCAGAGAAGTAAAATGATACCATGACGAGGATGTAAAAAGTGCGGAATCTGATCTTTAGCAGTTGTTGTTTATTAATGTGGTTCATAAGTGTATTCATTTTTTTTAAAGGTTAGACTTTTGGTTTTCACGTTGGTTTTCCCGTTTGAATGGTTTAAAACTAATAATATTTGGGGCCTTTATAGCATGCTGTTCGGTGTGAGCCAAGGCTCCGTGTTGAAGACCGTACTTTGACCTATATTTTGTTTTAATTTTTTTTGTCTCAATATTAGGGATCTGATACCACATCTTTTTATAGCTAATGAGCGCCCTTGTGCATATTTTTGTTTACTGAATCGTAGAAAATCGTCTTATCTTTGTCGTCAAAAAGACCATAAGAGAGAGGTCAAATTAAAGATTAAAGCAAAATTAGTTATATGTTTACTGAACCGAAATGAAAGATAATAACAACAATATTACAGTGGACCTGCACATGTGATGGAATGATTGATATTTTGCTGTTCAATAAGAGACAACAGAGTTTACTTCCGCAATCTTACCAGACGGGATGCGTATTCATACTCTCGCTCAGCATGGGTAAAGCTGCCGTCTGAACATATTTCTAAACAGCATTCAATCATTTGGGTGAAATAAATATAAACTTACTTATCCTAAGTCTATACTTTGCATTTATTCTTCCAGGAGAACATGTATTATTCCACTCAGCTATGCATTGAAAAACGACAGCCGAATAGTCATCTGTGATGTTATATGATAAAGTAGACTGACGACTATACTGGCAATCCATTTTAGTTGCAGGCTGCTGTATTATATTACCAGGATAAGGTATGAGCGAAGTGTCGACACCGATACGTTGATAACACCAGTGAAAATCTGCCGGTGGTGAGCCAACCGTCCCATTACAAAACAAATCTACAACCGTTCCAGGTGAGAATAGGAAATCATTTTCAAATGGGTATTTAGTTGATATTTTGACTGTTGTTGACTCAACTGAAAATGTAGATGTTTTGAAACAAAATCAAACAGCACATGCATTTGTTTAAAAAAAAGTGAAAATACATATAAATAAAGGTTGGTAGTCTCATGATTTCAATTGTCTATTGGAAGCGTATTATAAACGCCTGTCTATTGTCTGAATATTAAATCGTTATCTAGTTTTCCGTTATCAATATAATAAAGGTTACTTTAAAGATTGGAAAGCATTAGTTGTAAAAGGATTCGGACTTTCTAAGAATATTTAATACTAGAAGGGAGACAGAAGATTCTAACAGATGTCCAAACTAATAATCCTAAAACAAATTGACAATGTCCTCTCGAACAACATAAAACGACAAAAAGACAAACAGATTATAAAACAAAGAAAATTAAGAATCCAGTAAAAATGAATATATATTAGGTGCCCCAATATTATATTGTCACTAGATCCTGCTCCTGATGTGGCACTAGTTGTGTTGCACGTGTAAATACGAACCCTGTGATAAGTCTAATTCGGAAGGTCATATTTAAGGAAAATAGAAAGGGATTGCAATTACAAAACCAGAGCTAATCCGTCGTAAAACATGAAGCAGATATTCCATAATGGTCAACGAACTCGTGATGGCGTCCGTAAAGTTTTCGTGTGGATAATTTCAACTTCACCTCTTGGAACTCTTTGTTTAATAGCGCATTTGTAAGCAGCAATACTCTACCAAGGAAATCCTGATACAAATGAAAACTCTGGAATATCGTATCAACTGGGAGATATATACTCCATATACAGACGCTGTTTGAATGGTGCTACATAGAAATGGAAAGTTCAAAATTAGGAAGCCAGAATCATCTCAATCTCTATCGAAAAAATTTTACCTTCCGGACTAAACACGCATATTATTGTAAAATGTTATCATAGAAAATAAGAATTTTCGTTAATTTTTTCAAACAAATTTCATATTTTGCAGTAACATATAATTAACTTAAAATATAAATTTATTCGTTGATAGAAATGCAATTTACGCGTTTTAGGGTAAAACAGAATTACCAAAAAATCTTTAATTTTGAAGTTTGTCAATTATATCACTTGGGTGAGCACAATTTATCAAAAGGACATTTACTCAATTTAACGTACCGGTTTAACAAAACAGTATTTTGAAGACTATATTTTTGGCACTATACTGATTGTTTTAAATGCAAGTTTCAACTGTATACATGTTTTAACGTATTCTTCTGCTGAAACGAGTTTTTATTGAAAAGGTCGAATACCGGTTGAATTCGTTTAATTTTTTTCACATTTTTATAAAAAGTGTTAAAAAATTTCTTATAAATTTTATGATGACGTTTTGTTGAATAACGCTTTTGAATCGAGGATGACCAAATATCGATATACAAAGTCATCAACATATTTTATTCAGCTTGATTATTATCTAAAATTAAAAACGATATATTAATATTTTATGCCCAAGATTGAGCTGATTTACCTGATAGATTCACAGTTCCGTAAGATGTTTCAGAAAACGAATTAGAAGTGTAGTAACTAATTAAACATTGATAGCTTCCTCCATCCCCACATATCATATTGTCGGCTGGAATAATTAATTTCAACTTTGCTTCTGATGCAGGATAAATTACAGATTCATTCACGCTTGCTCTTGATTTGAAGTTATTGTCACTCCATGTGACAAGGAGAAAACTGTTGTTAATACCAGCATCTGATGAGTATGCTATCGTGACAACATCTTTATAAATGCCAGAAATGTTTTTCAACAGTTTAATGTAATATACCGAATCATCAACAGAAGCGTTGAATGCAAGTTGACAGTTCATCTCGAGGTTTTCTTTTTGGTAGATAATGATTGACGGAACTTCGAATTTGATGTTTATACTATTGGTGCAAATAACTGCAAAAAGATAAAATATTTTAGAATAAAATAAATCATACCATCACTAAGAAATCATATAGCAATATTTTCATGAATTTCACAATTTCAACATCTCATCTCAAAATATAATTAATCTTGTAGTTTTGTGTTTGATAGAGAAGTTAAACGTATCAATTTGGAATATTTATTTTCCTCGCCAAAAAAAACCAAACCTGGATAAGAAATCATTTTAAAGAAAACTGTAAATTCACTCCATATTTTAACGGTTTTAAAATTCTTTTAAGAATCCCACTTTAAAATAAATAAGGCCGACATAAAAACCGGAGGATGTATAGTATGAATACATAGGTAGCACCTCATGACAAAGACAGAAAGACAAGATGAAAACTATATTGCGATAAGAACAAACCAATTAAACATATAATGCTATTTTACGATAAGGTGTAGTTTAGAAATGGAATATACGTCTTAAAAGTGTACAGCAACATCAAAAGTAGGTAAGAACATACATATTGAGCGTACATACAAACGTTCATTCCATATAAACTACCCGATATAAACCTATCCTTTAATATATCGTACAAACTGGACTACGTTTGGTTAAAAAATTAGGATATGCATTGCAAATCGTCCTCAAACTGTACTACCTTTTTATAATTCTACAGAATTATTATCAATCAATGGAGAAGGAAAATGTTATCCGCTAAATAACAAAACCAAATAAGACTATAAAGATATTAAAAACTATGTCATTTTGTGTCGCATAATAGTTTTTTACGCCTCATACGTAAACGGTAGAATAAATCTTTTTATCTTTCTATACCAAATATATTGTCTATTGGATGATTACTTTATAAGTATTAGAGGATGCTTGGTAGAGAGGCTGTCGGTCTTTGATTTGAACAGGACGATGATAGAATCAAATACCTTTAGAATTCGAGCCGAGCACGCTACCACAAGACCATAGAGACGGGAATGAATATTGAAAAAAGTCCATAATCACATGGCAAAATAAAATAACAAAGCGCATCAAAAACGAATGGACAAGAACTAGATAAACATACACATCCATGTACGAATATATGTATATTCAAAACATTATGAACAAGCCCATGTAGGCATAATACACCATACTCTACCATTTCCATATATCTATGTTTAGTTATCACATAATCTCGGTAAAACCCTTATTTTATATATAATTTTAAAGTTTTAAATTTGAAACGGGACTGATGAATTGACGGATGCACATAGTCGAAACTATTATATTCCCTTGCTATTATAAATAAGTTGACAATCAAAATAAATGCTGCAGCATTAAAGGTTCCACAATGGCGTCAAATAACACATAAAAACTCGCCTTATAACCCTTTCGTTTTAATAATTTTTACAAGAAGTAAAAACATTAAATAAATAACTGATTTAGAAAAGTGTAATAATTTTTTCTTAAGATTAATAATAATAAATCTTATTTCATAAAATTCTACGGGAAGTTGACAAAGTAATACAGGATAGATACATCAATAAACTGAATTTCTGTCTCTGACAATAGTATTTGTAAGTAAGTTATAAACCTATGCTTAAAAAATGGAAATCTCGTACACCATTTACATGTTTGAACTCCTGTTTGAACTTAATAACTTATAATTCAAAAATAATAACATCATCTTGCTGCAGATTTATTTAATTAAGATTTGAGTAGTTTAAAGAATTCATCTTTTAAGAACTATATATATCACGGGTGTCATTCGGTTTAACGAGAGAAATGATCGTGAAAGAATATTTAACGGCTATCAAGTATTGAGAGACGATCGTTAAAGTTCTGGTAACGGATCGTGAAAGACATTTAATGTAAATTCTAATTCAGAATCTTTGAAATAATCGTTTAATTTTCAAAACGCGGAACAAATCCGAACAAAAAAATATGTCTGTCAAAATGGTTTAACTTCCACAACTGTGAAATAAGATAAAGAAAATATGCAGTACTTTATGAAAAAACACAAAAGGCGCAATGCATGTCTAAGAAATTAATTACACATAACACACTTTTTGTACCTATAATGGTCATATTTCAGTTTATCATGATATATTTGAAATATAATCTTTGGTGCAGTAAAATTAAAGTATGTTCTTCCCTTATAAGTATTAACTTGTAAATGAAAACCTTGAATTTGTTGAATGTCCATCAAACTTGATCGTGAAAGATCAGGCAACGCATTATTTTTATCGTGAAAGATAATGCGTGACCAGACTTAATACTAGTAATCAGAAATCAGTATTTATTTTACCATTTGATAAACCTGCAGCTCGTTGAAGCCTGTAACTATTTTGATAAGGATGAACATTAAAGCTATTGTTTTTTTTATTCAACAATTTACCTCGAATGTTTCAAAAAGACCAATAATTAAAAACGTGTCTAAATAAGTGTGAAAGATTCAGCTCTGAGAATCGGTCTAGTGCAATTCAGAAAGACCGACACTATTTAGCCAATAATATGGATATGCAACGTTTAAACCAAAATGATATCCATAAAACAAAAACTTACAGCAAAACAGCATCTTTCATGAGTAATTTGAGATTGAACGATAACCAACATTTTGTGCAACAGTACTTTCTTAAGTTCTTTTTACACAACGCAGATGTGGATTGATTTAACTATATACTACAAACTATAGAATGCCAGATCGCAAATGCTGTAATATCTCGTCTTATTTTCATATGATAGTATATTTGTTGAACGTCTATAATATCAAGGGTTTTCCTAGAAGTGTCAAATGCGCTTAAGATTGTCAATGGTTCATAAAAAGAGTTCAATGTCAGATGAACCTGCCATACAGATCTCTACAAATATCCCGTACATCAAATAAATGTGTTCCAATCCTTACAGTGCCTTAGAAACTGACAAAAGTAAAAGTTATGCTTGGCCAATTAATTCGGAACATAAAGTCAAAAGTATATGAACCCTGACCGACAGTCAGACATAGACATCTTACTATCATTCAATATATTAAATACAATTGACGTCATCATGGTCATATATGAAACATGCATACAGACATGTACACATTATACACGAATTACCTTGGCGCTATAGCATACAGGTATATATCTGAAAGGCTAAATAACATAAAACAAACATTGCCGAATGATGCATAATAATGAGTTCGATGTTAGTTAAAACCTTGCAGAAGTCGAAAATCTACACCTTACAATCATAACAACAGACAGTTATCCTTTTTGTTCAGTTCAGTATTTTTGAGATTTTACTTATCCTAAAGCTTAACGAATCCGCGATACGGACTTGACCACAGCAATGAATCTTCATCAATGAAATGAGGCAAATTCGGGGTCAGCTGAATCCTGTCTGACGGACATGTAGTTTATAGGATCCAATATACAAAATGTGGGTATCTATAACTCGTGATAAGTGAGTACTTCACATGACAATAAAAAAGCTTCATTCTACAATCTTTTTTACATTTCATTTTCTGAAAATATTAATACTTTGAAATGCTTAAACCTATTGAGGATGTTGACCTATCTAGCTTTTCTAAATACCAATAACGAATATTAATTATGATATAATTGATGAATAATTTGAACGTTTTCGTAGCATCAGATCTTTCACGATGCTTTTCACGATCTTCAAAAATGCGATACGTGATCTTTCACGTTCCGAAAAATCAATTTTTGTGTAAATAGTTCTTTATTTACCAAGTTTCAGATTATGTTTATACAAAATAACTATGAGAAGTATTTGATTAATTCAAATAGAATGCCCTTATTCGGATAAAAGTAGTTTTTCTAGTCGAACTTGTGAAAAAATCATGTTTGTTTACATTTTTTATGTCATTGAAATGTCGAGAAGCAATCTGCCTTTTGTTGTTTTGTAATAACTATGTACTTTTAAAACTGGATCTTCTCACATACTGATCATAATGTTGAACCATTTTGACAGACAGTTTTATTTTTTTGTTAATTTGTCTGTGTAATTAATTAAACTAGAATATTTATTGACCTTTCATATGTCTTCTCGATTAAATGTCTTTCACGATCCGTTACCAGAACTTTCACGATCGTCTCTCAATACTTGACCGCCGTTAGATATTCCTTCACGATCATTTCTCTCGTTAAACCGAATGACACCCGTGTATATGTATTGATCAACTGAAATTACCTAGTAATTATCGGTAACTGAATAAATTGCTCCCTCAAACGTTTGTTAATAAATCATCCAGAAAATACGTATAATAGATTTAACATAGCAGAATGGGTTATGTTTTGGATAACATTATATTCAAACAAAATATGTGCTCGCCTCCGTCATGCGTCAATGTAATAGGTCGAGAAAAGTTCCGATAGACGGTTATGTTCACTAATGTCATTTTATTGCAAACCTCCAGTGAAAGTTTGTCGAAAGAAAATAACTGGGAAAGTGGATTATTGCACCTCTTTATCAATAATGCTAATTCACCTGTCGTATGTTTGAGCTACATCAGTTGACAGCTAACGAGAGGCATAATTTACCAGAGGGTCATTCATTGAATGCTTCAAATGCATAAGTCAAAAATAAGCTGACAACGCCATGGCTATAAAAGTAAACGACCAACAGAAAAAAAATCGCACAATCGTACACAAAACTTAACGAAGAACACTATAGACTGAACAACACGAACCCCACCAAAAACCTAGGGGTGATCTCAAGTGCTTTGACAGGTTAACAAACTCTGCTCCATATTGGGCACGCGTCGGGCTGCTTACAAACCCAGTAGTTAGTTTAATTGGGTAGGTCACGTTTCTTTAAGTTGCAATGTTGTTTGAATACAAGATCTGCATAAATGAGCAGTGACTTTATTGTTTTGATAGGTGTTTATATGTACTCACTGAACACTTCTGTATTTAATGTTAAACATATCCACACAACTAACTTCTCAAACAGTTGAACCATTTTGACCTGTACCACATTTACTTCCACTGTAATAATTGAATGATCGGCACACTGCCGTATACAAAGATTTATTTTCACCTGATGATAAAATATAAAACTTTTTGAAAATTCCGTCAATGATAAGGAAGCAATTAAGTTTAAAAAGTAAAAAACTTCCTAAATGAATGAGGAAATAATGTGAAATTAAGATTTAATCTTGAGCAGTGTCAAGTTATAAGGTTTCTTTGTTATAAATCAAAGAAGTGTAGATATTTCCTCCTTTATTTCTCTCATACAGTCTGGATTAGATATATAATATTAAAGTTATATTTTTCCAATTAAAGTACCAATTATGATTTTTGGGGTTATAGACAATCATTACACTAAAAATGAGGAAACACTATAAAAGTACTGATACCACATGTGCCAAATAGGAAGTTAAATGCTAATTTGAAAGCAGTAACCTGCACGTGATTTTTTTCTTTTTTTTTTTGTAGACAGTATCCTTATAATATAATCAATACAAATGCCAGATGGAAAATTGTTTACACATAGCAAAAACACACGAGTAGTATGAAGTAGCTTTGTTAGGGAGCTTATCATTGTCTTTAACATATTGCCTTTAGGAAATTTAAAAGGTAGCATTAAAACAAATATATGACATAGATTAACACCCTCAATAAAAATGAATTAATGTGTATCTGAAAGTATCTGAATTGGATAAATTTTATTTTGCTCTTGTAATTTTTGACGTTTCTAAATGACGCCTTTACGTCAACGTCTTTATTGCTTATGTCGAACACAATCAAAGTACAGTTAGATGCGTTTAAGTAATATAAAAAGGTAAGTTTTTAGGTTGTATTGTTGGAAAAAAAGAGATATGATAAAGAAAGTTTTCGAAATGAAATACTTTTCAGTCATTAATATATTTTTTAGTATTTATATGTTTGAATTTTGACTTACATATTTAAATAAGAACTTCAGACTTGAAGTATGTTCCAAACTGCCAAAATAATCTCAACTTAAATTCTTATCATTATCAGAAAAGTATAAGCCAAGACTAATATAAAATGTTGCTTCTGATAAAATTGTTACTAGATGTATTTTACAAAGATACTTATATGCGTTTAAATGTTTTCGTGTAAGGTGCCTGCTCGTATCTAGTTCTTTTTTTATATTAAAAAACAACACGTTAAATGGCCATTTTAAGTCAAATATTATATCGTAAGGATGTTCGACTAGACATTCATATATATATATTGATAAATTTATAAATATCATATGTATTTGTACTGTAACAGATGGCACTCTTAAGATATTGTGGGATATATTCATCCTGTGGTGTCAGTTAGAAGTGGCTTCTTATCCACTAACTTTTAAAACTGTTGACTGTAAATGCCCGTAACTGCTAATCCGTATATTGAAATCTCGTTTACATGGTGGCCGGTATTTTTTGTTAATATTTTTATCGTCTAATAAAACAAAGATTTAAAAAAAAATCCTTTTAAACATACATTTCAAGATGCTTGATTTCATTTCATTGATAACATATTTGATTGTCTTTTCTTCGTTTTTGCTGTTGCTTTGTCTGTTTCTTTTAAAGTTTCAATATCCTTTTGATATCTTTCGCCTCCATGTCTATGAATGAACATTGCTGCAGCGCCTATATTTAGAGAATATATACGCCATTGTGTATTTAAAACGTGTCTCTATTATCAAAACATAACTATCAACCAGTGCATCGGAAAAAATAGTTATCAAAGGTATCAGGCATATAATAATATACACCAGATGCTCGTTTTGCCTACATAAGACTCTATAGTGACACTCAGTTCAAAATATTTATTAACCCAAACAAGTATGGGGTTATACGAAAGACCAGAAAAAGAGACAAACCTATTTGAACCCTACATCAAATCACACCAACTACCAGTATCTTACTTCTCGGAAAAATTGTATGCATTAATTTGTATTTTAATCTATCGAGTTGTCTTTGAAAGGTACATTTTTAACTTTAAAAAACCCGCTTATGGCGGTGCTTTTTAATTTAAATCAGAGTTGTGTCAGCTTTTTTTCAAAGCAAAATAATAGTTACAATCTTAGTTGACAAAGGATTTAGCGAATGAGTCGAGAATTGTGTTCATTTGAAGAAAAAGAAGGACAGGTTTTGCCATAACAGCCAGGCACCGTGTAATCATAGTGCTTAACTTTTGGCGGACTGATTTGTAAGGATTTCAGAATTTTGGAAGTTTAGACTCCACATCTTTTGTGCCCTAAATAAATGTTATTGCCTTTAACTTCATATAAAGTTATGTTAGAGAAACGCAGTTGTTTGAATTCATCATGAACAATACAATAAGATTCATATCATATCCCACAATGTGTTTGTTGGTGATTGTTTAATAATGCATGTAAAGGAAATTATTTTTTAAAATAAAAAAACATGTTGACCTTGTTCTGCTTTTTCTAATAATAGTCCTTCAATATTTTTATCTCATTTTTCATTAATTATCCCGGAAGAAGTTTTAGAAGTAGGTCAAACAAGGAAATGTTTTCTGCACAAAGTATCATAATTCATATCCTCATATTTGTAGGACATTAAAACGGCAAATACAAACATGACTGAAGTAAATTCGCTAGCTTTGAAAGCGCAGGTTCCAAAAACATGCAACATGTGCGAAGAAACAATAGAAGTTAAATATAGATGCTTAGAGTGTAATTTCATTTTGTGCGAGAGATGTCGGCGTTTTCATGAAAAGATAAAGACGATAGACTTTCATCACATTATCAATATCAAAGATGACAATGCATCTTTAACGAAGTTGTTCCACATTCCAATTCTTCCATGTTTGTTACATAAAGAAGAAAACTGTGTACTGTATTGTCTGGATTGTGAGGAAACAGCCTGTACAGCGTGTATATCAATCAAACATCAAAAACATACATTAGAAAATTTAAAAGCCTACTATTTGACAAAAACATCAGAAATAGAAAATGGTAAAGACAGAATTGAATTAAGTATACTTCCAAGTCTCATCAGAAGGTTGAAACGTCTTGAACATCTAATTATTTTTCATACACACAAGTATGAAAAGGCAAAGCAGAAAATTTACAAATGGGAAAAATACATGAAAGATTCAATAGCCAACGTATTGGAAAAGCAGAGAGAGGAATTGATTCAAAGACTAGATATAAATTTCACTGAAACCAAAGAAACCATTTTGCCAGAAATATCAAAACTGAAGAAAGCTAAAAGTGAAATAGAGGATATTCTTATCAACATTGATACAGTCATGTCGTGTGGTGACGTTAAAAGAGTCAACGATGTTAGAGGATCACTACATTCACAGCTTGTGGAGATTAAAAGTCATACGGCTTTGAAGATTCGAACCAAAATAGGTAACTTCTGTGAAAAGGAAATAGGGGCCTTGCCATTATTAGGAGAAATAAGATTTAAGGACATATTTCAGATGAAACATGTATCGTGTATCCAAACGAAATTAACTTGTATAGACAAAATTGTATCATTAGAAGGTGGTTTAGTCTTGTTAAGAAATTTAGAAAACAATATGATTCATGAAATAGAAATAGATAGCACCAAGAATACATTTAACGAACTTGACAATTTTGAATTGGATGTTAAAGACATTTCAGCTCTTAATTCCGGTGATATAATATTTATTTCACCAGACAAATCCGACATTAGAACTATCACATCAAAACTTATCGATTCCAATCCTCGAAAAGACTTCTTTGACTCAACGACATTTTATCAAACAAATCCACAAATTCCGACAGCTATTCATGTTTCACCAGACAATAACATAATTATATGCACAGTCGAGCCTAGTCGAGAATCAATTCCAATGGATGAACCATGTCATGTTGAGATATACATTCTGACATCATTGGGAAAACAAATCTCACATTTCGAGTTTAATAGAGATTTGTTCTGTTTTCCGGATAAGATAAGTTCCATCGATGAAATGATCTGTATAGCTGACTCGATTTCTGACTATTCCAGTCGAGTGGTAACACTAAACAAATCAGGGGAAGTAAAATGGATATACGGTGATACCAGCACGTCGGTCATTATATCTGATATGGTACATACACCACTCGGTAACCTAGTAATTTTACAAGTATGCCAGAGTAAACTTCAAGTTCTAGACCCTGATGGTGGACGTCTCCGTATATTAGATTTGACCAATCTTAATATAACTCATCCCTACTGCCTAAGTATTTACAACGACAATTATATACTTGTTGGCTGTGGAGCAAACGACAGCAACCTTCATATTCTTGAATACATTGAATCTTAACTGAGAACTAGGAATTATATGCTAAGTCGGTCCAAGTGACGTTTTTAGTACATGATGATTATTTGAGGAGGTGTTGCAAGTATGGATGGCTATTGCAGCTTGATATTACAACGTTGGAAAGCCATATACATTAGAAAAAAAATAATCATATAACTTTATGTTCTAGTAATTGTCAGTACTTTCAGATCTGTACATTGTGCCTTTAGAGTTTTGGCCAATTTGTTTTTGATTTCTAATATGTATGTCAATCATTTTTCAACACCCTTTTGTCTGTTTTGTTGTGCTGTTACACTGTCTCCATTTAAAGTATGGTTGGATGCCCGATATCATGTTTAAACCCGCATCATTCTGTATGAGTGGTTATTGTTTGTTCCTCTATTCTATATTTTTTGTTTTATCAATTGTTTTGTACATAATTAAAGTTGCTAGGTTCTAGCTCATATATACATTTATGAATAAATAATGCATCATATTCATATACATGTTTATATGATCTTGTTTTGGTCATTTGGTATATTTATATTTTTTTCTTCAAAATATAGCTTTTTGAAACATGTTACAAAGTTGTAGAGTATGCGTGTTATGTCGATTGAAAAGAAATATATATATATACGTAGTGTTCAATTTAGACTTGTTTATATTTTTTCGTTTGGGCTTGTATAATATTTTCCGTCCGGTTTATATGATCCGTTCATCCTATTGACTCTTAAAATTCAAGAGTCTATCTAAAAATGAGGATAAATTTTATATGGCCTTCCAAATGCCGTTTCGATCCCTAACATCACTGAAGAGACATTTATTGTCGAAATCCTGATCTGGTGTACAAAAAAATATTAACACCTTATGTTCGTGGCCACAAGTTACTTGTTTTTTTTAGTATTAAATTTATATTAAGATCCACTTTGTTACATCTTGTGATCAATTTTATTTGACAATCGCCAATGGCAGTCAGCAGGATTAAAGAACATCAGTTGTTAGACCTGTTAGTCAAATGCGTTTTGTTTAAATATACTTTTTCACTTTTTTGGTCTTTTGGAAAATGTTGTTTGTGCTGTATTTAGACCCTTCTACAACGAAATTTGTTTACATGCACACGTATAAAAATTGCGGTTTTTATCCAACCCAATCATAGGTTTGAACGTAGTTTTCAATTTAGACTCGTTTATATATATATATCATAAGTACGTCTGAGTCAGTGACAACTCTACAACAGATGTATCCATCGGATCGCCATCAATGATGGTGATACATGGCTGTGTACATAATGTATATACAACTCGTCTAAACATCAACCCAACAATGTTAGATCTGTAAATTTGCTTTCGCAAATGTTTGGTTCTTCCCTCGCCGGGATTCGAACCCATGCTACTGTGATATCGTGACACCAAATCGCCTGCACTGCAGCCGTCCCGCTAGACCACACGACCACCTGGGCTCTCAAAAAAAGAGCTTTCGCTGGCCGTGTGTTAGCTTTCCTCGTCAGTTTTAATTTAGCGGCGTACTACAGTACATGATATATAAGGCATGAAGATGTTAATATATCATATATATATAATAAACCCAGAACTAGCTAATAAAAAAGCACCTGAATAAAGAAAAACGTAAAATTACAAAATTGCTGAACTCCGAGAAAAAATGCAAAAAGAAAAGTCCCTAATCAAATGACAAAATCAAAATCTCAAACATATCAAACGAATGGATAACAACTGTCATATTCCTGACTTGGTACAGGCATTTTCTTACGAAAATAGTGGACTAAACCTGGTTTTATAGCTATCTAAACCTCTCACTTGTATGACAGTCGCATCAAATTCCAGGAAACCGTTCAGGTACTTTTATTGTTACATTATTTTTGTCTATAATATGACCCCTTTTAAAACCTTATGTAGTTCATGATACTAAAATGAATGATCATATGAAATATCGTTTGATAAACCATTGAAATTAAAAACCGAACTAATACCCTTTTCAATAAACAAGTTCGTACGTTTTGACCAAAGCTTTTGTATAACAAGCTCTCAAACGGAATTTGATGAGACTGTTGTGCAAGTGAGAGGTTTAGCGTTTTCTACATTTGAAAATGCATGTACCAAGTCAGGAATATGACAGTTGTTGTCCATTCGTTTTATGTGTTATGTCATTTGATTTTGCCATGTGATTAGGGGCTTTCCGATTGAGTTTTCCTCGGTGTTCAGTTTTTTTATGATTTTTCTTATTTTTTCTTCAAGTTATTGATTTGTACATTCAATCATAATAAAAAAAACTTTTCAATCTAAGTACATGTATTCAATTTGCATTTCCCGAAATATAAATACGCAATTCAAACTCTGTTTTGTTACCGTAATGGATTAAACGGACTGAGGTTGCCAATATTCAGATTAACAAGACTGGCAGGGGTTGCATACACAAGTCTGATAGAAGATGAGTTTGCAATATTTTAACAAATACTGAATGTTGAAATGCTATCACATTTGTCCCAGAGTTATCGTTCTTCTTGCATATTTAACATGAAGCTTACGTCGCACTTATAGTGTGATAACAAAAGCAAAATATTAATTGTTTTAAAACATGACATAACGGACAGAACAGAAATGAATCTTGTTGATATCAATGCGCATAGCATGTGTGATAAAATACATCAGGTTCGATATATACAAGGCTTTGAAACAAAATACATATTACAAGAATCAGACATTCAAAACTCAAAAGTCGAGAGAATCTGACAACACCGTAAAAAACGAAAGACGACAAAATTTAAACAAGTTAGAAAACCCTTCTAAGAAAACTGAAATAATGATACTCTCAAAATGGGAGGTATGAGGTGCTCCAGAAAGATGAGCAAAGCCTGCTCCACTAATATCACCTTTCGTGTTGCTCATAGTAAGTACTTATTCGTTGATAATTCTTTATTCGGTGATGTCACAATCAAAGTATAGAGGACTAGATTGTGTTTACGATAATTGTAACAAATCCATGGTTATATGTGAAAAAAGAATCAAAAGCGATTAACCAACCCGTGGTTCCATTCAAAAATCTTTTGAATGGGCCAATTGTTAACTCTTGATTCAATGGGTTCTTTGTAAGCAGCAACCCTCAATAAAGCAATGTATAATAGGAAACAGAAAATCTGAATTATCGTATCAGCTGGGTATAATTATTGTCTACATTTGAAAATTCCTGTACCAAATAAAGGCAACAGTAGTATACCGATGTTCAAACTCATGAATCCATGGACAAAAAACAAAATCGGGGTAACAAACTACAACTGAGGGAAACGCATTAAATATAAGAGGAGAACAACGACACAACACTACAAACGAACGACGCAACGTTAAAATGTAACACATACAGAAACGAACTATAATATAACAATGGCCATACTCCCGACCTGGCACAGGACACTTTCAAAGAAAAAAACGGCGGGTTGAACCTTGCAATGTTTCACGCCAAACCTCCCCTTCTATAGCCATGTGAAATACAACACTATGATGACAACTAAACACTACAGGACTACAATGTAAATAAATTGGAGAATACAATTGACAAAGAAACACACGCGTTTTGTTATTTGATTTTGCCATGTGATTATGGACTTTCCCAATTGATCTTCCTCTAAGTCTATTTTTGTGATTTTACTTTTTACACGAACAACAGCCAACAAAAGGCAACAAATTGAAAATGTTAATACGCCAGAAGTGCATTTTATACACACAAGATTTACTAGTGATGCCCAGATACAAAAGTTTGAAAGCCGAAACAAGCACAAAGTCGAACAGCATCGAGGACTAAAAGATTAAAAAAGTTGTGCCAAAAACGGCCAGGGTTTTGTGTTAGTTACCAGAACATCCTTATCATTTAGAATAATTTATACTTTTGCAAACAGAAAATTTATAAAATTAAGTCAGTCAAGTCAGGATTATGATAGTTGTTCGTTTGATGTGTTTGATCATTTGATTTTGCCATTTGATTAGGGATTTTCCGTTTTGAATTTTCATCGGAGCTCAATATTTTTATGATTCGACTTTTTACTTCATATTCAGGCGCTGCTGCAATGTTGTTGTACAGTCCATTTTTGTATAATTGTTCTGGCGTGACTCGATATTTATACATCCCGCTATTGTGTTATTGTGCTATGGTTATTTTTTTGTGTTTTTGTCTGACATATTTTTGCTTAAGTTCTGTTTCTATGAAGGGTCTTTGTGCCATTTTGCTTTCTTTGTTGGCATACTTTAAAGGAATCAATATTGTAACTCAATGTTGACTGCTGTACCAAAAATATTGACAGTTTTGCCTATTATGTCTTTTAGTTTTGCTCAAATACTGATGAACATATAAATAAATCTTTTGCTACCTGTAAAACCAGGTTTAATCTACACATTTCTACACAAAGAAATTCTTGTACCAGGTCAAGAATATGACAGTTGTTTCACATTAATTTGATGTGCTTGAGCTTTTGATTATGCCATTTGATAAGGGACTTTCCGTTTTGAATTTTTCTTGGGAGTTCAGTATTTTTGTTTCTTTCTTTTTGCTACATAAATATGGAAAGTATAAAAAAATGAGAAGATAAAATCATCCAATTTGTCGTCAAGATTTGTTTTAAACCGATCCTCATTGACAATAGGTAGACTTAACTGTAGTATCATTTATTTCGAGTTAGATGGGATAGATGCATTCAACGTAATCACCAAACTTTACCAAGTGAGAGCACACAATCTCTTTATAATAGTTATCAAAGGTATAAAAGAATGTGATGTTGAAGGATAGTGATTGTTTCTTTTTTCCAAGAGAAGTTTCTGTATGAAGTTTTTCTCATATTTATACAGGATCAAGTCGGCAAAATAAGGGAGAATATCTTCTATTTTAACAGAAATGATGTCAAGAAAAAAATCAAGTATCTTGATGATCAGTTTCAGACAATTTTATGTGTAAAGCATTTTTGTTTCGTTCAATCTATTTTTTTAAAGTTTGAAAAGAGGTATAATAATGTTAGTGTAGAGACGACAAATGTTGTGATACCATTAGGACTGAGTTTGTAAGTACTCTAACAGATATTAAGATTGTTCAGTAACGACATCTGATTATCGCCGGCCATAGAGTAGGTGTTCTCACAGTAAATCCCGGTACCGCTAACATTGATGTTGATGTGAAAGAGGTTTCGTAGAACACTTGGCAAACCCAAAAATAAAACATTATGTTTAAAGACATTTTAGCGAATTTGGTATCCAGTATATTGAAGAAAGATCAAGTTCCTAATCTTGGCCCTCAATGCTCTTCAACTTCTTACTTTATTTGGCCTTTTAAACATGTTTTGATTCGGGCGTCACTGATGAGTCTTATGTAGACGAAACGCGCGTCTGGCGTAAATATAAAATTTAAATCCTGATCTATGATGAGTTTAATTGCAACCACTGGGTCGATGCCACTGCTGGTGGAGATTTATTTTCCCGAGGGTATCACCAGCCCAGTAGTCAGTAATTATGTGTTGACTTGAGTTATCATCGATATGTTCATAATTATAAATTAACTGTTAACAAAACTTTGAATTTTTGAAAAACTAAGGCTTTTCTGCCTCAGGAATAGATTACCTTAGCTGTATTTGGTAAAACTTTTAGGAAGTTTTGGTCTTCAATGCTCTTCAACTTCTTACTTTGTTTGGCCTTTTAAACATTTTTTTATTCGAGCGTCACTGATGAGTATTATGTAGACGAAACGTAAATATAAAATTTTAATCCTGGTATCTATGATGAGTTTATTTGATAAAATTCCAAAGGAACATAGAGGAGGCATAAGATTGTTCAGGATTTCTTCTTTGGTAATTGTTGAGGGCGTATATTTTGACATTTCAAATGAACTGTTAATACCTTATTCCGTAATCAAGCAGTTTATTTTATTTTATTTACACTTACGATTTTAACTTTATATTAACGACCTTACAATCTTAACCTATTTGACAAAAAAAGAAGCCACGTCTTCGATCTTGCGTTAAGCTCATTGTCTTGCATAATCCTGGACTCAATTCGTTAGTCTTTTCAAGTTGTGTTTCAAAATTATTGATATAGTATGACGGTATTTCGATCTGTTGGTTTAAAAACATAAAGAGATTTCATAAAGAGAATTTGTTGACAATGTTAATGTCACTAGTCAGAACGTGGACATGCAGTCCGGGCGAATTATGCATGAATGGGATACAAGCAGAGTTGCAACCAGGAAATATTGACTTGATGTCACCAATATTGAGATTGTGCAACACGTTTCAATAACTGAAAATCTGAACTTGTATTTTGTTTACAATGTACTTTAAATTTATTTTCGGGATTCCAGATACATATCAAACTTCTCTCTTAAAGAAATCCAATCACCTGTGTTTAATTTTAGCTAATCGTTACACATTTGTTAAACAGTCAGTGATAAGATCATCTTCTGTATTTTGATACTGAAAAATATAAAAGAATAGTAAATATTTGTGTTTCTATTTCGTGACAACAGTAAATGATACATGTACTTAAATTTAGTTCTTTAATCGAAGCGTTGTAAAGTCATTACCTTCCAATTTCACGAAAAAAGAGTTCATGTTATATAACTAAATGCACGTGAACGTAAACTGTTAAAAAAAAAACCAGAAAAACCCCTTATATTATCCAAAATTTATAGGAAATTTACTGCCATAAAAAATTTTTTCATCTCATACTTTGATTCGTTTTACAGTAGAATTTTTTCTATGACAGAATAGTTTCTGTCAGAAATGTTGCATAACATTTTCTTGAACAGTTCTCCTGACAGTTTATGGCAGATTTTAAGAGAGATTAGAACATATGCCAATCTTTTCATCTGGTTGAAACAATTGGAAAGATGTATCGCTAAAAGAATTCGATGATCAATATACAAAGAAGTCGAAAATCAATATTTAACACTGAGGTCCATTGTAATACTCTGAATTTAAGATGTTGCTGTTCTGTTCGCCAATGCAGAAAATTCTGCTACAGAATAACTTGTGAATCCCTCCGCTACGTGGCTGCTGATGACATGGACATCAATCATTAAACAGCAATCATTACAAAATGTACATTTACATTTTAAAAACATATTTAAGATTTAAAATGGATCAATATGTACAATGCAAAATATGAAGGCCATGCAGGTACTTAAGTTCTAGAAAGTATGTCACAACTAATCCATTTGTCCTTTAAACTAGTTCACAGACTATTACTATACAAAACCCATTGCCCCGGATTGTTGCCAACCCATTGCCCCGGATTGTTGCTAACCCATAAACCCGGATGTTGCTACCCATTACGTAGCAAAAAACAAAAAACTACAAAAAGACAAACAAAAGGTCTACAATTTATTAGAGAGAATACTAAGAAGATGATTAAAGCAGTAAATTTTCCTATTGACAGCATCTGTGTTTGTTTTGACAATATAATTTATCCACTAGTTATATGTCTCAGAGTTATATGTATTTTTAGGGGCCTTTGACAGCAGATTTGTTCCTGTATTATAAGAATATTTGTTGATGGTCAAACTCAGTAAAGATCCTCCTAATTTTAATTAATTAGAAAAAAGAAATATCATTGACTGTTTGTTACCTTGATGAAATATTTGCTTATCTTAACAGGGACAACTGTACTTTACTTGATATTGGCATTTCAGTTTCACACGGAAAACTTGAATTCACAATTAGCAAAAAATAGAATTTTTATTAATCTGTTTCTCTTTTTAGACCGTGATGTTCCTTTGATACCTTATTTCCTAACTCGTTCGCTATGTCCTTGACTGTAGTGATGATTTAGATGTCAACGAACGTAATCTGTATATAAATATAGTTACAACAAATTACTTAAAACCTTTATAGATACTTTAATAGATATACAAACTTGGTATTGAAGACATCTGATAACTAATCGGATATGATATCTTAACGTGTCATTTGATGTTATTTATGGAGCTCGTAAAAAATTATACGATCCATAATAATAAACCTATTATAAAGATGCAGATGCATGAAGTTTTGCAAAAGACCTCTTTATATTTGACACGTCGGAAATGAATATTTATGGAAATCTGATACAGTTGCACATTGCATTGTCATTTCTATGATTTTGAAATATGTTCTAGGCGTAATTTAAGCGAGTCTGAAAAAAATCAGCAAAAAAAAGATAAAATATATTAAAAAAAATCTATGAATGCTGCCGATATCGGTCTGATATTTCATTTTTTTTTGTTATAGTTTAATACATATAACATGACATGATTTGCTATCAAGGTATTACAAATTATTGTACTATGTATAGTGTTCATTGTTGTTGCACAAAACACACCGTTGGTTTTCTCACTTGAATTGCTTTGCATTTTGTTAAACCGTAGTCTCTATTATAGCTTATTGTGCAGTATAGCTTTCACATGTTTGAGGCATAACAATGACTTGTAATTGTTCACTTCTATATCTGTTGATGTTTATGAATAATTGTCTCATCGGCAATTATACCAAATTTCCATTTTATATAACTAATTTAATTATCTCAAAATATATTCAGCCAGAGATTACTAGAACTGTGTTATAGTAGTCTCAGATTTACATACTCCAAAACGACTATTTTATATATGATTATTGTAAACGAATTGTTGTGGGAACATCTTTTATTACGCTTCCTTTCTAGCGACATTGACATATCATAGTTTTGTTTGATGTAAAGAACCACTTTGAAATGTTTATACATCTATCCTTTTTTGAACCGTTATGTTACGGTGTACATTTTGTAATGCGTATTATATCTCCTTCATGTAATGCTTGCAATGTAATTAACGAGAAATAATGTAATTTACAAGTCCTTTGGTTTTTTTTATTGGTTCTGACATTTCAACAATTATAGGGATGATGTATACTATTCTATAATTTCAAATAAATCATCATGATGAATTCCGTTTCTAATTTCGAAAGTTGTTGATACTTGAACAAAGTAAAAGTAGATGCTTACATTAAAGAAAATGATCGCACCTTAGTGCAACGATCTATAAGTTAGAAACCAACAGCTGATGTCTTTTACTGTCACATTCCTGAAAGATAGCCACAGATATTTCAGAAATTTCTCAACTCTTCCAACATGTCAAATATTTAGGCTTCGTATTCTTCATTTAGAATACATTACTGGTAAGTAGTGATGTTTGCTCTGTCGCCAAACAAATATTTAGCACTAAATCATACAATAACTACTATCATTAACAAAATAGGAAGCCAAAAGGTTAACAGAATCATAAAACATATCTGTAACTATGCTTGTTAATGTAAATTGTTACAAGGTGCTGCCAATTTCCTCTTAAAAATCAAACGTAGGCCATGTTCAAAACGTCTTTCATTTTTTTTTTCTAAATTCACAGTATCACAGCTTCATGTGTGTACACTGATGTTATAGGAACAATATTACTTAGCCAAATACTAAATGTGCTCCGATGCAATCTTTTACAAAAATGTGTAAAACATTTGTCTTTGCTAATGAACACTTTTTTTTTCTGATTTTGACCCTTTTTACTGTAATTTATACTAACAGTTAAAAAAATGATACTTAAAAATATAAGTTTTATTCATACAATTTGCGTTGACGGCATACTTATATACAGCAGCGATTTTAATTTTAATGTAAAAAGATCGTATATATGACAGCAACACATCATGAATTTTACTTTAACAACCTTTGTCGATCTCCTGGGGTTATCCTGTTTTTATGACATTAAGAAATTGAGGCGAATAAAAAGAACATTCGGGATGAACGAATATTAGACAGCAACCCTACAACATAAAAACTACACGGAGGTCTTTAAACGGACTTTAATGATAGACGGGTGTCAAGCTTTAAATCGCCCATTGTCTGAAAAGTTGTGAATGGATATAACATGCTGAGACATTGAACGACTTGCCACAAACACCTTGTCCCCATAATGATAAAAAAAAAATAAGTTCTAACAAAAGACAACCATTTATGATAAGGTTTCTGAATTTGGGCAGTCACTTCCTAACATATTTTATAAGATAACTTTTCTACTTTAATCTCGTTCAAAGGACAAACAAAAGATACGCCAATTAAATGAACTTACACTGAAAATTTCTACAAGAAATTAAAACGTTTCACTTTAACATCGCGGTATAATACAAGTGGATAACAAAAAATAACGTATTACAAACAATTTAAGACAATGCCATATTAAAGATTTCTCGCAGTAACTGAAAGCAAGCCCAAATGACTAAAAGCTGAAACATACAATCATACCTTCCTTTACTCTTATATCATTGTATGTATATTTTATTTAGAATATCATGTATACAGGAACGGAATAAACAGTATGGTACAGAAACGAACGATTTTTTGCAGCGCTTGCTTTTTTAACTATAAAAGGCCCCTACATGAAAAATATAAAACAATCACTTGAGAAAACTAACGGCCTAATTTATAAAAAAAAAAAAAACCAACTGTGGACGTGAACGGGTACTTGTACATCACAAAACCAAACATACTATTTTCACAGATCTGAGAGTACTCACAGTTACTGAAAACTAGTTCAAAGCCAATAACAACTATTGAAAACATGTGTTTAAGAAGTACACATACAACATTTCCATCTTGTTAAGTTTTGGAGTGATATAAATATAATAATTCACTAAAAGAAGCACAATTTTCAGTAAAAAAGTCTTTCCATTTAATAAATGACTTTTATCTTTTTTATATGAAATTTAGTATAATTTTAAGGTCTCATATATCTACATGGACACATGATTCATATCGTAACCTCGACTTAACAGTTTCTAGTTTTAACTAAAATTGTTGATTTAAATTTCCAAGTTGGATGAAATAATATATTCCTGATAGACAATTGAAGGTGTTAGATAGAATAGGCAATTATTCAGTAGATACATCGATGAAGTGATCTATTTACACACATTTTCTATTTCAGATCCAAGAAAGGACTTTCGTGGTCTCCTGGCCTGTTTAAACGAAAAACAAACTATGATAACAAAAAAAAAAAAAAAAACGTGTTACTTTGATTCTTTCGTAAATAGATGAACTTAAAACGAATAAATTAAAATTTGATAAGACCTTTAATGTGAACTATTATAATCTATCTAGGAACTAATCTTAGGGATACTACTAACAAGTCTAAGTAACTGCAACATTGGAGATGAACAATGGAGAAGCTAAAAGATAACAATAAAGAGTATAACGATATTATTATTTTAAATAGTACAAACCGTTATCTTTTAGTGCACCTCAAGATTTTTTTAGAGATGCATCTGAATAAAAGAATAAGTGCTCAGTAATAATTACACTTAATGTGATAATTTCTAACAAATCATTTGTACTTAAATTAAACGAAGAAATTAGCAAAGTACTTGGGAATCTCTAAACTTTAGAGTACAAATTACTAATAAACAAAGCATGAAAGGAACAAAGATAAATAGCAACACTATTAATGATCCAGAGCTCACAGGTGATTTATATAATTATTTCTAGTATTCTGGTGTGTATAAGGTTCACGATGTTTTAACATTGCTGCAGCTGTTGTTTCTACTGTATAGATGTTTGTTTTCGTATCACAGGTAACAATTTGTCTTAAAAATGAATCCCCAAATACTAGCGGATGCAGGGGGAATTAAGTATCGCCAATCTGTTTTCCAATCTAATGTTTTTCACAATCAATTTTTTTTCTTCGCCTCTCTTCGCTCGTTTGTTTAAGTTCAATAATCGGGAATGACGCCCCCTTTCTAAAGTTGTTTAATATGTAAAAAATTGACTATACAATTCGAAAGTTTAATCGAGGCTGTGCTAACTATGCTATATGCCAGATGTTGCTTATTGTTGAATGCTGCATGGTGACCTAAATATGCTAGCTTCTAGGTAATTTGGTCTCTGCTGGAAAGTTGCTACATTCTGTCATCCCTCATTTTCTTATTCTTATGCAACCTCTAATCGGGATGCATTCACATTTTCTCGTTTAATCCCGGTCATGGATACTTTACGATGTGTTGGTTTAAAAAGAGAAGATGTGGTATGATTGCCAATGAGACAACCTTCCACAAGAGACCAAAATGACACAGAAATTAACAACTATATGTCACCGTACGGCCTTCAACAATGAGCAAAGCCCATGCCGCATAGTCAGCTATAAAAGGCCCCAAAATGACAATGTAAAACAATTCAAACGATAAAACTAACGGCCTTATTTATGTACAAAAAAATGAACGAAAAACAAATATGTAACACTTAAACAAACGACACCGAATTACAGGCTCCTGAATTGGGTCAGGCACATACATACATAATATGGCGGGGTTAAACATGTTATAGAGGGATCCCCCTAACCTGGGACAGTGGTACAACATATGAACGAACTATAAAAAAAGTCGAAAAAGGCTTAACTAATCAGATGGACAAACATACATGTGGACGCTTGTATTATGCTAAAGCAATGTTGTTGCTAATGCAATAAAGATTCATTCATTCATTGCCTCGAAAGATTTATTGTTGGCTATTATTCAGACATTAAATAAAGTATGTACATTCTTTGGATGATGAACTTAGATATATCTTTATAATCTTATACTTCGGATCCAAAACTCATTTATTTAATTTGTGGTTGACTACATGTTGCTACTCAACATTTTCGTGTTGATACTTATAATTTCTGTGAAAGAACTAGAAAAATAAAGTAGTAAACTTGACCCTGTATTTCTGGCGATACAATTCTTTATAAAAATTAACCAGGCAGAAATGGTACTTTTCCTACGATTGCTCATAAAATCTCCAAGAACATTGGTATTTTTCCTACTATTGCTCGTAAAATCTCCAAGAACATTCGTATAAATATTGATTTTGTTATCAGTAATATTGGCATTGCACAAGGTCATATTTTTCTCTGACTGTTTATGACGTCTTTACACTAAATCCATTGGATACATATATGACAAATATGACAGAATACAGAGAATAATAAAATAAATCAAATAATGCAGAGATAACTTATAATAACATGAATAACATATTAACTGATAATTTGCAATCTTAGTTTCCATGCAGCTTTAAGATAATTACATAGTTTTTTAGTTAAGCTTTTTTACCCAGCTTGTAACAGAAAAAGAAGCTTTCGTGTATTTGGCCATGAACAATAATACTTTGGCAAAAAATTACATCTAAATGTTCTATATGCAGGACAAATCAACACAAAATGATATTCATCTTCAATATTATTCATTTTACAACATCTACAAATACGATTGTCTCTAGGAATATTGTCATAGCGACCTGTTTCTAAATATAATTTCAAGATTCCACTACGTAGTTTTGTAAGTATATTGGTATTAAAATCATACTGTAAATAATTGTCCATACAAAAATCTAGTTTGAAACATTTATAGATAGACAGTTTTTCACAAGCATTAATATTAGCATACCAGCGATAATATTGATCGTTGATACGTGATTTAATAAGGTCAAATGACACATTTATGTGATCTTGGTTAATCCATATATAATTCAAACCTAAGCTAAACAAAAGGTCTCTTACATTGGATGTCCATTTGTTTTGCCATTAGAAGCATCAATACATAAAACTTTATATACATCATACACAATATTTGGTTGGTCCTTAATATGATACAGTATACTACAAAATAAAATCTATAATAAGCGTCTAACACAGTACAACATCACCAAAACATAATAAAATCATAAACAAACATAAATATGTCGGATAACTAATATCCTTCATCAGTAAGTTGGAAATGGTTATAATCTTGACATGTGGTAGTCGAATTGAAATAATATAAACCTGATCGTATATACAAATTGTCACACATCATACAAATTGTCACAAATCAATACGATGATAATGTTGTCATTAAATATTGATGTTTGGGAGGAGGAATCAATTCCTTTAAACTGTGCTGTACTGAAGCCTGAGTTACAGGAAACAAGTGATGATATGGACTCATTTTATGTTTTTATTATTAATGCCTCTGGGGCCGAAAACTGTCTTTAACTGTCGTATCCAAAAAATTTCCCGATCAAGTCTGTCGGCCCTTGACAAACACTCGTTGTAGTTTACGATAGTGATGCTTAGGCATTGGAGATCAGCTTGGGCGTGCCTAACCCGAATAATGTCAGTCGTTATATTCCGCCGATCTCCGTCTAATCTCCGATTGCTACCCCTCGATAGGCTATAGGCCGCTAGAGGGCGCATAATTATTCGAGTTAGGGCGTGCCCAGGTGATCTCAAATGGCGAATTACTTGGAGGTCGGGCTTGCAGATGTAGTCCCTTCGCTGAACATTCATGCGTTTGTTAAATGGATGTCCTGTCTCGCCAACATACTGCATACATGCAACATTGACACTGAAGAAGGTATACACCATTCTGCGTTTTGCAATTTATTATTACATTGTACATTGCAATATATAGTGTATACATACCCAGTGGAGTAGCAAGTAAATAGTTATCAAAGGTACCAGGATTATAATTTGATACGACAAACGCGCGTTTCGTCTACATAAGGTTCATCAGTGACGCTCAGATCAAAATAGTTATAAAGCCAAACAAGTAAAAAGTTGATGACCATTAAGGACCCAAATTTCCAAAAAGTTGTACCAAATACGGCTAAGGTAATCCTGGGGTGCTTAAATAATCAGTATGTGTTAGCATTGTCTGTTACAACACGACTTGCACAATCCTGCAGTCGAAGAGCTTTTATTAGAGGAGACCGCAGCTCTAACAAATAAACAAATAAGTCTTTCACACGTTTCAGTCTTCAAAAAGCTAAGACAGGAGGTTTCGGGAAATTTTTGGATAATTTATACTTCATTTCAAAAGATGGTAATGTCTCTTAAATTATATAAAAGCCTGTAATATCTATTCATGTATGCAATAGCTTGTAATGTTTAACTGTAATTTATTTTTTCTTTCTTTTTATCTAATTTTCAATTGCAAGAGACACCTTGTGTAAATTGCAAGTACCCCGTTTCTTACAGCAAATCAAGCATTCCGAACTTGCTGCCAGATAACTGCGAGTACTCTCAGATCTGTTCCTAGTGTCGTTTTGTTGTTGGGATGTTTTGTCCATCTGATGAGTTAAGCCTTTTTCAACTGATTTTTATAGTTCGTTCTTATGGTGTACTGTTATACCACGGTCCCAGGTTAGGGGAAGGGTTTGGATCCCGTTAACATGTTTAATCTCGCCATATTATGTATGTATGTGCCTGTCCCAAGTCAGGAGCCTGTAATTCGGTGGTTGTCGTTTGTTTATGTGTAACATATTTGTTTTCGTTCATTTTTTTTTATATATAAATAAGACCGTTAGTTCTCTCGTTTGAATTGTTTTACATTGTCATTTCGGTGCCTTTTATAGCTGACTATGCGTAATGGGCTTTGTTCATCGTTGAAGGTCGTACAGTGACTTATAGTTGTTAATTTATGTGTCATTTTGGTCTCTTGTGGACAGTTGTCTCATTGGCAATCATAACACATCTTTTTTATATTTAGACATCAATGATAGTTGCTAGAGGACAGGACCCTGTTATTAGCCCCTTATAGTCCCCCCCCCCTCATTATCATAAATCCAATTAAGATTTTATCAGTATATATTTTTTTGATTAAAACGTGAAACTCGACAATAGAGTGAACTATCAACGTAAAACTCGACTACGCTCTATAGTTTCACGTTGGTAGTAAAAAGACATATTCAGAGTAAAAGTATTATATATTGGCAAACAAATACTAAAAAGTAAGTGATATATATACTGAAAGTCTTGGATGTATGATAATGAGGGGGAGGGACTATTCAGGGGCTAATAACAGGATCCTGTCCTCTAACAAACTCGACTATGCTCTATAGTCGAGTTTCACGTTGATAGAAAACATGCATATTTAGAGTTAAAAAAAAAATGGTTGAAAAATCTTCTTACCCACTCATAATGCATATAAAATTGAAAAAAATGAAATAATTTTCGCACATCAGTCCAAAAGTAATTTACATTACGGCTTCGAAATATAAATGCATCATAGCTAAACGATAGATATTTACGGTTGTATCTAGCAATGCATTCTGTTTGCGTTATGTACCGGAATACCATGTTAAGTTGATAATGCTGCGTATTAGGCTAATATATCGATATTTAAGTAAAATTTGGTATATTATCCTGACCTCGTTTTTAATAGTTTTTAACCATATTTATCTACTTTGACATTAATATGACTTGTAAATGAGTGATGGTAAATGATGAAGTGTAGGTTACAATATTACAAATCACCACGAATTAAACTTTCTTTATACTTATTTGAATAAAACTGAACTAGTTACACGGGTCAGCATTTGAAATTTTAAATGTACGACCGTTTTGATGATGTTAGCAGATATCTTTTTGTCACATGGTTCGTCAAACTACAGAGAAATGAGAAAATCAAATCTCGTTAGATCTCGTTAGATAAGTCACCTCCAATTATCAAACGTGACATTTATACACAGAAGTCATTTACTTACAACATTTTCTGACAGTTATTAGTAAGATATGAAAATAGATATCCATGATTTATGTATTAAGTCAAATGATAAAGGGGTTGCCATCATAGTTTGCTATGGTAGTCTTATTTTAATGAATGTAGTTTATCATACAATAACAGTATTAGGAAAAGAGTATCAACGTTTACCCTTGGATATAACTACAAATATGGTTGTTTACCCTTGGATGTATCTACAAATACAAATGTATAGTGAGAACACTTCTTCAATCCTTACAATATTATGTCAATTTGATAGATACAGTTTTAAAGTCTGAACACTTTACTAGTATGGAAATGTCATTTGTAATATCGCAGTTAGAAGTCATAAACATAAAAGACGAAAATCGGCAAAAATAATCATTGCATACCTATTATTTTTTTTAATCAATAAAATACAAGCAAAAGCCTAACCCTACAAAAATATCATAAAACACCAATACCGGATCAAAGAGACCGTGATGTGACAAAACATATTCATATATGTATGTGTTATGAATTTTCATTTTCAGATTCTAATGCGATGCAATTTTTGCAGGTTTTTGTTTTTGGGAAATGCAAGAAGTTTAAAGATATTTAACGGCCTAAAGGAAATAAGTAATTACACAATTCAAATATATGCCGACAAACGCTAAAAGCCTTGACATAATTATGTTTTCTTAACATTTTTATGGTGTTATATAAGAGAAACATGATACTTTTTTTCGAATTCAACAGGTAAAAAAAGTGTCATTAACATGCATTATATACGTCTTCAAACATTAATGACTGACTCTTTTGATTTATTTATTGCAAAAACGGCAGTACTGTTGTTTTTTTTTTTTAGTTATCGGAATTAAATCATATGTTTGGTGAAAAATTAGAAAAAAAAGATTATTATAACTTGTCCTAATTTTTTTCAAAATTTTAATTATTTATTCATACTAAGTAGTCCATTTTGGTTAAATTGCTTCCCAAACTTATATATATGTTTATAAATAAGGAGATGTGGTATGATTTCCAATGAGACAACTACATGTTATGCCTCAGAGAGCCGTAGTGTAGTGGTTAGTGCATCGGACTACTAACACAAAGGTTCCTGGTTCGATCTCAGCTCCGGTGACAACATTTCAGGGACTGAATTTTCGACTCTCCCTTGACACCATTTGCGAGTATGGTCTTAAGGAAACGATGATAGACCGTCGGAAGGGGACGATAAATGGCTGACCCGTAGAGACATATCTCATGCACGTGATAGACACCGTTGTAGATTTCTAAAAAGAGCAGGCTAATGCCGCTTCAAGGCAGCACTCGCATCCGCAAAATTGAAAGTGGTTATTATAAGTAGCAATATCTTGTTTCCCAATACACTATCAATAAATATGGTTAAACTAACTATCCACTCAAGTGCAAATGTAAGCAAATATATGCAACCATACGTCTTTCAACAATGAGAAAAATCCAAACTGTATAGTATCTAATATTAAAGGCTCCGGCATAAAAGTTATGAAACTATTTAATCAAGAACCATGCAGTATCATTACTACCATGCTTGTTAGTCTATGGAAGAAGCGAATCGATAAAAATTTTTCTTATATCACATAGCGATATTGTCTAATATCAATTGTAAATATGCAGATTCCATGCGGAAAATGTTGTTTTCAGCAACGAAAAATTAAGAAAATACTAACTTTAAAACTTATTGTTCAAATATAAACAAAAATTGAATCTAGATATACATTCAGAAGTTAGTTAGAAGCAAACGTTTATGTCCGTGTAAAATTTGAAGTGCTGTGTTTTTCTTATATACAAATGCTATTAGTTCTAATATCAATGCGATACTTTTAAAATATCATAGCGGTGTTTTTGTTATATCAAAATTAGTACTTATGAGTTTTAATATTTGACTGCTGTACCCATATTTTGACAATTTCACCTATTACATGATGTATGTCACGGTCATCGCGATGTAAAAGAGCGTCCACGCGGCGAGCTGAATTATGTTCATAGAGATAACATCATATGCGATTTACCAACAGGAAAAGTGTTTGATATCCAAAAAGAACTGTCACAAGTTTCCTTCACAATATTTTTTTTCTATGTTAATAATAAATAATTTTTCTGTTTGACAAGATTTTTGATTTTTGTTGTATCTGAAGTTGTTCAATTTATAGTCTGAGGCAACTCAGTTGATATCTTCAAAGTTCGGGACATCAGCATTTGTACATTTTAATTTGTTTGGAATATTTATTTTACCATTTGAAAATTCATTGTTATTTGGAGCTGTATTGGATTGGATTGTTTGAATGAATGTTTTTTTAATAATGATAGTTTTTGTCTATTTCGATATTACCCATGTGGATAGGCTATAGCAGTGTGACCTAAAGGGCGGATCCAGCCGTTTTTAAAAAGGGGTTCCAAACCCAGGTTAAAAGGGGGGTTCCAACCATATGTCCCCATTATAATGCATTGATCGTCCAAACCCCCGGACCCCCCCCCTTCCCCCACTGGATCCGCCACTGGAACTATATTAGAATCTAATAGGTCGGTAGACTATTTACAACCGCATTTAAATTCCGCCATTGCATCATCACTTCAAATATATTTTTTCGGTTAAACCATGTGATTGAAAACAATAGACTGAACAGGTTGTTAACACTTTCAACTATCAATAGGGTCAAGCAACATTTTCAAAATGATAAGTTCATGTAAGCGTTAATTTTGTTACAGATACGAAGTTTTAGTGATATTGATTCCCAAACGTTTAGCCGGTCATGAACTAAGTTTGTGAATTATGTAAAACTATAGCAGTAAAATTAGAAAAGTATCGCATTCATAAATTTTTGATTATAAAAAAAAAACATTTATGTTTCATTTATTCAACAATTCAATTGTTTCGTTTTATACAACTTGCTTGTTATTACATAAAATAATTCTTGGAAATTATACAGCAGACGTATGTCTGTTAAATGTCACCCTGTTTTAAGAAAAGAGTCATTACTTTATACCAAGAAATCTGCCTTTCTTCGTACAAATGCTAACATTCGTCTGAAATTTCCCACAATGCAACTCGTTGATATAAGACAATATCGCTCGTTGATATAAGAAAAAGGTTTTTTTATCGATTTGCTTCTTCCATAGACTGGTTATGTTATAAATTAAACAGCTTAATTTATAACATAACAAGCATGGTAGTAATGATACCGCATGACATAAATTTCATTTGAAACAGTTGCTGATCTAAACAAACGTGTTCTAGTTGTGTCGTGTTTTCTCTCTCGTGTTTTTTTTTCTCTTTCGCATAAGAATGTCTAGTCAAACTTTAACTGAAAAATCCTCCTTAATTTTAAAATTATCTCTTTTATTTTTTTGTTATTTACCGTTTCTATATATAACATACATAGCTGTTTTGTGCCATCATTGTTACATGACATATTATTAAAACGATAAAATCATTTTATTCCTTACTTTGTGAAGATTATATTTATACTATGATACCAAATAAATGAAAGAGAACGATGATAAAATTACCTATAATATTACTGATTTTAGCTAAAGGCCATTTTTGACATTGTGAATAATAGATAATACAAACAACCTTTGGCTTTAATATATACTTAAAGAGCTGATAGTTTAATACCTTAACATCTTTCAACAAAACTGTAAGGAAAATAAAATAAATAATACTAAATACTAACCTGGTTTAGTTCTACCCCTTTGTTAAAATTAGAACATCGTGTCAAGGACAATCTTTACAGCCTTGTATCAATGATTATAATTGTATTTTAATTTAGCTAGGTATGCATATATTTGATAGCTTAAGCATTAAACAACAGCAATAGTTAGGGCAGAAAATGAAATGTGTAAAATGTTGATTAGCATGCAGTTAGTGATTTATGTCATGCCTAAGAGACACAAATATTACTGGCATGTAATAACTGTAGAAAATACTGAAACATTTATCATAACAGGAATTCTAACTTCTGAAATACTTTGCGTTTGAAAAAATCGACACAGCATGCCTAATTTCAATATTGAATAAATAAAATTACAAATAAAACACAGAACTCATATGTTGGACATGTGCACCTGTAATATTCTCCCAAATCAGCGAAACTCATCCGAAAGGTAGTCCATTACGAGAACGATAACACAAGGAATATCTTTCGACAGTTTAATGCTTTAAATTGTTACCAGCGTCCTAAATATGCAACGCACTTATAGTTGCCACTGGACGTTAAACAACTAAATAACAAAAACAACGAAATGAATGACCTGTTATTACAAAAGCGAACGCAAAAAGGGTATCATAAGGACTCTACAGCTAACACAATAAATCACAATACGAGGGTATCTAAAACAAAACTACTAATTATCTAAATTGAAGGTTACAACGTAGATATTATCCGGCCTTGATTTCAATAAACAAAATAGTAAACATCCTGTTTTCATGTTTATATTTTCGTTTATAGTTCTCCATAGCCTTATATTTTAAGGATTTATTTCCTTTAACTCTTTACAATTATAATAATATGGTGAAGTAAAATGCACAATGATTTATAAATTCAGAAATATAGTCATCTATGAAAAACCATTTGGGTAGGTAGATTACAAGAAGGAAATATGATAAAAAAAAATAGTCGAATAAAATGACTAATCTGAAGACGTTTTGAAAATACATGTAAATAATCAAAGTGATGTGATTTATCCTTTCACAAATTAAGACTTTAGTTTCAACGTTATCCAGTCTGTTTTATGAGAGAAAGTTGGACTTGTTCTTTCAATATGTCTTAAAGCTAATAATTTGAACGGTTGGCAAACATTTGAAATGGATCTAACAACTAATTACGGTGGCCATGTGGGTTAATATCTCTACTTGGTCTCAAAGTGGAAAGCCTTATGATAATTTGTAATTCTGATTTTGAACTGTGACGTATATTTCAAAGAATTTACTTAGAACTAACCTAAGTTTTGTTTTAAACAGCAAGTGATACAAGACTATTAAAAGGGGTGAAAACTGAGTTATTAACTGTCTATTGTTGATGGTCGTATTATTCTTCTATATCACCGTTTGTCTTTTTTGTGTTGCTGAGTTGCTGTTTTATTGTAGGATATATATACTTCTCCCTTCACTTCCATAGAATGGCTATGAGGGAACTATAAGATATTTTACATTGAGAAGCCATATCACATGAAATAGCAGTTATAGGATATGGACACGGGAATAGGAGAAATAGTTACTATAACCGTATACCTGAAAAGAATTGAGAATTATATTTGGCTTCGTTATCCGTATTTGTCTTAATACTTTGATGTTATTTGATTTATAAGTTTGTTATTTTTTTCCATTGCGACAAGTTCGTATGCCCTGACAAATAATTAAGGATAAACTGCAACAAGAAAATAAACCCTTGTTATTGGAATGGGGTGCTCCGATAATTTAGTTCCATTCCACAATATTCCCACGGGAAAGGCTTGTTTGACAGTGTTTGTCTGTATTTTGTAAGTTTTCCATGATTACCCTGTTAATGAAGTTGATTTTGGAATCTAAATTACGGCACAACTTTGAAGTTTGAAGCATTTTTTTTATTTTCAGTATTCTTACTTTTCTGGGGGAATAATTAAACTTCTATCTTCGTTCTTTTCTTTCTATCTTCTTTCTTCTTTTTTTCTGGAAAAGGGAGTCAATGATGATTTTACAACATTCTTTTCAACTGATTTCAGAATGTCGAAGATATTTGGTATGTTTATCAATATTAGAGATGTTGTCAGTGGTTGGGAATGCTGTGGTGGACATATAAAGCTAAACTGATCTATACATATACATTCGTCTTAGCATGGAAGTAATATTTAGAAGGAATAACAACGTCGTCACTTCAAAGGTTTCATCTGCGTTACCGCCCATCTTTCAATAACTTGTTAATTGGTTCAATATCTGGCATGGAAGTTGATTCTCCGCATGTGATCGATCAAATCACTGACACTTATCGGTCATTTTCGTGTTCACGGAGAACTACGAACAGATAAGATTTTGTCGTTTATACGTGCGAAGTAACCCGAATAGTTCATTCGTTACATTCCGTTGATGTACGCTGCCGAAAGAGTCATTCGTTCAATTTTTATTATAGTCCAATTTTTGCCTTTTTTTGGTTAGTTTGATCATAATAGTTTAAACCGACAGCTATCACATAGAACAAGATTGTGTCATTTCAATTTTAATATTTACAGACAGTTAAGAAAACATTTCCGTAAGTTAAGAAGATGATTGTAAAAAAAAATACATTTGGACCCCCTTTATTTAATACGAAAAATCTAAATCCTTCTTGTATTTATAGTCAATTAAAATATTCACAATTCTAAACGGTTCTATCCTTCAATTTAAGGTCTTGATACATAAACTAATTTGTGTAAAAATGAATTTACCGTAAGACAGATAGATTCAAGCCCATTTCGTCGGTTTGTTATAATTTTTGCTGTATAGCTAATTATATTAATACAAGCATTCCACAATAATATATATTTACGAAAATATTATCCCCATTTTAGTTGTCCAGTTTCAATAATGCAATCAATGACATTTATGACATATACATAAATTTAGAATACTTGAAAGTAAATATTCTTTTATTCAATCTCGATTAACTTTGCACATTTCAACAGTAAAAAAATCTATGCCTACATTTGCCTACACTATTTTGTTTAACATCATGTGAAACCTGATCGATTCAACGGTATTTATCTGTTTAACTCGGGATCCGCTTTTAACCGGAAAATACTTTTAGAACAGTTTAAAACAAAAGGTAAAAAGCAAAAATATGCTAAATTAAATACAATTTTCCATGTTAAACTGCTGTAGTTTGAACAATTCTCGTCCGTTTTTCAAGTTTTTTACATCATACGACTTCATCTGAAGGCAGAGGTTTTATATGATACAGCGCCACCTTCTTATTAATAAACCTCGGATTTCACACAGGTACTTTAAAATTACCGGACTCGATAAAACCACGTGACTGATAAGAAATTCCAGATGCCATTTTACAACCGCGGTAACGCAGATAGTAACCAAAGGGGTCTTACCGCTGAGACTATAATTGGATGAAATTGTATGACTTTAGTACAGAGCTCAGCATGCTATAAATACATGCTAATTAGTCGTTGTTATTCCTTCTAAATATTACTTCCATGGTCTTAGTAACAGCCCAACAATGTCAGATCTGTCAATTTGCGGAAGCAAATTTATGTTCTTCCCTAGCCAGGATTCGAACTCATGCTACTGATATATCGTGGCACCAGATCGCATTATGCCCTGCGCGCTAGACCACTCGACCACCTAGGCTCGACAAAAATCAAGCTTCGGTGGCCGGTTGTTACTTTTCCTCGTCAGTTTTTTTCTAGCGTCGTAACACAGTGCATGAATATAAGGCATGTAGATGGATTATTACAGATCAGCTGAATTATATTTATATATTACTTGCACTAGTAAAACGTTAACAAAAAATTCTTCAAGACTTCCCAACGTTCTATGCAAAAAAAAGCTTTTATTTTGAATCTTACTGATCAGTACACGAATGTTGTTTTCAGAAATAAAGGACATGTTTAAAGTTGCTAGTTTCCCTTACAATAGACAACAGGGAAAAACAACGAAAGACGCACTGGGAATTTACCCTTGCCATTCTGTTTATTGACTCATTTGTCTTTTAAATCATTGTCATTGTGCCGTGCTATCTTTATTAACAAGCATCTTACGTTACAAAGTGGGACATTTTTAAACACTTCAGAAACTAAAAAGAGACTTTGCATTTCTTCGCCCATTTAAAAACTTAAAAATATTGTAAATACGACTCGGAAGGATCGTAATTTGAATTGATGAATTGAAAGGTTATCGAAACACAATGCTTTCAACGCATTTCCCTCTCATTACATTATTACTTCATCAGTGTAAAATTGTTGGTTGTAGCGAGCCGAGTCAGGAAAACCAGTATCAGAGTCACATGAGGTGCATTAAAAAATCCATATGAAAACTTCGCAACAATAGCGTTCAAGAGAGTACCATCATGGTACATATTTTATACGGAGTGTCTATTCGTCCGGCCATCCGCCTGCCGATGCGCAAATCTTCTACATCAATAAAAGTGTCATGTGACGCGGAAAGTGTCCCGGATGAGGTGTCGGATAACACACGCGCGTATGCAATGGATTTTTAGATCGTGACTTATAGTTAAATATGTCATAGAGAAAACCAGAGAGAATGCGATTGCTTTAAACAAATGTCCACAGGAGTGATTTCAGAACAATAGCGTATACAGTACATGTTAACTGTGAGGATCTGTGAGGAATAAGCCTGAACTCAAAGTGAAATTGATGATTTACCCCCATTTACCTTATGGAGGCAAAACGCATTCGAAAAATACTATATCAAACTTGCTTGGATGCATTATTTTCAAGTTTACTACAACGGAGATATATGAACATACTGATATGCCTGGACTGGGAATATGACATCAGGGTTGGGGTATCCCCCTTTTTTTCTGTTGTATCTAATATACATTTTTTTCTTAAAATATCTTGTCGAAAACACAATCCTACTTTTGGGACAGGTTACACGTGCCTTTCCTTTTCTCTAAGTTCCTATTGATTAAAAATCGCCGAACAATTTAAATGAAGAATCGTGCATAATCATATGAGGAACTTACTTTAACCAAACTTCACAGAAACAATAAATTCAAGATCTTTTGGAATCATAGATGAAGCCAATAATGATTGACCAGACTATTTACCTTACAGGAAATTCATAGACAGAACAACAAAAGAGAGAATCATTTTTGCCCCGCCCCCTACCCCTAACCCAAATTCCTTTAGAATATTAGAATAAAAAAATCTGAATCAAATGTATAGTTTACTTTTTTTTTTATTAGAATGAGTCCTTTTTTTATAAAACAATGTTAGACAATATATTTTTAAACAACTCGTGCTTTATTTAAAACCTTCAAAACACGATTTTATATCTTCATCGTCATATTTTTGGCCGGACAAATAGCGAAAAAACGTAAAAATGCTATTTGTCCGGCTTGCCGGATGAATAGACATTTTTGACTATTTGTCCGGCTAGCCGGACGAATAGCCACTGCCTATTTTATATGCGAATTGAAAATATATTAAAAGAACGATGATAATACCAATTGATAAACATGGATATTTGTAATACTGTTATTGAAATCAGTTATTTTTTGTACTTGTCATGAAGTAAATTCTCTCACTTTGAGTAAAGATCATTTGTAATTTTCATGAGGTAAATTCTCCCACTTTGGATAATGATATTTAGTTGTCATAAAGTCTATTCTCCCACTTAGAGTAAAGATTTTTAGTTGTTACGAGTTTCCCACTTGGAGTATAGATTTTTAGTTGTTATGAGGTTAATTCTCCCACTTAGAGTAAAGATTTTTAGTTGTTATGAGATTAATTTTCCCCATTGGAGTAAAGATTTTTAGTTGTTAAGAGGTTAATTTTCCCACTTCGAGTAAAGATTTTTAGTTATTATGAGGTTAATTCTCCCATTTTCAGTTATTATTTTTAGTTGTCCTGTGGTATCTTCTTCCTTTCTGAGTTATGATTTTTGGTTGCTTTTTGATATCTTCAATTATGATTGTATTTCTAAGAGGTTTCTTAATCCTCTTTTTCAAGTTCCAGTAAATGTTGTTACGAAATTATTAATTCTTGGTCTCATATATATGAGTTGATATTTTTTTTTAGATATTTCGTAAGTTGCAAATATCAATAATTTGAATTGATTTGAATTTGTGCTGTAACACCCCATTATAACCATATTAATTTATTAAATGTAACAATCCTCTGCTACGTGTACCTGCTGTTGTTCAAACCAACTTCTGGAAATAAGAGGTTTCTTACACATTCTTAAAAACAACGATAATCAAATTGTCTGGAGAATCATAGGCTTATAATAAATTTCTTTGGATTATAAGATGATCCCGTTCTTCGGATGTGATTAAGAGAATAAATAATAATGGGCAAAAAAAGAGAACTGTTGCAGACGAAAATAGGCCAATCAAGAAAAAGGAAAATTTGGTGCTGAAATACTAAGATAAAAGAAGTATTAATTTTTCTAATTTAATCAAGTATATATTGAAAATATGACGAAGGAGTAAGAAGAGCACACCTTTGAAATTCCAAGTAGGCTAGGTGTGTAAAATTTCAAATGTTCAATAATAAGATGAAGTAAGGGGGAATATGGCTTGATTAAATAGTTACATTTAATTACTCTTTATAAAATAAAAAGTTATAAAATTATCAAACAAGCAAATCAAAGAGAAAAAGAAAAAAAATCGTCAACATAATTTTTGAAGCTTACGAGTATTTGAATGATCTGAAACTCGTGAAGGGTATTATAAATATAAAAATAGAAAATGTGGTATGATTGCTTACGAGACAACGTTCCACCAGAAACCAACACATGCACAAAGGAACAAACGAACTTGAACAAAATAACGATAATTAAAATTTGGACCGTTTTTATTGGCGAAATGCTTCACAATTATTTTTTTTATTTTACAAATAACTCATGGATGGTAGGGGATCTAACTTCAGATCACGTGCTTCAACTTAAGCGAAACTATGACATTGATTGTGTTGCTATTTGCAGCCACTCAAATATAGTGATTTAGAAGGCTATATATATACTAAGAGCATCACTCTCAAAACCATGTGTTTTTTTCAATACTTAGAATATTTGAAGGAAATAAAAGTGGAAAATAATATCAAGTGAAATTCGATTTGACACTTTTATGTTTGTAAAGAATTATGTTATGATAAAATATCTACGTACTTCTTTGATTAGATGTTTACGATGTAACAGAAACAGATCATCAGTTATTCATATTTGTCGGATCTAGCCGTCATGAAATAAGATAGTTTTATTTACAAATTCACGTTAACCTCAAAATGATCCCAAAATATGTTTACCCATGATTTAGAGCTTTCAAAGATCTAGTATAAGTTTAAATTATCACTTTACAAAAGCCTGTATTCTTTTGCCAAATGAATGACAGAAATAAATAATGGAGCCAACGCGTTGAATAACAGTTTGTTTATAGTCAATTTTCTTCTCCTTATGAAAATCATTAGAATTACCCATTTTGTTTCTGTAAAAATATAAAGAGACCGCAAAATATATTATGAACTGTCCTTCACATTAATTCTATCATAACGAAGAGTCAATTAACAGAATATCAAACGATAGTTTGTCTCAGTAAATGCATATAACTGTCCGTTTACCAAATGCTAACACTTTTATGACTCTTCTTAATTTAAACTGTCAGTTTTCATGCTTAAAATGGATTGAGTGATAGTTACGTGCCACATGACAGTACATTTTTAGCTTCAGGTACTCGCCATAAAACTTCTATAATTGACAAGCGATACGGCCCTGACCGTATAAAACAGCCAATAGAAATCAGGTAATCGCACTAGTAATTACAGAAAAGCCTGTACAAACCGACTGTCTTTGGCACTATGATAAAGGACCGTTTTGGCCAGTATGTTGGTTTATTGAATTGTGTTGCACTGCATGTTAAAGTTTTTTCTCCTTGTAAACTGTGCAAAAAAAATAATGAAAAAATCTAACAAATGTTATGTCATGCTTTCAGTAGAAATGTTTGTAGCATGTTTTACATCGGATTCATATTACAAGTGACAACGAAATATCGAAAACTTAAAAAATCATAACTTTAATATTTTCTTCAAATTATTCACACTCCGATGAATGACAGAAAATTGTTCTGTTTAACACGTCCGATATATAACCATATGATCATGATTTTAACAAATGTGTTTTATTGTCGTTAAATATGTCATTTATTATTCGAAATAGTGTGGATCATGTCAATCTAACAAAATAAACCATTGACAAATTTTTCGTTACGATGGATACTATTATATATGTGGTTTTCTTTAATATAATACTTAACATAAGCATACATATATAATAATCAGACATAAATAATAACATTAATTTTGATACATAAACCTTTAAGGTTATATAGTCGGATCATTTAAAAGATTTATACCTGACTTTGAACTAGCTGTCAGTTAACTGCGAGTATTCTCAAATCTGTACGTAGTGTCGTTTTGTTGTTGGGATGTACAAGTACCCGGCCACGTCCACTTGTATCTGTAGTATTTGTATTTTTATCCATCTGATAAGTTAAGCCTTCGTCAACTGATTTGTATAGTTTGTTCTTATAATGTATTGTTCTAGGTTAGTGGAGAGTTGGGATCCCGTTAACATGTTTAACCCCGCCACATTATGTATGTATTTGCCTGTCCCAAGTCAGAAGCCTTGGTGTAATTCAGTGGTTGTCGTTTGTTTATGTGTTACATATTTGTTTTTCGTTCATTTTTTGTAAATAAATTAGGTCGTTAGTTTTCTCATTTGAATTGTTTTACATTGTCATTTCGTGGCCTTTTATAGCTGACTATGCGGTATGGGCTTTGCTCATTGTTGAAGGCCGTATGGTGACCTATAGTTGTTAATTTCTGTGTCATTTGGTCTCTTGTGGAGAGTAGTCTCATTGGCAATCATACCACATCTCCTTTTTTATATTTGATATAGATCAAGATATTAAGAACATCGCATACACATCGTATAATTTTAGTTAGAAAAAAATACTAATCCTCTAAATTGCAGAGAATATGTTTCTGTCGTACGAGAAACAAATACAACTGAACACACAACGGATAACCCTGTTGTCGGCATTGAAGGAATTGAAGTAAAAATCATTGCTTCATAACATAATAACAAACACGACAACGGCTCTGATAGTGATAACAGCAGCAAAACAAATAAGTAGAAGAAATCAATTATGAGAATATACATACTATTGACAATATAGATATACGAGGAGACAGATTATTGTTAAAATTTAATCAAAGCGCTGTAAGCGCTGACGGCAGTTGACCAAAAACCAAGGCAAACGTAATTTTGAAAACTGGTGCTTCAACATTAAACATTCATATATAAAATTTAGAAAGGAAATTAGGAATGTGTCAAAGCGACAACAACAGTACAATGAGTACGTTTATGTTTATCTAATGAATTATTTATTTATTAAGGCAAATAATTTATATGTTATCAAGGTTTCAAAAGCAATGCATACATGTATATCAATGTATATTTTTATGGTGAATCTGCAGTTGTACAAGTTCGCAATGATTGCAGTTGTTCTACTTGGTAGTTGACGTTGGTTTAGTTGACTGCTAGTAGTACAAGTTGACTTAGTACGAACATGTAATAGTATGAATGGACTGTATTACCTGGAAAGAAAACTCAGTTTGTGTTCTATAGTACAAAAGTTATGAGACACGAATCAGACAAATGCTCACTACTACAGGGATCAAATGTGAGGTCTGACGGACCTGCCCATAGTAAATGTAAATGATTTGTTATTTTGTCCCATACATGGATATATATGGTTTAGGGGTGAGGATCTCGACGTTTTTCAAGTTCTCAAACAGGAAGGGGTAGGATGACCATAGGGACTTCCCCTGCATTTCATTTGATTTGTTATATTGTCCCATACATGAATATATATGGTTTAGGGGTGGGGATCTCATCAGTTTTCAAGTTCTCAAACAGGAGGGGATAGGGTGACCCCAGGGCCCCCCATATATTCCATTTAATTAGTTATATTGGCCCATACATGAATATATATTATTTCGGTGTGGGTACAGCCCGTAACAGAGTAGTGATCGAATTCGCGTTTCTTTACCGTCAGAATAAGTTACGTTATCGACAAACTTATTTCAGAAGTGACGTAATTTAATTTTCTTCATCGACAAAATATTTCATGTCCAACGTGTAAGTTTTCATTGTTTAAGTCGAAGTTTTTTTTAACACAGTAAAACATTTTTTATAATCAACCTCTGTCATTGGCATTTTCATTTTAACGGTAAAGGATCAAATACGGGATCTCCGAAATTTCTGTCATTTGTTACGAGGAAATCATTATTCAATCGAACATATGTCTTTGTTCATGACACATATTATGAAATACAAAGGAGTTGAAATGATCAAATACTTTTGAAAGGACGGAAACAAAAATACATAATCTAGATTGTGTGTTCTGTCATAGACAATGGCTTCGTCGTACGAATCGACGAGATCATGTTACATGTAACTGATCTTAGCTGTAGAAACAGTTGGTGCGACCAATCATGTACACGACATATAATACATGTATGGAAATACATGTATATTTATATATTGGGAATTTATTTTTGTTTCCAAACAGAATTATAAGGTTATGTATAAGTGCCTCCGTTCACTGCACAATTGTAAATTGTCTTCCTAAAGACCAGCAAAAATAAATGGCACAAGTTCACGTAGTCATAAAAAAAGTCGTATAATTTACGTTATCGAACAAAAAATTAGAAATACGGAATATTATATGTGAATGGTTAGGAAATCCGTTTCACCTACATGTTTTAAAAGTCAAAGAAAAATGTTTTCCCTGATACAAACGTTTTAAGAACCAGCTTTGTGTAACCTATAGACAAATTCGACTGGATATAAGGAAGTTAATATGTTTACTCTGATTTGAAATTATCTTTTAGAACTTTTTTTAGTAATTGAGAACCTATGTTGTTGATGGGTGATGTGTGAAATGTTGCATGATCCCTCAAAATGACAGCAAGCGCAGTTTTCCGGACGATTTTCATTTGTACACTGCTAAAAACTGTCAGGTCCTGACCATGGTATATTTTGGAGAAAAATTTTTTTACTGATTTTTACTAAAAAAAATATTCTCTGTGTGTGACATTGCAAGAAATAGTTTTGCGCGTTATTTTGTCATATTAAAAAACATTCTCAACAAATTTTCCCGTTTAAACTGTACTAGAAAAAAGTTTGGCATGTGAAACGGACTAAGACATTTTCTAACAGAAGTACAAATACCAGTCCTCCCTTTTGTATATACATATGAGAACACATTTCAAAGTTATTGATTGAATTCAAATCCATCACACATACGGTACACATTGTAGTCCGAAAAAATAGAGGACTTTTAAAATTCATTCCTATCAAACACCTTTTTAATTGTTTACCAGTATATTTCTTTTAGTTTTGGGTAAAATTGTAAAGGAAATAATACTATCAAGACGTCCTTCCATAAATCTTTTTTTTTCTGTTCTGACTTTGAAGAAATGACTACTTTTCGCCCAATCGAAATGGTGCATGGACATATTTTGTTTCATATTATAAGAATTATTTTCAATATTATCGGTATTAAACTTGATTATCGACACATGAAAGTTTGTCAGCATTGTCAATCTTTTTAACGTTAAAATACCAATAGTTCGGTCACTACTCAATTAAGTTTGTCGATAACGTAGCTAATTTTGACGGTAAAGAAACATCAATTCGATCACTTCTCTGTTACGGGCTGTATATCGACCGTTCCCAAGTTCTCAAACAGGAGGGGTGGGGTGTCCACAGGGACTTCCCCTATATTTCATTTGATTTGTTATATTGTCCCATACATGAGTATATATTGTTTAGGGGTGAGGATCTTGACTATTTCCAAGTTCTCAAACAGGATGATGTACAGTGACCCCAGGGACTTTCCCTATATTTCATTTGAATTGTTATATTGTCCAATACGTGCATATATACATGTATGGTTAAGGGGTGGGTATCTCAACAGTTTTCAAATTATCAAACAGGATGGGGTGGATGACCCAAGGGACTCCCTTTATATTTCATCTGATTTGTTATATTGTCCCATACATGAATATATATTGTTTAGGGGTGGGGATCTCAACCATGTTTAAGTTCTAAAACAGGAGGGTGTGGTGACCCCCAGCGACTCTCCCTATTTTGATTTGATTTTTCATATTGTCACAAACATGGATATATATGGTTAAGGGGTGGGGATCTCGTCCGTTTCCAAGTTCTCAAACAGGAGGGGGTTAGTGACTTTAGGGACTCCCCTATATTTTATTTGATTTATTATATTGTCCTATATTTGAATATATGGTTTAGGGGTGGGGATCTCGACCGTTTCCAAGTTATCAAACAGGAGGGGGTCGAGTGGCCCAAAGAACCCCACCCATATATCATATGATTTGCTTACATTCAGGTATTATATAATAAAGTCAGTTGCATTTTTGTGAAAATAAAGTAAGAAACTTCCAGCTCACTTTAATTGACCCTTCAAAATTGAGAAAAAAAAATACCCCTTCAAAGTTGCAGTAATATGTTTAACTTTAAAAGCATCTCACATGCATTATCATCATTTATCACTGATAAATAAAATTATACTGTGACCATGAACATATATATTATTAGATATACTGTTCCCAGCTGTCACATTGTATGGATTTTGACATTAAAATTTGTCAAAAAGTAATTTTGAGTTTCTGTATAAAATATTTTCTTCTTCTTTTTCTTTCTTTTATTTATTTTGGTTTTCAATTCTAGTGTTTATATTCATTTACCATGCTGCTTTGCATAGATGTATTTTATCACCTGCCTGGATTCGCCAAAACCCGGAATTATCCTTATTCGCTTCCGGAATCGGATCCGATATTGTAAAATTTTGTCTTCACGGCAGCCATTGTTATTGTGTTTACAATGTCGTTTTTGTCAATCAGATACGATTTTACTCAAATTTACACATTATTTGTCGGCGATTTTCTGTATAAAGCTAGCGGTTGAAAAAAATGAACATCGCTGTCATGAATAATAATGATGAAAATAAGTTTTTAGATCGTTTATTTGGAGACTTTGGTGAAAAGGTTTGAAAAGTTATTTCTTATTTTCTTTCAAGTGGAAGGTGACTCCGTCGGGCGTAGCAAGAAACCCAGTCGAAATTCCATTTGCAAAAGTGGAAGGTCGTGGACCTCGGACCACCGCTAATTTGCACCCCTGCCTCCAAATTGAAAAGATCGTAATTTCGTCTTCTAATTTGAAATTGCCGCCAACAGCATGAATAGTTGAACTTTTGTTATATAATAGAATACTGACGTAGTTATATTACGTATTGATGACAAAAAATATTCCTAAGACTTTTGCAATTTGGGAAATCTAAACAACTTGTCTTAAGAGATTTTCGGCGATTAAATATTTCATACAATTGTTCTTTGGCATCTTAACCAAAAGCACAGGTCAAAATAAACTACACGGATTCCTAATGAGCACTACTTCCTATGACGTTAAGCACGTTATTGCGTCAATGCCGTGTAATCAACCAGTCCACACTAATTAACAGATTTTCTTTAAAAATTATAACACCTAAATTATATAAATTTTATATCCATAGATGAGACAGGTAAATACTATTCCGAAAAATACTACAAATGGTTTTATCATATTTAACATTAGTCTAAAATAAGGACAACATATTGACAAAACGTCAAAAATATGCGTGTCAGATGTAACAGACTATACGAATTTTAACTTAAGCAGGGATGTTTGTGTTCTTCAAAATTGTGTAATATCTGCAAAAAATCGAATGAATATATATGCTTTATATATAAAGTATTAAAATATTACTGAATATGCGTTCTTGTAACTATCAACGCTATTTTTGGCAAAAACAAATAGTGCTCATTATGGTCAGATTTAGGAAAATGTTAAGTTATCAAAATTTATAGGTTTTTAAATATAAGATTATATGAAATTTCGTTCGTGTAAATTATGTTTATAGAAGTAAATATATAGACCATTTCAAAATCAAATTTTTGCAGCACTCACACCACATGTAAAAATGTAACGGCTTCTGGCAATTGTCTTGCAAGATGTCCAATGTCGGATTTCACCGCTTTTTACGCACAAACTGTCATTTTTGGCGTGATTTATGAAAAATTTAGATTTGTTGAATGCTAAATAGTGCTTTTCCGTAAATGTGCTTAAACTCTACGAAACAGCTACATACTTTTTGATAATTTGCGTAGTCATAACGATTTCGTTTTCAAAGACATGAAATGTCTTGCAAGTTTGTCCACTGGACGATTTTCATACGTTCTCAACGTTGTCGATTCGGGACGCTATTTATGGTGGATCATCTGTATATATTTCCTCAGATAGAATTTTCTAAATAGTAAGATACTATCATAAGACCACAAAGAATAATAAGAATTCCGATCACTGGGGTTGTTTGTTTAGATGAAGTTCTTAAGTTGTGAAAAAGTTGTGTATTACGCGAGGATAAAATCGAATTTTCAAATTTTGGAAGCTTTTAACTGCGATTTTTTTTTATTTCTCTGCAGTTAGATTCATATGTATAGAACTTTAAAGTGAATATAAAATTGGGCCTGAAGATGGCTATATACATTTTTACCTCTCCATATCATACAAAGCTTGTAAACATATGAGATGAATATAATTAACCTTTTATTTTCTGACAATCATTTCATTTTTTAATCTAAATTGTTCCGTGATTAAAGAAAGATAAAGTAAAATGAAATTTATAAGCAAGACCCGTTTAACTTGTAATTCCCGACAAACTTTTTTAATTATAGCAAAATATATATCTTTTTCCTTTTCGGATCTAAATAGGGAAACATAGCATTTTGTTACGTTTTATGTCAATTGGTCTCTGGTAGACAGTTGTCTCATTAGTACTCATCATACCGTATATATATCTTCTCATTTCATATAGACTTATGCATTACCCTAATACGATATATTTTATTGTTTGTTGCTTACGTTACTTTCAGTGGGAAATATTTCATGCATATTCAGTACAACCAAAAATTAAAGAGTATCCATATTGATGTGTAAAACAAAAATTGCAAGCGAAATAAAAACTTATCCCTATTTAAAATCATTAATCGCCGTAAAACGTAAACGTTTGACGTTACCATTTGAGACGCAATATCGTGCGTAACGTCTATGTGTAACTTCAAAACATTTGGATGATTCGACGATCATGTAAGGTTTTTCTGGTCATATTTTTTGTAATCCAGAATAAATAGTATTAAAAAAGTGTTCAATTAGTTATATATAACCAAGGACGTATAACTAACATATACGTCCTTGATATAACACAGTAGCCAGCTAGATAATAACAATGGCAAGTATTTCAGCATTTATTGGGTAGAACACAAATCTAGGGTACTCGCATAATGCAGCTTAACTGCATAAAAATGTGGATTTGAATCCCTCGTTTTGTATTGCTTAATTGCTTTGCATGAAGCATAACATTTGCTTTCAGATGATTGAGGATAATTTGGATCGAGGAACTACCAATTATTTATATAGCGGTAATTGAAGTTAAAGAAAACTGCTAACTTCTTTCTTCTTAGAAGTTCCTGTATGAAGTCTTTTTGTCGACTTGTTCTAATATATTCAATAAGAACAAGTCGACAAAAAGAGGAACACAGTTGGTTTCGATGACAATGTCAAATTTTTGTTGAAAAACACGTCATTTGTAAAAATAAATGTTGTCAATCAAGAAATGAAATATTTTGATAATGTCGGTTTGAGAGTGATTTGCTTTACAAAATACGATGTGTTCTCACTGCGCCGCAAGATACATGTATCTACGTTGGTCATTATTTTTTATGAAACGAAACAGGACCATCTCTTGCGATTTACCTTTTAATTTTGAATGACAAAATATGAGCACAAACCAAGTCCTATCACATCACCAAGTACAGGATATTTACATGTAGAAAGTTTGCTTATTTGAAGTAAGGGAGAATTTGGGGGAGGGTGTATATGTCATAGAGACTGCAAATTAAACCCGGAAAACAGAACGGAACAAGGAACACAAAATATCAAATGTATTAATATAGTCTTCGAAAAAAGGCTAAAGTCAATATCATATATATTAAGCTCCAAGTCGCCTGAGATCGCCAGAGCCTAGCAGATCTGTAAATGAAACAGATCGAAGATCTATCAATCGCACCAAAATATGTATAGGATAAAGACTACGTTATAGACAACAACTAGCGATATAAAGTAATAGATTTCTAACTTGAACTAGTCATAGCATACTTTAAATGTAATATACAGGATTGCTAATGTTCGTGTAAAGAAAACAACCTAGCGAAGTGGAACAGTTGGTGCCTTTTTAAAATAAAATGTAATTTTACCCATACATTAACCAGTGAACACTCGATCCATATTTTTTACTGAAGTATATTTCAAATAATAATAACAATAATGATAATTATAACAATATTAATAATCAATGATAATATTAATAATCACATTTATTAAGATGATAAACGCCTTAAGTCGGCTAATTGTTTTTTAGTAATAGAAAATTTCATTTCAATGATATTTATGAGCAAACCGGAGTCTTCTTTTTTTTATGTCTGTGCGTGTAATTTATATTTTCTGACAACGTATGCCTTATAAGCGATGTAGTATAAATTGCTTTCATTTGTTTTAATTTCTGTTTGTTTCATTATTACTACAACATGTACAAGAATATTGCATCTAATACTTTAGAATTATTGTCAGTTGTAAAACTCAAGCTACGAAATTCAATAATTTCCTTTTTACAGTATATCTGGCAGTTTTAATTCTGAAAAAAAAAATCAAATTTAAGGATTTACGTACATTTCTTTATCTTGGAGGAGCGATAGTCTTATTTCATAAGATTAAACATTTTATTTACGCCTGTTCAGCATTTTAATAAAAGAAGAATTATTGATTACTTTCCGATGTTATCATAGTTGAAATTAAAACACACTTCAAATAGTGTCTTTTAAAAAGGACACTATTATTTTTATTGAATCAGTCTTTATGCTTTGGTTAATTTATCATAATATCCTTAACATTATAATGACCCTTGCGTGATTACACGTTATATCGATTCTGCAGTTCAAAATGTGAAGCGGAATACTTAGTTTAGAGTATTATTTTCATTATGGCATACAATTCTTGTACAGGTCAGAGCTAATCAAATATTTGTTATATATTCGTTTTAAAATGTTACAAACTTTCTTGAAATTTGACTTCAAACAGTAGATTTGAAGCCATATGATATATCAAGCACTAAATACTGCTTGTCAACGAACAAAATGGATTTGTAGCGTTATCGCTTGCTTCGTTAACGAACATAATGTAAAACATATGTCAAGAAAATTGTGTTAAATTACAAACTCCTTGCAACAATCTTGACACTTAATGTGCTCATCTAAAAACGTTAAACAGAAATAAGATTCGCAGTAAATCATCTTTATTCTCAATACACAGAAAGAATAAAAAGATTTGAGGGAAATTAGATTTGACACAAGGTATATGTCAGGCATCTGTTAACAAAAAAAAAATAATGTATGAAGATTTGAAATGCGATTAAAGGTTACATGATACGCTATACATCAACTAGCGAGAGTGTATAAAAGAAGTCGAAAACGAACAGGTGATTCAATGGACTTTTAACAGCTCGTATTCTTGTTACAACCATATAATACGCGAATTATAAATTTGACAACTTCTTTTTATCTGTGCTTGTGAATTACTGTCAATCTTATTTTCATGGTATAATTGATATCTATTTTCCGATGTATAAATCTGACCAGATTGTCACTATAAAAGCCTTGGGCATTCCTTGATAGTTACTGGTCCGGAACGGAAAGTACCAACGATCAGCTGTTTTCACAGCAGACGAAAAATGCAACAAATATCAACATTTTTCTTCAATTATTTAATTTTTTCCGTTCTGTTTAAATATTTGGACGGCAATCCTGCTCGAGTGGATTTAAGAGACCATGATTTAAGTCATATATCTAGCGAGCAGCTGAGGCGAGTCGTAACACAGGATGAAAATCGAGGATTGCGATCAGAAACGGACGAAGAAACATTACTAGAACATCTATATAACCAAACTCAATATAGAGATCAAAATAGATCAAAATGTACTTCTTGTACCATCAGAGAAGACCAGAAGAGAAACAGAATTGAATCAATCAAAAATCGAATTTCGCATGCATTAAGATTAGATGTTCTTGGGAAGCCAAATATGACAAATAACAAACTACCAAAAATACCACAATTTCAGAAATTAAAGCAAAAATACGAAATAAGAGAAGCTTTAGATATGCAGAATGACGAAGTTCGTAACTCTCAGGAGGATTATGTTGAGGAATTCGGACAATCTCAAAGGACTTATACATTTGCTCAACTTCGTAAGTATAATTCGTTATTTCATATTTATAAATAATGTAGTCTATAAAATCAATGCAAGAAGTGTTTTAATTCTTACGGTTATAATCTTTTTCATTCGATAGTTGTTATATATAAGATAAAAAAAAATGTGTATATGTCAGTAAAATGTATTCTTGTACTTATGTTCTTGACAGAAATAACAAAAACTAAATATTTATTTCCATACGAAAAGTTCAGATATCAAGCATATCAAAAACCTAAATTAAACATTTTGTATAATTCGGTATAATTTATTGATCTGAAAAAAGAACGTTCGATGGTGTAAAATTGAAATTGTTTAAAATTTTACAAATTATCTGTTTGTTTCTATAGTGCATCTGATGATTATATAATGAAACTATTAGAAAAACGTTCGTTGAACTCAACAGGGCAATAATACAATTAACTTACATTGTATCATTGAATTTTGGACCTTGAAGGAAACAGATGTTTCCGTAGAATTATTTTTACTTTACATAACTGTTTCCGTTCTCAAAACAACCTAAGAGTACTCATTAATGAAGTTCTACAGTTTATAGATAGTATGTCAAGGATGTTTCTTTCCATTCTCCTCTTTCTTATGCATATATACCATTCATTTTCTTTTTACAATAATGTACGTATTCTAAATAATTTTAAAGGAAACATCAAAATGATTTATTCCATTAATATGTCCCACATGGCATAAGATAGTAATCATTTCATAACACTTATCATAAACCTCATACTATATTTATATAGATAAATTAAGATACAGCTTGCAACACAAATTTCCATTTTTTAAATTATACTTATTTTAATAATAAAAAAAATAGTGCTTTTGACTGACCAGTGACAAATACATCATGCTCATTCAAGAAAATATAACCACAGTGCATTGTAGACCGTGGTTAATATGTAAATTTGAATTGTTACATACTAACATTATATGACAGAAGTTAGATGATGTAGTAGAAATGAGATAATTTGGGATGATTTTAGATAATATTGGAGAATTGATACAAATGAAAAAAAATAGTGTCGTTTTGTTTCTTTATTGGTATTGCATAAATCTCAAACCCTGAAGCATATTATGTACATATCACGCAAGAATATGTTTATTTGTGTGATATAATCATTTATCACGTCAATGTTGTCGTAGCTTGTCCTTAACATGTATTTAAGTTGTCGTGGCCTCGTCAATTACCTTAATACTGTCAAGCTAAGGACAAATCTATTGCAAGAAAATGTTCAATTATATTGATATTAAAAACATGTATTCTACGTTAAAAAAAATGTATCTATAGCTGTCCAGACTAATTAATCAGATATTTCATTTTACCTCATTTTCTTTCCAGCTCCAACGGAACTAAACATTGAACAACCAAATTCTATATACTTCACTTTACCAGATCTAGTGGACAAGGTTTTGGAGAAGGCTTTTCTGTGGGTTTATATTGATCCATCTCAAAATGTTACACAAATTTATATATATTCACTCGTTAAAAGTTCAAAAAACAGTGACTTTATTGAAAAGCAATTCTTAAGTCGTAAAAAAAGATCATCCCGTGGATGGCAACATTTTAATATTTTGAACGAAGTAGAAAAATGGATAGAAGATCCATCGAGGAATAAAGGTCTTGTCGTTGAAGCACTGGACGATAACGGAAGAAATTCGATAATATTGCCCACTGCAAATGATGATGGATATGTAAGTATTATTCACATAAAAATGTTACGTTTTGTTAGGGGTCGTGGTAAGTTATGATTTCTCAAAAATATTTTTTTTGTACTGGTCAGACCTTTCGCTTGTTGTGGCATACTTAGTTACTTATCAAACAATTCGGTATTCATTGGCTTGCTTGTGTTGATAACATTTTTGAAAATAGACCTCAACTAACAGCAACAGTACAGAATGTATCCATTAGTTTTTTTTTTAAATTGACTGATAAAAGATTCAAGATTGATTATTTTATTTGTCTCACCACTTGCAACACATAAACATACAGTAAATACAAAGTCTATACACAATAAAAACATACAGTACACAAAGATAAAATACATGTGCCAGTCTATCAAGAATAATGAGAGACTGTGTACAATACATTTCACATATAATTTCCGTATTACATAACATTCAAATTAACTCAAATCTAAGAATATAAAAAAGAATTACGTCTACCTTATATATCAAAGCATGTATTGGTAACCATATGATAACACTCTTTATTTTAAAATAAATTATAAAAATCTGCATTACATATCAATACTTCGCTAATTTTGTTGTCAGTTTTTAAACTTTTTAATCGTAATCAAGTAAGTAAGAAGTAACTCGAAAATTTGTCAAACGTCTGACCAAAAGTTTTGTCGAATTAGGGAAATGCTAGATACTTTACAAAAAGGTTTTTTGGATAAGTATTGTCACCTTAATTTTTTTTGAATTAAAACTGCATGGTTTATTCGTAGCTACCTGAAAATCCTCTTTTTAAGACAACCTTTTTACGGAGAATGTAATAATTACTTTTAAAAAAATAGTGTAACTGTAATGTTTTTCATAATGAGAAATAAAGGATTTAAGGTGATACATTGCCGGTGTTTGTATCTTATTCGGGAAAAAAAAATAAAAAATGTGTGCATGTTTAAGTTCGGTTGATGCTATACGTGATTTTCTCAAATTACATTTGGATAATTTACATTTTTTTCCCGTTTCCTAATGGAATTTGAAAACCATCAAGTGTATATTTTCTATAGTTTAACCCTGAATTCTGTCTTTTTCTACCCAATCAACAGAAAAATTAGAATATTATTGTACTTAAGTATATTTTTTATAGAATGATGAATAATAGGACAAAACTGATGTCCGTAGCATATTTATATCTCCATATCAATAAATTAAGAAATTATAAAAATCTTGAGGTTTCAACTTCCACTGGCAGGATTGGCCTTATATTTATTTGGTTATTCTTTTCATGTTCTCTTAGTAATATAGCTGCCAACGTTTCAACGTATAATTGTTAAATCTAATGTTTTCAAATGTCAAATGTTTGAGTTTTCCTGAGAAAGTTAAATAATTTGAAAATAAAGCGGTTCGAAAACACACGAAATTTGTTTAAATGTTTTTTTTTGTTTTGCTGTAAGACGTTTTATAAAGCAAAAAAAAAAAAAAAAAAAAAAAAAAAAAAAAAAAAAAAAAAAAGAAAAAAATAGAAACGAAATTATATTTAAAATATTCATGTTACGTTTCGTAAAAAGGCGACAAGTTTCTTGAACCGTTACATAATCACAAAATCAAAATAAGAAAATGACAAAAGAGAGAAAAGAGATTGAAAATAAAAAAGCAACAACTTCATAAACTAGAAACACAACTCCATATGCAGTTGTGTATATAAACCTGGCTAAGATGGACAGTAACCACTGTCACTTCTTAGTTTAGAAACAGAATCTATTTAGTATAACTGGACTCGGCTTTTTCAATCAAAATAAATAAGGATACATTACATAACATGTTGTTCAATAAATCATATGAGAAAAATATGATAAACGATTTTCAGTTCTCCAAGCAAACTATAATGGAGCGTAGTTAAATAGAAGTTATTGTTTCAAAGTAGAAAACACTTTTTTTTTTTTAGAAATCTCTTTGTTGCATAATGCCGACCAGGTTAAATTTCCTATGTGTGATTCGACAAAAGGACATTCTCATCTTCCCTAACATAAACGGTATTTCTGTAAAGCTTAAAATAAAATCTCTTAGTCAAAGTATACGCAAGCCCTGGTGATACATCAGTGGTATAACAAGTAAACTACTTTTCGATGTGAAATAACACAGAAACCTAGGGATACCATACTTTCGTTCCTGGAGATATAATAATAAGACAGCAACTATTTCATTGAAAAACTTCTGACTTAGAATGGGTCAGAAATAAAAGTAGGCCCAGGGTCTGCCTTGTTGGTCTAATTCAGTTGCATTGCTAATACAGATTACAGAAAGAAAGCTATAGTATAACGTCAAAATTTAGAAGAAAATTAATCTAAACAAAGTTACCTATATTTGTGTGTCGTTTATTCAACTGCAGGATGAAATTATTCATGATGATTATGTATAATTTGCAATCCTCACATATAACTTTGCATGCCGTCATCTTACGTAAAAAGCTTTCCAACAAATTCGAATATGAGATATTTGACGCACGAAATGTATAAACTGTTATTTTCATTTAGTTGCATTTTCTTTATCAAGACAATGAACAGGGGACAAATCTGAAATTAAGCCATGTAATATATATCTTTTACGGTTATTTGTTCCTCCTGCAGATGTCAGTATAATTGTAATCTCCTAGTTATAGCAGTAAAATTATTAAAGGGGCAAAATTGAAGAAAAAAAAAAAAGAAAAAACATAATTAGGAAGGGACATGTAGCAAGTCTAGGTTATTTGTTAAACATAATTATGTACTTCAATATACTATCAAACTAACAGGTGCTATGACAGTTCGTTATTTGTTAAATGTTTATTTAAGTGTAAGATTATCTTTCTTTTCTACAAACAGATGTTCAAGAATCGGGTTAATTAAATAAACGATATAAGTACTGATGATAAGAGTATATCAGCACTTTTTTAGATTCTTGAAATAGAAAAATAAATCATCTGTATCGTCTTATCAAAACTACAAGGATATTTTCAAGGCGTAGTAAAAAAAAAAACATATGTCCAAAGGCCTTTCATAAATATTTTAAAGATTTCAGAGTTGGATTTATGACGATTCACTTAAATCTTGTCAGTGTTATTTTCCCCCATAACAATTGCCAATGTGTTATAGTATAAATGAAATCATTAACAAAGAAAATATAAATACATGAGCCAAGGCTCTGTGTTGAAGACCGGACCTTGACTTATAATGGTTTACTTTTATGAATTGTGACTTGGATGGAGAGTTATCTCATTGACACTCATACAAAATCTCCCTATATCTATGTTATAAAATATACATCGTACTAAAACATTCAGGTCGTCGTTGAAAAAACTTATAAGCTGCATCGAGTTTTAAAACCATTAGGTCGTCGTTGATAAAATTTACAAGCTACATCGAGTTTTAAAACCTGCAGGTCATCGTTGAAAATATGTATAAGCTACATCGAGTTTTAAAACCATTAGGTCGTCGTTAAAAATATATATAAGCTACAGTACACATTCACAAAAGAGGAAAGATGATTGCGGGATAGGATTAAAACTATAAACAATTATCAAATGTATATAAATTACTAAAACATGAAACCGAAGACATGAACAATTTCATATAAGTTTCTGCTGAAACATATCTAAGTCATCATTGAAAACGAGAATCTCAATTTCTGTAAGATGAGAAGTTTTTGGAAAAGCTTTAATTATGAAATAGTTGTGGAAATACCAGATGTATTAGGAATGTTTTAGCTTCAATAATCTCTAACGCAAATGCCAATATGTAATGCAAAACTATACAATAAAGATAATGTTTTGTCAATTAACGCACGAGAGGGAAAATCGAACACCAAAGAGTAATTAAATTGAAAACCATTAAGTGAAAAGCTTTATATCAAAATGCATTAAGTTGATTTTAAATAATCATGCAAAGGTTGACATCAGTTTTGACAATAACATTACCACACGCAAGGGTTTTAATTACAAAAGTCCAACATTGTGGGATCAATGCCCGGTGTCTCTTCTGCTTTGTGATAAATTGGGCAAGCATTCTGAAAATTAAAGTACTATTAAGAAGATCAAGTTAACAATCGCCGTCCATTTGTTATGGTTATGATAAGTGTATTTCCAAAGTAAGGATCTTTGTATCAATTGACGGTGTTTGCTGTCTTTTGATGTTTGACTGAAAACATCGTTTTCTAAAAGTTGCAGAATGAATAAAATCTGTTAAAAAGGCAGCACAAACCTCTTTATAACAATATCACATGACTATTTGATTTATGAAATAAAATAATGAATACCAATTACTTCAAGGTATCGTAATAACAAATGATTCAAGATCCTCATTGTCAGCTTGAACCTCTAATAAATGCTCATTTTTACAAAACATCATGTTTAGTAAATATACATGTTTGTGTGTGCCACTTGCCATGTTTTTTTTCGCTGTATAACGCGGATTGTATAGTAGAGTTAGGGAGCGGTTGCTATGTTTTGCAGATTTTTTTTTATTATTATTAAAAGCTTAACAACATCCAAACAGTTGAAAAACATATAATTTCTCTTCCAGGAACCTGTATTGGATACAAGAACATCGCTTCACCAACAGCACAGTCGTAGAAAACGGTCAATATATCTCAACTGTGACGAAGAACACGCGACAGAGTCTTGTTGTAGATATCCATTAACTGTTGACTTTGTGGAGTTTGGATGGGACTTCATAATAGCTCCGTTAACATATTCTGCATATTACTGTGCAGGAGAATGTAGGAATCAACACATGGATTCTGGTCCTCATGGATATTTACGACAACAAGTGGATGCGATACCCCCTGAACATGGACCTTGTTGTAGCCCAACTAGAATGGGACAACTATCAATGCTTTACTTTGATCATTCAATGAACATTCAATTCACAACCTTGCCGAGAATGAAAGTTGAGAGATGTGGATGTACTTAGTCTCAATGCAAACTTCCGAAAGATGTCTTTCATGTTGGTTGTCATTCGTGAACAGTGTAAATGAGCTGGAAGGCCCGTTTGTGTATGGCTGTTTAGAGTTGTTGTTATTAAGAAATCCTATCATTGATCTCGTGTTTATCTGATACAGTCGATCATTTGTAACTGTTAATATTGCTGTATATATGTATATATGTATTAGATACATGTAAATAGCTAGCCCGATTGGGTGTATGTAATATACATCAAGATATTCACAAAAAAATTAGGACTAAGATTTATCGTAAGTCATGAACAATTCAGTATACTTACGATCAATCTTAGTCGTAAGTTTTTTGGGAAACTATTTCCAAAAGGATTTATTTTAATAACTTAGGATGAGAAACTTTCAGTAATTTGGTCTAATTCTATGGTAAAGCATGATAAAGGAGGGAAATCCAATCACATGTAATAACACATTGGATTTAATATCAGAAAAGTAGAAAGTAGATCTGAAACGTTATATCACCTCTTATTCTATTCAGTAACTTAAGTTTACGCGATAATATAAGAAGAAAATCTAATATGAATTTGCCAATTAATTCGGAATAGTTGTCGTGCAAGTGCACTGATTTGCGGTCTTAAAAATTTAAATACACTAAAATCCTTTAAAATAGAGCTGGAACCTGGAACAACTAGTCTCTCGTTTAAGTTGAACATATTGTTCGCGTACTTGTATTACTGCTTTAGTTTTGTTAGACCTAATTCGTGCCGAATGATAACAAAAGTTTATTTTTTAAGTGTATATTGATATTATTTTTTAAACTTCGAAAATTATATGCTTTCCGGTACAATTTTCCTTTTATCAAATACACATACATCTGCAATCTTTAACAATAACATTATAAGTATAAACTTAAAATGTCAATAATCTTCGTAATAATTAATAATAATACAATTTATGTAAATTTTTTGTAAGTAAACTATAATCATTACAAAGAATTGAACAATTGACATATTACTGACGTTTACTCCATGTGTAGTTAGAGTTGTCAGTAAATATTAAGCAATATTACAGAATATCTTTTACATGTTATATTTTGTTCTTGAAGATATCAGAAACATTTGATCGACTGTATATTTACAGTATTTGTTGTTTGTTCATTGGTGTTCATTGTTGTAACATGGCAATATGGTGCTTTACAGATTCTTTATATTTTAAGCTATTTTAAATGACGGCCGCTAAAGCGGTAAATTGTAATTTAAAGTAGTCTGGTTCGCTTCAAAAGCATGAACAATACATATTGTATCATTATTTTTATAATGTATAGAGTACACATCGTAAAACAAATTGTACTTCCTATCAGTGCTTTTGCTTAGTTGATGTTGTGAAATTGGAAATACATCAGTATTTGGTGCACAATTAGTGCTGTAAAATTAATGCTTCGTAGTATAAGTGAGAAATAGACCCAAGGAAAATCGGGTACAATATCTTTTTAAAAATCATTTGTTTTTTTTCTATTTGATTAGTGTGTATTTGGAATTTGCCAAGATGCCCTTGTCTATCTTTCAAAACTAAGCATAAACAATAATTTTTGACAATTGAAATATGTCAAGCTAAAAAAAATAATTCAAACATATTTTTCCATTTAATGGAAGAAATCGGCAAATTTTGTGATATGAATATTTGCGTGTATTAGCAATGGTGGGTAAACCCACAATTTGCAACCAAGTTGCATGTGATTGACTAAATAGGGCATATTTAAGTGATTAAGATAACAACATGGGATCTGCGGTGTCTCAAAATACTAGAATTATATAATTGTATGTGGTTGAAACAAATTATGAAGACTAAATAATGTTGTATTTTATGATATTGACATATTTGAAATATAGATATGAAGATATTTCTTATGACAGCAAACAGTAATTTTTATCTTCAAACTATAATCTGTCTGTTGGTCTTTTTTCTCTACAAATATTATGTTCCAGACAATATATATACAGTGAGGTCCACATTCTAATGCATTCCATTTTTAATGTGCATTAAAGATATTAGCGTGAGGAAAACTTGTAGCTTGAATGACTGTAAAGAATATGGTTATATAAATGCTGCAGTGATTGTTTGTGAAGTTGTTAAATGTTATGCTTACTTGTCTTTAAAAATGGGTATTTAGAGGGACAACACTTTATATTACTTTTGTTATTAGTAAGGTATATTTATTTTTGGAAACTGCATCTAACAATATGACCACAGTTTGCCTTTGAAAAAAATGATGTTAACAACGTTTCGAACTGTGATAATACAAATAAAAAATTTTATCTTATATTTTCTTGCTTTATTAATACAACACATGACGCCAAGGATTCTTGAGATGTTATAATTTATATAGACAAAAAAAGAAATACAATCTAATTAAAAACCGATCTCTCATCGCTCCTGTTTCTGATATGTCGCGTGGGAGATCCAACGAAACCGGCTTTGAGGTCACATGTGAGTGAACTAAAAGTTATGAATTTATAAAGATATGCAAATGAGTTGACGACCTATTAATAAGCCAATCAAAAAAGTTTATGAATTATTTTGACTGACGATTTCGTCGTAAATAAAATGAGTTACATCCCTTTGCCTTACGTTAAACTTCCAAGATCGTGGAAGACTCAATTTCATTGGTCGAAAAAGACACACCTACGAGGTCACTCACATGTGACCTCAAAGCGGGTTTCGTTAGATCTCCCACGCGACATATCAGAAACAGGAGCGATGAGAGATCGGTTTTTAATTAGATTGAAAGAAATATAGCTTCTCGGTCACGCGAAAGAATTTTTAAAGGACAAGTCCTTGGTTATATTAAACTGCCGAACAAATATATGTATATCTTGTTCCACATGCGACACCCGAATGTTGCCCTGTATTCGAAGAAAGTATGTTGAAATGAGTCAGATTAGGTCTGAAAACGGGACACGTTAGAAATATATTACTAGATTATGTGAGACCCCTTTATATAACTATATGGTCAAACAATTCGTTTCTACGATGGCAAACATCCTGTGATACTGGGACACTATGTCAGCGAATTCTCTTTATTTCACTAGGTCTTTAGGATTAAATTAACTGTGAACGTACATTTCTTATGCACACCCAGACGATAACTCCTGCAATCTACTACACTTTATACTTCTCGATAAAGGGAAAACTCACGATGGGAAATTAAAATTATAACGTGTTTTGTTCATTTTGTGCACAACGGTTCTTTATTGTTTCTTAAATGGTATATATATGCCAAGATATGGAAATTGATTTCTTAGTCAACAAAATAATTATAAAAAAGAAGATGTGGTATGATTGCCAATGAGAAAACTCTCCACAAGAGACCAAAATGACACAGAAAAGGTACAGTAAAGCAAAATAGAAAATTGATAATGATAATGGAATATGTAAACAGCTCTCTCACAAGCAAAACGCCCCTAATTGTAAAAATATAAGGGCATAAAGTATGTTTTCAGTAACGGCGTGTATACGTTAATTTGTATTTGTGTATATTAATTGTTGTTTTACCCGTAATGATTTTTGTTTAATACCGATGATAAAGATTTTATTTTTTTCCTATTGATTAGTTGTATGGTGTCTTCTACTCTGTATTCTGTTAATTCCACTATTTCGGATAGAAAATACAAAAAAAAACCTTGTTCACCTAACTTATTAACTTGCTAATTTGTCTGTTGAAAGTTATGAATCTCGTATGTGATTGATTAGTTGTCCTTCAAATAGTATGGTGTAGTGAGATTGTTGTCTCATTGACCCATTTCCAATTTCTCGTTCTATTTTTTGTTCCTGTCACTTGGTTTTAAGCTCACCAGAAAACTCTATGCTTTACAGTAGCATCAGTCGTATGTTCGCTTTTTACTGTTTTCAAAAGCCTTCTGCGAATCGACATAACAAGACGTATATGTTCACGTGTTTGTGTTTATTTGTCTTTTGATTGAGTAAAGCCATTTCAATTTATACTAGAACACACCCTCGAAATCGCGGGCATTCAGAGCGTAAACTTGTATACAAAAAAACGCAAACCGGAAGTATAGTATGACTTAAAATTTTGTCCAATGACGGATGCCCTTTTTCTCGTTTTTCTCCCAAAATAACTCAATCTGAATAATCATATGAATGGATGACAAATGCGACTATGCACTGTACCTATAGGACACAGAGGCTTGTTTGTTAATTTATTGTAGAAAGAAGAGAAGCGACACCCAAAATGAGGTCTTCTCGTTTAATAGTATAGATTTTAAAGTGTGTCTTTCTATGTTGTGATGTTACACTATTGTTTCAGGTAAGGCCTAAGGGTGATGGTTGGTACCTATTAAAACGTTTAAACCCGCTGCATTTGTCTGCACCTGTCCTAATTCAGGAACCTGATGTCTAGTTGTTGTCGTTTGTTGATGTGGTTCATAAGTGTTTCTCATTTCTCGTTTTTTATATAATAGATTATACCGTTGTTTTTCCCGTTTGAATGGTTTTACATTAGTTATTTTAGTGCCCTTTATAGCTTGCTGTTCGGTGTGAGTCAAGGCTCCATGTTGAAGACAGTAATTTGAACTATAATGGTTTACACTTAAAAAAATGTGACTTGCATGTTGCGTTGTCTCACTGGCACTCATACCACATCTTCTTATATCTTAAACAAAAGTTGCCGCCAAGAATACTTAGATAATTCAGTTTAAAATTAATATCCAATGTAATATAAAAATGAGGTGATGTGGTATGATTGACTATGAGACAAATTTCCACCAGAGTTAAAATTTAGCCATAGTAAGCAATAAGAGGCAACCGTACGACCTTCAACAATGAGAAAAAATCATACCGAATAGTCGGCTATAGAACACCATTTCTTTTACAAATTATTTTTTCATCTTTGATACAATTGAAATTGAACGCGATGGATTTGCACTTGTACAGTAAAAAATATTGTTCATTAAAGGTATTTGTATTTCCTTAGAACTACAGATTTCTTACGGCGAAAACATTTTGATGCTTACTCACGACTTGATATTTCATATTTTCAAATTAAAAAAAAAAATTATGTCTGAGTATGTGGTAAGGGTTTTGCTCATTGTTGAAAGCCTTACGGGAACCTATAGTTGTTTACTTCTTTGTCTTTTAGTTCCTGGTGGAGAGTTGTCTAATTGGCATTTATACATGTACCACACGTTCATTATTAACTTGATAGAATTTCTTGAAACTTAAATTTTCTCAATTATTTCAACTTCGCACCACAATGTGATCCCGTAACATATGAATGAACATCAAATACAAATAAGAAACATTTTCATTTAAATAATAAAATACAAATTTCATTTTTGTTCTCTCTCTATCGACGTTTTGTCCGTCACGTATCATCTAGTTTATATATATAACTAAATGAATTTGGAAAATATAAACAGCCAATGGTTCACGGTTCGAGACGAAATAAAGATGACATGTTTCAAACAGCTGGTTTTTTTTTTTATATAAAGAATCCTTACAAAGTAAAAAAATATATGTGATGAATGATGCAAGGTTTGTTGGATACCATATATGTTTTAGTCAATTGACAACTATTCCTCAACCGGTTCATGTCTTCTACACGCGTTCTAGTTTTCGAATGAATCATGACATCATAGGGATGCATAAATTATATAACCTGCATTTTTTAGTTGCGTAAAGCAGGAAGATAACTCTAGCAGTTGAATAGTAAATCCATAATTTTCTAAAGCCCTTTGTTCTGATTTCACTAAGTAAATACATGCAGTGGTGACACTGTGTTTGTTTTGAGCTTTAAGTAAGTGATATAGAGCTAAATCAAAGAGAGTGTTTGGTTCGTAAATATATAATTTATCTTCTTTAAACCTCCCAGCTGACCCTTGAACATATATCAAAATGTAAGTAACATCTGTAGAATTAGAACTGATGGTTTCAAACCCACTTTTTAAATTAGTTTTTGGCATATAAATGCAATAAAAAAAAGTTGTAGTGTATACATGCACGTCAATAACACATCACATCAAAAGGTATCTATAATAGAAAACCTCCTTTCGTTAATGATAGACAGGTGTCTATTATATATGCCTAGTTCTAAATCGTCTTGAGTCTAGCAAACGGCAATTTTGAGTGTACATAATTTTCTAGCTTATAACACGGATTGCAATGTTCCTTTGAAACTAAGATTCCTACTTACAGAAATTTGTAATGAGGAGTCCAAATGTGGATCATTGAGTCCAATGATTAAATTGTTATGGATCACTGAGATTAAACCATATAACCCCATTCAAAATCATTAATCGTTAAAAAAAAAAAGTGGTGTTTCCAACCCCGAACCCCTCTTTTTGATCCGCCACTGGATCAGTGAGGTAGCACTTCTCGAAAAAGTTAATTCAAGTTTTTGAAAATGATTAGAGCTAAACCAAATTACCGTCTACAGTTATGACCAACACACTGTAGAACTGGAGTAATTCCCGAAAACCCCACTAGTTCTGAAAATGCGTAGATACATTCGTGCATTAATTAAGCGAACACAGACGAGCCATGACTATAGCAATAGGTTCATGAAGTAATCTGTACAGTATAATAGCCATACTTTCGAGAACTACTCTTTAAGACATACTTTAATTGAAACTAACGAAAATTCCTCAAGATTTTAAAGCTTTATTAAATATATAATTAAACATGGTATATACTATGAATATCGTTCAGCATATATTATGATTATCAATCTTATCTTAATAAATTTTAAGACGAACATTTATAAAGGCGGTCAAATTATTTGTTGGTGAATAACGACTAACGGAAATGCAGTGAAAATCTTAAACTTTGAAAAATATGATAATGTTTACTCTTCTGATGCATCTGCTAAAATGTCAGTTTGTCAATCAAAGCATTCTCAGTATGTGCGTAAAAACCAACAAATTACATACAATTACTCATTTTAGCACGTTGTCAGTCTTACTAATACGTACACTTACACGTATATATGCATGTTATATGTAATCTATGACGACAATATGTTCACACTAAATAATAAATCAATTGCACATATTCGATATAATTTCTGTAGAACAATGAAATTGTGTAAAAATCAAAACAATGAACAAATAAGTATCAAACAAATAACAAGGACTGTCATCTGACACTTCATATAAATTGTTTATAAAAAGTATGTCAATTCTTGAACAATAAATAATAAACATCAGTATATGTGTTAAATACATGAAACCAGCTAAAGGCGAACAATTTATAACATTTAATGACAGATCAAAGGCAAATTAAAATAAAAAAAGAAAGTAGTGAATTTATAATTTATTCATATTTATTCCATTGCTAGATCAAAGATCCAACTGAAATTATATACATTTATTAATTCATTTTTAAAAACCAAACTTAATGTTAAAACAAATGAATTAATGTTAATACACTTCATTTTTAATTTCGCCGAATTGCCTTTCCATGAAGATGAATTCATGCTTTTTAAACCATTGACACAGTTTTCCTAGTAAATTACGCACTTCATATTTTCTGAGGAAGTTTTATCACACATATATATTTTCAATCATTCTAAAATAATAATAATAATAATAATAATAATAATAATAATAATAATAATAAGAATAATAATAATAATAATAATAATAATAATAACAATAATGATAATATAGGGTTATTGCATGAATATTGGGGAATATTGTCCCGAGTAGAATTTTATATTGCACGAGCTTGCGAGTGCAATATATGTTCTACGAGGGACAATATTCCCCAATATTCATGCAATAACCCTTTTATTGTATAGTAATATAATATTTAAAAGTATAAACTGGTTTAAACTAAGATTTTGTCGTTGATGACGTCATCAATTTTGAAGATTTATTGCACTAGTGCAATATTAAAATTTATTGCACGCTAACTTTTGGTTACTTTCTGTTGGAAATATTATATTGCTATACAATAATAATAATAATAATAATAATAAAAATGATAATAATATTTTTTTTTTTATATTTTAATTCGGTGATAAGGACTATATGACCTTGTGTGATACAACATGAATAATCTACGAAAGAGTACTTTGAAAGCCAGGCGTAATGTTAAAACAATTGACATATTTCATCCAACAGTATATATATATATTTCAAAGTACTCTTATACAGAAATCTAATGTTGTATCACACAAGGACAAATTATTTACTTAATAATAATAACAAAAATAATGGCGTTATGAGAAGATTGCATAGACATGTAACACCTGTAAGCAGTAACAGCCTAAAATCTGATTTGACCTGCAAATTATCAAGGAAATAGTGTTGCATTAAACATGAAGCTGATTGAGCAAGACTTTTACAAAGGATATTCTGAAGCACAAGCGACTTAAAAGTGGACACAACACTTTTCAAGGTTGATGACCAGAAAAAATAAAAACAAGAATATATAGCCGGATAGATTACATAGATCATTTATTTGGAAAACTACGTTTCTTCGATTTATCATTATATAACATTTCCATTGGCGAAGATGAAGGGTAAAATTAGACATTTTTTTTCAGATTCGATATTATCGAAAAATAAATGAAGTCACTATGCAACTTTAGAAAATCAAAATAAAGAAAGAAACTCGTAAAATATTAACTATCAATTGACACAGATCTAACCTAACTATTTTCATACATTTATATTAGCAATCATTTATGACATTATTTTATTGTAGTTATATATATATTCCCATAATAAGAGGATTGTAGTAAAGCAGGTAGAAATAACAATGCATAACATATACTAATATGAGAAGTAAGTTTATCACTTATCCTTATATGATTTGACATGATCGCTCCCCTATATCGTCAATTGAATTGTATGTACCTGAAATCATTTTGTCGTAAATTTAATTTTGATTACTCTCCAAACACAAGTCGAGGTATCCCCGCTACGGGATTGTATTAATGTTTGTTAAAAATACAAGATAAAATAAAGTTTCAGTGCAAAATATGGGATACAACTTGAACACATATAGTCTTTAGAATACTTGATTAACTATTTTTTTCTGTTGAAAGTGTATTTTCTTGTTTACGAATAAGAATTTTTTCCACCAAATTAGGACTCGAAGAGGGTATCTAACATAAAGCCATATGGTTGATAAACTTTGAAAAGGTGACATCGGATGGATTTGTTTTTTCTCTTTATATCCTTTTTGGTCATAAGCTCCTCGTGTGTTAAAGGTAATTTTATATCCTTGGCTTTTTTTGTTTTATTAGCTAAGCGTTCCTGATGAAAATAACTAGACAACTAGACATAATAGCTTTTCGGACGCATCAAAATTAGAAACAAGTTATAACGATTACCTAATTTGCATAACAGTAATAATATATATAGTGAATATTAACATACAAAAGATAAAATATTAATTCTGAGCACATTGGTTTTTGTAATAAGATTAATACTGATGTTTCAGTTTTCATACTGGGGTCAAAGTGACCAGGGAGGTGTTCTGCGAATACTCTACACAAGACAAAATGTGTCAGTGCATTAAGGAGAATCTTTTTGCTACTAATCCGTATGACACGAAAAAAGTAATGCGAGAGAACAATATTATTATTATAAAAATTTGAAAACAACACGTTTAATAATTTCATGCGTCCGAGGCGCTTTTCTGGATTTACATTCATCAGGAACGCTCAAAGCCAAACATTTGAAATCCTAGGATGTATAAGTACCGAAACCGTTGAAGAGCTATATATATAACAAAAATACCTAAAATGAATAGCCAAATTTATCTAAAGTCAACTTTGCCTGAGGGAGTTGAAACCTTAGTTTCTAAATAATTTTCAAAATTTATAAATGGACAATTTTTGATAGGTTTGTTAAATTATGTCATTACCGAAGTACTGAGCTGATGATACCCTCGGGAACTGATAGACCAGCAGAGGTATCGACCCAGTGATGTAAAAAATTGAAAACAACACGTTTAATAATTTCATGCGTCCGAAGCGCTTTTTTGAATATTTGTCACATGTAGAAGATATATCTGAAATATGTAATTTTATCGCATTCGTTAAACATCGACTTTAGTTAAACTAAAAAAAAAATATATATGCTATTAACTTTAAATAGGGTATAAAAGTCATGAATAGTAACAGAGTGTATCAGTGTGTAACAGTTTGAAGCTGGCTTTTTATTAAAAATAAATAGTCACAATGCTACTGAAATTTCATTTTTGTTAAAACTACATTAAAGTAACCAAAACCTATATCAAACACAGCTGAAATATATTTAAACGTATATTAATTTTGACTCTCAACAGGACTACTGACAACATTAGAAAAATTGTCTGCTCTATTTAATGGCACATGTCAATCAACTACTTAGAGAAAACCAGGGGGCATGGTGTCCGGGTTAAGAATGAAAGTTCTATGCAGGAGCAAGAAAAATTGCTGAATCAGCAATACCTTCAGACGTCATTTCTACATGAGATATAATTTTATCATACCTAATTCATTTAAACAGCTGGTGTCAAATATTTACAGAAACTAAACCAGGGTTATACTATATACATTTAGGATATTTAAATCAATTGTAAATCAAGTCAGCGAGATTATTTATCAGGTGTCAAATCTTAATGATTTCTTATATCAACACGATAAACAAATTATCCATACTGTATATTATTTCAACCAAATAATAATTATAACAGTGTCATATAGCTTTTGTAATATCTCCTAAATGGATAGACTGAATACTAAAGCATTTCATACAATTCCGATGTAATTTCGTACGAAGGTAATCAGAAGATCTAAGAGGTGTCAAATACAATGTAAACTTATGTAATTCAAACAAAATGTAGTAAATTGAGAGCGGAAAATGCCAATTGATGCTTGCTTACAATTCTTTCTTTGTGCAGGTATAATATTAAGGATGCTAGTATACGAGATATATATATATATATATATATATATATATATTGAATATTTTTGTAATGAGACATCTATATTACTAAATGAAGAGTTGAAATAGGGTGTCGCGTTTTCTTCTTTTACATAGAATCCAGGAATATTGTTTTTAAAATCGGAAAAAAAACCAGTTCGGATCGACCGTCCTTCACGACGTTCGGCTCTAAAATTTACGTACCGTCATCATTTCCGTCATTGCACATCTGCTCGGCAAAAATTGAAATTTTATTTCGTAGCAGATACGGTAAATATTGACCTTACACTGAAACACTTTGTGATACACATTCCCTTGACGCTATCAGCAATTTAACAACATAACGTCAAGGGCTTTTCCTTCCGGGGAACCACATCAATTCAACATGAAAAGGGTGGGGGATTACTTTAATTTTCGATTAAAGATTGCCACTTTTCACTCTATGTGTCATCATTAAATTAAAGGTATTTTGATCAGCGCAAAGCATCTAGGGTATAAGTTTACAATGACATGTATATCCTATGTGAACCAGAGTGTATTAAGTATTTCGCGGATATTTTCTAGTCATTTAATATAAATAGATGAGAGCTGTGACGTCATACAGCGATAGATGTCTTAAGCTGTGTTTGTACACGGTACGAGTTTCCCTCCGAATTGATATCCTCGCGTAGATAAATCTTACAGAGTACGATATATGCCGCTATTGCTTAGTTGGCGTTAGCAAAACAATTAACATTGCGTTTTAAGAGTTAGCATACAGTCTTCAGCAGTAGCAGTAATATTTACGATATGTACAAAATATGAACGAACAATAAATATGAAATATAGCGACAAACGACAACCACTGGATTACAGACATTGATTAAACTAGTTTAACGGCGCCGACCCTCCCCAACATTGGACAATGGTGTCAACAAAAGAACAAACCAGAAAAATCAGTTGAGGTTCAACTCATCAGATTGACACAAAGCAGATGTAAATCTAACAAAAAACACAGACCGGACTTGATAGGTGACTTATACATCCCCTTAAAAATGCAATAAGTACAGGTGTACTCTGACAATTACTGACTGATAGCTAGTTCAAAGCTTATAACAACTAATTAAAAAGTCATGCATCTCACTCCAAAATATTAAGCTGGCTGTGCAATAAATGTATAACACAACGAAATAAAGAGAGAATGAAGACACGATGTTATAGAACGCCTAGAATTAATTTGTACAGCACATCAATACACAAAAATAATTAAGCGAATTATTGTTCATTTAAATAATAACCAGGTGAAATAGTAAACAATACTGATACACAAACTTTTATCAATAAGGTTTTAAGCACAAAAAAAGAAGATTCAAACAATTTCTTAACTTATTTGATTTATGAATAATACAACCCTTATAATCTCCCTATGTCTTTATTCTAGTCCTTCCTGTAGCTTGGTGAATGTTTCTTATACAATGCAAACGACGTAGACATCGAAAGAAAAAGAAAGCTTAAAGAACTGACAACGACATGACTAAAAGAAAAAGACAGACAAAAATAGTACACAAAGCATAACTAAGAAAAATAACGACTAATTAACACGAACCTCACCAAAACATGGATGCGATCTCAGGTGCTTCGGAAGGACAAACAGGTCCGGCTCCACATGTGAAACCAGTCGTATTGCTCAAGATAGCACAAACCCGGAATAAGTCGAATTTGGTGCGTCACATTTGTGAAAAGGGAACGGGATTGAAGTTACGACATAAGGAACATATCCGCTATCTGTGAAACGGATGTTCCATAACGGTCAATAGTTATCAAAGGTACCAGGATTATAATTTAATACGCCAGACGCGCGTTTCGTTTACATAAGACTCATCAGTGATGCTCAGATCAAAATAGTTATAAAGCCAAACAAGTACAAAGTTGAAGAGCATTAAGACCCAAAAATTCCCAAAAATGGGCCAAATACTGCTAAGGTAATCTATGCCTGGGATAAGAAAATCCTTAGTTTTTCGAAATATTCAAAGTTTTGAAAACAGGAAATTTATATAACTGACCATATAATTGATATTCGTGTCAACGCGGAAGTGTTGACTACTGGGCTGGTGATACCATCTGGAACGAAACGTCCACCAGCAGTGGCAACGACCCAGTGGTGTTAAAAGTTTTCAAAGGTACCAGGATTCAACCTACTCGTCATGGTGTCAATAAAATTAACGAAGGGATGATTTCAATTTTACAATTTGGAGGTCTTGTTTAAATAGCTTTCTTGTGAGCAACAACCCTCTATCAAGAATATCATAATTTGTTTTACAAATAAGGACTCATCCCTATGACAAGTATGTCAAGATACTTGTATCTACGTTGGCCCTTAGTTTTTATGAAACAAAGCAATACCAACTCTTTCAATTTGTCTTTTAGATTGGAATAAGGAATACTTGTGTAAGGTGTAGAAAAGTAATAAGCAATATGAAAACAGTCTTAGATTGTATGAACTCTAAAACATCTTTGGAATTTTGAAGTATTCACATCTGATCCAAGTCACCTCTAAAAATAGGAACGATACGATGTGTTTTTTCATCACATACTAGCGGTTATGTTTTTACAGTGTTTGATCTTAAGTCACCAGAATTGTCGTCTTATCAGTTTCTTGTATCTAACCTATTGTGACATTTTGACTGAGTGCGGATTCACATAGCAGGTGATGCACACATAACAGTATATACTTGCCCTGTCGACGACACCGTTTGGAGTTCATGTCATTCTTTTTAGCTTTTGTTTGTTAAACTCATTTGACTCCCAACATCTACTAATGAGAGTTGGTCATCTCGGTAAACCACTGTTTCCTTAACTTATTCCTATAACACACCCAGTTTGACTAAATTTTCAATTTCTTTATGAACATCAAGTCTTAATCTGTGGATTTCTCCGCGCGTGTTTCCCATTCTTAATAATCAGACTGGTCATGTTTTTTCATTGGTCACCTGAACATGTCAACAACACTTCTGTGCGAAATGTGTTATCCAAACGAACGAAACACTGCAAGCCTAAATCCAAGAATTGGAACCACAACATTAAAATCCTAGGGATTCAGTCGAGAATTATGACAGGTAATGGGTTAAATGCCAAAAAAAAGATATGTTTTCTCTTTCCGATTGGGATAGGACTGATAAAAATACAAACAAACAAAAAAACTGGATTGGTCTACGAAAACTTAAGCTAATTTTCATTGACTCAAATATCGGACTTGTGAGTCTGTCACACTACACTGCTTGATAACGAAATAGTATAAAGATATTGACAATTCAATTGGAAACTAAACCCACAAAAGCAAAAATTCTGAAAATTCAGTTTTCTGTTTCTTCAGGAATTTCAACCATTGGTGTAGAACTTGGTCCTCCTTTCATGTTCTACCAGGATTCCAAAATTACTAAGTGTCAAAAATTGTTACCCACGAAAATAAATGGTTAAAAGTATAACCAACTTTTAATTTCAAGACATGTTGAAAGAGTTCGTCAAACTTTGTTTCATTTAAAGAAGTGGCCTATGCAGATACAAAGTGTCTTATTTTAGGGAATAATATATCATGCCTTGTGAAAATATAAATATACTGTTCTAAAAACAAAAAAAGTCTTTGAATTAAAATAATCAAGAAGGTTGACTTCTTGATTGACAATCTATCTGTCATTTGTATGTTTGAAGAATGTGTTTTTCAACAAACAATTGGTAACTTTGCTACTCCTCTTGTTTCATTTATATGAGACAGACTTCATATTTGAGCTTCAAAGATTGAATGAAAATCAGCTAGTATTATCCTTTAACTTCACGTTCCGATATTAAGACGATAACACAAAATAATTCAAAGTATGGTGTCTATGTTGAACGGATTTATTCAATCAATCTTGATCGATACCTCAGATACAGAACCTCAAACCTTAACGGTAGTTTATACATCATTAAAGGTCATGAACAAGAATGAAAAGCTGGATGGTGGGACTTACACGTAATAAGATGATAAAATTGAGAATGGAAATGGGGAATGTGTCAAAGAGACAACAACCCGCCCAAATAAAAAAACAACAGCAGAGGGTCACCAATAAGCTGGATAAACACTGTACCTGGAAGTGAGTGAGTGGCAAAAGGATACCTACTCATACTAATAATCCTGATTTTCTTGATCAGTATTTATGTATATCAGAGGCAAAATGTCTATACTTGCACTTGTCAACTACTTTAAAGTTTTTGAACAAAATGGAAATGGAGAATGTGTCAAAGAAACAACAACCCAATCAAAGAGTTAAAAACAACCGACGGCCATCAATAGGTCTTCAACACACGAGAAAACCCCGGACCCGAAGTCGTTCTTCAGCTGGCCCATGAAACCAAATGTGTACTAGTTCATTGAAAATGCAGGCCATACTAAACATATAAATGAACTAAAATTAAAAATCTTATCAAGCTAAGAGGCTCTTGTCTTTGGACAGGCGTAAAAATTCGTTTTGTGAGATCTCAATCCTCCTCCTATACCCCCTATGTGAAAAAAACACAAACAAACAGTAATGCGTGCAGCAAAACTCAGTTTTAAAGAAGTCTCAGTCCGATGTCAAATAGGTAACAAAAGACACTAAACAAAATGACAGTAATACATAAATTAACAAAGGACTACTAGCAGTTACTGACATGCCAGCTCATGACCCCAATATAACTGATGGAAAAGATTATGTCTTTAACTTATGAAAATCTAGCACAATCCCGCCCGTTAGGGGTTAAGTATCATACCATCATAAAATATAGAACCAGATACAGAACCTCAAACCTTAACGGTAGCTTATACATCATTAAAGGTCATGAACAAGAATGAAAAGCTGGATGGTGGGACTTACACGTAATAAGATGATAAAATTGAGAATGGAAATGGGGAATGTGTCAAAGAGACAACAACCCGCCCAAATAAAAAACAACAGCAGAGGGTCACCAATAAGCTGGATAAACACTGTACCTGGAAGTGAGTGAGTGGCAAAAGGATACCTACTCATACTAATAATCCTGATTTTCTTGATCAGTATTTATGTATATCAGAGGCAAAATGTCTATACTTGCACTTGTCAACTACTTTAAAGTTTTTGAACAAAATGGAAATGGAGAATGTGTCAAAGAAACAACAACCCAATCAAAGAGTTAAAAACAACCGACGGCCATCAATAGGTCTTCAACACACGAGAAAACCCCGGACCCGAAGTCGTTCTTCAGCTGGCCCATGAAACCAAATGTGTACTAGTTCATTGAAAATGCAGGCCATACTAAACATATAAATGAACTAGAATTAAAAATCTTATCAAGCTAAGAGGCTCTTGTCTTTGGACAGGCGTAAAAATTCGTTTTGTGAGATCTCAATCCTCCTCCTATACCCCCTATGTGAAAAAAACACAAACAAACAGTAATGCGTGCAGCAAAACTCAGTTTTAAAGAAGTCTCAGTCCGATGTCAGAATAGGTAACAAAAGACACTAAACAAAATGACAGTAATACATAAATTAACAAAGGACTACTAGCAGTTACTGACATGCCAGCTCATGACCCCAATATAACTGATGGAAAAGATTATGTCTTTAACTTATGAAAATCTAGCACAATCCCGCCCGTTAGGGGTTAAGTATCATACCATCATAAAATATACGAGAAGAACATAGCCTGCATTGATCAGTATATATAGGAAGACCAATCGTCTCAGCTAATGGTCATCCCACCGAAAAAATATCCGAGTTCGTGGATTACTATCTTCGACCACATGTAGAAAACTTGCCATCTTTTATAAAAGATTCTACAGATTACCTACTAAAAAAGCAGGATTTAAACCCTCTACCTGTCAATACTACTCTTGTCACAATGGATGTCACCTCCCTCTATACGAATATTCCCAATGTGGATGGTATTGAAGCATGTAGAGAAGTTTGGGACTCTCGATCTCTTAAAATTCCACCTACTGAATGCTTAGTAAAAATGCTTACTATGGTCTTGAAAAAGAACAACTTTACATTCCAAGGAGAACACTATTTACAGACAAATGGCACTGCTATGGGTACAAAAATGGCTCCATCTTATGCCAATATATTCATGGGTAAAGTTGAAAAGCAACTGCTGGAGTGCTCCATCGAAAAACCGCTTTCCTGGTATCGATTCATTGACGACGTTGACATGAAATGGGACAAGGGAGACCAAGAATTACAATTTTTTATAACAAATGCAAACAATCAACACCCTACCATCAAATTCACCCATGAAACATCTAATTCCACCATAAACGTCCTTTATACATCTAGCATCCTCTCTGTAGGTATAATAAAGACAGATATATACTGTAAACCTACAGATACTCATCAATACTTGTCGCCTGACATTTGCCATCCTCCACACTGCACGAAGAGCATTCCATACAGCCAAGCTCTCAGAATAAGGCAAATCTGCTCCTCTGAAGACACTGCAAAACAACGTCTTGGGAAGCTCAAAGGACATTTGAAAAGAAGGGGATATAAACACAAAAACATCAAAAATAGTTTTCGAAAAGCGGAATCCACCCCCAGAAGCAGTCTGCTAACTTACAAAGAAAAACAGAAAAGTAAAAGAATCCCATGTGTGTTCACTTACCATCCATGCCTGAGAAATAGTTTCAAGACCATTCGTGATCATTGGACAGCAATCGAGAAACATTGTAAGTTATCCAAAATCTTTCCTGAGTCTCCCATGATTGCCTTCAAACAACCTAACAGCATGAGAAATATACTTGTCCGTGCTGACCTTTCCAAACCTTACCATACTGTATGTAATTGCCAGCCTTGTGGGGATAAGCGCTGCAAGTGTTGCAACCAATTGCAGCATTCATCAACATTTCACAGTAAGACCACAGAAAAGACATACAAGACATCTTCTGAAATGTCAACTGCAAAAGCTCAAACGTGATTTACGTTCTTGAGTGTCCTATATGTGGTCTCCAATATGTTGGTGAATCTATGCAGCCATTTCACAAACGCCTTAATGGCCACAGGAGTGACCTCACAAAAAAAAACCGTATATTCATGTAAGCCAACACTTCAGGTTACCAGATCACAATCTGAAAGATTTTGATCACATGAAGATCCTTGTGATCGAACAGGATTTTACATGGCAACATAGGCAAAGAGAGAATCGGGAAAGGTTTTGGATAAAAGAACTGGGTGTCCTCCATCCAGATGGAATCAATAGAAAGAAATAATTAAAATTACAGTCTAATGTTTATATTATTAAAATCAATCGACCAAAACTTACCTGTATTGTTACTGATCTATGTTTACACCTTATACATTATACATCAGTATTGTTAAAACTTTTAACACTGAGGAAGGCCATTTGTTGAGCCGAAATATTTGCAATTATTGTATAATTTATATCATCTGTTTTTCCATCTTTGTGCGATGATATTCAACACTTTTTAGTGTTTTGTTTTCCATCTATTTATCGGTATTGTTAAACAATCTTTTAGACTCATATAATTTTTCCTGTTTGTGTTTTATTGTCAACTTTGATTATCCAATACCTGTTAAGTTTACTGGTTGGTAGATTCTTATAGACTCGATATATATATATATATATGTATTTTGCTTTTTCAATCAGAACAATGTAACATATTCAATTATTTTTATGCTAAATATATGAAAGATGACAAACTAAAGATATGGTTGAACTGGTCAATTGATAATTAGTGAAACGATTCCTTGCAGTTTATTATATATCGTGCAGGTAAACATATTGACCCTTTGCATAGCATGAGCTGCAAGATATATACTGGTCTTAGACCACAATTAAATACATTTTAGTTTACAAATACGGTTTTTGTCCATCTGATGAGTTAAGCCTTTTTCAACTGATTTTTATGCATCGTTCTTATGTTGTACTGTTATACCACTGTCCCAGGTTAGGGGGAGGGTTGGGATCCCGCTTACATGTTTAACCCCGTCACATTATTTGTGTATGTGCCTGTCCCAAGTTAGGAGCCTGTAATTCAGTGGTTGTCGTTTGTTTATGTGTTACATATTTGTTTTTCGTTTATGTTTTTTTTTTATATAAATAATGCCGTTAGTTTTCGTTTGAATTGCTTTACATTGTCTTATCGGGGCCTTTTATAGCTGACTATGCGATATGGGCTTTGCTCATTGTTGAAGGCCGTACGGTGACCTACAGTTGTTAATGTCTGTGTCATTTTGGTCTCTTGTGGACAGTTGCCTCATTGGCAATCATACCACATCTTCTTTTTTATATTCATAGGTTTTTTTTTCTGCTGTATTCTTGGAAAAAAGGGAAAATAGAAAAAAGAACAATCTTACAAGTAGGCCTAAAGTTATATGTTTATAGAAATAAGTAAACAAGTGAAAAATTGGTTGTTGAATATAGTGACTAGTCTAACGGTGTAAAAGAGACAACGTTTGACTGCATAACAAATCATACTAATGTTTAAAGGCTATAAAACAGAAATTTCAAAAGGAAAACTGTATTTCATATTTTTAATGAAACTGCGAGCTACTGCTCACTGATGATACCCCCGCCGCAAGTGGATAATATTAATAGTGTAAAAATATGCAAGTGTTCGGTAAACAGGAAGTTGTCGAGTGATGAATCTGAAAACGCATCACACGGTATAGCTGACTTATAAAAATCCTGAAACCAAATTTCAGAAATCCTTGTATTGTAGTTCCTGAGAAAATGTGACGAAAATTTTTAACTTGGTTATCATGTGTAAAATCATACAAGTGTTCGGTAAACAGGAAGTTGTCGAGTGATGAATCTGAAAACGCATCACACGGTATAGCTGACTTATATAAATCCTGAAACCAAATTTCAGAAATCCTTGTATTGTAGTTCCTGAGAAAAATGTGACGAAAATTTTCAACTTGGCTATCATGTGTAAAATCAGACAAGTGTTCGGTAAACAGGAAGTTGTCAAGTGATGAATCTGAAAACGCATCACACGGTATGGCTGACATATATAAATGTTGATACCAAATTACAGAAATCCTTGTATTGTAGTTCCTGAGAAAAATGTGACGAAAATTTTCAACTTGGCTATCATGTGTAAAATCAGACAAGTGTTCGGTAAACAGGAAGTTGTCAAGTGATGAATCTGAAAACGCATCACACGGTATGGCTGACATATATAAATGTTGATACCAAATTACAGAAAGGGTGGATGTGTAGTTCCTGAGAAAAATGTGACGAAAGTTTCATGGGACGGACTGACTGACTGACTGACGGACGGACGGACGGACTGACAGACAGAGGTAAAACAGTATAACCCCCCCCCCCCCTTTTTTTAAAGCGGGGGTATAATTATCGTATTTTTGTAAACTTGACATCAATAGGTTCTCTATATATTTCAATATCATAACTGCAGTATTCTGTCCTCAATACATAGCCAATATCGTCATTACATACATATTCAGTTAAAAAAAAAAAACTGAATATTCTTACATTTGTCATGTTTTGTTCAACTAGTTCAATTTGGCAGCATTACTCCATTTACAATATGCCACTCTTTTATAAATTTAATTACAGTATTCGGTGTTTCAAACAAATTATAAAATTTCAACTTCCTCCAGCATCTGGAAGGTCAAATCTTCTTTGTCTGTATTCTTCCTCTGTTTTTAATTTTTTAAGAACTTGTTCATGGTCTTTAAGCTTCGGTAACACAATGGCGATGTATCCTTCTGTAAGTGGCTGAAAATAAGTGTTACAAATTAATAAACAATAAAAAGATGAAATTCTCTTTAAAAATAATATGTTATATCTATAAATCAATTGTAATTACTTTCAAAGAAGAAATAAAGTGAATATAAACACTAATTGATCATAGCAATAGAAACAGTAAAAAGTTTCCTGTGCTTGATGTTTATTCTCTCATGCCTACTTCTCATTTACTGAGAACATAAGACTTGTTTGCACTATTATACATTTTTCATGGCATTTTACAAATATTAGCATGTTCCTCGTGGTTGTCTGAATGTTTGTTTTGTTTGATACAACGGAATTGATGAACAAAGCATGACTTAAATATAGGCAACAGTAGTATACCGCTGTTCGATAGTCATAAATCGAATAGGCAAAAACAAATCCGAGTTACAAACTAACACCGAGGAAAACACATTAAGTACGAAGGTTTCATTCGTAAGATGCTTGTTTGCCTGTTTTTATGTGCAGATTGTGGATATTATCCTGTTTATGCGTACTTAAATGCATATATATATATATATATATATATATATGTAGCGTTTTCGTGGCAAACCGTTGGAAAAGACTTTTGATATGCCAATATATACACCATTTCCTTTTATTTTAAACGGAACTTTTGAAAAAAGAGTAAGTTTATAGTTCATAAGAACATATAAACATAATAATATAAGGGTGATACAAGAGGAACGATGCTGGTTTAAGTTATGTGAAGTCCTGCTTCAAATATTATTTCATTGAACAAATGTTCATCTAGAATTTTATTTATTTTATGAGCGAGTCGTTCGAGTTTACGTATGAATAAACATCTTCAATTAACGTCCCTGAAATAACTATGCTAGAGGGGTAGGTTCATAAATGGTCAAAACATGGCTAAAGTATAACCACGCTTTCGTGATGTCATGATTATACACAAAATTGTACTTTTAACCCCTGCTGGTTGCATTTCTATAGTTGTTGTTTACTGCACATTGACAAATCAAAATGATTTCATTTTAGAATCTACTTTAGTTGACACGTGATTCCAATATCTGCCAGAACTAACTTAAACTTTGAAATGCATTTAAACTGGAACAATATAATAACTGTCTGTCTTGGAGCCGTTGAAAGATAGTTGTGTCATGGTTAATTATACGACATCTCTTTGTTTTTGTCTAAAAAAAACCCAGATATAGTATGACTGTCAATGAGACACTTTTCCACCAGAGATCAAATGACACACAACTGAACAACTAAAGATTACCATAAGTCTTTAACTATGAGTTAACCAATACCACATAGTCGGCTTTAAAGGGCATCGAAATACAAATGTAAAACAATTCAAAATAGAAAACTAACGGCCTGATTTATATTTTTTAGTGGTGTTTGTATTTGCTTGGGTAATATTTAAAATCTATTGTAACATATAAAGCTTCTTTTTTTCATATTTGACACTACATAACAAGCCCTGTGTAGTATTTTGCAATATGGGAAAAAACACACAGCATTAGATTGTTTGGGAAGTTTTGCAAATTTCTATTGTCAAGTACATGTATATAAGGTAGATTCAAAGGAAGAAACCAAAAAGGTTCCTCTGCATATTTCTGGCAAAACACTATGGAAAAAAGTTCAGCATTGCCTCTTTTCATCAGGTGCATACATGTATATGAAGAACTTACATGTAAATTATTTAACATTTCAGGTATTCGAAATTATACAATCGGAATTCGTACGATTTGTCAGAAATTCAAGTACTGTAAATGAACAACGAACGGTCAGGGTTTCTGGCTCGCTACCATTATTAATCAACAACTTAGCATGTTCTTGGCATTTCACGAACATTTTACGTGTGATATATTATACCAAGGTTAAGTAGGGGAAGATAACCTGTATTTAATCAACGATACTTAATTACTTCCGTGCTAAAAATGACCACAACAGACGTGACATTTATTATCTCGATCAGCTGATTCACGCAGGTATTACCAAGCAAGTATTTCAACTATGTACAACAATTACAGGTGTAAACAAACTTAATTACAAATGATTGATAGGTTCTTTGAAGCATATTGAACTTTCAATAGAGAGCTCTTTAGATTCCTCGTCATATCTATTTCTGTAGTTCTATCTGTAGTCAAACTGTTTAATTGGTACTTCAGCTTAGTAATTATGTGGGCATCATCTTTATTACATTACTGAAATAGTTCAATTAGTTTCTATTGATATCATACATTATCTATTTATGATAATTGTAACCAGCAGCATTTTATATATTTCATCTGATTTGGATAATACTGCTTTGTCTTACCTGCATAACATTCATACGATAAATGCGTATTAGTAATACTTATTGTCAAATATGTTTTAATAAACTATCTGCATAATATGTTTTAATAAACTATCTGCATAAAATAAACCGAGAAATTAACTACAAGTTAAATAAATGCATGATGAGGAAACATTTGCATGTATCACAAAGGATTTACATTTGTAAATCGTTTTTAAAGAAAATTAATATGGTCACTAAAATGTAAGTCTATCAAGCTCCTAACATGCCCACTCATTCCGATAATTTAATATTTTTCATCTTAAGTAATGCAGAAATACTGTAAATCGTTTTCTTTATCGTAATTTTCCAACATCATCATCATAACCATCCCTAAGAATATAGGATTTACCAATGTATTAACTTACTACCAAATATAGTTACAAAATTCTTTACTGGATATGGGAAGAAACAAGACGAACTATCAAATTACTTTGCACGGGTTTCAATAACTGGTATAGTTATGTAAACTAATCGAGTTATATGAATGTCAAAACCAGGTTTCGCCTACCATTTTTATCCGAAAATACTGTATAATTCAGGAATACTTGTTTCTATTACTTTCGTTGGTTGACAAGTCACATGTGTGATAATGCCCGTTTTTATCGACTTATTGAATTTATCTTGGATTTTGGTATCTTTGTTATTCTATTTCACAATGATCGGCAAATAAAACAAAATAATTTAATCAATATGAAACACTGCGTCACCTATTTTTTTCATGTTTTTACAGATTTTCCGATTCTTGAAATAGACAGTACTGTACGACAAATGACCAGAAATGTGACTAGGAATAAATACTAATTGAAAGGATACTACACCAAAATCATGATACATTAATACAGGATTGGTGTATTTTAGTCTCAGATAAAGATACAAGAAGAAGACAAAGTACTTATGTTAAGGGTCTTCTATAGCTTCAGAAATAAACACTTATGCCATAAAGAAAAATATTCTATTAAAGCTAAACAAGACACAACTAATTATTGCTATTTTTGAAATATGTATGTCAAAGTATCAGATACAGTTTGCAACTACTATAAATTCCTATCTGATAACTATATCATCTCGGCCCTATATCAGTCAGCCTCATATTGTGTCTTAGTGTAAATAATGGTAATAATAAATATAGGTATTCTGTAAATCATAAAAAAAAACATATCGAGAATAGAAAACAACGAGAGGCAAAGATTACTGTCAAAATGTTTGGAAGATTATTCTTTGCTCGATTTTCTAAACATTTAAATTTGAAACAACATAGGAAAATAATTATTTAAGTAACAACTTTCATCTGATTTATTTAAAAAAAAATATATCAGGTTAATGATAGACATTAGAGAATTGAATCATTTCATGTCTTACATATGGTTCAAGTCTAGTTGGAACCTACACTAAGTAAATGTTATGGTCTTTCTTGTATCTTAAAAAATTTAACGACCATTAGGTCGATGAAACTGCTTGAGAGATTTTCGTCCTCCAGGGTACCACCATCCCAGTAGTCTGCACTTCTGTGCTGACAGGAATTATATTTAAGATATATTCGGTTTTTTTTTAAATGTTGAAATATTCAAAATGCTAAGAGATTTTCTTCCCAATGTGTACTAGTAGCTTGCTTAAGCTGTAGTTGGAACAGTTGATCGGAATGTTCGATTATTAATACGCTAGTATTTGGACTGGCTTTGTAACTGTTTGAGCACCACTGGTTACTCTTGCGAAGAAGATGTATCTGGTAAGGTAATTTAGAAGCCTGGTATTTTTATGATTTTTTAAATAATACAATTTCAATTCAGATCGGAAAACCAAAAATAACGATGAAATATAACTCTCTCTTTTACAATATTATATATTTTTTGCTCTGTCTATAAAACTGTGTTGATGTTACTTTCTACGTGAATTTGGTAAAGCCAGTCAATATCAACCCAAGAGAAAAAATGGAATAGTTTAATAATAAATGAATAGAAAATCATATTGTGCTTTAAAAATTGTCTTTAACCTAAGTATTGATTAAGCCAAATACTCCCCCCCGCCCACCCCCCCCCCCCAAAAAAAAAATAGAAGGAAATGATGACAGTCTAATGCCCCCGCATATAATCAAAAAAGATACTGTCAAGACAACCAATTAAATTTCTAAAACCGCAGAAAATTAAAATTGTTATAACGTATGAACGTGCTGGAAGGCTCAAATAATTTGAAAGTTTGAAAGGTATTTTTAGAAATACCTCTGTGGTAAATTTACATACATTATATGAAACACCTTTGTTATTTATATAAAGAATTTGATAGAAATATGCGCAATCAAAAGATGTAATTGCCTCTTCAAATTACGATAAAGAGGAGCGACTAGATTTAAATATACACCAAAATATTAATCAAAGAGAGATAACTAACAATTATTTCTATGTATTAACGGCTTGTAAAAATAAATATAGAAAATCGTTTCAGATTTATTTGTGATATTTCTAACAGTGATTGCAACGATTTCTAATAATGTTGATTTGTTTATTTGTCCGATCATATACATTTTGGTAATTATATTTTTGAGTGTAAAATACAGCTTCATATAAAAAGCTAATCGATAGTATGTCAGACACTGTTGCATCAGTTACATCAAATAACTGTGGAATAATATTAGTTTGAAAACCTGTTCTGAATTAGGACTTGATCTGAGTGTGGCATTGACATATGTAGTATCAAAGAATTCTAGAAATGTCCAACTCCAGCGGCGTGTGTAAGGTCATCAATTACAGCGTGTATGTTGTAAGTATATACACATCATTTGTCATGCAGGTTACTGGAAAAAAGTAAAATCACAAAAATACTAAACTCAGATGAAAAGTCAAAATGGAAAGTCCCTAATCAAATGGCAAAACCAAAAGCTCAAACACATCACACGAACGGATAACAACTGTCATATGCTTGACTTGGAATAGATATTTTCTTATATAGAAAATGGTGGATTGAACACTTGTATGACAGTCGCATCAAATTCCATGATATTTACAACGATGTGTGATTAAAACTACAGACATAACAGGTAAAAATGTCAAAAATAGGGGTACAGGAGTCAACGTTGTGTTATAATCTTAATCACAAAAAACAAAACAAAAAAAAAACCAACAAATATTTAACAAGGAAGCACAAAAGGACATATATCAAATTAAACAACATCATGCATTTTTTATTTAGTATTTTATTTATGTATGTTAAATCCATCCATAAAGGATTGAAAGATTAGGTACTGAAACCGAATAGATTAACAATAACTCTGACGTACGTTGTAAAATCGAGCGTTACGTCACACAGTTAGATATATAAAATAATTTTGTTGTTTAAAGTATGAAAAGAATATAGTCTATAGTTATTTAAGCATATCCTCTTCAGAATGTTAATTAGAATACAAAAAATATAGAATAATTACACAATGACGGGATACACAAGTACAGAACCACGAAAAATGAATATCACCAAAAAACAGACAAAACAGTAAAAGTAATATAACACTTTATCAAGATGATAAACAACGCCAGTACGCAGAATCTCTACTTCTAGATCATCGTGTATTATTTGTGAAGTTGATACGGAATATTTATCAACAAACGGTGAACCTTTTTAGAAAAAGGGCGAGACGTTCTTTGACATACTCCTGGTTCATCAATTATCTGCTCAGACAATGGTGACGTTTGACAAAATCTGAGAAGAAAAGAGGGACGAACGATACCAGAGGGACAGTCAAACTCATAATAGTTATCAAAGAAACCAGGATTATAATTTAGTATCAAAGAATTCTAGCAATGTCCAACTCCAGCATTCACAAGTTAAAAAAACTGTGTGAATGATCGACCAAAGTCCGTTTTTAGAGACAAAGAGGCGGTAGAATGTCTATTATCTCTTCAAGATAAGTATGTTGTTATCCCTGCGAACATACCTTCAAATAATATTGTCTTTATATGTAAATCGTATCACTACGAGTGTCTTGTAAAAGAATTAGGAATAAATGACCACTCAAGTAATCCCACATACAAAAACATATCATTTGACAAGGATGAGAGTTTGGCGAATCACAAGTCCTTCATGGCTTCAATGAACATTGCATTGAACAACAAATCGGAGGACTTACATGGTTTGTATTGGATACCTAAACTTCATAAAATGCCATACAAACAACGGTACATTGCCAGCTCATCTGCATGTTCCACTTAAGAATTGTCCATTAGATTGACTAAAATTCTGTCGCAGTGAAAGAGGGTCTTCAGAAATACTGTGAAACTGTTTACTCGTGTAGAGGTATTAACCATATATGGATTCTTAAACACTCTAAAGAACTCCTGGATAATTATAAATCTCGGTCTTTTTCTGAAATTAGTTCTATCAAAACTTTTGATTTTTCAACCTTGTATACCACCATTCCCCATGTGAAATTGAAAAACCGTCTAAAAGAAATAATCCACAATGCTTTTCATCATAAAAATGGTAGCATACGCTATAAATTTATTACGTTGGGATACCATAAGGCATATTTTGTTAATAGTAAACAAAAGGGTAAAACATGCTACACAGAGGAACAAGTGATCAGTATGCTGGAGTTTCTTATTGACAACATATTTGTTGAATTTGGAGGTAGACTTTTTCAACAAATTGTCGGCATTCCTAAAGGAACGAACTGCGCGCCTCTCCTTGCTGACCTCTTTTTATTTTCATATGAATCGGAGTTCCTTCAGACACTTGTCAAAAACAAGAAGATCAAACAAGCCAAGTTATTTAATTTCACTTTCAGATATATTGAAGATGTTCTTTCCATTAACAATCCGAACTTTTCCGATTGGGTTCTATTAATATATCCACCAGAACTAGAAATTAAAGAAGAGAACAGACACGGCTTCCTCCGCCTCATTTTTAGACTTATACCTGGAATTTGACATACGTATTCACCTCAGAAACTTACAAAACCTTTGAATAGACTTATTAAGAAGGGATATAATTACGATACTGTTGTCAAGTCATTAAAGATTGCATATTTTGGCGTTAATATTGAGTCACTGATAAGGTCTTTGCATCGGAACTAAACACATTTATTCTAAAAACAGTTGTTGGCATGACACGGGTTATGTTCTTCTCATATATGTTATGATGGTATGATACTAAACCCCTAACGGGAAGGATTGTGCCTGATGTTCATATGATGAAATCATAATCTTTCAGTCAGTTTAGTTGAAGTCTGGAGCTGGCATGTCAGTTAACTGCTAGTAGTCTTTTGTTATTTATGTATTATTGTCATTTTGTTTATTTTCTTTGGTAACATCTTCTGACATCAGACTCGGATTTCTCTTGAACTGAATTTTAATGTGCGTATTGTTATGCGTTTACTTTACTACATTGGCTAGAGGTATAGGGGGAGGGTTGAGATCTCACAAATATGTTTAACCCCGCCGCATTTTTGCGCCTGTCCCAAGTCAGGAGCCTCTGGCCTTTGTTAGTCTTGTATTATTTTAATTTTAGTTTCTTGTGTACAATTTGGAAATTAGTATGGCGTTCATTATCACTGGACTAGTATACATTTGTTTAGGGGCCAGCTGAAGGACGCCTCCGGGTGCGGGAATTTCTCGCTACATTGAAGACCTGTTGGTGACCCTCTGCTGTTGTTTTTTATTTGGGCGGGTTGTTGTCTCTTTGACACATTCCCCATTTCCATTCTCAATTTTATACAGTCATCTCAGTACCAGAATCTATGACAAACGAGACGATTTTGATTTTGTAAAACTTTCCCAACCTTATAGTCCAGCGGATATCAGAATAATTGATCACTTTATGGTAAAAGCATGAAACTTGGCATAGTGAAAGATTAAAGGGTATAGACAAAATTCAGATATGGAGCCACGAAAAAAAAATCCAATATGGCCGCCACATTCAAGATGGCCGACATAAGTATAACATAATTCACTTGATGAAGTCTTCCAATTCTAATGAGTTCCGAAGATGTCAGAAACTTAAGGAAATACAATTGAGATATGATATTTATTATTTTGTTAAACCTTATGGTACAGAAATCATCAAAATGGCGTCCAAATTCAAAATGGCGCGTCAAAATGTCTAAGTTTTACCGTATTCGAATGTATACACCATCATTATGTGATAGAAAGTTACCAAAGCAGTGAAACTGATCATTTGATATTGACAAAGGCTTACAATGTATCATTTATACCTGGGTACAAAGATAATATTTTCAAAATGGCGGCAAAATTCAAAATGGCGCCGTTTAACATGTAAAAAATTGAAGTTTGTTTTTGAATATGGTATAAAATGATTAAAAAATAATGGATCCAAATGCAGGGAAATCAAAATAAACCACAGTCTCAATCGATTTCTCTTTCACAGTCTGGTGAGCATTTGCATAATGCTGTGCATTTTAATGGTGGTTTCAAGCATTTACATGCTCCTCGACATCCTTTCTTACATCCACAGTGGATGAGCTCTTGGAATGACATTGAAGCTTCAGCAAGCACAGACCAGAATGGTACCCAAGTACCATCAAGTTTTTGCCAACCAAATAAATCTGGTGATGGCATACCTGGATTTGCAACTAAACAATTTCCCAAAATAACACCACCTTGGTAAACTGCACGTTTCGTATGTTGAAAAAGTGCATCTCTTGTTGGAGGAATATTGTCAATTGTTCTTGTCTTCTGTGTGAATAACTGTTTTCTTAACTCATTCACCGTATTAGCTGTACTGGACCGATCATACAAAAGAACAACATACCTTTCTATTACTTTAAACACTTCTAAAATTTCCACTTCATTTGGGTTCTCAATAATCTGCAGAAATGCTTCTGACAACTCCTCATATACGGACCATGTGAGCTGGACCCAAGCTGATGTCTTACCTTTCCCAGAAAAAGCTGAGACTGTGTCACAACCGGTAAAGGCATGGAACAGTGGAAAGACTTTCGATTTCAATGGTCCTAGAGCAAGGCACAATCCATGAACTGAAATATATCGGAAGTTCTTTCCAGTGCCAAAACCTATCCACAGCTGTTCAATTTGCAGTCTGTTGAAACAAGAGACAGACAAGACAACAACATCTGTGTCAACTGTTCTGATCAGTATTCTGCTGTGGCCTTTCTGGGAAGCATCTAAGGCATGCAACAATATTCTAGTATCAGCTTCCTCGTGTGAACATGGGCTTAACAATTCATAGCTGTGTTCTGCAGTATTTCCAAGGGCGTTGATCTTGTCAGTTACTACGATCTCATTGATTATTTTATCACTGGTTATTTTATCAGCGAGAAAATGAAACAAACTCAATTTTATTTTCGTCTAGGCGCAAGAATTCCTGCCAATTTCTGGTACATTTGTTTCATCTTGAACTCGTCTTCAAATACCTTTCCCACGTTTTCCTCGAGTAGATGCTTTTGTCAATGTATGTGTCAAATACAATGTCAATTCTTTGTTCATCTTTTCCAATATTCTGAATATACGGTATAAACACTTTTGAAGCGTATTCATTAAATGAATTGATATTGACAGGCTTAAGCATATTAACAATTGCAGATCCATCAAGAATAACAGAAGACACTACAGGTTGAACATTTGTTGCAGGGGTTAACCTCTCCAGACATTTTGAAAGAAGGTCAGCTTTTGTTCCTAGACGTATAGTACCATTTTGACTAAGCGATGGAGGGAAAGCATGATTCTTATGTCTGAAGAAATCGTCAAGGTTTCCATCGACATTGACAAGCAATATACAATCTTGAAAATAAAGAACAATTACTCTTCAAAGCCATTAGCTTGTGATTTGTCGTAGACGTTTTCTTTGCAGGAGGTGGTGTTTGAAAAGTGGTAACTTATTCCTGTTGATGGTATCAAAGACAGACGTTGTTCGATCAACAAGGCGTTCTTTCATATACTTTTCAAACTGTTCTTGTCCCAATGATTATATTATGTTAACAGTTTTAACAACTGATATGTCAACAATGTTCTACGAATCTAATACTAGCAAATCCTTACTTGTCTCTAAAAACGGATTTCCAAGATCATCAATTACATCATACAAAGACTCAATGTCATTTCGGAAAGATTCTTGAAAGGATAATGTTTGTTCATGATGAAGTTTATTAGATGCGTTAGTGTTCACAAACATTCAGTGACATTTTCAAATTCATTTACCAACCTAGCCATTTCAGGCCCTGCAACCATCCATCTACGACATGGATTTTCTGTCAACCCAACAGCACCACCATCTGCTTTAACACAAGCATTATTTTGTTCGTGGGCTTGATCAATAGCCATACAGGAAAATTTCTTCTCGTCTTGTTGACAACAAAGTTGCCGTCAAGGAATGCTCTGTTGGTTTCTGAGTTCGTTTTTGGCAACTGAACCATATCACGTAGATGAATTGGCAGCCATCGTGAAGAGTTGGTGTGATCCAAGGCAAAAAACCAAGGAATGATCTTTGAGAGAGCTTCAATATATAATAAAAAGTTAGCCTCACGTATAGACCTTATAAATATTAATACTGTCAATTCAAATCGGAGAGTTGTATGCCAAAATTTAAAATGAGGAGATTCTTTAGATCGTTCCAAACACCAGTCTTCAAATTCTAAGGTAACCTCATCAACCCTCAAAACATCTTTGTATTGACAGTAAGAATTTGACAATAGACGGTAAAGTGTGCACGCTGTAACTTGGTGTGCTCTACGTGTTTTTGTAACATGAGAAGACTTTAGGAATGAATCAGCTGTACCTGGTGATGTAACCTGTGCATTTACTAACACACTAGTCCATCCACTATCTTCAAGCCAACTACCAAGTGCTTTGAACGCAGCCATTTCTATGTGTAGGCCACCGAACATCATAACAAAGTGATCCTCACCATATATCTGAGGCCAGTTCCACTGTATTAGTTTTGCTACAGTGAAAAGGGGTTGGTCAAAAGCAACAACTGGAGTGGCCTGGATTTAGCTTTCGTACAGCGCTACGAATAATGTTCAATGCGTGTCGTATCATTGCAACAGATTTTACTTGCTCATGAAACAGAGCTAAAAGGGCAGACACTGCTGGTAATTTATTCCCATCTGGCAGGACTGCAGCATGATAGGCGGACCATGAAATATTTGTACCCACTGTAGCCCTAACACTTGAATTTTCTGCAACATGTTTCAGCCATTTGAATTCCCCTTTTAATGCAGCTGGGAATGAGGACATATCAATTGAAAGTTCTCCTTCAACTAATGGGATATCTGGTTTGTACAGCTGGAGGAAGATTTGAATAACTTTCTGGTAAAAGAGAAACTCTCTTTGACTGACATTTCAACATAGTTTCAGATTGGTCAAATGCTTGAACAACGCCTCGAGCATCCTCTGAAATATGCTGAAATAAAGATATACCTGTACCATGGAATGAATCTTTTGACGATATACTGCTTGGATTGTGATCAATGTTGTCTACAGCAGATGAAGTGAATACATTTTGCAATAGATTAGTAGGGCAAACAATACCTTCTTGAACATAACGACGACAAGCATCATTGGCCATTGAAGTAGACATTTCTAACACTCGATCGTAGGAGACAGACAGTCCAAGTTTGAAGAAAGTATCTACTAGATCACGTTTTCTAGTCTTACAGTGGATCCTGACTCACAAATAAGCCCAAACTGGAGGTTCATGATCTTTCATGTGACGGTTGGATTGTTTCTTTGTACAACTATACATCAAAAGCTGTGCTATTGTTAATGTCGACTGAGAATAGGAACGGTCCTTAATGTTGGGCCCAAACTGAATCATACTGATTAAAGAAAGCAAGGACTGGGGTACAGAAGCTTCCTGGCATTCCTTTTGGGAAGGTTCCTTTGAATTCTGAATTTGATGCAAAAATATCTTTACGAACTGCTTTTGATATGTTGACAAACTCATTATCAAAGTCTTCTAAGCAGACTCTCTTCAATGCAGGACCAATGTCATCTTAAAAAAACAAAAAGAATGTTTTCACAGCCTTGTTTGTAAGCATCTAAGTCTGGGAAGTTAGATACAATTCTGTCTTTAAGTCGTGAACTATTAACTCTAGATGAAACATCTGCACCTAGACATGTTATTCTTTCTGTATAAAGTTTACATAGATCTGACAATTTGTAAACACTTATGATCTCATCGCATGACCTTGTTTCATTTATATAAGAGACTAGTTCTGAAAATGCAATGCCATGGATTTGCCTTTCTTTCTTAGATTCGACATTATCATTTTTCATTTCAATTCGAGATGCACGATTATATAGGGAAACTAAACATTTAGAGTGGTACTTTGCCTCCTGTGCAATTAGATCACCAGCACTTAACTTTGCAAGCAACAATGTGTCATTTAATTTTACTGCACACTCTCTCACACGTGTATCTTGTCCAAATGTTGAGGACTCGTGAAGGGCTTCTTGGCCATTTTCATTACAGAAAAAGCACACAGACGGGTTACTGGTGGACTGAACGGAAAAGCTATGTCTAGTTTTTTTTTGATGTGGTGGCTTCATCTATACTCTCACGTGATGTTCGTTTTTCTGCTCTATTTAACTTTGTCCTGTTCAGTTTTAAGTTGCAAGATTTGTGCCAACATGCCTTGTGGTCAATGAAAGACTGTGCTATTCCAGATCCCTCATCTAAGTTTTCAATGCACACATTAATGCCTTCAGGCATCAATCGCAATGCATGAACCTTCTTAATATTGTCAGCTAAAGATTGATAACCAGCCCCAACATTGAGACGTTTAGAATCAAATGGGCATATGAGTTTTTCATCTATAATTTCTTGGCATAAGATGCAATTTGCCCAATCAATATTATTTGATTTAGTTGGTTTGTCATATTCAACACTTGATACCCTGAATGTCTTTTCAGTAGCCATGTTGTAAGAACTATGATCGTAAATTTGTTTATATATTCCTTGTGGATAACTTCTGTATGCCAGACGCGTGTTTCGTCTTCAAATGACGTATCAGTGACGCTTGAATCGCAAAAGTCAAAAAGACAAACAAATTGTATGTAATTCAAGATGATGACATGAAATCTTGAAATTTTTGCAAAACACAACTATGTGTTGATTGTTAATGGCTTTCTAGATATACACGATATAATGTTTGAAAATAAGACTTTGGGCGGCCATTTTGAATTTGTCAGCCATTATCGAATTGTTTGTAATTGTTCCATATTAAGAAAAGATAAATTAGCATCATATTTAGCAATATACAAAGTTTTGTGCTTTTATTTTCAAATGTTCAATTGAACCAATTTTTTTTTACTCTACCTAATGACTGTTGGCCGCCATTTTGAATTTGTCGGCCATTTTTAGATTATTTTTGGTTGTTCCATATTCGTTAAAGATTAATAAGCATCATTACTAGCAATATGCAAAGTGGTGTGCTATTATTTTCAATTGATAAATTATATCTTATTTTTGGCCATTTTGAAATTGGCGGCCATTATAGAATTATTTTTTTTTTATTTTTCCATATTCAGAAAAGATATATTACCATCATAACCAGTAATATGCGAAGTTTTGTGCTATAATTTTCTAATGATAAATAATACTATATTTTTGGACTCAGCTTCATGACTGTTGGCAGCCATTTTGAAATTGACGGCCATTGTGGATTTTTTTTTTATGGCTCCATATCCAAAAATGTTTATAAGCATCATAACTAACACTGTGCAAAGTTTCATGCTTTTACCATTAAGTGATCAATTGTCTCAAAATATTGGACTTAGCTGCTGGACTATTAGTAGCAACTTCACCTGCATATGGAATATACATTTCCAAACTTATTCGGTATTCAAGAGCTTGTAGCTCCTACTCAGACTTTGTAAAACGTCACCAGTGTCTGAGCAGAAAGTTGATGAACCAGGGGTATGTCAAAGAACGTCTCATCCTTTTTCTAAAAACGTTCATTGGAAGGTATCAAGAACTTGTTGATAAATATTCCGTATCAATTTCACAAATAATACACGATGGTCTTGAAGTATAGATTGTGCGTACTGACGTTGTTTATCATCTTAATAAAGTGTTATATTATTCTTTTATTTGTCTTTATTAATATTACTTTTACTGTTAAGTCTGTTGAGATATCCATTTGACGTAATTCTGTGCTTATGTATCCCATCATACTTTAAACGGCAAAATTATTTTATGATGTGACTCTGTACCAATGTATCTTGTCATACTTTTAATGACAAAATTATTTTATGAATATTACTTTTACTGTTAAGTCTGTTTTTTATATATGTTTTGATAAACATTTGAGGTCATACTTTGAACCACAATATTATTTTATTTACTATTATTACTTTAATTTCTGTTAAGTCTGTTTTTTATTATATCTATTTTACGTGATTGTATTTATGTATCCAGTCATACTTTGAACGACAAAATTATTTTATCTCTACCTGTGCGAATTTCAAACACGCAATTTTACACCAGTACTTAAAACCTTCCATCCTTTATGGGTGTATTTTACATAGATAAATAAAATTGTATAATATAAGCAAAATGAGGATGTTAATTTTGATGCATGCCTTTTTGTGCTTCTTCGTTACATTTGTTGTTTTTATAGTGATTAAGATGATAACACAATGTTGACTGCTGTACCCCTATTTTTGACATGTTTACCTGTTGTGTCTGTTTGTTTTGTTCGCGCATCGGTGACAATATAATGGAATTTGATGCGACTGTCATACAAGCGAGAGGTTTAGCTAGCTATAAAACCAGGTTCAATCCACTATTTTCTACATCAGAAAATGCCTGTACCAAGTCAGGAATATGACAGTTGTTATCCATTCGTTTGATGTGTTTTAACTTTTGATTTTGCCATTTGATTGGGGACTTTCCTTTTTAAATTTTCAGTATTTTTGTGATTTTACTTTTTAGTACGACAGACGCGCGTTTCGTCTACATAAGACTCATCAGTGACGCTCATATCAAAATATTTATAAAGCCAAACAAGTACAAAGTTGAAGAATAAATTGACAACGCCATGGCTAAAAATGAAAAAGACAAACAGACAAACAATAGTACACATGACACAACATAGAAAACTAAAGAATAAGCAACACGAACCCCACCAAACACAAGGGGTGATCTCAGGTGCTTCGGAACAGTAAGCCGATCCTGCTCCACATGTAGCACCCGTCGTGTTGCTTATGTGACAACAAATCCATTAAAAAGTCTTATTCAGGAGGTCCCATTCATGAAAGGGAAGGGGATGGTAGTTACGACTTAAGGAACATATCCGATATCATTTGTGAAACGGTTATTCCATAACGGTCAACCAACTCGTGATGGCGTCCGTAAAACTAACGAAGGGATGATTTCAACTTCACCATTTGGAACTCTTAGTATATTAGCTTATTTGTGAGCAACAACCCTCTATCAAGAAAATCATGATAGGAAATGTAAGCATGGGAATATCGTATCAATTTGAAGATATATACCCCGTATGCAGGTGATGCTGGAATGTTGCTTCTTAGAAATGGAAAGTTCACAATTGGAAAGCTGAATCACTTTTTTGTCGTAAAGTTTTGTTTTCAACCCACTGGCATTGTCAATTTCTAGATGTAAGTCAAGATATGAGGCCGACTTAACTGTATCTGTAGTATCTTTTATCTCTAGTTCGATGGGATATGTGCGTTCAACATAGTCACCAAATTTTGATTTTTTTAGTGAAAGGACATCATCTATATATATATATAGCTGAAAGTAGAGTTAAAAGATATTGCTAACTTCTTATCTTTCTTCCTAGGAAGTTCCTGTATGAAGTCAGCCTCATAATAATAAAGAAACAAGTCGGCAAGAAGAGGGGCACAATTTGTTCCAATTGGAATGCAAGCTCTTGAATAATGAGTAAATTGAGTATTGTATATCCCATATGCAGTTGAAGTTTGTATATTGCTACTACGGTAGGGGAAATTGATAATTTCAAAATTAAAAACGCATTGTGGATTAATTCTTTTAGGTTTTTTTAATTGCACATGGAGAATGGTGGTATATATACAGGCTTTAAAAATCAAAAGTTTCGATAGAACTAATTTCAGAAAAAGACCCAGTTTTAAAATTATCCAGAAGTTCTAAAGCGTTTTTAAGAATCCACATATGGTTAATACCACTACGCCAGTAAACAGTTTTACTGTATTTTTGAAGACCCTTTTTCACTGTAGACAGAATTATACTCAATCTAAAGGACAGTTCTTTAGTGGAACATGCAGATGAGCTGGCAATGTACCGTTGTTTGTATGGAATTTTGTGAAACTTGTGTACTAGTTTCCAATACAACCAAGATAAGTCCCCCATTTGTTGTTCAATGTAATGTTCATTAAAGCCATGAAGGACGTATGATTCGCCGAAATCTCACCCTTGTTAAATGATATGTCATTGTATGCGGGATTACCTGAGTGTTCATTTTTCCTAATTCTTTTACAAGACACTCGTAGTAAGACGATTTACATACAAAGACAATATCGAAAAGAATGCAAGACAATTGTTCATACCGCAGATCAACCTGAAGTCATTTTTGTTGTTTGAGTATCGCTTACTACATGAAGATTGTTTTTTTTAAGGAAAGGCAAAGATTGGACTTATTGTGAAATATTGACAAAAACTATTTCGTATAAAGCTTTAGAATTGGGTATACAGCAAAAATAAAACACCATTCATATATAATGAAGATGATGATGGAAGTTTTTAGCGACCTTGACTGGCTATACAACCCTTGCACAGTCAGTATACTATAATGTATTCTTATCGATGAAGCCTCTGTAGACTTCTGATTAAAGAAAACGAATATACTATTGTTGGCTTTCTCGGTGATTGTTATATTACAGGACTGTGATTCTTTTCAATTTTTGTATTCTACTTTATAGATAAACATCTATAAATAGTCTTGGCAACTGTTGATGCTTGTATTTTCAGTTGTTGTAGTCTATCCTTAAATTAACATATATGATGGTTTTCGGAACTGTTGATGCTAGTGTTGTAGCTGTTGTATTCTACTCTATAAATTAAAAGAGGGACGAAAGATACCAGAGGGACAGTCAAACTCACAAATCGAAAATAAACTGACAACGCCATAGCTAAAAATGAAAAAAGACAAACCGAAACTGAACAATAGTACACATGCCACAACATAGAAAACTAGAGAATAAGATACACGAACCCCACAAAAAACTAGGGGTGATCTCAGATGCTCCGGAAGGGTAAGTGGATCCTGCTCCACATGTGGCACCCATCGTGTTGCTTATGTGATAACAAATAGTCTAATTCGGTAGGTCACATTCATGAAAGGGAAGGGAATTGTAGTTACGACGTAAGGAACATATCCGATATCATTTGTGAAACAGTTATTCCGTAACGGTCAACCAACTCGTGATGGCGTCCGTGTACGAAGGGATGATTTCAACATGGTCTTGAGAACTGTTGATGATGGGTCCTGATGCCATACAGTATGTATTTATTTTTTCCCTTGGTAATACATCTAGCTAATATATGGCTTGGTATCTTGTGTCAGTGTTAACATTATACTAGACTGGCCCATCAGACAATGGTTGAGTAGCTGAAGGAAATCATTGTCAAGTGGGTCCTTCAGGAACTCCTAAATTCAGTTTGGATCATATGACACAATCAGTAAGTCACATTCGAGGAAAATATGACGGTATTGCGGTTACATAAGTTGGGACATATCCCTCTTCATCTGTAAAACAGATATTCCAAAGCGGTCAAGCAACTCGTGATGGCATTCGTAGAAATTTGGAATGGATGATTACAATTATCAACTTTATATGTTTTTAGCATTTCCACGAACTTTTGTATGACATTAAATATCTATTGATACATTAGTCTCCTTAACGTTCGCGCTGTACACACGTCATGAGCAGGCCTTTTACAAAAACTACAGAGTTATGAGGAAGAACAGCTGAATTCAGCACTACAGACATTTCACAGTCACCATCACAAACTGTTTGACTGATGCAATTAGTCTGTAGCTTAGCTCACTTGCGACATGTTTTTGCAGTTATATTACTTAATATTCCTGATTAAGGCATTTGGACATAGTAAGGATTTGCATGACAGATTATGCAAGCATGATAGGAGACACCATGACAACGCACCCAGTCTTGCTCCTTTTTAGTTCATTGAATTTCCTTGGTATTTGTGTGTTACCTTTATTTGTTTCACTTCTGAATCTATATTTGAACATAGATAAACTACTTTGCATAAATTTATAGAAAATTTAAGTGAAATAAAGAATATGGCATACATCTACTTTGTCTCAAAATACAACATCTATTTTCTCTAATTTTTGTGCTATTTTCACATTTCCTGACCGGTGTGAGAAAAAAATTTCTCCTCACTAGTGACAAATCTGTTCTCTGCAAATGATTAGTCGAAATTTGATTATGATGTCTAAATGTTTTGTTTTCTTCTGAATTTTCCTACTGTGACGCCATTAAAAAAGGCGGAAATGCCTGATGAAGTCGCATATAAAGAAAACAAGTTTCTGAAAATCTTTGAAAAAGAAGGATAATCAAAGAGCTTATAGCTCTGAGGTGGAAGAAGATGAATAAAAGGTAACTTGAATTACCATAAAAGCGGCTCCACTAACCCAGCCTGCTTTTTTCTATCATCGTTATGATGTATTTTTTTTTCTTCAATCAAGAATGTGTCATAAGTACATGGATTTCCCATCCGTACAATCATTTTCTATGTTCAGTGGACTGTGAAAATTAGGTAAAATCTTTAATTTGGTAGTAAAGTTAGAAATATCATATCATAAGGATCACATGTGTACTGAGTTTCAAGCTGATTGGATTTCAACTTCATCAAAAACTACCTCGACCATAAACTTTAACCTGAAGCAGAACGTATGGACAGACCAGAAAACATGATGCCCATAAATGGGGCATAAAAATAGTAAGACTTGTTACATACCCGCCAACTTTTAAAAGTTTTCATGGTTTTTTTTTAGTGAGAGGCAACAAATGTAAAGGTTATAATTTTTAGCGAAGTATTTTGCACGATCTGGATTGTCTAGAAAAAGTGTCATATTTGTATAATGAACTAACATGCCTTTTTCTTTAGTCCGTTTGCATGATTCTAGTTATTAAATGTGTAAAAAAGATGACCATGTAGCTAGCAGATCAGGGATTATTTTCTTGTGTAAGAATATTAGATGCTTGTTGAAATTTCCAATTTTGAATTATGCACAAAGATGGACCTTTAACAGGTTGGGAACAACACTCCAAATAACAGGATAACCATCATTGGAAGATCATTACAACCCACTGTAAAAAATGAGCACCTTTATATTCATATTATTTGATGAAACTTTTCCCCAAGAACTATGCATCTATCAAGTATTGAATGGTCAAAACATGTCAAAAAAATTGTTCCAAATATAATGAATTTTCCCACTTTTTAGTTAAAAATCTTAAAAATTTTCTTCCTTTTTTTTTAACAGTAAAATGACCCCTTGTGTTAGGGACACTCCCTCATTTAAGGGACACCACTCATTATCTGTGTCCCAACTGTTTCTTGGTCTTTGTGAAAAAAGAATAGTACATTGTCCTTTAAATGATTTAATAGAATACAAAAATAAAATATGTTACAACAAGTATCATGTCAATAAGTTAGTGAAAAAAAAAACTATTTATTATCTTTATGGTAGTATTGCATCATCGAATTTGGTCAATCAGCCATGTTTTTATCCTTAAGCTGTGTAAGAACCTGCTTGCAGATGAAAATTCACATGCCATGTTCACGATTAACAACACAAGTTCAAAATCTAGCATGTTAGAATAATCTTCAGAGAAAACGTTTTTGATTGGCTTATTAATTGATCATAAGAAACACAGAATTGATTGGCTGAACACGATTGTCTTACCAAGGAACAGAAGATTTTCACTAAATCGTGTTTTATAACGATACCCTTAATATTAATATTTTTTAATAAATGCAAGAACGTATTATAAAACGTCCTTGATAAGAGTAAAGAGAATGAACACAGGGCGAACGTACTATACGCGCGAAAGAACTCAGAACGAACAGACCAAGGGCGAACATGTCAACAGGGCGAGTTGTCCCGATACCAAATTCACGCATGCGTACTATAAATATCTAAAGTAAAACATCCGGTTACAGGTAAACAAATAACGTCCATGTAGATGAGATGAAATCTAAAAATTTACATAAATAAAAGGGTACATATTTACGATAGTGATTGTTTTTCAATCCTAATTTACAAATTAAATGGTTCAGATGCTTAATCATGTGTAAAAATCGGTGCCAGGAATCAGAAGATGTTATCAAATTGTAATACACAGAAACGAATGCGGCATACGGAGGTTCAATTATTTTAAAGTCGGCACCATAGGCCTTCAGAAGACTTGAAGTCTTTTTCCACCAAAAATCATTAGAGAAACAGATTCCGACACTATAACTCATGTATTACGATATTTCTTCACTCTCGACAGTTAAATTTTAGTTATTTAAAGAGCTCGGCAAGCCTCGCACTTTAAATAATAAAATTTTACTGTCTCGAGTGGAGAAATATCGTAATACATTTTTGCAGTGTAGGAATCTATATTTTATAAACAGTGGCGGATGCAGGAATTTTCGAAAGGGGTGCTAGCCCAGGGCAAAGGGGGGGTGCAGGGGGGGGTGCAAACATATGTCCCGATTCAAATGCATTGATCGGCCAAAATAAAGGGGGGGTGCGGACCCCCGGAACCCCCCCCTCTGGATCCGCCACTGTTATAAATGGTTTAGACACAGGAGCATTCCTTTCCTGATTACAGTCGAGTACAGATTGCATTTATATATCGAGATAATGTTTGGTTGTTGTTTTTTATACTGCAACTTTTATATTTTTTTTTATGGTTTTGTTAATTTAAAGTGGACAAGGTCAAGTTTTCAAGGACCTGTATTCTTTATTGATGTCTTAGATAAAACTTTTGAGAAAACACAGTTAGCAACATCACAAACAAGGTGATATATAGTCATTGGCTGTATATCACAAATAAATATACGGTCAATGCAATTTGACATAACAAAAAGAACATTTGTAGTAAATAGTGTGTTTGTATGAAGCATGACACGACAACTTTTTCATACTATGAGAACAAAAAAAGATATTTATATTATATACCTTGCATACGTTACTTTTTATAGGACAGTCAGGGGTACTACTTGTAGAAGTTATTTTTATTTACTTGAAGAAGTAAAAAAATATACACATATAAGTAAATAAATAATGTTTGAATAATCTCCCCTTAATTTTCTCAAAAATTTACTTGTATAAGTAAATTTTTCTTACAATCCAACAAAAGTCCCAAAGTTTTGAGATGTAAATTCATGTCTTTAATGATTTTTTCCAGGTTTGTTCAATTTCTTTTAGTAGAGTTCAATGTTTCATCTCACTAATTCAACAAAGAAACTGATTGCCCAAAGATCTTAAGTATTTGCGTAAGGCCTTCAAAAATTGCCCCTTGTAAATGAGCAGTGTTCTGAAGATAACAGACAAATGGGATTTTCATTGTCCATGAAATTACACTTCAGGCGCGGATCCAGAGGGGGGTTTCCGGGGGTTGGAACCCCCTTTTTTTGGACGATCAATGCATTTGAATGGGGACATGTAATTTGTCCTGGGTTAGGAACCCCCCTTTTTAAAATGGCTGGATCCGCCCCTGCACTTAAACTGATTAGTAAAGACTTCTGCAAAGGGCAGATAATTTAAAATTCTATTAGAGCAAAGAAATCATAAGAATTCAATAAAAGAAGATAGGATGACTTTTTGACTTCTACAAGTAAAAAAATCTGAATGTCTAAGGGACATAACTCATCAAACATTTTTTTTTACCTATACAAGTAAATAAAATTCACTTGTATAAGTATCCTACAAATTTACTCAGATAAGTATATTAATTTTACTTCTTCAAGTAAGACTGTTCGTCCGTTCGTCTGTCCCGCTTCAGGTTAAAGTTTTTGGTAAAGGTAGTTTTTGATGAAGTTGAAGTCCAATCAACTTGAAACTTAGTACACATGTTCCATATGATATGATCTTTATAATTTTAATGCCAAATTGGAGTTTTTATTCCAATTTCATGGTCCACCGAACATAGAAAATGATAGTGCGAGTGGGGCATCCGTGTACTGGGAACACATTCTTGTTATTCTAGTGTCATCTGCTCATCAAACAGCTCAGTTATATAACAACATTTCCATTTTATTTTTGTGTTCCTTTCTTTAAAGTGCATTCGAGATATTGGTTCAGATGATTGGAGAAATGAAACAGGAATATTCTAGGAAACATTTTGACACGACCAAAGAGCAGACAACAGGCGAATGGATTAAGGCAGTGAGGTCGTTAATACAAATCAGAATCAAGAAACTGAATGGGTCCATCAATGCCCATGCTACGTCAATCTTTTAAGACCCAAATGTTGCTAAACACTTATCAGACCTCCATAATAAATATGTTGTTGTCCCCGCAGACAAAGCCCCAAATAACATCGTTTTTGTCTGTAAAAGTCACTACATTAATTGCTTGATAAACGAATTAGGTATAGACAATTCACTTGGAAACTCAACATATACCCTCACGACACTTACCAAAGAGGAAATCCTGGATAATCATAGGTCTGTTCTTTGTTCCTTTGGTATTTCAACCAAAGATGAAGAACTGGATCTTCCATCACTGTATTGGATACCTAAACTTACAAACAACGGTATATTGCTGGGTCTTCCAAGTGCTCCACGAAACCTCTTTCTAAATTATTAACATCTATTTTATCAGCAATCAAAGACGGGCTTCAAAGTTATTGTAAAACTGCCTATTCTAGAGGTGGCGTGAATCAGATGTGGATACTTAAAAATTCCAAAGATCTTTTAGAGTACATACAATCTAACTCTCTTTCATCTTGTAACAGTATTAAAACATTTGACTTTTCTACTCTTTACACAAGTATTCCACATTCCAAACTAAAAGACAAATTGAAAGAGTTGGTATTACTTTGCTTCATAAAAAAGAATGGCCAACGTAGATACAAGTATCTTGTCTTAGGGAGGGATAAATCATACTTTGTAAAGAATCACTCTGATTCAAACAAAAAATTCTCTGAAACCGATATTATCAAGATGCTTGATTTCTTGATTGACAACATATTTGTAACGTCGGAGGACGTGTTTTTCAACAGACTGTCGGCATCCCAATGGGAACAAACTGTGCCCCTCTACTTGCCGACTTGTTTCTTTATTATTATGAGGCTGACTTCATGCAGGAACTTCTTAGGAAGAAAGATAAGAAGTTAGCAATATCCTTTAACTCTACTTTCCGCTATATAGATGACGTTCTTTCACTAAACAATTCAAAATTTGGTGACTATGTGGAACGCATCTATCCCATCGAATTGGAGATAAAGGATACTACAGATACCGTTAAGTCGGCTTCATATCTTGACTTACATCTAGAAATTGACAATGAGGGGCGGTTGAAAACAAAACTTTACTACAAAAGAGATGATTCAGCTTTCCAATTGTGAACTTTCCATTTCTAAGTAGCAACATTCTAGCAGCACCTGCATACAGGGTATATATCTCCCAATTGATACGATATTCCCGTGCTTGCATTTCCTATCATGATTTTCTTGATAGAGGGTTACTGCTCACAAGGAAGCTATTAAACCAAGAGTTCCAAATGGTGAAGTTGAAATCATCCCTTCGTAAATTTTACGGACGCCATCACGAGTTGGTTGACCGTTATGGAATAACCATTTCACAAATGATATCAGATATGTTCCTTACGTCGAACCTACAATCCCCTTCCCTTTCATGAATGTGACCTACCGAATTAGACTATTTACCGGATTTGTAATCACATAAGCAACACGACGGGTGCCCCATGTGGAGCAGGATCTGCTTACCCTTCCGGAGCACCTGAGATCACCCCTAGTTTTTGGTTGGGTTCGTGTTGTCTATTCTTTAGTTTTCTATGTTGTGTCATGTGTACTATTGTTTTTCTGTTTGTCTTTTTCATTTTTAGCCATGGCGTTGTCAGTTTGTTTTAGATTTATGAGTTTGACTGTCCCTTTGGTATCTTTCGTCCCTCTTTCACAAATTGTCACATACTTAACTCCAAAATATACACAAGAAACTAAAATTTTAAATCACACAAGACAAACAAAGGCCAGAGTCTCCTGACTTTGGACAAGGTCAAAAATGCGGCCGGGTTAAATATCTTTTTTTTAGATCTCAACCCACAACATACAACAATATGCACAGTAAAACTCAGATCAAAGGGAGTCCGATGTCAGAATAGGTAACAAAAGAAACTAAACAAAATAACAATGATACATAAATTAACAAAGGACTACTAGCAGTTGCTGACCTTCCCGCTCCAGACCAATTTTCTTATTCTCAATTATTAGGTAAGATTTGTTTATGATTAATTAAATAGTAGTTGTTACCTAAAGCAGTTTAACTGTCTGAATGTCTAGTCAGCTTGCTTGCTACTTTGCAAAGTTAAGCATAGTAATAAAGACTGACACCAATCTATATCATCTTGCATCAACACATATTCTGTTGTTAGGGACAAGCATTTGTATAAAAGACAAAGAATTTTTAAAACTTTAATGAAAAACAAAATGTCTTTTTCAATAACAAATTGGATAAAAATAACAATTCTCTTATCCCAGGCATAGAAAACCTTAGCTGTATTCGGACCAACTTTTTGGAATTTTGGGCCCTCAATGCTCTTTGTTTCACTTGTTTTGATCTGAACGTCATTGATGAGTCTTGTGTAGATGAAACTCACGTTTTTAATTATAATCCTGGTACCTTTGATAACTATTTACAACTGGGTCGATGCCACTGCTGGTTGGTGTGTCGTCCCCGAGGGTATCACCAGTCCAATAATCAGCACCTCGGTGTTGACATGAATATCAACTATGTGGTCATTTCTATAAATTTCCTGTTTACAAAACTTTGAATTTGTTATGAAAAACTAAGGATTTTCTCATCCCAGGCATAGATAACCTTAGCCGTATTTGGCACAACTTTTTGGAATTTTGGGTCCTCAATGCTCTTCAACTATGTACTTGTTTGGCTTTATAACTATTTTGATCTGAGCGTCACTGATGAGTCTTATGTAGACGAAACGTGTGTCAGGTGTATTAAATTATAATCCTGGTACCTTTGATAACTATTCAATAGGAAATATTTTTTCAATACTCATCTAAAACTCTTTTTCAAGGTATAAAAAAAACTTATTTAAAAGTAACTTTGAAGTTTAGATCTTGGACTATTATACTAACTGTTAATTATCAGTATAATAGTACCAGCTTAAATAAGCTGAATATATAAACTGGAAAATTTCTAGTGTAAATTGCCAGCAACAATTTGTTTCCCCTTTTATCCTATAAACTTTATTATTATAGTTTTAAAAGAGAAAACAATATATTTAGCACTGGTTACAAAATGTATGCCTCTTTTAACACTCTGTGATATGGCATACACCTATAACATATAATGATTTTGTATTTCACACTTTGTCCCCCAAACTTTGTAAGATTTTATTTGACATAAAAATGTTAACAACTCAATAAGGTACACTTAATTTGTAAACCCTCACTCTGTAGGTTAATTTCATGCAATCTTTTGATTGTTTTAAGATTTTGATACAGATTGATTAGATCTGATGGTACTGGTGAACAAAATTTAGATTTTTATTTTTGTCACTTTCAAAAGTAGCTTGAAAATACTATAAGCATCAGAATTCCACAGGAGACCAGGTTCTTTGGAAGTTCCTGTACATACCTCCATCACATTGGCATGATGGTATATATATATGCTAATATTATAGCATGATGGCATCATCTGATAAAATACATAAACAGCCTGTAATTTATTTGTTGTCTTGGGTTGATGTCAGTCACATTTGTGTTTTGTAAACAAATAAGGCCATTAGTTTTCTGGTTTGAAAAACACATATTTCCTATAAGGGCTTTTATAGCTCACTATGTAATAAGGGTTTTTCTCATCGATGACAGCAATACAGGAAAATTAATTGTGTGTGGATTTGCAAAAGACTTTATACAATGTATAGTCACAAAAAAACTATTGTTCAAGAAAACTTACTTTTTTCAGGATTAAGTTTGGGTTTTGTATCAGACATTCATTAACCTCAATTAGCTGTCCTTTTATTCCTGAATAAACAGTAAATTCCTCCCCATCAACACATGCAATCTTGCATATTGGTGATCCAGCATTTAATTCTTGTGCTCCCTAAAACAGAGTCAGGAATAATTTGCTAAATGTTGTCTTAGTTGAACAAAAGTCCTTTTTTTTCATTTCTGATTTCTTACAATCATTCCATACAACAAATATAGTAGACCTATTGCATAAAGTATGAGAAAAACAGACCAAAACACAAAAACTTAACTATAACCACTGAACCATGAAAATGAGGTCAAGGTCAGATGATCCAGTTGGACATGTACACCTTCCAGTCCTTCCATACACCAAATATACTAGCCCTATTGCTTATAGTATCTGAGATATGGACTTGACCACCAAAACTTAACCTTGTTCACTGATCCATGAAATGAGGTCGAGGTCAAAAGAAAACTGTCTGACGGGCATGAGGACCTTGCAAGGTAGGCACGTCCCAAATATAGTTATCCTATTACTTATAATAAGAGAGAATTCAACATTACAAAAATTCTGAACTTTTTTTTCAAGTGGTCACTGAACCATGAAAATGAGGTCAACGACGTTGGACATGTGACTGATGAAAACTTCGTAACATGAGGCATCTATATACAAAGTATGAAGCATCCAGGTCTTTCACCTTCTAAAATATAAACATTTTAAGAAGTTAGCTAATGCCACTGTAGCCGCCGCCAGATCACTATCCCTATGTCGAGCTTTCTGCAACAAAAGTTGCAGGCTCGACAAAAACTAATATTTGAACTTTATGTTGAAGGTCATATTATGGGGTCATCTTCAATGGTATGCGACACATCTATTAAACGTCTATAACTAAAGATTGAAAGTTTTTCCTGGGACTAGGGAAATGTATCAAAAATCAGATGAGACAACTCTCCACAAAAGACTAAATGACACAGAAATTAACAACTATAGGTCACTGTACAGCCTTACATATATACTAACCCGTTTCCCTTTTCCAGAAACTTTGTTGTTAAGTCTATCAATACCTCCAACCTTAAAACTGATCTGTTTTATAGTTTTCTGATCTCTTACAACTGGATGAGTAGACGCCAGCGTAATAATGCAAATTCTGAAAGACAGATGCAGGGAAATGTTGAAAAATAAGTTATGATTGATATAAATTTATGCTTTTCAATAAAAAAAACCCAAACAATATTGAATTCAAGAACCAAAATGCTGGTCAAGAAAAGACTGGAATGCACTTGATAATCAAGTGTACCTAGATGTAATAAAGCAACTTCAGAACCTGTTACTGATAAATACCTAATTATAAAGTCAGCTGAACATAATATTCTGATGGTAATACAATGTATATGATATTGATCCGATCTGATCATCAGTTAACCAAGTTCATCAGTAGGAGGACATGTTATCAGATTGAATAATCAAAATGACACCTTGTTACTAATTCTCATGTAGGAATGTTAAAAAAATAAAATTGTGGAGCGTCCTTTTTGTAAAACTGTTAATTGCAGTTTGTGATAAATTTGTTCTTTTACGTCAGATCCAGAATGTCCAGTGTTCTGATCAAAGACAAGACTTTTCTATAAAAACAAGGGAAGAAAACATTTAGAAAATATCACTTTTTACAAAGGTCAGAGACATTTGTGTCTACAAAAGTAATAGACATATATTAGCATACAGAGATTTATGTTGGTAAAAGTTACAGTACCTGTTTGAATGTGTGAGTATACAGAGATCTTCGTCTTCATTAGCCTGACAATCTATAAAACAGTTAAAATAATTATAAGATTTATGCATACAACATAATAAGAATTATTATTACCATATATGTTTTCATTTTATACTGACATGTTTTATACTGACAAGCCTTCTTTTCTAATTAATGAGAAAGGTAAACACAAATGTACATGTATGCTAAATATACTTACTTTCAATCAGTTTAATTGTAGTCTGGAGCTGGAATGCCAATAACTGCTAGTAGTCCTTTGTTAATTTATGTATTATTGTCATCTTGCTTAGTTTCCTTTGTTACCTATTCTGATATTGAACCCAGACTCCTTTTAAACTGAGTTTTACTGTACGTATTGCTGTGTGTTTGCTATTTCTACATTGGCTAGAGGTATGAGGGAGGGTTGAGATCTCACAAAACATTTTTCATAAGTGTTTCTTGCTTCTTATATGGATTAGACCGTCGATTTTCCTGTTTGAATGGTTTTACACTAGTCATTTTTGGGGCCCTTTAACAGCTTGCTGTTCCATGTGAGCCAAGGCTCCATGTTGAAGACCATACTTTGACCTATAATGATTTACTTCACAAATTATTATGATTAGGATGGAAAGTTGTCTCATTTGCAGTCATACCACATCTTCATATATACATGTATATTAACCACTTCAAATTTTGGCTCCTGTCCCAAGTAAGTAGCCACTGGCCTTTCTTAGTCTTGAATGATTTTTAATTTTTGATCATTTGTATGTTTTGGAGTTTAGTTTGGCCTCCATTATCACTAAACTAGTACACATTTTTGTTTCAGGTGCAGGATTTTCTTGCTGTGTTGAAGACCCATTGGTGGCCTTTCATTATTTTTTGTTCTTTGGTTGGGATGTTGTCTCATTGACACTTTCCCCATTTCCAGTCTCACTTTTATTAGTTTAAACATATTTATTTATAGTGGATTGGGAAACAAATTTTGCAACTTATATTAATCCCTTTCCACTTTGCGGGTGCGAGTGCTGCCTTGTAGCGGCATTAGCCTACTATTTTTCGAAATCTACAAGGATGTCTTTAACGTGCAAGAGATATAGCTCTCTCTTAACACGGGCCAGCCATTTATCGTCCCCTTCCTAGACTATCATGGCTTCCTCAAGACCATACTCGCAAATGGTGTCAAGGGAGAGCCGAAAATTGAGTTCCTGAAATTTTCATCCCAAATGGGAATCGAACCTGGAGCCTCTGTGTTATTATCGGACCACAGATGAATTATCACGTTGTGATTGGTTAAATGCCGTCATGTGGTGACCCCCTATGAGACCGTATGGGGTTAGTAAGTTTCATATGGGGTTCATGACGCGTTTATGGCGATGTCATCTATTAATGTTGTTGTGTTTCATTGTTTATTTTTCAACAAAACGCCGCACAAAAAGACCAGCGTCCGATAAATTCGTTATACGGTTAACTACTGACCCCCTACGGATCCATAGAGGGTGAATAAAATTCATAGGGGACTCGGCCTCTGGCCTCACCCCCTATGGATTTTACTAACCCTCTATGGATCCGTAGGGGGTCAGTAGCGAACCATATAACTTATAATAGTAGTCTGATGCACTAACCACTACACCACGATTATTACTGAAGGTGTGATAAGACGATTGAAGCTGCTAATTCTCTTCGTAATATTTATGTATGTTTCAGCAATAAAGGTTATCAACAGGTTGTAGGTATTCTATGTGCTTGTCATAATATAAAGGGATAGGATGCCTTATCACGGAAAGAAAAACAAGACTTAACGCCTGTGTTCATCATTCCATAGGTCATGATGATAAATTTCACTGTAACAATCCTTTGATTTTCTTGATAATGGATTCCTGCTTACAAGAAAGCAACTGAACAACGGTTTCTTAAAATAAAGAATTTATTATGGTGATACAGCTTTAAGATAAATACTCGAAATGTCGATTACCTAGAATATACTTTGGTTTATAGTATCTTTCGACTACACTCAAGTGAGTTTTGCCAGTTACAGTTTTAGATTCAGATTGAGCATTGGTCACATGCTCTGTGTCAGTTTCCATAACCTTAGAGATTTTAAGAAGGCTTAATTAACATGCAAGGCAGTAGAGATGCTGACAATATCTGAAATGTGGTTTACTTTCACTTTAACCGGAAGTTGGAAGTACAGTAGAAAAAGAAAGTCTTCCGGAAAGGATACGACTTATTTGACCCTGCCTCCAAAACTGATTGCTTTGATTGGTTAAAGTTTATTGTAGTAGCCTTCACCTTTACCATCTGACCTGGCTAAATATGAAGATTGATCTCCATACACACATTTTACCAAAAAGCTGGCCTGATTTAGAAAAGGTTGAGTTTCTTAATATGTAAAATCATTTTGCAATTATATCTATTAATAGAATGCCAAATTGTCCTTCAAAAAGGTCATTTTGAAAAACAATGCATGTGTTGGTAATCTAGTACATGTTCATGTAGCAGCAGTTAAGAATAAAAACGAATGTATGAGCCTGAAGGTAAAGGGCATCCATACCCTCATATAACATGTTAATGTATAATGGAATTGGATGTGACTGTCTTACTAGTGTGATGTTGAGTTAGCTATAAAACCAGGTTTAATCCACAATTTTCTACTTGAAGAAAAAGCCTGTACCAAGTCATGAATATATGACAGTTATCCATTCTTCTGATGTCTTTGAGATTTTAATTTTGCCATTTTACAAGGGACTTTCTGATTTAAATTTTCCTCAGTTTAATTAGTATTTTTAAGATTTTACTTTTTATACATGTATGTTATCAGTCTGCACGGTTAGCCACTAGTCCGATGCCCCAGACTAGTAAAATTTCATTCGGACTAGTAAGTTTTTGCAAAACTTTGTTTGGATTAATAAGAAAAATGTCAGAATATTGGTTTTCGGACTAGTAGTTGAAAAAGTTTTTGGTGCAGACTGTGTTATATTCTTATATATTGAGATACGATGATCATGATGATAATGCAACCTATAAATTTGAAATAGAATTCTTAAAACAATGTTATACATGTTATATATGGGCCATTTTAAAAAAAATGAGGCAAAAGTGTGACATGGGGGTCCAATTTTAAACTCAATATTTTGTATTTCTTTTTGTCTTACCCTATTACCGATACTTTAAATTTTATAATTCCAAAGTTTCAGGCAGAATGAAAAAGACACATTGAATAATCTTAAATTTTAATAACATACATCTCAAAAAATTTGAACAGAAACCATACTACTTATAAACAAGTTTGGTAATAAAACAGTTAAAAAAACATTGCTCAAACCTTTTCCAAATGAAAGTCAATAGAAAAAGAAAAATTTTAAAACCAAAATTTCCATCTTTTTTGCTAAATCATATAATAACAATCAAATTGAATAGCTTAATTTGAAAAAAATAATAATAACTAGTGATTGAAGTTTTTGCCAATAAAAAGAATCTTAATATATTTCAGTTAAAATAGTAAACTTTGAAAGCCCTGAGTTTTTGTGATCATTTGCAAAAAAAAAATGTCATTTCATTGTACCGTTTTTATGTAATTGTATGTAGAAAAAGCCTTCTATTTTCAGTATTTTGTCACACTCCTGACATATGTTACAAAGATTGAAAAATGCTTTAAACTTTCACAAAAATTCACTTAACACATTGCTATATCATTGATTTCAATTACTGATATCTTTTGCCATAGAACAGGACTTTCTTTTTAGGGCCATTTAAAAAAAAATACAAAGAGAGGCACCCAAAAATGTCAGGAGTGTGACAACTGTCTTTAAACATCTACCAAAGAATAGATAGGACTTAAATGTTTTCTTCTTCTTTATTTTTCAGAAGTGGCTATTCCAAAGAGAAGAAAAAAATTTATTACAACTGTGATATGTTTATATCATAGATGTGGGAGTGCATTATATATGTCAGGAGTGTGACGCTTTTTTTAAGGCATTTTCTGTCAATTCATAATTTCACAAGGACAAGTCCCACAAGTTTCTTTGTGTTAGAAATGTTGAAACCAAGTTATATTCCTATCATTTACCTCTTAAATGTGTTATTTATCATAATTGTTTTGGCACAATGAGTTTTAATTAGTTATTTTTCTATTTTTTGTGCACAGTAATGCAAATTTATCAAAGGAAATAAGTGTGTACAACTATAATATCATATAGGAAAGTGAGGAAATGAATTTTGTACAAAATAGAACAATTATTTTGATTTAAAATGGTATATTTAAAGATGTTTCAAGGATTAACCATTCAGATGTAATTCTATATGATATTATAGTTGTACACACTTATTTCCTTTGATAAATTTGCATTACTGTGTACAAAAAATAGAAAAATGACTAATTAAAACTTATTGTGCCAAAACAATCATGATAAATAACACATTTAAGAGGTAAATGATAGGAATATAACTTGGTTTTAACATTTCTAACACAAAGAAACTTGTGGAACTTGTCCTTGTGAAATTATGAATTGACAGAAAATGCCTTAAAAAAAGCGTCACACTCCTGACATATATAATGCACTCCCACATCTATGATATAAACATATCACAGTTGTAATAAATTTTTTTCTTCTCTTTGGAATAGCCACTTCTGAAAAATAAAGAAGAAGAAAATATTTAAGTCCTATGTATTCTTTGGTAGATGTTTAAAGACAGTTGTCACACTCCTGACATTTTTGGGTGCCTCTCTTTGGTGTCCATTAAAACAATAAAATATGTGATTTAGAGCACCAACATACCCTTAATTATAGTGCTAATATACTAATACAAACTTATTTCACATACTGACATTATTGGACTTTAAAACATGGTTACAAGGAAGCTTTAATTTTAAAAGTGTCATTTTTTGAAAGACTTTATTTTTTGTACATACCTTCGCAATAAAGGTCTGTGTTTACTTATTTTAAAATTTTATTGGACAAAATTACAAAAATATTTAAGACTAATAATGTAGCAACTACAAGAAATATTTCAGTTTAGCATAAAAACGATCCACTTTTTTCAATACTACTTTGAAAATTTCTAATTTTTTAAATGTCACGCTAAAAGCGTCATACTCCTGACAAAAATGGCCTGTTTTTAAAACATTTCTCTGAAGTGGTTTGAGATATCTTCATGAAACTTGGCAGCAAGCTAGCCCTGACTATCCTGCATTTTATAACACCTGTGTTATAATTCTAAACTTAACTAATATAAAAATATACCACAAAAAGTAAAAATCCTAATTGTTTTTGAAATGGCCCATATCTAGAAAATTTTAAATTAATAGAAGCAGGTACACATGTATGCATATTTCATGTTTTATATTTATGTATACATGTTAGAAGAAATAAATTCAAATACTCATGGTTCAATGTAATACTAGTGTTCAAATTAGTTATAAAAACCTAATAAAACCACAAAAATCTGTCAAGACACATTAGATACCTTTTTGAAAATTGTAAATGAAGAAAATTTACTAGACATCTTATTTGTCATGTTCCTAGTACAAATGTAGTATATGTAGTGATCAGCTATGATAACGACTAAGTTTTAGAAGCTCTAGTGAAGTTCTTAAGTGAACATTCTGTGGATTTGTTTATTTTTGTTGATACCAATTTCAACAAAACGACAACAAAACGAATTTTGTGGATTGAGGAAAACTTGCCTTTTTTGTAAATGTTAGATTTCAGTTCGTGGTTTTGAAAAATTCTGCATACAAACTTATAGAAAATTTGTTATTCATTAAACATTTAAATTCCTGGTTCAATGTACCCACAAAATCCATGAAAGTTGGTATCCATGGAATAATAATGAATCCACAGTAAAATGGACACAAGATGAAATTTGTGTTTACGAATGATAAATATAATTTGGATTTTAGAGATACATTTATGGAAATTGGGCACCAATGATAAAAATTTCTTTGATTTTAGAGATATGGTTATGGAGGTTGGGTACAGATGGATCATAGCTGTCCAGGTGTGGCTAACATGATAAAGAATGGCAAATTTTTTAGAAAGGTTGAGGAGAATTGTTGGTGTGCTGAAGCCAGAATAAGAGATATGAATGATACAGGTCAGTACCATGAATTACTTATGTTTTCCATGATGAATATTTAACTTTGAAATAAGTGGTGCAGAGGCATGCATTTAAAAAAAACCTGCAACAAACATGATCATTATGATAAATGGTAGAATTTATTAGAATACAGAAAAACATGTTGAGTCAACATGGTCAAAAGCTATCATGGCTATTATTCTGATTAAAATCATGAAAATACATATATGTATACATGATCAATATAAAGGATCTTTTTTTTTTTAGGAAAACAACGTCAAACAATCCTTAATATGAAAATTACTGTGGATTGACTTGTCATAGTCTAGACTTGATACGCACACTTTTGTTAACAATAACCATGATAACAGAAGTTATATTAACAGAACAAATAAAAATCATTTTTATCATTTCCATGATTTCAGAGACAATTCAAACATTTTTTTGTAAAAAGAAATTTTGAATAATACTGAGTCAACATGGTCAAACAATAATACACGGTAGCCATTAAAAATGAAATTTGATACAAAGAGGAAAGATTACCTCCATGACCTCATGCAAGATAGAAATAACGAGATTTACAATTTCACATAAAATATATTGTTTGGTTGATTGTTGGTGTTTTAATGCCATTTTTGAGCGCTTAATTTGGTCTATTTTGTGGTGGACAGTTTTTATTGGCAGAGGAAGCCGGAGTGCCCAGAGAAAACCACAACCTTTGATAGAAAAACTGACAATCCTAGTCAATTAAGATTGGATTCAAGTGCACACGCATGAGCAGGGTTTGAACTCAAAACATAAGTCATGTAAGTGTTGACTGGCTAGTGATTACAGTAGTAGAACTACTTAGACAACTCAGGCCACCAAGGGTCCTCACATAAAATATAAAAATCATAGATAAAGATAATGACAACATAGCAAATAATATCTTGCAGTTACAATTTAGGTCAATATGAACCACAAGCCTTGGGAACTTGAAAAATACTAATTGACTGATAGCAATTTATAACCATCCACCATACTTTATCCACAAAATCAGGTTCTGTTTTAAAATGAGGCTTTATTTAAAATTCAAATTAAATTAAGTAGGAAGTTACAAAAACAGAAATTATCATCTATAGATATTTAATGCATTTTTTATCTTTGTAGGAGTATGTGTACAAGTTTTATCAACAGTTCCTGTTATGTTCAGTTATTGGGTAAGGTTTGTTTAAACAATGTTAAGTTATTAAAATAAAATGTTAATATTAGTGCAGTAAACATGAAAAAGAAAAAATATGTACAATTTTGTCAGAATATACCAATATCATGTTACAAATTGAATGTTTATACCTCACCTAGAATAAAAGGGTGATGATGTTTTCAGGTTCTGTAATTTCGTCTGTAATATAAGATTTGAGGTTGTTGACCATGAAGTTTTTATCACATCATCTTGAAATTTTCAGTAATATGTGAATTTTTATGTCCCCTGACGAAAGTTTGTTTCAGTTCTCTTTCTTTAGTTTGCCTCAACCAAATGTTATGAAAATAATAACATGAATACACAATACTTATTACCACAAACATGACAAAACACATACATACAGATGAAGTTAAAATTTGGATTGCATCTCTTCTACCTTCTTCAGTTTGGTCCATTTATAATGTTATATGCCACAGTAATCAGATGTGGTTTTATTTCTAATGTGAATAAAAAGTCTCGTAAAGAGCAAGGAGAAAAGAAAGTCATAAATGTCATAAGAAAAATGTGATAAACATGATAAAGCATTGAAAGAACTGAATTTAGTAAATTGCAATAAACTATGTTTTTATGTAGTCCATGACAAATACATCTGAAAAAAAGACAATAAACATTAAAATAAAATGATAGCTGAAATCTGTATATTATGTACATACATGACATAGTTAAGTGAAATGTCATTAGAAATAACTAACTGATCATCAAAATTTGAAAAAAACTAAATTCCTTTTATGTAGTTTAGTTTAGTTTAAACATATTTTATTGTCCAAAAAAACATTGACAATAGGATTGGACACAAGTTTTGCAACTTAGAACGTCTTCTCCATTACATACAAATAATACATATCCGAACAAATATGAAATACATAATAATAACATCATAAACAATATTAATATGAAGACATGAAATGAACAATAATTTATACAACATGGTTCATCGATTCCTAAAAGTCGAGTTGACCGTAAATTTTTATGAAAGACCTACCTAATAGGTTGTTTTAATCTTGGAATAAATATTCACTCAAAAGGTAAGTTTTTATTGTATTTTGAACAATTAAATTAAAGTGTTGTTGTCAACTGATGGATAATAAAATCAAATTGATGATCCATGTCTTAGGAACAAATGAACAATTTCATTCGAAGTCGACAAAAAGTAATAACATTGTTATTGGTATATATTTAACCATAATGTTTATAAACTATGAAAAGTGATTGGTCTCTTTAGTATAATTCTGCACTTTTATAAAAATTAGCGTGTTTATGTTCATATTAAACAAAGCATTGCCGTACATTAAATTTTCAAAGTCTGTAGGTATATTTTCTTTTCTAAGTTCAAAAAATGATTTATTCCATTGCACTGTATAATTTTTACACGAGAGGAAATAATGTTGAGCATTTTCATATAAATAACCACATTGACACATTGCGTTAGTTTTAATATTTGCGTGATACAGATCCATGTTCAGGGCACTGCATTTGTTTCTTAATCTTGCGTGTAAAACATTTGAATATCTATCGCCAATATTGAAATATGTAGGGGGTGATTTGTTTTTAAAATATTTCTGTTTAATTTTTAATTTAAACATATTTAAAGAAAGTTCATTTCTAATACTTAAATCGAGCGAATTCCACAGTTTGATACTAGATGGAATAAATGATTCCTGATAAAGAGACAGTCTGCTAGAGGTTTGGTATTATATTTTGACTGCTTCGTAGATTGTAGTTGTTCGTTTCTGCAACTGTAGGGGGTATTAAATCTAATAAGTATTCTGGGTCGTCCTCTTTCATAATTTTGTAAAATAAAGTTAATTTCTTCACTTCCCGTCTAATCTTTAATTTTTCCCATCCCGTCTCTAAATAAAGTGATTGAGCGCTAGCATAGCTTGTTAGACCAGTGACAATACGTGCTGCTTCCAGTTGTAATTTTTCTAATCTTTCAGAATTCAACTGACCACAATTATCCCAAACTTCAGAAGAATATTCTAGAACAGGCCTTATAAAAGTTAAATATATTCTTTCTAAATATTCCCTTTTTAGTCGGAATTTCAAACGTCTAAGAACATTTAATTGTTTTGATACCTTTTCTATTAAAGAATCAACATGCTTGTTCCACTTACAGTCACTGCTAAAAAATATGCCTAAATGTTTATGACTAGTAACCGTATCTACCTGATATGTAGATGTATGGCTTTTACATGTATTATGGTTTTAAAATTGACAATACACCTATTTACAATGATTTACAGCGCAAAATAATACCATACTATACATTCTTTGATTTATGGTATAAAAACTAGGTTTAGTAATTTTTTTAGAGTAATAAAAGTCAAATTCTTAGTCCCGTGTTTATTATGACATTTTGCACAATTTATATCTTTCCATTTTTCTGTAGGCTAAACCAGAAGATACATTAGACCTTTGTCAGATCGTCAATGATGATTTGGCTCAGACAGTAAAAGCTCACCCAACTCGCTTTATAGGATTAGGTACCTTACCAATGCAAGCACCAGATCTTGCCATCAAGGAAATGAAAAGATGTAAATACGAACTAGGTAATAGACTTAGATTAATAGAAAAGAAACTGGATAAAAATATTCAGACTTTTGTTATACATGTACCTGTATGCAACATTTATTTATTATAGACATATGTATTGAGCTTAACCCTTAAAACTCCTGAATTTTTCATGTTTCTCAGAAAATATTGAAATACGTGGGAAACATGAATCAACTGGGGATGGGAACCTGCGGAAGAGGAGGAGTAAAAATAGAAAAATCTGCAGGGGGTAAAGGGAGGGAATTAAGTGTTTTGGTGGGGAAAGAGGAATCAGGAACCCCTTGTCCATGTTGTCTAACCCTTATAATATGTGCATGTCCATATTGCAGGGTTTCATTTCGGCTTGCTTTCATTTTCATTGAAAATATGTCAACTTTAAGTTTTCCTTGTTAATATGAGAATAATGAAGTGTGGTATGAAATTGTAGAACATATATTTTAAACCAGATTAACCAGTTGAGATCACTGTGAAGCATTGCCTGATTTTTGATATGTTGATTCAAATTTATTTACCGACACAATCAACAAGTTATACATGTGTTACAGATTAGATCATATAAGAAGTAATTGACACTGACAAGCTGTATACATTAGTATAAGTCCATTGATAAGCATACTGAAATTTCTCTGCAGAGTACCCAGCATCTGAAATAACATAATGTACCACTTTTATACTGAGTTCCCAGTAGCTGAAATAATTGCCAAACTTAATCAACAAAAAACACTTGATCGTAATGTTGCCATTAAATATATATGTTTACAATTAACATAAAATGTATTTTTAGGCTTTAAAGGTGTTCAGATTGGTTCTCACATAAACGACTGGAACTTAGATGCAGAAGAGTTACGTCTATTCTTTGCTGTAGGTAAATAAATATTTTTGTTTACAATAAAATTATAAATCATAAAAACAAACAAAACGGGCAACTTACAAAAACAATTTTTTTTCAAAATTGGACTTTCATTGGGTGCCTCAAATGTTAAGTATCAAAATATGTATAAGTAAAGCATTATCATTGATTATAGATGAACACATGTATTATTTATATTGCTATACATCCTTGAAACAATATCTGATGATTTATTACAATCAGCATGTCCATGATGTCTGTCTTTAAAAAATTTCCATATCCTCTTTTCACTATTTATACAGAAATAGCTATATGTAGGATATTTATGTTCCAGATAGAAGAGGTTACACTGTATATAATCTTCAGCATGTCCATGTGTCAGATTGTTTATATATATATATAGGTTTGTCCATTATAAGATATATTCAATCCACCTTTCACAAACTACTGAATATATATCATTCCCCCATTTCTCTTAGATTAGCTACTCACCTCCTTCATTTTGTACTCTAGAGTTGAGATATAAAGGCGCATCAGAATTATTGGATCCCATAGAACTAAGAAATATTTACAATGTTTATTTCCAAGGGTACCAATTTTCTTGGATTGAGGAAATATTGTTATTTCATGGTTATTTCCAACAATTGATATATTGAATCCACAGTATCTAGAAAGTAATGATTGATGGTGACACTTTGATAAAATTATTTACTTATATATTATTCATCCAAAATCACTGAATTCAGCCAAAAATATATCAGTGTTTGATTTTTGCATTATGGTTTTATGAAAGCTATTCCATTGTATTGTGATATCTGATCATATTTTTTTGTAATTTTTTCTCTTAAACCCTTTAAACAAATTTCAACTAATTTTATGTTGCACCTTCTTTAATGTAGTGACCTAACCTCTGTTAGAATTTTTGTATTTCTAAGATAATTTTATTTAAGTAAGAGTTAAAGAGTAGTTTCCCCTGTCTGTGTTGCACTCGCACAGTAAAATCTGAACATTTTGAAACCCTATTGGAGCTATGATGATTTCTTTATTAAAATATGTTTACATTAAAGTCTGCAAAATATGATTTTTTTCAAACCTGCGAATTCTGTCTCATAAAACTCCAAAATAGGGATAGTGATCTGCCAGAAGCAGCGGTGGCTGTAGCAGCCTCAGCAATCTTTTTAAAAGCTTTATATTTTATTAAATGCCTTAACATATTAGCTGATTTTTAGTACGTGAGTCTTCTATGATGAGTTACAGATTGAGTTTATGTTTGGTACCACTATGCTGATTTTAGCGAAAAATTACATCTTTGGAATTCCAAAATTTCATGAAAAGTAACAGTTATACCAACTTTTTCTAAAAGACTTCACATATATTAGGCTGATTTGCAGTTTGTGAGTCTATAAGGATGAGTTACTTATTGAGTTTATGTTTGGTTCTGCTTTGCTGTTTGTGCCAAAATTACTAGCTTTGGACAAACTATTAACTATTGACAACTAAAATCCATTTTACCTTCTTTGTAGACTGCTAAACTATTGAAAACTAAACAAATTCATGCATACTTTATAGACAACTAAACTAATAACAACTTAACACTTTTATATTGACAGGCAGCTGAGGAACATGAAGTTGCAATATTTGTTCATCCATGGGATATGGACCAGGGAGAAAGAATGAAAAAATACTGGCTACCTTGGCTTGTTGGTAAGTTATTATTAAATAGAATTCTTACTGGCTACCTTGGCTTGTTGGTATATTCTTATTTAATCAAGTTCTTACTGGTGTAAATTCTTATTCTGTTGTTTGAGTCAAAAGAAAAGTTCTATAGTTCTGATTCATTTTTAACCTATTATCAACATTTATTTTATATTTTTTTATTTCCAGATAACTAATTTAAGAGGTAGGGTTAATACCACTAGATTTTATTTCACACCACAAACATTTGTAGAACCTTTTGGTGTTTGACATTTCACCAAACAATTAATTCTTAAAGATGGTTTAGAACTTTAATATCTGTACAGATGCCATTTTATACAAAAGTTAACAAACAGCAATGTCATGAATGTGTAGCATTTAATATATTGCAGCAGTTCTAAAGAAGAAAGACAAAAACTAACTTTTATTTATTTATTCAGGCATGCCTAGTGAGACAGCAACAGCCATATGCTGTATGACAATGGGAGGGGTGTTGAAACAATTTCCCAAACTGAAGGTCTGCTTTGCACATGGAGGTATAATTATTATCAGTCATAACAATCAATTATTTTCAAGCTTCTTCATAAAACTCTTTTTCAATATGCTTAAAGACTATAAGATGTTTGCAGTTGTAAGTTTGTAATGGAGAATATCAGATGAAATTGTAAGACCTACTTTTCATGAAACTACACTTAAAAGTTTCATGAAAGTGGTATTTGGCAGCAGGCTAGAGCATAAGAGTCTTCCCATAACATAATTTTTTTTTCATATCTAATAGTTTGAAAATATCCCCTCCCTGAACAGCTGAAAGAAATTTGGTATATTGGACCTCTTCCTAATTTTTCATATGGTATGGGCATGTTGGAGATAATATATCAAGTTGTATCTATGTAGGGCAAATGTTCTGTCAAGTTATGTCTCACCTTCATGGAAAGTTGTAGTTGATGATCCAAAGATATTGCTTTTTCTTAGGCGGCAGAAATAAAAATGTGCTAATAGCTTTTTCTCCAACTTGACTGAGGAATTGAATATTGTCAGTCTGCCATTGCCAATGGACTGGTTTTAATGCCATTCTCCAGTGTTCATGTTAAGTGTTCTTGATTAGGACCTCTCTCAATAACTATACTTGACAAGTCAACAGTATGTGGATAAGCAAAAGAAATGAATAAACTAGTACAAATGGTGTAAGGGAACCAAATATCTAACTTTAGCATTGCCCAATTACCGTATTAGTTACAAAAACTATATTTAAATCCAATTTCCTTAAAATAATGATTTAATTTTGTGTTAAAATGATGTACTGTTAAGTGGGAAAGTTTTGTGAGTTGTTTATTTTTTCACTAATTTTTAGATAATGATAAAATAGAAGAACTTTTCCCTCATTTAAATTTGATCAATTAGGAAATAGAATCAGGAGCAGAAATAACTAGGAAAAACAACTCACAGACAGTTTTACAAGGATGTAGAAATAAGGAATTTTCACTCTGCAGAAATAAACCACTGAACTATATCTATGGAGTTAGCAGGACCACAAATAAAAGATGTGTCTGAAATAATTACAAGTGCAGTGATTGAAATACGGAAATATCATATTGGGTTTAAAGTACATTTACATGTTGGAAGTGGAAGACTTATATCTTTGTAAAGAGAGAAAAACACCTTTATTTGTAAAAACAAACTAGTTTTCTTCTAATATTTTAGGAGGAGCTTTCCCTTTCACTATTGGTAGGATAGAACATGGATACAATGTCAGGCCTGATCTATGTGCGACAGATTGTAAAGAAAGCCCTCGTAGCTTTCTAGGAAAGTTTTACACTGATGCATTAGTCCATGATCCTATTTCTCTGAAACTACTGGTGGATGTTATAGGAGAAGTAAGTAGATATGTTAAGAGATATAAGATGCCACTATCAACTCTAGTTTGATAAGTATAAGGTCTGAGTTGGATTCTGTTTCACTCCTTGGCAGCAGTCGTCAGGAAGGTCACTAAGAAAATTTAATAAAAGAAGATGTGGGGTAAAGGTCATTGAAGCAGCAAACAGAACAAAATTAACAAGATACATAGGTTAACATATGGTCTTTGACAATAGACAGCTATGATGTACATGTTGATACATAATATAGAAAGAAGTAATTTGTGACTGAACATAAACAAATTTTGAATAAATTTAACAGACTAACAAAGATCTGTCATCAAAACATTGTGTAAGACTGATTAGATCCCCTTTTAATCCAAATCTAAAATAACAAAATGGTGAGAAGGGTTAATTAGTTTGATTAAAACATTATTTCAAATTGTTTTAGCAAGAACCAAAAACAGAAATATGTCTTATCTAACTTCAGGTGAGAGACAACATCAACCAAATATGTTGACCAAACTACAATATTACTCATTTGAGGATTGAGAGGATATATAATATCAATGGATAATGATACCTTTTTGGAACCTAACAATCTAATTATAATAATCAATTTATTTGATATTTGTAGGATAGAATATGTATGGGTTCAGATTACCCATTTCCCTTGGGAGAACACCATCCAGGTAAACTTATAGAGACAATGGACTTAGATGACAGCTTGAAGGTAATTTCTATTTTGTTGTAAATAGTGAGACTAGACTGAACATAAAATATTTATTTGATAAAAAAACCCCACTTGTTTATAGGAACAGATCCACAATAATGTGCAGCAAGTTTTTTTTTTAGATAAGTTAAACACTATCAAAAAGCACACCAACTGCTGCAGAGCCAACATTTGAACATAGGCAATCTGCAACAAAGTCATTGTGTAAGAAATGGTAAATTACAAGTTAAAATAAAACACAAGATGTTTTCACAAAAACTGTACAGTGCTCAATTATATAAACATTCTGTATGTGCCTTTTGCAAGTCAGAGCTTGTATTTCAATTGCTGTATATTATATTTGTTTTCTTTTATTTTTCTGTTAATAAATCAAGCTGTTAGGTTTTTCCTTTGAACTGTTTTACATTTTTAATTTCTAGACCTTTAATAGCTGACTGTGGTATGAGATTTACTAATTGTTGAAGGCTGTAGGCCTAGGTGACCTATGGTTGTTTTTTTAATTTCTGTATCATATGGTCTCTTGTAGATAGTTGTCTCATTGGGAATCATGTCACTTCTAATTTTTATATTTGATATTATTGACTAGCAAATAGTCTGGAATGAAATAGCATAAATATATATTCTTTTTATATGACAGCCAAATAAATTTTGGGGATAGGATAATGCTATCATGCATGTTGTCTGCGTTGTCTTAGTGGTCGTCCTAAGACAATAACTTAAGTTTAAGTGAATGGATCTCTTTTAAAAATATATAAACAAAAGGTTCAATACCACAAAAGGAAGGTTGGGATTGTTCTGGGGGTGATGGTCCAAACCATTTAGGAATAAGGGGCTACAAAGGGGCCAAAAGAAGCAAACAATATAAAAAAGAAGATGTGGTATGAGTGCCAATGAGACAACTGTCCACAAGAGACCAAAATGACACAGACATTAACAACTATATATATAGGTCACCGTACGGCCTTCAACAATGAGCAAAGCCCATACCGCATAGTCCGCTATAAAAGGCCCTGATAAGACAATGTAAAACAATTCAAACAAGAAAACTAATGGCCTTATTTATATAAAAAAATGAACGAAAAACAAATATGTAACACATAAACAAACGACAACCACTGAATTACAGGCTCCTGACTTGGGACAGGCACATACTTAAATAACGTGGCGGGGTTAAACATGTTAGCGGGATCCCAACCCTCCCCTAACCTTGGACAGTGGTATAACAGTACAACATAAGAACGAACTATAAAAATCAGATGAAAAAAAGACTTAACTCATCAGATGGACAAAAATAAGCATTTTTCTAGATTCAGGACAATAACTTGTGCCCAAATTATTTTGATTGCCCTGAAATTGTACCACAAGGTTTTTTTTTTCTGCAAGGTTTAAGAAATTGTCAATTTTCCAAAGAAATATTGGGTGTCACAACAGCTAATTCTTTGTACAGAGTCTGAAAACAGATCTACTAAGTAATGGACAACAGTGCAGTGCACAGTGTATTGCACAATAGGGAGAAATCTTCAATTGAATATAAATTCAAATCATATATTAACCAATTTTAATTTCTTTGACTACATTTATTCTGTGTCAGAAACCTATTATGTGTCAAATATTAAATTACAATCCAAATTGACACCCATATCAAGCTTGGATATTTTGTCCATTTTTGACCCAACTGTTCAAGGTTGGACCTCTATGGTTGTATCCAGTTGGGCTCTGTGAAGCAATTTATTTATATTGTAAAAAAAATATATTTCTATAAAGTTTGATCAATAACAGGATATTGTCTTTAACAGACAATGACATTAGGTTTTTCAAATGTAATAAATGCAGATTTGCCTGGGTTTTACATAGAGATTAATACATGGCCTTTTCCGTATCGGCCCAGGTATCATTCCGAGACCCCATATCAGCCCGAGACGTAGGATGATACCCGGGCCGATATGGAAAAGGCCATGTATTAATCTCTTTATCATATACTTCCAACAATTGTTTTATGTATGGCAAATTAACAAATGAAATAATTAAAATACTCAAAAACTTTATATAAATATTAAATTATGAATCCAACAAATACAGTCACTATAATTGCCCAACAATAACATCACTACCTCCATATTTATTTATGTTTCTATTTCCTATCGAGGCATTTTGAAACATTGAAAATTTGGAAGAGTTTTATGATTATTATTACTCCATGTTTGTTGTACTATGAAATGATTCATAATTGTCAATGGCATTTGTTAGCAAGTACTAAACTATCCCCACAAAAGATCCTGTAAATTTTGACGTCATAAAAAATATCTGACATCACAATGGAAAAGAAAACAACCGATACCGGAAATACCGGAAGTAACTTGCACAAGAGACACTATTATGGGTTTTGTGCACGAGATGCACCTGATATTGGTTATCAGCCCGGGTGGGAAATTATGGCTTGTGTACTTCCGCTCATTACACATATGCAAAAGGTATCATATCAATGCTAAGTATATGATAAATATATATATATATACAATAAATGTAGGTATGCCTTATTTATAATTCTGCCTGGTGCAAATAACCAGCCTAAAGTTGAGCTGATATAGACTTCCCATGTAATTTCGATGGGAGAGCCATGTCAGCTGTCTTATTCAAAATCCACAAGGCCTGTCTTCGTGTTTGGAGAGTCATGTACAATTTGCAAGACTTTTTCGATAAAAGAATTACCCTACTGTTTATAAATCAGTTTGAACAGTGCAATTTTGGAAAAAAACAAACTTGTCTTATATTTTTGAAGTGACATCTTGGTCATGTTGGTGTTTCATGAATTATTGAGGTATCAATGGAAAGTTAAAATATTTAAAGAAATAATCAAGAACAAACAAACATAAAAAATTGAAAAGCTAAAAAATTTCATTAAATAACTGTTCGCTGTTGTCTGTACTTTAGTCAGGTTGTTGTCTCTTTGACACATTCCCCATTTCCATTCTCAATTTTATCTTCTTTATTAAATTGTTTATTCTATTTTCTCATTCCAATTTCATAGGTTTAATATGTGAATAGATCATTACATGGCATTTTCCATATCAGCCCTAGTCTTATTCATCTACCCATATTAGGACCTTAGGCTAAAGCTAATATGTAAGACATATAATAAGTACTGGTGTTTAACAGGCTTATGTCATATGAATTCCTGAAAGGTGTTTTTTGGTAAATTTATAATACTTTTCATTTTCCAATTCAAGGGGTAAATAAAGGGGCCTTATCATACCATATCCTTTGCAATATCTTCTTCTAAAAAAGCAAATACGATCTCTCATTCCAAAGTCTTTGTGTACTGATGGGAAGTAATCATTTTTAAGTGCATGAGAACTCATTCTTTAGTGCATGAGAACTCATTCTTAAGTGCATGGGAACTGATCATTCCAAGTTAGAAGTATTGGTCAAATTCTTATGACTTTATTTACTGATAAAGCCTTTTATCATGTTTATAAATGTTTGATATAATTTGATTAAATTTAGACTAAAGTTCACTTCTGTGCAACAGATTTAGCATTAGCATGACTAGACTGGAAATTCCAGAAGTGTAACCGAGATTTTAACAGCTTGATTACATGTTGCCTTATAACAACAGATACCAACGTCACAGTCAGGAAACTATAAAAATTTATAAAATTAATTCCATTTTCCAATTGAAATTTTTTTGATTAATAGGATTGTGTTAAATTTCATTGAACATTTTGAATAAATATAAAGTATTTGTTACATTGCTTATTTAAAAAAAAAATCTCTAAATTTTGTCTTATATTCACTTTCAGCATACAGCATGTCATGCATGTACAGAAAGTTAACCAATATTTCCTTCCAAACTTAGTGAAAATATTGGCTTTCCTCAGCTGGACTTTTATTACAAAGGGATATTGATCACAAATAGTTTTCAGGAAACTTGAACAACTTACTGCAATTGATCTTGAGTGAATTGTGTAAAAGACATTTAATTTAGAACAGTTGAAAAATTGTGGAAGTTTCATAAAAATTGGATAAGACAAAAAGTTGAATGAATTGAGCAGGGGAAAACAAAATTATTGAAAACTATATCAATATTTTAGAATAAACGTAAAATTTTACATCTAATAATATACCTGAGTGTTATTTTGTGGCAAAAAGATTCAGATTTTTTTTTAGTCTAACCTTTAAACTTAATATTTTGATTAAATGTAGGCAATGAGCAGTCAGGGGACTTACTTAAATGAGTGATTTTCTAAATCACTGATTCAAGTAACATTATTTTCACAAAGGTTGAAAGTAAGAGTTGTCTTTTTTTAATAATCACCTATTTAAGTAGTACAAATTAATCACTAGAATAAGTGATTTAATTTTATTGTGGCTTTAAATATAGAATACTAATGATCCAGGGACTAATTATGTTTCTAAAATTATCAGAACCAACATCTGTGTTGATAGGATGACTAGGTCATTTCAGGTGATGACCTTGTACTGAATCTAGGATAATGACATAAAAATCACTTGTTTAAGTATCATACTTCAATTTCCTTCCCAAAATTCACTTCTTTAAGTATCATTATTTTAATAACCCCCAGTAATTTCAACACCCCCCGAACAGTGAAATTTTTATCGGAACAGTAGAATTTTATTACATAATCTGAAAGATGAAACCTTGAACTTCACAGGAAAAATACTCCCACTGCTGGAAAAATCTGTTGAGAAAGTATCAGTTCATTATGTAAAGCCAATATTATAGCATTTTTTTTCAACTAAAATAGAATTTGCAGCTAAATGATAGCATTAAAGGCATAAACCTTGCTACTTAAAAGAAGCAAAAGGGTATCTTTTTTTCAATTTTACTAATGAAAAGTTATTATTTAAACCTATGTGTTTAAAATTTTGGTAAAACTACAAAATCACAGTTTGTGACAAAACTTTGAATTTACTACTTAAATTAGTGATTTAAAAAACACTTATTTAAGTAAGTCCCCTGACTGATTTGGACAATAAGTGTTACCTTGACCGTTCCATCTGTCCATCTGTTTCGGTAGTCAACTTTAGTTTATTTAATCCAGTTTTTATAAACTCATACACAATGGCCAGAACCACAACAAACAGAGAGAGTGCAAATTAGGCAGTGAGTCATTTTGATGTCCTTTTTCAACTTGGAAAATTGGAAAGCTTGAGTGGGGCATTGGTTTCCACAGACTTTTATTATTTCAAATAAAGATCAGTGAGCAACAGCTGTTGTTTGCTATGACTTGCTATGTTTTACTTAATGCTTTAATCACATACTTTTTCTTATATTTGTCACATCCTTTTTTGAAAATCAAATATAAATTTGTTTTGTTCAAATGTGTTTTGTTTGTATTTTAGGATAAATTACTTGTAAAGAATGCATGTGACTTCCTTGGAATCAAACGAGCAGACTACAGTCCGCACCTTATCTTTCACTGATGTGTAGAAACTGCATCACAGAACCACAGCATTAGAGACATGAACACAGTCATATTGAACAATCCATATAAACATTTGTTTTTTATCTTGTTATGTTAAGTATGTTTTTTAAATATCTAAAATTTATGATTTTAATATAACTTTGTTGCAAAAGTATTTAAAATTTGTTTACTGAAGCAAGCAGTGCAAAAACAATTGAAATGTTATAATTGATTGGTGTTTGTCGTTTGTTTGTATACCAGGGATTTACAATTTATTACAAATGTGAAGCCATTTTTATATATTGAACTGTATTAAAGTAATGCTCCTCTTCATTAAAGTATAGAGGTGTGTTCCATAATGTCACTTTTCACATTTGAATTAAGAAATATTTTAATAATTTTCATTTAAAAAATTAGCTTGGAACAGTTTATTTTGTATTGAGAGCTTCAACCTGTTCGTGTAGTTAATTATACAGTATTTTTTATAATAAACTTATATGCTACTGAGTCAGGTAAGATTACAAGTATTGAAGATTTGTTTATTGTCTTTTGTGCCAATTTTAGTAGATTTTGAAGAAATTTTTGTATTATTTTGGGTAGACAAATTTTGAATACAAAGAAATCTGTATCTTTTTTATCTCTTAAATTATGTACCAACAAAAATCAGTACAGTAAGAATAATACTGAATCCACAGAATATAGTGCTGTCAACATATTGCTAATGATTATTAAACTTGTGCCATAACAGTTTGAAGTTCTGGTTTGATCATATTATAGCCAAACCGTACCCACTCTCATATATAGTTATTATGAATTGAAGGTGATAGAAAGTTGAGACGATTGATAAACATGATAAATAAATACACAGCTATTTTTATCATGCATTGTACAACATGAGCTGCAACCATACATTTGTAGAAAAAGATTCAATAAGTAGCTTTATGATGTTAAACATGTTGTTAACAATATAAGGTATGATAAGAGTCATTATTTGGTTCTTTGAATTGCAATAATAGCAAGATTCTTAATACTTTCATATTTATGTTATTTTATTACTTACTTAAAAGGTGATATAAACTGGTCTGACTTTGACATTTGGAATTAGAATTTCTGAGCAAATAAGGCTATTTCATTGTATGTAACATTTCGTTTCTGGTCTCATTTAATTTTAACAAAAGCATAACCCAAAATATTGTGCATTTATGCTTAAAGATCATTTGAGTATAATCCTTATTGGATGTCTTCAGATCTTCAAATCTGCAACACAAAAATCAAGGAGTAGAGTGAAAGATCTAATTTTGTAACGAATTCTGAAATCATGTAGAACAAAAATTAGATATGTGTATTTGAATATATATTTTTTATTTGTGAACACACCAATAATTAATGATTTAAGAAACACATATAAAGAAACTCATAATAGATATTATGAATAATGTTTTGTAAGCAAAGCATGTATTTTGTCTATATAAGATACACCAGTGATTCTCGAATAATAAAAAAAAATTTTGGTTAAAAATTGCTTATTCCATTGAAATATTCATAAATGTGATTAATCAAACATGAGTATTGATAATTGTGTAATAGGTTGATTTATTTTTTTTAAATGTGTGCAATTTACAGAAAGCATTCCTTGGATTTATATTTTGTCAAATTGAATTCTATTTAATCCCATGAAAGATTTAGCAGTTCTGCATTATAAATATTGGGAAATGGTCTCACTAACCAACTTGTAAAAGGTAAAATAGTTTAAATACGTTCTTTAAAATGCAGTCAATGTGGAATTTCTTTGTAAAATGATTTAGTGGATTCTTGTTTCAGATTATACTTCTTATATATAGAAAAAGTAAAATAAACCTTAGCTGTTTTAGACGACAGTGTCCTAATCAAATTAATAGGGATAAGATGAATATGTACATTTTATGACCCATCCCAAAAGAGTAAACAAAAATTAGCTAAAGGTTTTGTGATTTAGATATTTTTTTCACATAATTGTTCCTTTTATTTATATTACCTGTGATACACACACAATGAATTGGAATCAGTAAACATGCATAGATCATCTTTTCCTATGTGTTCTTTGCCATTTGAAAAATAGACTTGTCCAAATTATTTCTAAATATTTTTTTCAAAATGTACATTTACTGATCCTTGTAACAGACCGACAAACTTGACTTTGGAAGTGCTAATAATTTCAATACTACACAATCTTTACAGACGAATAACCAATTAAATGTTTAATGGTGGCAACCTTGCAGAATTATTTTGATAAATGGATCAAATTCACAGGTTGTGAGTAAATGGTACTGCTTTGATTGTTAGGATAAAAATGCAGGAATACCACAATAAACAAGGTGCACAATACAAAGCATTATATAGTGCTTTACTTTGTATGAAATCATTAGATTTTCCTTATTGAATACATTTATGATATCTCAGTTTTGTTTAAGCATAATATGAAGAATCTCAAATGTTAATTTTATATCTATTTTATAAATGATTTAACATTATTTGATTTTAAATTTTTACATCACTTTACATTATATTCAGTTGTATATTCAGAAAAAAAACCCAGAATACATGAGGGTTAAAGGTTTGGCTTTTATTTTCTATTACATTAATTGTTTTAACATTATTCAGTATTACATTTCTAAATCACTTTGCATTGTATTTTGTTTTAAGAACAATAACAGAATAAAAAAAGTGTTAATGGCGTTATAACATTAAATATATTAAAATGTTGACTGTGGTTTGATTCAAATAGTTGTATTATTGCTTTTCAAAGTTTGGAAGTAGTAGATATTAATATCCTCTGTTTTCTGTTTTCATTTCGTCTATGTTATAAATTCTGCACATAGCAAGTGAAAGCAGCAAATGTTATCACATTCTACTAGCCAGTCTCTGCAATATTGGGAGTTTGTTAAAAAAAAACCACCAGCAGAACATTTAACAGGATCTGCTTACCCTTTTTCTGGAGCACCTGAGATAACTGTAGTTTTTAGTGGGGTGCACATGTGTGTTGCTTAGTCTTCAGTTTTCTATCTTTTTTTTTGTGTCTTATTGTTTGTCTTTTACTTTTGAAGCCATGGAGTTGTCAGTTTATTTTCAATTTATGAGTTTAAATGTCCCTCTTGTATCTTTTGTCCCTCTTTTTTAACACTTTTTTCTCAGACTTTTGACAGCAGCAAAGGTATGCTTGTAAATATATGAAACTCTGCAACTCATTTCACATAAAGTCTTATGGATTTTGTGTAAGGACCCTGTTTCTTTTTCAACAAAATAATAATGAAAATGACTACAACATTATGCAAGTGAGGTTTAAACATTTCTAGTGTCTAAGCAACTATTATTTATATTGAGACAAAATAGAGGTACGAAAGCTATCAAAGGGACATTAAAACTCATAGATCGAAAGCAAACTATCAACGCCATAGCTAAAAAGAAACCTACAAATAATAGTACACAAGACACAACACAGAAAAGTAAAGACTAAGCAACAACACCCCCCCCCCCCTCATTAAAAACTAGGGTTGATACCGGGTGCTCCAGAACGGTAAACAGATCCTGCTTCACATGTGGTACACTCGTATTGCTCATATTATTACAAACCCTTAGATTCATATTCGTAAAAAGGGAACAAGATTGTAGTTGTGACATAAGGAAAATATCCGACACAATCCGTGAAACGGATATTCCGTAATGGTCAACCACGTCGTGATGGCGTCCGTAAAATTAACATGATAGGAAATACAAGCCTGGGAATATCGTATCGATATATTCTTCGTATGCAGTCGCTGCTGGTATGTTGCTACATAGAAATGGAAAGTTCACAATTGAGAAGCTTAACTCATCTCTTTTGTTGTAAAGGCAGACTTAATTGTATCTGTTGTATCCTTTATCTCTAGTTCGATGGGATAGATGCGATTAACATAGTCACCAAAAATTATTTAGTGACAGAAAATCTATATAGCGGAAAGTTTCCAACTTCTTGTCTTTCTTCCTTAGAATAAAAGAACAAGTCGAGGGGAAGAGGGACACAATTGGTTCCGATGACAATGCCGATAGCTTATTGAAAAAAAACGTCCTCCAATCGTAACAAATATGTTGTTAGTCAAGAAATCAAGCATCTTGATAATGTCAGTTTCAAAGATTTTTTTCGTTTGAATCAGAGTGATTCTTTATTAAGTAGGACCTATCCCTCTCTAAGCCCAGATGTTTGTATCTACGTTGACCATTCTTTTTTACGAAACAATGCAATACCAAATATTTCAATGGTTTGGAATGGAGAATACTTTGTAAAGTATAGAAATGTCAAATGTTTGAATACTATCGCCAGATTTAAGAGACTTATATTGTATCTACTCTAAAAGATCTTTGGAATTGTTTAGTATCCACATCTGATTCACGCCACCTCTTGAATAGACAGTTTCATAATAACTTTGAGGCCCGGCTTTGGTTACTGATAAAATTGATGTTAATAATTTAGATGCAAGTGTTGAGCTGGCTGTTATGAATGCATTGCAACAGCTTGTATAGTTGATTTGTTTGTTTATTTAAACGTCTAACTGATTTTAGATAGTTGTAAAAAATCTATAACTCTTTTACAGGCGACACTAAATCTTGAGTTATTTAAATGAATTATAGTTGTCATTAAAAGAAGGAGATGTATTCAAACGCTATCTACCTACATCATTTCGTTTAGTTATATATTATGCTTTATTCAAATAAAAAAGTTCTGCTTGAATGATGGATGTATCTACACAAAAAGAGACACTTATATCCCCTTCAATACAGGTCTGGCGAGTTTTGAATAACCAATTTAAAAAGAAATTACTATACATAAGTAACTACATGTGGAAGGGAGGCCATATACACATTAGGGATATCTGAACACGTAAGTCGAAAACAAACTGACAATGTCATGGCAAAAAACGAAAACAACGTACAGACTCAGTACTCAAAGAAAACAACGTACAGACGCTCAGTACTCAAAGAAAACAACGTACAGACGCTCAGTACTCAAAGAAAACAACGTACAGACTCTCAGTACTCAAAGAAAACAACGTACAGACGCTCAGTACTCAATTAAAACTAAAGACTGAGAAACAAGAACCCAACAAAAATCAGGGGTGATCTCAGGCACTGCTCCGGAAGGGTTAGCAAAGCGTGCTCCATTTGTGGAACCCTGTCGGGTTCGAACGGACCCGATACATGGATCAAGGAAGTACAAATCCGGTGGGTGTTCTAGTGATAAACAACTAGAATGTTGACAGTGATAACTGATTCTTAAATAACACAACAAATCATCCAACAACTAGTTGGGACAAGTCTAATCAACAAATTGAAACGTTTGGAAACTTTAAAAAGACCTATCAATTCACTTATTTGTCACTAGCACCACATGAACTCTGTCGATACCGATCCGGTAAGCTTCATCAACGAACTCGAAAGTGAATTAGATTTTGATCAATAAATGCATCATAGTTACCAGGATCGAAATTTGTATTTGCGCTAGACACGCGATTCGTCTACAAAAGTCATCGTCGGTGCTCGATTAAAAAAAGTTTAAAAGGTCAAATAATGTACGAAGTTGAAGACTATTGAGGACCAAAAAGTCATACTGTACAAGATTTACCAAACACAGCTTAGGTAATCAACACTCACTGAAAGAATTGGTATTTGTCATTAATGCGTTAAAGATTCGTAATAAATATTAAAAAAAAAAACTTGCATAATGACTTAGTTCAGTACATATGCATGCATTGGGGCAATAATTCCGATTAGGTTACAGCAATATGCATTGACTGTGTAGGTAATATCTGTGACTAGCTTGCTTGCTAGCTAAACCGTGAAATACTTATATTACCCTCCTTTAAGAGTAGACTAGTCCGACAGATGACCGATCTATCTGTCTGTAAGACTAGACTATTCCGAAAAGAGGGTAGTATACCTCACCTAATAATGACTTCACGGTTCAGCTAGCCAGTAAGCTAGTCAGGGATATTACCTAAACCATTGTTTCTGTAAAAAATTAAATGAAACTCGTTTCATGTGACTTTTAATTTATACAGTAACTATTTTTTTTTATAAAATTCTATTTTATTTTCGATTTCAAGTGGTAATCAAATTGGCCTCAGTGTACTTTCTCCTTTACAATTTCTTCTTCTAAAAGAGCAAATATGATGTTACTATATAAATCTTCGCATGGGGATGGGAATAAATCATCATTCTTTAGTCCATCAGAACTCATTCCTTGTGAGAAGCCTTGATTAAATTCTTTGGACTTTATCTACTGATCATGCTGATAAAGCCTTTTATAATTGTTTGATACAACTTGATTAAATATAGACTAAAATTCTCTTCTTCGCAACAGATTAAGCACTAGCACGACTAGAGTGGAAATTCCAGAAATGAGACCGAAATTTTATCAGCTTGATTTACATGTTACCTCAAACCAAACAAGAATGTCACGGTCAGGAATAGATAAACACATGAGTGTCGAACCTTTCACAGGGTTTTTACAAGATTTTTTAAATGACCATTTTCAAAAATGTTATATGCGTTCGATTTCTCTGCGCATTTTGAATAAATAAAAAGTAGTTGTTTCCATGTTTATTCTAAGAAAAACTATTCCCGATAATGTCTCTAAATTTTGACTTCTATTTACTTTCAGCATTCAGTAACTATATCAATGACTTTAATTAAAACTTAGCACTATGGTCTTATACTTTAGAAAATGAACAATTTACTGCAATTGATTAAGAACATAATTTTATGGGCGGTCGGGATATCATAATCGAATTATAATGCCCAACCTATAATCAATAGAAAAAATTCTACCCTCAAAGAATTATTTCGATTTTTATCGGAGAAGTATGGTAATTTTGACAACTGTGAAAGCCCTTTACACACTATTTTTTTGGCTGTTTTATTTTACCCCAATATAATATCATTAAATAATAAATTTTAAAAAAAATCACACTTTTCACCTAAACATTTCTTTTTATCTAATTTTGTTACATTCCGCGGCGTACAAAACGCCAGGTGTTTGCACTGATTTGACACCAGAATCATACTTATGACATAAGCTGAAGAACGCCTCCTGGTGCGAGAGTTTCTCGCTGCATTTAAGACCTATTTGTGACCGTCTGCTGTTGTCTGTTCTATGGTCGGGTTGTTGTCTCTTTGACACATTCCACATTTCCATTTTCAATTTAATTATAACATCAGCTTGTTTAGTTGCCAAAGACTATAACATCATTCGAGGAATTTTCGCTTTATGACAATTACCATCGAAATATATCATGTTGTCTTTTGTACCAATTTTGGTACATTGCGGAAAAATTGTATTTTTATGGATACTTGATTTTAACATTTGTAAAAAATATGAATACAAAAAAATCTGTATTCTTTGTTACCCTTAAATCATGTAACAACAAAGATCAGTATACTAAGAATAATAATGAGTCTTAAGAGTATATTGCTGTCAATAAATCACTAAGGAATATTAAATGTGTGCCATAACAATTTCAAGTTTATGTTGTATCATATTATAGGCAGATACCCAACCACTATCATGTTAAATTATGCGAATTGTAGGTGATAAATAGTTAATATAATCACGGTTTAAATACACAGTAATTTTGTATCATGAATTGTTTTAAGAAAAAAATAGTTGTAGCTAGATTACGGTAAAAATACCGATTACGAAAATGAGACTAGGAAAGATAAAAGAAAGATTTTGGCCTTTAATTAGCAAAAAAGTAAGATCCTTTCGTATTTATATTTCTGATTAAAAAAAAAATGATATATCTGTTCTCACGTTGAAATAAGACGTTTGTTGATGTGGTTTTTACGTGTTTCTCGTTTCACTTTTTTATACAGATTAAAACTTTTGTTTTCCTGTTTGTATGGTTTTACACTAGTCATTTTGGTGTTTTTTTTCATATCTTGCTGTTCGGTGTGAGCAAGGTCTCTCTCGACGAAAAGTGTTCGCCAAAAAAGATTCGAATGGGTGGGCATGTGGGTGGGAACCAATTACGTAAGTATTATTCTATTAAAAGTTACATTTTATTTGACTGAAATCTTTATTGTACTAGTATATGTTTTTTTGTGGTAAATTAGTGTGTTGATAAGGTTGTTGCTTTATATTATATATTTTTTTTAGCCATGGGTATGTCAGTTTAGTTTCGATCTATGAGTTATCTTTCGCCCCTCTTTTATATTAATGTGGGCATCTCAGAGCAAAGTAGTTTGCAAGAATGAAGGCAAAAAGCAATATGGAAGTCGGTACTATTCAAGTATCTGTTCCTGGTATTTGAACGACAAATTTCTTGCCGAAATCTGTTGTACTTTTACGTGTTAACATTTTAAATATTATTCAGTATTGATTTTGTAGCTTGATAATGGTGGCATAGTAGATTTTCTAACTAGATAACAATAGTTTTGTATTTATAGAAAATGTTCATTGTAGTCATGCAAACTGATATGATCTGTAGACTTCTTATACAAGATCATACAAGTAGTCCTTTATGCATCTGCTGGTGGCCGGAATGATAGTCCCTAGGGTATCACCAGCCCAGTAGCCAGAAATTTGGTACCGGCATGAAATTACAGATTTTATGCACTTATAATTTGCTGTTGCAAAATTTGAAAACTATTTAAAATTAAGGAATGTATCTTCCTCATGCAAAGCTCTGATTCCTTGCCCAGATTTGGCTATACTATTTGGTCCTTTTTTGTTTATAACTCTTCATATTGTTAATACGCTTTGGGTTTTCAAAATATTTTAACCTCGAGCATCACCGAGGAGACATTGATTGTCGAATTAAGCATCTGGTGCAGAAAAATTGGTAACGTTTATGTTATTATGCAAATCATAATGCTATAAATAAATTCATGTCACCTTGGCTTTTTTGACAGCTTTGTTTTAGCAAACACATATCAACACATTTGATTAAAGATTTAATCATAAGATTGATTAACTGTTTAACAACTTACAATTTATCATGTAAAAAATGACTGGAACAATGCACATGAGAAATATTAACAATCAGGTAAGTACAAAGATAAGATTGGAAGTTTGAAGATCATTTGAGTTTGACTCTTAAGGGATGTCTTCAGATCTGAGCAACTGGAACCCCACCAAAAATTTGGGATAAAACATACATAGTTATTGATAATTGTTCAATTGAAAAAGGAATATACGTTGTTCAAATCTCATAGTTATCTCAATTATATATGTGTAATGTATAGGAAGTGTGACTTAGATCTACATTTTGACATATCAACTTAATTTCATGAACAAAATTAGCTGTTTTGTTTTAATATTAGGAAATGGTCTCACCAATCGACTGAAATTACTACTGTTTCAAATATACGAACAAAAGTGAAAACTAATTTTAAAGTTCTTTTAATGTGGCATTTTCATTTTAAAATTATTCAGTGGACTCATTTGTCAGATTAACTATAATTTTAATAGAAAAAGTAAAATAAACCTGCGCCATTCCGGACAACAGTGTACTTATAAAATTGATAGGATTTACATAAACATGTACGTTTCATTATTAATCACTTAATCCAATAGACCACTTTCGAGTTCATCCGTCACCGGAAAAAACTCGTCAATTATACGCGCCTTTATGACGTCATTTACCAGAAAGAGGGGGTCGCCTGTATCCATGCACTATTTACGTTCATCAAGCGTCTTAGTGATCGTCATTGTGCAGGATTAACTAGAAATAATGGTTGTTCTGTAGGTACTTAATGACAATTCCCTAATGACAGCAATGCTGATTTGTCAATTTTGAGAATTCAATTTGCCGAATAATTCGTAAAATATAGAATTATAGTTTTCCAACCACTCGCTCAACATTGGAATGGAAGTGACGACGCCCCTAAACACACAAATGACGTTCACTAAAACCAGAGTTTTTGACGGAAATGCATGGAACTCGAAAGTTGTCTATTTTGCTCTCGTTACAAACACACATTAATCGGAGTCAATGTGCATTTTTAGTCTTGGTATTTTATACTTTCAACATTCATGCATATATTTTTATGTTTCTGTTATGGTTTCGGTTGAATAATGTGCTGTGTCTGAACGGTTGTTGTACAAATAATTATAAAATTACATATCAATACCACCATTGTCATATTCCCGAATTTGTATTACTATACGATGTGTCTCTTTGTTTTGTGCATTCAATATTCATATTCGATTTTGTTGTTTCTGTTATGGTTCGGTTATATAATCTGTAATATGTTATCGTTTGTAGTCCAACTAATTATTAAATTTCCTTTTCATAACATCATTGTCATGAGAATTCTTTGGACGAGTGTTATGAAATAAATGTATAAATTTGTATAAATATGTTGGTTACATAAGTGCGTCAGGTTTTTTTTATATCCTATGGTGTTGTGTCGACTATTATATTATTTGTTTGTGCTTTTTTCTGTGATGAATGTTCTTGCTTGTGTTTGTGTTGTATTTCTGTCACCTAGTGTTGTTATGTCAACGATGCTGTTTTAATCAATGTCATAAAGCGGGAGGTTTAGCTAGGCATTTAACCAGGTTCAAATCACTATGTTTTCTTAAAATGTCCTGTACCAAGTCAAGAATATGACAGTTGTTTTCAAATAGTTCGTTTCTATGTAAGTTCGCGGGGTTCGTATTGTTCTCTTGAGTGTGCCTGTTGTTCGGTTCTGTTCTTTTATAGCTGATTTGCTTCCCTCGGTTTTACTTTGTAATCCGGATTTGTTATCTATTCATCAATTTATGACCTTTGAATACTAATATACTAATGTTGCCTATATTGAAAATCATTAACAAAAAGTGTTGCTATTACAGTGAATATAAATTATCGGAGAGAATTTTTTTTAGCTAAAGCTAAAGATTTTGAGATTCAATTAGTTTTTCCAAAATTGTCCCTTTTTATTATTTCTAGTGAAATTCATATTATGCATCAGAACCTGGAAAACATATATTGCAATCATTTCCTCGGTCTTTCCATATTAAATGTGTTTGGTTATATATAAATACTTCGCCAAAAAACACGCTTCTTTGTTAATGGTTCAAACTGCATCTATGATGGGGTTAACATTACATTAATTTGAAGCATTGGCAAAGTATAATTCATAAGCCCCAATTATCAAAACAGCAATAAATTGATAAACTGGCTTTATTTGCTCTTACTGGATTTGTGATAATTTCTTTGAATACGAAGTGTCGTCATAAGAAAAGTTTTGAAGATTTATCAAACATACTAAATAGTTTTACACTAGTAATTTTGGCGCCCTTTATATCTTGTTGTTCGGTGTAAACAAAGGCTCCGTGTTGAAGGCCGTACCTTGACCTATAATGGTTTACTTTTATAAATTGTTATTTGGATGGAGAGTTGTTTCATTGGCACTCATACCACATCTTCCTATATTTAATTCAAAGATTCACGTCATTTCAATTCTATCGATCCATTTATTGTCCCTCAATGTAGACGATTTATGTGTTCTGTCATTTGTCGTTAATATTTTAATTGTGTTGAAAATCTAAAAGAAAAAAAAGCCTTTGCGAATGAGGCTAACCTATTGATATAAATACTTTATTCTCTAAGTCCTCATTTTTATTTCTATCAGATGAAAAACACATGGTGGCCAAAGATGATTTATGATTCTGAATTTAAAAAAACGTTTCCTCTGTTTTTTTTTCTCTCAGGGAGTTCTAAGATAATAACAGGTACATTTCACTGGTGAATAGAAGGCAAACATGAAACACTAATTTATATGGATAAAGCATTCACGTTGAATGTCCGTGTGGTTGACATTTGTCTTAATTTAAAGTCAAACGTGACATTTGGTACTAAGTGTATTAAGGTTATGGATGATAAGAGGTTATTTGAGACTATATAAGACAATGCATGCTTACAAACTGTCTCTAACGCATTTCATTGAAAACAGGTAAGATATTATCTAAATTGTTACCAATGTAGCGTGGCATGCATTTAAATTCGTTAAAATAAGAGTGGTTAATATCATCTTATACTACATTCAGTCTTTTGAGAGGTTTTGTTAAGCTCAAACATACTTGAATTCTGTATGATTTTTTTTTATTGAACCCGGATATCTCTATATTAAAACTATTTTCCCAAAAAAATATGTCTAGATACCGCTATATGTGTCATTCATTAAACATTTTCATTTAGCAGTGTTTGCAAGAGCAATAATTGATTGCCTTTAAATTCTCAATGAAACGTTTTGAAGTATGAAAATTGACATATTAATACATCAAATGTAGTTCCATTTATACGATTAAGACATTTATGGATTATACAATGTATTTTGTTTGATTTTCAGAAAAACACCCCTTTCAATAAACTATTGCGATTTACTTTCAGAAAAAAAAAACAACAACTTCAAGATGAAACTTGCTTTTGCTCTATTGTTGGTGCTACCAGTTGTATTTTCTATGCCACAGAAAAGACTTGTTTTTGGTGAGTGCTGACCGGGCTGTGTTTTTGTCAACAAACATATTTTATTCAAAATTATAAAACCCGTTATAACAGGTGAATATTTAAACTGCAAGCAGTTTAACATGCCGAAACTTCTTGGGAAAACTGATAACTCAGAGTAAAAGATAGAAATTTCTAACACTTTCACATATTTGAAAATTACATTGACAGAAAAAAAAATCTATTTGTATTCAAAGGATAATTCATGATTCAACAAAAGTTATATATAATAGTATACATATAACGTAAATTATTAAATATAACGTTTGATGGTTTTGATTAAGTGGTTTTCAGATACTTTATTATAAACCGATGATAAAACAATAGTCTAAGAAAGTTGTGTTAGAATTTCTTTTCTATTTTAGATACTTTATTCCAAGCTGGTGAACTGAAAACTTTAGTAGATGGGATTGTAGGAACATTAGGTACAGATGCCACTGAACAAGCATGTGAAGCCGAATGCCACACACTTATCCAACAAGATCATCTCCTTCAATTTGGATGTCCATTGGTTTGTAAAAGGTAAACATATTCTGCGTTTATCCAACCATCACCAATATAGAAGAGGTTGTTTATTTTTATGTTAAATTACAGATGTTAAAGTTTCAATATTTCTTGTCTATTCAAGCTTTCAATGAATCGGACATGTATGTATTTCTGAAGATTTAAAAATTTCTCCAAGTACACTCAAATATTTTTTTTTCATATATATTGTCATTTATCTTTGTCCTTGTCGTTTTAGATAAATAGAATTTAAACTACGGAAAACTTTACATACTTTTCAGCTCATGAAAGCACAAGACATAGTTTAAATGAATAACATCAAGTGTTATATGTACTATAGATATTTCTGGAAAGCCATATATCCTAATCCAATAGTTTGGAATACAAAATATATACATTTTTTAATTAAGGAAATTTAAAACATAAGTCCAAATAGAACAGACAAAATCTGTTAAGACCTTCTCTGTATGAATCATTAAGACTCAAGGGAAATTTATCATCTCCTTTTTAGCATGCTAACAATATTATTTATCAACAAGTTGAGCATGTCGTGAATATCAAGCTAAAGTAACATGCTTCTTAGAAGAAAACACTATGGTATATTTACTTACAGTTAAAAGTTAATTAGTTGATATTACATAGAATGGATTACATGAAGTACCAAAAATCATAGACGGAACAATGTACCACACAAACAAATTACATAAAAAAAAGACGTGCAAACAAAACCAAACAACTATATACAATATGCTGTATGTCAATATAATCATTCCAAAATGTTCCCCACTTACTTCAACAATGAAAGTTAAACGGAATATGATTTAACAAGCAAGGTCAAAGTGTGCTCGCTACTACAGCTACCTTATTTTCCCACAGCTGTTGGTTGAATACTGCTACGTGAGAAATCAAAAGAATAAAAAAAAAAAACACTCAGTTTTCCTTTACTGAAAAATAAATATAAGAGTAACATATGATCCACACACCTTCGACGGAAGATAATATAAACGAAATAAATTATATTTTGTTTTGTTCATCAAAACATTAATTGCTTTATATTTACAGTTTACAGAGTCTGGCTCACCGTTTTGGACATGCTACAGTTGCACCAACTGTTTAAATACAGAAAATAAATCTATAAGATTAACAGCATATTGTTTTGTTTTATGAATAATGTTAGATAAGTTCATCCAGTGTTTTGTAATCTACGTGTTGCTCAAAATTTTGTTTCTTTGTGTAAACTACCCTGCTTTTGTCTTGCTGTCTTTTTCTATTTATTGTTGTTTTTTGTTGATCCTTTGGTATTGTTTTTCTCTCGTTCTTTTTCAATGACCATTCTCCATAGACAACATCAATAATATTTAGCCTTTTACAATTATTCATCATGTGCACAAGCTTAAATCTTTTGTTCCACCCTTAAACATTTTCGTGGTTGATCTCTATGTCACATCCAATAGTATTGTCAATATAAAAATAAGGAGATTTGGTATGACTGCCAAGGAGACAACTTTACACCAAAGTTCAAATGAAGTGAAATTAAACAACAACAGGTCAATATGCGGAATCCAACAATTAGAAAACCCCATACCAATTGGTCGGCAATTAAAGTCAGTTTGTTTTCAACTATATAATTTGAATAACCCTTTACTATCTTATGCCTCACTTTTAAAGTAAAGAGATGTGCCTTTCTTTGTTAAACTTTTATGGGAATTTCAATTCCTTGGTATAACAAAGACCAAAGTCGTCCATCTATATAAATGCCTATTATTTTGACTTTTTACAATTACTTAACAGATTGACAAGGGAACATATGAGTATTTTTGACGATCAGTAATGTTGGTTTTAGTTTGTTTTCTGTCTTTCGAGTGTTGACTATTGAACACCGGTAAGCTACTGTTGCCTTTTTTTTTTTTATTAATGGTCAAATGTATAAGATATGCCTTGCAAACAACAAACATGAGCTGCCTATTTTTTTTTAGTTTTAAAGAAAATATGGCAACCCTTTATTATTTCTATATAAGTTCGAAAGGTTGTCTTACAAATTTGTGTTTTCCTAATTTTCTGATAAATTCATTCTTATTTTCAGATTTGTATTATCAGGTTATGTGTGTATTACATAATGAAATAATTCTCTCATTTTTATTTATCACTCAATTGAAAATCTTAGTTATATTTTTAAATTTTTTTATTAGATAAAGACGAGTTTTGTTATATCGAGGGATATCAAAAGATCTGAAATTTAATACCCGAGTTCTCGGTCATGATACTTGCAATTACTCGAATACTCGGATAAATCTCTAATATTTTGTGCAAAATATTGTTTTTTTTTTCTTGGAAAATAAGGATGCTGAACTTTTGTTATTATTTTCATATGAGGACATCTTACCTATTATCGAAGACATCAAATTTCATGACTATGAAATATAACTGTATCCCTGGCAGAGTGTACCGCTCCGTTTTTGTGATGGCTAATTGAACAATGAATTCTGTTCATCGTTTTACAAAAACAATATCAGAATAGCAATTATTGCTTCTGTACATTTGTTCATGTATCAGATAAAACATGTCAATAAAACACAAATATGTTTTAAAGAATGTCCTACTTCAGGAGAAATTTGTATCATTAGTTCCTGTGGGTTTCGTAATTTTGATATAATGACTTGTCCGATAATTTTTTAACACAATATTGGTCGTCAAATTACTTTTACAAAACTATGTTTATTTATAAATTAAAGAATAATATAGGTTCATATAACTATTGATTAAATTGAATGTTTATCTCACACCATCACGTTTTCAAAGAACTCTTGAATAACGATCAAAGGTAATTTTACGGCTTGTTAATTATTGATTCATGTATCACAGTCTTCTTTCGTGTAAAAACACCGTAACCAATGTCGTTAAACAGTTGCATGGGATGCACTCTTTTCCTTGTTTTTTGGCCTAAGAAAATAGAAATATTGGCCTAAGATTAATTTTTCGAACAAGGAAATGTTAAACCGAGGTTATATAAAAAAACGTATTGACCTTTGTCTAAAACAGTTCATCGGAAGATACCAAGACGATATCGATGAATATCCCGTATCAAGTTCACAACTAATACATGATGGTCGTGAAGTATAGCTGCTAGGTACTGAAGTTGTTTATCACTACGTGTTATAGTTTTTTTTGTCTTTGTATATTTTAAAAATACTCTTTAGTCTATTTTTGGTAATATACTTTTAGCTTAGCTCAGTATTCATGCATCCCGTCTTGATGCTATTGTGCTATGGACTTTTTTGTATTATTGTCTTTAATTTTCCTTATATGATTTGTCTTTACAGGGTATATATATGCTCTTTTGTATTTCTTTGTTGAAATAGTTATTTGTTTTTTCAGTGATTACGATTATACCACAATGTTGACTGCTGTTCTCAAATTTTTGTTTTTGTTTTTGTTCGGCTAGCTATAAAACAAGGTTTAATCCATCATTGCCTACATAAGGAAATGCCCGTTCCTATTCAGATATACGATAGTTGTTTCCGATTCGTTTGATGTGTTTGCGTTTTTTAATTTGCCATTTGATAAAGGACTTTCCGTTTTGAATTTTCCTTGGATTATGGTATTGTTGTTATTTTACTTTATAAAATCAAAAATATCAATCTTTACTAAACTTGGTTGAGTTATACAAAAGGGAGCAACATTTTGGGTTTAACTTGCACCAAACTAACCTTGATAATTTCCCTTTTGAGGTATGTTACAGTTGAACATAGGTCAAGACCACAGTGACTATATTTTACTTAAATTTTTGAAAAAGTTTTGTTTCCAGAAAATATATATTTTGAACCACTAAATATATCAACCTCCTTTTTGCATGTTTTGATGGATTATACGACTTTTGGTTGCCGTATTGATTTTAGGTTATTGCATTGGATCAAAGTTATAGGGCACGGTAGTGGTTAGTAGAGAGTTATTTTGGAAAATATTCGGTTCATCTATACGTTAAATCAGTTTCAATTTTTACTTGATAATATCCCTGGCAGATTTTTTTTTATAATAATAAAATCGCCAATTAGATGCCTATCCATTGTTTTGCTTAAGTTGTGATAATATTCTAAAGAAAATACAACTATGGGTACACTAGATGTAAAATAAATTCATATTGAAATCTTTTCTGATCACATTCCTGTACCCTGTTGAGCCGTATAGTTTTGGACCCCCTCGGGGTCTTTTCTTCCAACGTTTCAAAATGTATTCCTATGGAAAATAACCTCTGTTTATGCTTTGTGATTACGTGCATTTTACTGCAAAATTTATAGATTAATTTACGCTTGGTTTAAGTCCAATGGAAACTATTTCATATTATGTTGATGCCGAGAACACAGTAAAAATCATACAATAAGTAAGTTCTGAAAGGAAAGTGAACTCGGCAGAGGGAATGCAAAACTGTATTGCAAATAGAGCGAGAAATTTTAACTAGCAACAGATCACCAACGAAAATTTTAAACAGTTGAGGCAATAATTCAACTTGTGCAAAGAGATTGGTGCCCACCATTGTGTCTTTAAATATCTAAGACAGCCAAGCACACGTCCAGCTCAATGGTTTTTATGTGACAGTTCTTGTCCATTCGTTTTTGATGCGTTTTGTTATTTGATTTTGCCATGTGATTATGGACTTTCCGAATTGATTTTCCTCTAAGTTCAGTATTTTTGTGATTTTACTTTTTATGCTAGACGAAAAAATATTCTAAGCCATACTATATTTGGTTAACCAGTGAATAGGCCAGATCATAATTCTAAAAATTGAAATCGTGAAGTATCTAATATTGAAGAACAATTATTCCAAAAAAGATCACCAAACAACAGCTTCTTGACCTATGCACGAAATCAAAATCTTAGAACTTTATGTGTGACGTAAAAACGTAATTATGGCGGTTGTGAAATAAATATCGCCCAGCAATACATATAGATATCTCAGTGGCACATTGTAATTCTGGATCATCATAAGAAACACATCTATGTTGTACAAAAGGTCCCGGTCTTCAAGGTGTAGATGGTTGGGAGGTTCACTCTTTTAATCCACTTTTTACGACAGAGGTCTATGATCAAGTTGTCGTTGTGTTCATGTATAAAGTCTTTTTTCCCTTTTTATGGATTTGGAGTATCTATTTCGACAACTTCCCTTTCATATCTTATTTCCTGTTGGATGCCTATATATATATCAACTTCTTTGAAAACCACATTGTCTTTGTTCCATTAACATTTGAATTTATTAACAACAGGTTTATTATAAGAATCGATGTATGTGTAAACACATATTGAACACATCCTGTTTAATCTTTTGACATAATTTCCAAGTATAAACTGATTGATTTGTTGTGTGTATATTGTTGTATCAACACCTTGAACTTCGTGTAAATCTGAACTGGTTTGTACTTTTATCCGTTCATTGACTCAATTGTCATTTAAATAAGTGACATCTTCAGCATTAGAAAATATGAAACCTTCAGTTCATCTTAGTGCCGAATTAAAATAAAGACTTGTTTTTTTTTTGTCTTTGCTTCTTGACTTATTGTCATTTGGTGCAATGCTACTTTTCCCTCTGGAATCTAGTTATATATGTTATATTTACTTCTTTCATTTTGAATTGTTGTTTCGCTTGCACATTATTGGTAGATAGTATTTTTTTATATGTTTTTCGAGTTTGTCAGCCTGAATTTGTAAAATTCTACAGTACCACAGAAAGTATACTCCAGATTTAAATTGTGTATGGTGGGTGTCATGATTTAAAGTTAAGGTACTGATGAGAGTCCGTCGTTTTATAAAATATATCCGTTATAATTCTGTTGGCACAGTTTTGTTTGCTGTATAACGTTTGATGGAATACCTGTACAAAAGAAGTGTTTCTAACTTTTTCCATTTCTATGTAGCAACATTACATCAAGAGTGCATATGGAGTATACATCCCCAAGCGTAAGGATAAAAATGAGCTTTTCGTTCTAATAAAACAACTATAAGTTATTAATTCAAAGAGATTTGCTGCTTACATATAAACATTAGACTATGGCTTCAAAATGATGAAATTGACGCTATCATCATTTGTTTGAACGTTATGAAATACCTATGTCCCATAGGATCATGGACATGTCTGAAATGGTTTATCAGTTTCGACGCGCTTTTCAGGAATAACCTTCATCAGATTCTGAATTAAAAAAAAAGTTTCCTCTGGGTTTTTTTTTCCTTCAGGGGTTCTAAGATAATAACAGGTACATTTCACTGATGAATAGAAAGGCAAACACGAAAAAACTAAGTTAAATGAGTAAAGCATTCACGTTGAATTTCCGTATGGTTGACATTTGTCTTAAAAGAGGGACGAAAGATACTAAAGGGACAGTCAAACTCATCAATCTAAAACAAACTGACAACGCCATGGCTAAAAATGAAAAAGACAAACAAACAACAGCACACATGACACAACATAGAAAACTAAAGAATAAACAACACGAACCCCATCAAAAAACTAGGGGTGATCTCAGGTGCTCCGGAAGGGTAAGCAGATCCGTGTGGCTTAGGTAGCACTCCACAGTTAGGTGTGTAGTTTCGCATTTTGGCCCCTGTGGATTTTTCAAATATGAGAGCTAGTGTGCAATAAAATTAATATTTAGATAGCTGAGTATTAAAATAGCCTTTGTATTGGGTATATATGAACATCAAGGTTATGTAATGTATGTAATATAGGCTGTTTTCTGTATGACAGTCCGTATTTGCATGTCCCTACCATACATTGGTCCGGCAATTATTGTAATGTTTTTTTCCAACTTTTTATCGCACGAACTTTGTGATTGGATTTTACGAAAAAATAAGGCGAAAGACACTCATTTTTTATTTGATCATTAGGAAGATTTATGAAAACAGTTTCTAAAAAGGTATCACTCAAAAGCATTGAAATTCTAGTTTGATCCAAATTTTGGGGGGATATGTGACATGTTTACCCCTCCTTTTTGCAATATTTTATGGTAAATAAATGCAGAATGTTGCCATGGATACACATAAAAGGAATTAATGTTCACCCTTTTAACCTTTGAAAATCAAATTTATGGAAGATACTGATTACATACATATGCACATGTACAACCTAAACAGTTAGGTTAATGTATAAGAAATCCAGGAAAAGGAGATGATAACACATTTTGCGGCTCATTTTTAATTTTATTTTCTAACTGTGGAGTGCTACCTTATGTGATAACAAATCCGGTAAATAGTCTAATTCGGTAGGTCACATTCATGAAAGGGAAGGGGATTGTAGTTACGACGTAAGGAACATATCCGATATCATTTGTGAAACGGTTATTCCATAACGGTCAACCAACTCGTGATGGCGTCCGTAAAATTTACCAAGGGATGATTTCAACTTCACCATTTGGAACTCTTGGTTTAATAGCTTCCTTTTGAGCAGCAACCCTCTATCAAGAAAATCATGATAGGAAATGCAAGCACGGGAATATCGTATCAATTGGGAGATCCATACCCCGTATGCAGGTGCTGCTGGAATGTTGCTACTTAGAAATGGAAAGTTCACAATTGAAAAGCTGAAATCATCTCTTTTGTCGTAAAGTTTTGTTTTCAACCGACCCTCGTTGTCAATTTCTAGATGTAAGTCAAGATATGAGGCCGATTTAACTGTATCTGTAGTATCTTTTTAAGGTCAAACGTGTTAGTTGGTATTAAGTGTATTAAGGTTATGGGTGATAAGAGGTTATTTGAGACTATATAAGACAGAATGCTTACAAACTGTCTCTAACACATTTCCTTGCAAGCAGGTAAGACATTATCTAAATTGTTACCAATGTAGCTTCGCATTCATTTAAAGTCGCTAAAATAAGAGTGGTTAATATCATCTTATACTACATTCAGTCTTTTGGGAGGTTGTTTTGTTAAGCTGAAACATACTTGAATTCTGTATGCATATTTTTTTTATTGAACCTGGATATCTCGATATTAAAAATGTTTTCCACCCAAAAATGTCTCGATACCGTTGAACGTGTCATTCATAAAATATTTCCATTTATCAGTGTTTGTAAGAACAATAATTGATTGCCTTTAAATCCCCAATGAAACCTTTTGATGTATGAAAAATGATATACTAATACATCAAATGTAGTTCCATGTAGACGATTAAGACAATTATGGATTATACAATGTATTTTGTTTGATTTTAAGAAAAACATCCCTTTCAATAAACTATTGCTATTTACTTTCAGAAAAAAACAACACTGTCAAGATGAAACTTGCTTTTGCTCTATTGTTGGTGCTACCAGTTGTATTTTCTATGCCACAGAAAAGACTTGTTTTTGGTGAGTGCTGACCGCGCTGTGAATTTTTTTTAACAAACACATTTTATTTAAAATTATAAAACCCGTTATAACAGTTGAATATTCTAACTGCAAGCAGTTTAACATACCGAAACATATTGGGAAAACTGATAACTCAGAGTAAAAGATAGAAATTTCTAACACTTTCAAAGATTTGAAAATAACATTGACAGAAAAAAAATACAACTATTTGTATTCACATGAAAACTGTCGATTCAACACAAGTTATATATAATAGTATACATATTAGATATAAAACCTTTGATGGTTTTGATAAACTGGTTTTCATATACTCTATTCGAAACCGATGATTTAAAAACATTAGTCTAAGAAAGTAGTGACATAATTTATTTTCTATTTTAGATACGTTATTCCAAACTGGTGAACTGAAAACTTTAGTAGATGGGATTGTAGGAACATTAGGTACTGATGCCACCGAACAACAATGTGAAACTGAATGCCACACACTCATCCAAGCAGATCATCTCCTTCAATTCGGATGTCCATTGGTTTGTAAAAGGTAAGCATATTCTGCGTTTATCAACACTAACCAATATCGAATAGGTTGTTTATTTTCATGTTTAATAACAGATGTTAAATTTTCAATATTTCTTGTCTATTCAAGCTTTCAATGAATCTGACATGTATGTATTTCTAATGATTTAAAAATTTGTCATAGTATTACCAATGTTATTTCAACTGATCGGGTGGAGCTGACGTTTTAATTTGCAAAAGGACAATCTTGAAGATGTGTGTGATAAGGATGATTGCCGTTATAATTACTATTGATTTCGAATCACCTACTAGTCTCACCAAACGAATTTACCAAATAATGAGTGTATGATATGGGAGGAATAGAATAATTTTAAAATAAAAGAATATTTATATGTGTATTTAAGTATTTTACAATGTCAGATATTGTATTATTTTGTTTAAATATTTCTAATTGAAAGATAAATATTATAAAAACAATATATATATTAAAAAAACAGATATTTACATCCTATTTGTCCTTCCTTGAATATAATCATTACACTAGCTTTAGATCAAATAACTTCTCGATTTACGCGTGAATGTTTTGTCGCTTCTTAGATTTACTATTTAAGCACTTCTTTTAGTTCTTGTAAATCATTCTGTATTACGAATCATGGCCGAGCGTACGCGAATACTTTCCTCTCATTCAAAAGAAATAGTCTACAAGGTAAACAAATAGAACAAACAAAAAGAAAGAGAGAGAGTGTAAACGTTATAGAAATACGAAATATGCATATTTTGCAACTGTCGTCGTCACAGTAATACTTTTATATCCACAATTTCCGAAATGTGACAATTATAACATGTTTTAAAACTCCGTTTAACAATTAAATGAACTTCTGTGTCTCACTATTTACTTTTCGAATACACGTACAGTGGTTAATTTTTTTTACCGGATCAATGACCATAACTGGACACTTCATTGATGAGTTTATCCCGAAACACCTATCTATAGATGGACTGGTCTATTATGAGCGAACCGTTTAAACTAAGCCAAGTCAAGTAAAATAAATCGAGTAATACACTAAGATATTTTTTTTCATATATATATTGTCGTTTATCTTTGTACTTGTTGTTTGAGATAAATAGAATTTAAACTACGGAAAACTTTAAATACTTTTCAGCACATGAAAGTACAAGACATAGTTTAAATGAATAACATCAAGTGTTATATGTACTATAGATATTTCTGGAAAGCCATATATCCTAATCCAATAGTTTGGAATACAAAATATATACATTGTTTAATTAAGAAAATTTAAAACAAGTCCAAAATAGAACAGACAGAATCTGTTAAGACCTACTCTATATGAATCATTAAGACTCAAGGGAAATTTATCATATCCTTTTATTAGCATGCTAACAATTTTATTTATTAACAAGTTGAGCATGTCATGAATATCAAGCTAAAGTAACATGCTTCTTAGAAGAAAACAATATGGTACATTTACTTACAATTAAAGGCTGAATAGTTGATATTATATAGAATGAATTACACGAATTACCAAAAATCGTAAACGGAACAATGTACCACACAAACAACTTACACACATCTTCGCAGAAAAAAAGACGAGCAAACAAAACCAAACAATTATATACCATATGATGTATGTCAATATAATCATACCAACATGTTACCCACTTACTTTTACAATGAAAGTTAAACGGAATATGATATGACAAGCAAGGTCAAAGTGTGCTTGCTACTACAGCTACCTTATTTTCCCACAGCTGTTGGTTGAATACTGCCACGTGAGAAAGCAAAGAGAATAATAAAAAAAAAAACACTCAGTTTTCCTTTACTTAAAAATAAATATAAGAGTAACATATGATCCACACACTTTCAACGGAAAATAATATAAACTAAATATATTATATTTTGTTTTGTTTTGTTCATCAAAACATTAATTGCTTTATATTTACAGTTTACAGAGTCTGGCTCACCGTTTTGGACATGCCACAGCTGCACCAACTGTTTAAATACTGAAAATAAATCTATAAGATTTACAACATATTGTGTTTTTTTTATGAATAATTTTACATAAGTTCATCCAGAGTATTGTACTCTACGTGTTGCTCAAAATTTTGTTTCTTTGTGTAAAATACCCCGTTTTTGTCTTGCCGTCTTTTTCTATTGGTCACGGCGTTTTGCTGTTGTTTTTTGTTGCTCCTTTGGTATTATTTTCCTCTCGTCTTTTTTCAAAGACCATTTTCCATAGACAATATAAAAAATATTTAGCTTATTACAATTATACATCATGTGCACAAGCTTAAATGTTTTGTTCCACCCTTAAACATTTTCGTGGTTGATCTCTATGTCACAAGCAATAGTATTGTCAATATAAAAATAAGGAGATTTGGTATGACCGCCAAAGAGACAACTTTACACCAAAGTTCAAATGAAGTGAAATTAAACAACAACAGGCAACCATGCGGACTCCAACAATGAGAAAACCTTATACTAATTGGTCGACAATTAAAGCCAGTTTGTTTCCGACTATATAATTTGAATAACCTTTTACTATCTTATGCCTCACTTTTAAAGTAAAGAGATTTGCCTTTCTTTTGTTAAACTTTTATGGGAATTTCAATTAATTCCTTGGTATAACAAAGACCAAAGTCGTCCATCTATATAAATGCCTATTATTTTGACTTTCTACAATTACTTTACAGATTGACAAGGGAACATATGAGTACTTTTGACGATCAGTAATGTTGGGTTTAGTTTGTTTTCTATCTTTAGAGTGTTGACTATTGAACACCGGTATGGTACTGATGTTTTTTTTTTATTAATGGTCAAATTTATAAGATATGCCTTGCAAACAACGAACATGAGCTGCCTATTTTTTTTTTTTAGTTTTAAAGGAAATATGGCAACCTTTATTATTTCTATATAATTTCAAAAGGTTGTCTTCCAAATTTGTGTTTTCTTGATTTTCTGATAAATACATTCTTATTTTCAGATTTGTATTATCAGGTTATGTGTGTATTGCATAATGAAATAATTCTCTCATTTTTATTTATCACTCATTGTAAAAATCAATTTCAATTGAAAATCTTAGTTATATTTTTTGATTTTCTTATTAGATAAAGATGAGTTTTGTTATATCGAGGGATGTCAAAAGATCTGAAATTTAATACTCGAGTTCTCGGTCATGATACTTGCAATTACTCGAATACTCCAATAAATCTCTAATATTTTGTGCAAAATATTGTTTTGTTCTTGGAAAATTAGGATGCTGAACTTTTGTTATTATTTTCATATGATGACATCTTACCTATTATCGAAGACATCAAACTTTATGACTATGAAATATAACTGTATCCCTGGGAGTGTGTATCGCTCCGTTTTTGTGATGGCTAATTGAACAATGAATTCTGTTCACCGTTTTACAAAACCCATATCAGAATAGTAATTATTGCTTCTGTATATGTGTTCATGTATCAGATAAAACATGACAATAACAACACCAATATGTTAAAGAATGTCCTACCTCACGAGAAATTTGTATCAATAGTTCCTTTGGGTTTCGTAATTTTGATGTAATGACTTGTCCGATAATTTGTTAACACAATAATGGTCTTCAAATTACTTGTACAAAACTATGTTTATTTATAAATTAAAGAAAAATATAGGTTCATTTAACAATTGATTGTTTATCTCACACCATCACGTTTTCAAAGAACTCTTGAATAACGATCAAAGGTAAGTTTACGGCTTGTTAATTATTGATTAATGTATCACAGTCTTCTTCCGAGTAAAAACACCATAACAGTTGCATGGGATGCTCTTTTTTCTTTGTTTTTTTGGCCTAAGAAAATAGAAATATAGGCCTAAGATTAGTTTTTCGAACAAGGAAATGTTAAATCGAGGTTATATAAAAGAACGTATTGACCTTTGTCTAAAACAGTTCATCGGAAGATACCAAGACGATATCGATGAAGATCCCGTTCACAACTAATACATGATGGTCGTGAAGTATAGCTGTTAGGTACTGAAGTTGTTTATTACTACGTGTTATAGGTTTTTTTTGCCTTTGTATATTTCAAACTTAACTCTTTAGTCTATTTTTGGTAATATACTTTTAGCTTAGCTCAGTATTCATGCATCCCGCCTTGATGTTATTGTGCTATGGACTTTTTTGTATTATTGTCTTTTATTTTCCTTATACGATTTGTCTTTACAGGGTTTATATTCCCTTTTGTATTTCTTTGTTGAAATAGTTTTTTTTTGTTTTTATAGTGATTACGATTATACCACAATGTTGACTGCAGTTCCCAAAGTTTTACATTTTTATCTGTTTGTTTTGCTCATACATTGATGTAAATGTAATTGATTTCTTTGCATACACGTGAGCGGTTCAGCTAGCTATAAAACATGGTTTAATCCATCATTGTCTACATAAGGAAATGCCCGTTCCAATTCAGATATATGATAGTTGTTTCCCATTCGTTTGATGTGTTTGCGCTATTTATTTTGCCATTTGATAAAGGACTTTCCGTTTTGAGTTTTCCTTGGATTATGGTATTTTTGTTATTCTACTTTATAAAATTAAAAATATCAATCTTTACTAAACTTGGTTGAGTAATACAAAAAGGAGCAACATTTTGGGTTTAACGTGCACCAAACTAACCTTGATAATTGCCCTATTAATGTTTGTTTCGGTTGAACATAAGACCACAGTGACTATATTTTACCTAAATTATTGAAAAAGTTTTGTTTCCAGAAAATATATATATTTTGAACCACACAATTGTCAACCTCCCTTTTGCATGTTTTGGTGGATTATACGACTTTTGGTCGACTTATTGATTGGATCAAAATTATAGGGCACGGTAGTGATTAGTAGAGAGTTATTTTGGCAAATATTCGGTTGTCACAGAATATAAGTTCCGTCATAATATTTATTCCAAAGATAATTTATTATGTAACAAAAGTTTCAATTGGAATTTTTGTTATGTGATATTTATTCCATCAGCATAATAAAATGACTGATGCCTCAGAATTTTTATCACATAAAACAAATTCCAATAGGATGTTTTATTACATAATAAATTATCTTTGGAATAAACATTAGGGTAGAAATTTTATCTTATGACTGGTATTATTTGGACTTTTATCACTTATCACTTTGACATATCACTCATTAAAATGAAAAAAAGGAAAAAATCTTATGTAATAATTATCCCGATTGGAAAAAATATTATGTAATATATATTCCGATTGGGCAAAAAAATATTATATAATATATATTTCGATTGGAAAAAATATTATGTAATATCTTTTTCGACCCCAAAATATTACTATATTCTATCCATAACTAATGCCGGATTGGAAAATTGGTATTTACAATTATTATAAGAACAGGTATCGTGAATATTGAAAAGAAATGTTCCCAATCTTGAAGATATTATTTTTGAATTATCCACAATTACTGGTATGCATATTTTACCTTTAAATGATATTTTCTCATTAGAATTAACATTTATATTTCACATATTTAGTTACCTTCATCATATGTTCAATCATTAAGAACATAAATATTTTCTCATACTCATCAGCCTCTATATTTCAGTATACATTCAGGTGTTGTGTACGTAAAATAAATTCATCAAAAAATCTTTTCTGATCACATTCCTATACCCTGTTGAGCCATATAGTTTTGGACCCCCTCGGAAACATTTTTCTTCTAACGTTTCAAAATTTATTCCTATGGAAAATAACCTCTGCTTATGCTTTATGATTACGTGCATTTTACTGCAAAATTTATAGATTAATTTAAGCTTGGTTTAAGTCCAATGGAAACTATTTCGTATTATGTTTATGCCGGGAACACAGTAAAAATCATACAATAAGTAAGTTCTGCAAGGAAGGTGGACTCGGCAGAAGAGAATGCATAACTGTATTGCAAATAGAGCGAGAGATTTTGACTAGAAACAGATCACCAACGGAACTTTTAAACAGTTGAGGCAAGAATTCAACTTGTGCAAAGAGTCTGGTGTCCACCATTGTGTCTTTAAACATCTCAGACAGCCAAGCACACGTACAGCTCTATGGTTTTTATGCTAGACGAACAAAAAATCTAACCCATACTCTATTTGGTTATCCAGCAAATAGGGCAGATCATAATTCTAAAAATTGAAATCGTGAAGTATCTAATATTGAAGAACAATTATTCCAAAAAGATCATGAAAGAACAGCTTCTTGACCTATGCACGAAATCAAAATCTTAGACCTTTATGTAAAAGCTTTGTAAATAATTTATTGCGGTTGTGAAATAAATATCGCCCAGCAATACATATAGATATATCAGTGTTATTTGGCACACTGTAATTCTTGATCATCATAAGAAACACATCTATGTTGTACAAAAGGTCCTGGTCTTTTAGGTGTAGATGGTGGGGTGGTTTACTATTTTCATCCACTTTTTACGGCAGAGGTCTATAATCAAGTTGTCGTTGTGATCATGTATAAAGTCCCTTTTTCCTTTTATGGATTTGGAGTATCTATTTCTACAACTTCCCTTTCATATCTTGTTTCCTGCTGGATGCCTATATGCATCAAGTTTTTTGAATACCACATTATCTTTGTTCCATTAACATTTGAATTTATTAACAAAAGCTTTATTATAAAATCGATGTCTGTGTAAACACATCTTGAACACACCCTGTTTAATCTTTTGACATAATTTCCAAGTATAAATTGATTGATTTGTTGTGTGTATACTGTTGTATCAAAACCTTAAACTTCGTGTAATGCTGAACTGGTTTGCACTTTTATCCGTTCGTTGACTCAATGTAACAGCTAATATCTATACTATTAAACGAGAAGACCTCATTTTGTGTGTCGCTTCTCTTCTTTCCACAATAAATTAATCATCATGCCTCTATGTCCTATAGGTACATAGCATAGTCGCATTTGTCATTCATTCATATGATTATTCAGTTATTTTGGTAGAAAAACGAGAAAAAAAGCGTCCGGATATTATTTCCGACATTGGACGAAATTTTAAGTCAGATTAGACTTCCGGTTTGCGTTTTCTTTATACTTTGAACATACATATTAAATACGAATAAAGAGTATTTTCTATCTGATATCATTTTCAAGTTAACTGTCCGCGGCGGTCACAGAGTTTATTAATTGAGAGAGCCTGTATAGTATATCAATGACCGCTGGTCCGTGGATGGATTAGTAAAGTGAGAATTGAAAGTAAAACACAAATACACTTTATTTATAGTAATGAATGTACATACTATACAGATAAGCGCTAAAATTATCCATGTGTTATTAAAAAATAATAGAAACCAAAGGAGAATTTTTTGGGAAAAAAGGAGGAGATGGGCTAGGAAAAGTACCTATGACTTTTGATATCTTTTCTGAAATTCCTTAAATCTTTTACAAAAAATTATTGATTCAATAAAAGAAGATGTGGTATGTTTGCCAAAGAGACAGCTCTCCACAAGAGACAAAAATGACACAGCAATTAACAACTATAGGTCACCATACGGCCTTCAACAATGAGCAAAGCCCATACCCCATAGTCAGCTATAAAAGGCCCCTAAATGACAATGTAAAACAATTCTAACAAGAAAACTAACGGCCTTATCTCTGTAAAAAAAATATGAACGAAAAAAAAAATATGTTACACGTAAACAAACGCCAACCAATATTTACAGGCTCTTGACTTGCATGTTCATAATATACTAAACATATTTTCACACTGTAATGAATAGAAAAACACTTTACATACTTTCAACCACGCACTGAATGCCCGCGATTTCGCGGGTGTGTTCTAGTTGTCATTTAAATAAGTGACATCCTCAGCTTTAGAAAATATGAAACCTTCAGTTCTTCTTAGTGCCGAATTAAAATAAAGACTTGGTTTTATTTTTTTTTGGTCTTTGCTTCTTGAATAATGGTCCTTTGGCGCAATGCTACTTTTTTTCTCTGGAATCTAGTTAGAAGACGGGCTTCAAAGTTATTGTGAAACTGCCTATTCAAGAGGTGGCGTGAATCTACTTTGTAAAGGATCACTCTGATTCAAACAAAAAAATCACTGAAACTGACATTATCAAGATGCTTAAAAATCCCAAAGATCTTTTAGAGTACATACAATCTAACTCTCTTTTATCTTGTAATAGTATTAAAACATTTGACTTTTCTACTCTTTACACAAGTATTTCACATTCCAAACTAAAAGACAAATTGAAAGAGTTGGTATTGCTTTGTTTCATAAAAAAGAATGGCCAACGTAGATACAAGTATCTTGTCTTAGGGAGGGATAAAAGCTACTTTGTAAAGGATCACTCTGATTCAAACAAAAAATTCACTGAAACTGACATTATCAAGATGCTTGATTTCTTGATTGACAACATATTTGTTACGTTCTAAAGAAGGACGTGTTTTTCAACACGTCGGCATTCCAATGGGAACAAATTGTGCCCCTCTCCTTGCCGACTTGTTTCTTTATTATTATGAGGTTGACTTCATACAGGAACCTCTTAGGAAGACAGATAAGAAGTTAACGACATCCTTTAACTCTACGTTCCGCTATATAGATGATGTTCTTTTACTAAATAATTCAAAATTTGGTGACCATGTGGAACGCATCTATTCCATCGAACTGGAAATAAAATATACTATAGATACAGTTAATTCGGCCTCACATCTTGACTTACATCTAGAAATTGACAATGAGGGTCGGTTGAAAACAAAACTTTACGACAAAAGAGATGATTTCAGCTTTCCAATTGTGAACATTCCATTTCTTAGTAGCAACATTCCAGCAGCACCTCATACGGGGTAGATATCTCCCAATTGATACGGTATTCCCGTGCTTGCATTTCCTATCATGATTTTCTTGATAGAGGGTTGCTGCTCAAAAGGAAGCTAATAAAACAAGAGTTCCAAATGGTGAAGTTGAAATCATCCCTTCGTAAATTTCACGGACGTCATCACGAGTTGGTTGACCGTTATGGAATAAGCGTTTCACAAATTATATCAGATATGTTCCTGACGTCGGAACTACAATCCCCTTTCCTTTCATGAATGTGACCTACCGAATTAGACTATTTACCGGATTTGTTATTACATAAGCAACACGACGGGTGTCACATGTGGAACAGGATCTTCTTACCCTTCCGGAGCACCTGAGATCACCCCTAGTTTTTGGTGGGATTAGTGTTGTTTACTCTTTAGTTTTCTATGTTGTGTCGTGTGCACTATTGTTTGTCTGTTTGTGTATTTTTCATTTTTAGCCATGGCGTTGGCAGTTTATTTTCGATTTATGAGTTTGACTGTCCCTCTAGTATCTTTCGTCCCTCTTTTATATATGTTATATTTTTTATCTTTCGTTGTAAACTGTTGTTTAGGTTGCACATTGGTAGATGGTATATGTTTTTTCGAGTTTGTCAGCCTGAATTTGTAAAATTCTACAGTACCACAGAAATTATACTCCAGATTTAAATTGTGTATGTTGGGTGTCAGGATTTAAAGTTGAGGTACAGATGAGAGTCCCGTCGTTTTATAAAATATATCCGTTATAATTCTATTGGCACAGTTTTGCTTGTTTTATAACGTTTGATGGAATACCTGCACAAAAGAAGTGTTTCTAACTTATAAAAGGGAACTTTTCATTTCTATGTAGCAACATTACATCAAGAGTGCATATGGAGTATACATCCCCAAGCGTAAGGATAAAAATGAATTTTTCGTTCTTATAAAACAGCTATAAGTAAATAATTTAAAGAGATTTGCTGCTTACATAATAAACATTAAACTATGGCTTCAAAATGATAAAATTGACGCTATCATCATTTGTTTATGAAATACCTATGTCTCATAGGATCATGGACATGTCTGAAATTGTTTATTAATTTCGACGCGCTTTTCTGGATTTACCTTCATCAGCAACACCTAAAACAGAATACATAAAGCTCTGATGTATGGGAATCAAACAGTTATAAGGGCTATATGATTAAAATGTTCCGTTATGTCAATAGCAAAATCCCTTAAGATAATTTATCAATTTATAAACGGACAGTTTGTTATCAATCATGTCACTACTGAAGTATTCCTTACTGAGTACTAGTATATGATCATGATGATACCCACGGCGACTGAAAGTTGATCAGCAGTGGTATGGACCCAGTGATGTAAACATTGAAAACAACCTATTATAAATTTCATGCGTCCGACGCATTTTTCTAGATTTACCTTTAGTGTGAAAGCTCAAGCCAAATATTTGAAAGCAAATGATGCAAAAGAAACAAATAGTTGAACTACTGTCTTCCAAAAAAAGAACATAAGATAAAAGTCAAATCCAACTGAGGTCAATTTTGCCTGAGAACGTCGAAACCTTAGGTTCTAAAATGTTTATTTATTTATAAACGGATGTTTTTAAACGAAATACCCAATAGTTTTATACATCTGCCGATCAAAAGTCATTGAATGTTTTCAAGGATATATTGTAGTTTATTCTTATATAAAGAGTTATTTTTGAATGAAGTCATGCTGTCAAACATACTTTAAGTTCAGAGAAATATTTTCATTTCATTCCGGTCAAATGAAAAAACTGTCGGCCAGAGGTAGATGTTGGACTCAATTAACCAATTTTCACGAATTTTCTTTTCTGATTTGTTTTGTGTGATGTTCCAAAACAAGAGCAGATTCTACTGTGGAAAGGAAAAACTAAACAAAGAAAAATAATTACATGATTACAGCCTATGTCACAAAGTAGAATTTCTATGGGATTATCAGTTGTCACATTCAAGTTCAAACGTGCCTCGTCTATAAAGGTTATCAATAGTTAGAGATTTCATGATACTATAAAGGACGTTTAAAGCGTCCAAACTATCTCACACAACATTCTATTACAATCAGGTAAGACGTTTTCATAATTATCGTCAATTAAGATATTATCAAATAAGAGCAGTAAGTCTCACTTCATTTATTGGTTTGGATATTTTAATGAGATGAAACATACCTGACTAGTGAAATCAATTTTTATTGAATCAAAAATATCGCAACATTTAGTACATTCATCAAAAAACCAAAGAAATACTTCTGTGCTGACATGAATTATCAAAGATATGGTCATAATTATAAATTAACCGTTTACAAAACTTTAAATTTTGAAATACTAAGGGTGTTCTACCTCAGGAATTGAATACCCTAACCGTATTTGGCAATACTTTAACGAATTTGTGGTCTTCAATGTTCTTCAAATACGTACTTTATTTGACCTTTTAAAGTTCTTTTTATTCGATGATGAGTCTTTTGTAGACGAAACGCACATCTGGCGTAAATACCAAATTTCAATCCTGGTATCTATGATGATTTTAATGATACCATATATAAGTAACAATACAAATCCGTTCTATCCTTTTCATATTTAAAAAAAACGTTTAATAGTGTAAGTGTATATAAAGATATCTTTCAATCCGATGCATATATCACTCCTTCAATTATTGTTTTGTAAAGTTTTGTAAATTTGAAAATCTTTCCTATTACAATGCAGTTACACATTCTGTTTTATTCACCAATTAAAAAAGGGAAAGAATACATGGACGATTATGCCACTAAGACAAAATATTATCATTCCCCCATTCTTAGTTTTAAATTGTCGCCACGGTATACTTTCCTCGTTTATGTCTTAAACTGTTGTTTTCTGAGCAGGATCTATTCGATGGTATTTTTAAATATTGCCCGACTAATGATGACTATAATTCATAGATGCTAATGCTATGTACTGCACGTAATCTGTTCAGTAGCGTATCTTTTTGCTTTGTTTTATCCACCTGTTTATAGTTATACGGAAAATATTGTTGATCCGTAAGGAAATTTATTACCATAGAATATTGTCAAATTATTTTAGTCAAAACTCATACAGCCTGCTGTTTCCAACACTTGTTGTATTAAAAAGTGAATGATAATGGTAGCACGTAAATTTTCCCCTATTTTTTTTAATCTTTATTTCTATTTGCGAAAACGTTGTATGTAAACCTAAAATCTAAAGGGTCAATTCAAAGAAACAAAAATTATTGGATAGTTTTATATTTGGTTTCAATATATATGATACTGACATTTCCAGATTATATACTGTATTTGGTTTTTAAGAAGTTGCAGTTTAATTAAATAATTGATATCTATTTTCAGTAAAACAAAACCTTGAAGATGAAACTTGCTTTAGTTTTATTGGTATTGTTACCAGTAGTATTTTCTACACCACAGAAAAGACTGATTTTCGGTAAGTGCTCATAAGGCAGTGTTTTCTTCTCTAAGAAACTCAGGTTTCAACTTTTTAGGTAGAGCTGACCATAGAAATAAATGGTTCTATTGTATGTCCTGTTGCTCAAAAAAGTTTTCAAATGTTTCGTTTTTTTATGCATCTTTAATCGTTCCTGACGGATGTATATCCAGAAAAGCGCTTCTGATGAGTGAACTTTTTTTTGTTACAACTATATATCATGTAAGGATGAATTTAGTTATATATTAATGAAATTTTAAAGCTTATGAACTAAGCATCTTTTTTGCTTGATTCAAACTTTATCGTAAATATAACTTATATAAAAAATTGAATATCGTCGAATAAGCAACGGTTGTTTTCTATTTGTTGTCAATTTTTTGAATGTTCTGTTGGTATTTTTGAATATCAGTAAAAACATATCAATAACATTCAAAAGACTCGCAAAGTCTAATGAAGAATTAAACTTTCAAATCTAAATCAAGGGCTCTACCAATAATGTTGAAATTCTTGGTAAAAAGATATCTGTTACAGTAGATAAATATCCATCAAATATAATATTGATAAGACCTTCGGTACGTCTTAACGTGGTATGGGTGTCTTTCGCCATCTTGAATTGTAAAAAACAGAGAATCTTAGGTCAAGATGTTCAATCAAATTAGCAAAATGTGATATAAAATGCAAATAACAGATGTGATTTGCATGTAGAAGAACAAATTTATAAGATTATAACTTCTAAATATTAATATTTTACAAGCGTAGATTATTTTTGTTTGATTTTTAATGATTTTAAATTGACATTTTAAGAGGAGGTAGCTCTCCAATTGTGCATTTTCTGTAGGAATTTTGCTATTTTGTATTTTAGCCGAAACAAACGCACGGTGATCTCATCTTTTCTTTTGATATTCTTAAAGCATTTTCTAAAAGCTATCTTCTCGTATTTCATTTTACAATTCTATCATTTGGCTTAGCTTCTAATCACATAATGATGTTTGATCTTTTATAATACAAACAAACCTGTCATTTTGTCACAACCTGTAGCTTGAGAAAATATCATTTTAATTATATTTTTGAACATTAATCAATATATACTATGTTATGGAAAAGTATGAACAAATTTTATCATTTTCAATTAAGACTCCCATACCACCTTAAGAAGTTTATATGTATAATTTGTTTGACACCCCCTCCACATTCTTCCCAACAGAATGTGTAAATAACCGTGATACAACAACTCAACGTCACAAAAACAAGTCTAGTAAATGTTTTCTAATAAAGAATAATTTTCGGTTCACTAATCGATAAAACCATATACATTGTTCATATCATTACAAGTAGCTAAGAAAGTTGTGACAGATTATTTTCTATTTTAGATACGTTATTCCAAACTGATGAACTGAAAACATTAGTAGACGGGATAGTAGGTACAGTAGGTACTGATGCAACTGAACAAGCATGTGAAGCTGAATGCCACACACTCATCCAAGCAGATCATCTCCTACAATTCGGATGCCCACTGATTTGTAAAAGGTATATTGGTTTTATTTTTTTTAACATTTAACAGGATTTGTATATAATCATTTAAGATGATTTGTATATTATCATTTAAAGTATGTATTAATGTTATATATTTCTCGACACCTCACGTTTGTAATGCAACTGGGTGTAGCGTTTTTGTGAAAAATAAACTAAATTTTGGTGTACACTTATACATTTCTCTGTCTTTGTCGTTTGTTATCAAGAATTTGTTAAACTATTCCAAACATTCTGTTCATCGAATGTAGTTATAAGACATAATTTAAAGTATCAAATCTAATAAACGGCACGTGAAACTGTTGAAACATCAGTTAACCTTCTTGACCAATAGTTTGAATAGAAAATACAAACATTTTAATATCAAAATTTGAAATCCTTACAGAACAATCAAAATATTTTAACATGAAAATCTGAAACGTTGATAACACATATAAAGAATAGCATGACCATACAATATGTCGGAGAACAAAATACTAGTACGTATAAGTAACACTTAACGTTGATATATTGTTCGAATATAGCCTGATTTGGTGCAGATTGAACACGTTCCTTAATATTAAACAATAAGACAGCATACAGTTTTGAAAACAACAATCAAAATGTGTTTGCTACTCTTGGACGTTATCTAAGGTTCCCATAGCTGTTGGTGAATATACTGTCGCTTAAGAATACAAAATAATCTGAAAACAACATTCATTTTTTCTTTTTCCTAAAATTCAATATGAGCGTTACTTAAGATCAACAGTACTTCAAGGGAACATATTATAATCCAGATATATTATATGTATACATATTTATTTATCTATATTGTTTATTCAAATTATCTTTTATTTTATATCAACAGTTTCCAGAGTCTGGTTCACCGATTTGGACATGTAACAGTTCCCCCAACTACTGTTTAGATACAGAAAAAAATAAATCTACAAGATTGATAGTATCTTGTTTTTTGTGAATTATTAACATAAGTTCATCCATTGTTTTGTGGACTACGTGTTATTCAATCTTTTATCATACCACATCTGCCTATATGCCCATGTATACTTAGTGGTTAAGCAACAACAAAAAATCCACAAGATTAAGTGCACCGTGTTTTTTTTTATAAGTATTAAATGCTTATATTAAATGAAGATGATCTTTCGATTATAAAATTATAATAAGAAAGACAATAGCAAAAGGATTAAGAAAAGTTTAAATCACACGTAACTCCAAGTCCTTAAGGAAGGAATGTGATACGAACAACAAGCATAACATTTATTTGACAATATACAGCAACAAACAATTTGCTCAATTTCATTTGATGACAACTGATCACTGACGGGCAAACTAATGGTCAGTGTAAAACAATGTATAGCTACTAAACAGATACATGATAGATCAAAGAGTAAAATTTGAATGAATAACTGCCAAAATTGGCCTTTTTTTTAACTCACCATAAAAGGCTTACTTGCCATGACAATACTATGCAGTAGGTTTTTCTTTTATCTTTTTTTTAACATATAACAGTGTTATAACACAATTGCTTACATGCATCGGATGAAAAGAATAGACTTGATAATATAGAAATAAAATGATGTGGTATGATTGCCAATGAGTTAACATTTCACAAAAGACTAAATGACCCATATATTAATAATTATAGGTCATCGATCGACCTTCAACTATGAAGATAGCCCATACCGTAGAAAATATTTCAGTTTATTTTAGGAGAGGGTATGTTTACTCTTCCAGAACACCAACTGACACGAGGCCTTGTTTTAGCTTTGTTTAGGGTTGGGATATGATATTAGCTTTTTAAATTTCAACATCTGTGTTTCAACCGATAACAGTCTTGTCCATCCTTTTAAAAAATGTTTTTTTCTAGTTCAAATTTTTTTTTTGATGTTCGTTTGAGATTAGGAAATTTCATTTCAAATGTTTACGATTTTAATGATGTCTTACGGTTAGAAAATAATCAATTAACAATCCGCCATTACGTGATGGCTTATCACCTTATGTTTCATATATTCTAGGAGTTAAAGGACTAATGATACATGGAAAACACCATATGGTCACCCGTCTTTTTCCAGCCCAGTAGTCAACACTTCGGTGTTGACATGCATATCAATGATGTGGTCATTTTTATAAATTTCCTGTTGACAAAACTTTTTTTAACTAAGTATTTTCTTATCTCAGGCATATATTAACTTAGCCGTATTTGGCACAACTTTTAGGAGTTTTGGATCCTAAATGCTCTTCAACTTTGTACTTGTTTGGCTTTATAAATATTTTGATATGAGCGTTACTAATGAGTATTATGTAGACGAAAGGCACGTCTGACGTACTAAGTTATAAATCTGGTACCTTTGATAACTATTCCTAGATACCAGAGATCAAACTGGGGTTTTATAAGGGATTATGTTAGTCAGTCTTAAGCCTTTAGAAAGGATTTTTTTTGTTTTATCTTTTTCGTAGTTTTCGATTTTTTCCACTGAAGTGTCATTTTGTTTTCCAATGTTGTGTTCTGAATGTCCCGTTGTTGACGAAAGAAACAAATGACTATTATTTAGATTAATACTGTAGGTAAAATGAAATGAGATTATAAGCAACAAATATAGTAAATAATGAATTCAATCAACTGATATTTCTGTTTGTTAAATAAATTGATGAAGATGTTATTCAAAATATCCTGCAGTTTCATACAAAATACAGTTGTGGTGCAATTTATGTATTCATTATTACATACAACGCTATTAATCTCATAACGGTCGGAATGTAGGCAGTGTTCTTCAATGTATGATCACTGTTTATTGAAGATACGATTATAAAGCGTCTTCCTAATTCATTTTTAAAGACAATTGAAGATCATGAAAAGAATCTCCAATTAAATGTCGTGGTTGTAAGCAAAGTGTTCTAAAATATATAGAATAATATAGAGGAAACAATAAAACACAAATAAAAACACAAAAAAGCACCGTTGCAACCATGTACTAGTATTCTTAAAGCATAACTACTGAACTGCAAACGAAATAGCTTGAGGAATTGCAAGAAAAATTGTTTCCAAAAAATCATGAAGTATCTACTGTGGATTCATTATTATTCGTTGGATACCAAATAACAAATACCGGGAACCACGAATTTCAATGCACAACGATTTACAAATTGTCAATAAGAATGAATGTAAACGTAAATGCAAGATTTCTCCAATTCGTGAAAATTGGTACCCACGAAAATAAATGAATCCACAGCATACAAGTTACAATGTATTCAACTTTATAATCGGCTAACCTTTATTGAATATATATTTCTTTTCTTTACTTAAATGTATCTGTTCTAACCTATAGTCCCGCTTTCCTTAAAGTCGTAGCTAATAAAGCGCCACACCCGGGCAAGCTGTTAACTCTTATGTAACTCCAAATTCATGAAAGTTCAGGCAACTGACCGGCTCAACTTGGCCCACCATTCTTGTTTTCATTGTTACGGTTGGCCAATACATGTGACGGGACATATAAATTTATTATACAAGGAGCACCGCTTTCATAATATGTAAATAGCTGCCGTGGCGGGTAACTACACAATTCCAAAAAGAAGAGTTATAATTATTTGAAAGATATAACAACACAGTAGCGGCATGAATATTTATTATAATTTTTATACCATTTTTAAACACATGAACGCACAGAATTTAAATGGGAAACAAGAATAAAAAAGGCTGTCAGTTCCTACCTTGTCCAGTTGCCCTAGTGTGTTAATAATGTAATCCTGTAGTTATTCCCCATCACATCGATCTTTTGTAACCATTGATATTTAACAAGGGACCATTGATTAGGATTCTGCTAAGGATAAACTGTTATTTCAGGCCTGAAATAATTAGTTACATGAATGTGCAAATTGTTTGGTGTTTGAATGTTCCACTTCCAATTTGGATGTGTCATCACAATCTTATAGATTGTTCTTACCCTAAATTATACATGCTTCATCACCAGGCTTAGTCAAGGGTGACTTAGTTATAGAAACAATATAAGAACAATATGTCTTATTCATGTATTGTACCATATTATTATATCTATGTGCTAATAAATATTTAGTCCTGTGGATTATTCATTATAGTTAGTGAAATATGAATTTCCAGTAAATGCTAAATCAACTTACAATTTCCAAATGAGCAAAGATTGGTTTCCTGACTAGAAATGGATCCTTCTGAGAAATCATCTAAGTGCTGGTGCACTAAACTTCATAAGATTAAGATTATGCGTTTTGGGAAGTTATCCTGTGGCTGGGCAGATATTTCTCTGTTACAGGCAGGCACAATTGGTCCACAATGGCTGACCATCTAGACATATATATAAATTGTTTATTGCTGCAACCTTTACAGAGACTCACCCAAATGATATAATTATATTGAAACCCATCCCAGGTCCCTTACAATATGGCGTATTGAATTTTGCCGTATATTCCTTATGCGAGAAATTCTTTATTCTAAATGACATATTTTCGGTAACTCGTTTTTCTTGCCGAATAAATGTACAAATAATAATGTTAAGACAACTCTTACCTTTTACAAATTAATAAGCATCTAAATTGTTAAAAATGGTCTTGTTTAATGTGTGACATTCAGCTTTACATCGAGAACAGTAATATTTCATAAAGTATTTTGAGATTGTTATATTTGTTTTTCAATACGGAAGATAGTTTTATTTATTCTCGGATTTATAGTCTGATTGTTATTGTTTATAGATATAGGAAGATGTGGTGTGAGTGCCAATGAGACAACTCTCCATCCAAATATCAATATAAGCGAAAAAAAGATTCAATCGCATTCTGAATGGGCCTGGGCTAAAAAAGAGGGTCGAAAGATACCAAAGGGACAGTCAAACTCATAAATCTAAAACTAACTGACAACGCCATGGATAAAAATGAAAAAGACAAACACACACCAGCACACATGACACAACATAGAAAACTAAAGAATAAACCCCACGAACCCAACCAAAAAACTAGGGGTGATCTCAGGTGCTCCGGACGGGTTAGCAGATCCTGCTTCACATGTGTCACCCGTCGTGTTGCTTATGTGATAAGCTGTGCTGAACAAATAAATTAAAAAAAAATGAAAACAATCTTAATAAATTCATGCGTCCGAAAGTACCTTCATCAGGACTGCTCAAAGACAAAAACGTGTGTATTTGAAAGCCAAGGATTTATAAGAAACGACATAGTTAGTAGCCTTTCAAACCATTCATTACTGTTTTTGGATATGCTAGCAAATCAATAAGAAAACTTCATTGGCATGTATTTGATAGTACAGAAGGTTCAAATTATGGATATTGTTGCGTTTGTTGTCGACTTGAACTACGACAAAAACTAAAGTAACAGATATTGTAGATACCAAGATGCCAAGGAGCTATACTACGCGATATAATATTCATTAAGACCATATGGTTCATCAATCCAAATTTCGTTATTGCGAAAATGCTATTTCTTAAATAAGGGCTTTAGGTCTGATAACCGACATTGTTTAAACGTTAGATACTACAATCTATGCCATATTACTTATTTATTACGTTTAGCAACCCACAGTTTATCAATCGTCATTTGCTGTCACCCTTGCCTGAGGCAGGTAAAACCTTAGTTTCGAAATGCTTATAAGTAAAATAGACTATTCAAGAAATACCCAATTAACGTATACACATGTCTGTCCAAAGTCAGTGAATGTATAAGTCATAACAAATTGAACTAAAATTAAAATAAATAAATATATGAGCCTTCTTGTCTGATTTGTTGTTTTGGAAGATTAAAAAAACAACACCATATATACATGTGGAAAGAAAAGAAAAGAAACCAAACACGCAAAAAATGATTACATGCTTACAGCTAATGTCGCAATGTGGAATGTCAGTATGATTATTAGTTATGACATTTTAAGTACAAACGTGCTATAAAGGTTATCAATACTAAGAAGTTGGTAATACTATAAAAGACAAACCAAGCCTTCATACTGTCTCACACCACATTCCATTATAAGCAGGTAAGACCTAATCATAAGTATTGTCAATGTATTTTGTTACACTTAGTTTATTTATTAGCCTATTTTTGTTGAGTTGAAATATACTTTTCATTGGAGAAAATGTATTTCAACATTTATAGCATTTATTAAAACTCAAAAGAAATCTTTTGATACCATTTTCAGTACCAACAATTGAAAAAAAAACCCATTTTATGCTTCTCAAATTTGACAAACTTTTCACTGTATTTTTGTAAATACACCTAAAACTATCCCATGCATGTATTACTACTTTGACAATTATTTGTAATTTTTGTTACTTATATTTTCTTATATAAAATGTTATAGCACATCATTTTTTATTCACTCATTTGGAAAAGAAACAGAAAGAATCAAGGGATGAGTTATGCCACTATGTTGAAAGGAAAAATATTATTATTCCTCCATTCTTTGTTTATCTTATAATTGTCGTCTCACGTCTTCAATTAGTTCAAAATATGTTTTCATCATTTGAATAAAAGATCGTCATAAATTTTGTATATATGTACGATGTTTTCAATTTCTTTGCACTTTATGAATATTCTTCAATAAGGTCCGACTATGGAGGACTATAGTTTTTAATGATATTTCATACTGCGTTCTAGTCTATTTTGTTATGTATTGCTTTTCTATTTTGGTCAAGCATTTATAGACATCGCAGAATAGAGGTAGGTTCTAGTGATTTTTATTCCCATCGAAACATTTCAAATTAATTTAATACACAATTTTATAGCCTGTGTTCCAATAACTTGCTATAACAAACGGGATGTGATAACTTTGTATACCTGTTTATCGTGATTACTATTTCCTAAAACATTCTCTCGTCAGCATTTAACCTTTAGGGTCATTACAGGGAGTGTGCCATCCTTGGACAACTTTCAATATAGTTCCAATAGGACCAACCTTTTTGGATTATACACTGTATTTGGTTTGATTCTAATGTTTAATTACTATTGTTATATTCTTTCAGCTAAATACATGAAGATGAAACTTGCTTTTGCTTTATTGCTGTTGTTACCACTAGTGTTTTCTACACCACAGAAAAGACTTATTTTTGGTAAGTGGTCACAGGGCAGTAGTTTCTTCTTTAAGAAACTCAGGTTTCAACTTCTTTAGGTAGAGCTGACCTTAGAAATAAATGGCTCTATTGTATGTCCTGTTGCTCGTAAAGGTTTTCAACTGTTTCGGTTTTTATGCGCATCTCTGATCGTTCCTGACGGATGTTAATCCAGAAAAGCGCCTCTGATGAGTGAACTTTATAAAAAAAAAGAATAAATTTAACTTACCGAAGTGGATAACTTAGTAATTACTTTTTTGTGTACTATTGTATGACGAAACGGGTAATAACTTTCTTGTTTTGGTAGTATTAAGCCTTGACAATTAAGTGAGTGACAATATTTTACCAGTTACATGTAGTTATAGTTTTGAAGCTATTGTACAAGTTTATTCCAAAGATTTGAAAGGTATATTATAGTATTAAGTTTGTTATTTATCTGATCTGATTTTTTTTTTCATATGCTGGATTGGAATGTTATTCAAATATAACATTATTCCATTAGTGTGCTGAAGTGAAATATCATTTAACTGCAATATGTTTTAAATATCGATAATTATTGTGCACAACGAGATATAATGAGTATGAAATCTAACTTAACGAGAAGTTGAAAACTGTATGGAATGAAGTATTATTTCTAATTTTCATGTTCATTTTGAAACTATTTTTAGTGCAATCATAACTGATCGTTCTAACAGTTTTTATAGTGGACATTTTTGAAATATTTGAAATTTTCTTCATTAAAACTGTATATCATGTAATGATGAATTTAGTTATATATTAATGAAATTGTAAAGATTATGAACTTAGCAACTTTTTTGATTGATTCAAACTTGACTGTCCCTTTGATATCTTTCGTCCCTCTTTTAATAAAATCAAAATCTAAATATCGTCGAATAAGCAATGGTTGTTTTCTATTTGTTGTAAAAAAAAATTCCCGAGTTTTGAATGTTCGGTTGGTGTTTTTGAATATCAGGCATAACATATTAATTCAAAAGACTCGCAAAGTCTAAGGAAGAATTAAACTTTCAAAATTAAAACAATGTAGAAATTCTTGGGGAAAAGACATCTGCTGTCCTTATGAAGGTTTACTGTTACAGTAGATAATTACCATCAAATATAATATTGATAGGAACTTTGGTACGTCTTAACATAGTATGGGTGTCTTTCGCCATCTTGGAATGTCAAAAACAGAGAATTTAAGGTCAAGATTTTCAATCAAATTAGCAAAATGTGATATAGAAATGCAAATAACAGATGTAATTTGCATGTAGAAGAACATATTTATAAAATTATTACTTCTAAATATTAATATTTTTACAAGTTTAGATTTTTTCTGAAGGAATCTACATGGAATTTTGCTATTTTGTAGTTTAGCCGGAAAAAAACGCACGGTGATCTCATGTTGTCTTTTGTTATTTTTTAAAAATCATTTTCTAAAAGCTATCTTCTCGTATTTAATTTTACAATTCTATCATTTAGTTTAGCTTCTTAACACATAACAATGTTTTTTTTTCTTCTCTATAATACATACAAATCTGTCATTTTGTTACAACCTGTAGCTTGAGAAAATGCACGGTTACCTATCATTTTTATTATATTTTGAACATATTTCAATATATACTACGTTTTGGAAAAATATGAACAAATTTTATCATTTTCAATTTAGACTCCCATACCTCTTTAAGAAGTTTATATATAATTTGTTTGACCTGAAAAAAAAACAACCCGACAGAAAGAGTAAATAAAATTGAGAATGGAAATGGGGAATGTGTCAAAGAGACAACAACCCGACCAAATAAAAAACAACAGCAGAGGGTCACCAACAGGTCTTCAATGTAGCGAGAAATTCCCGCACCCGGAGGCGTCCGTCAGCTGGCCTCTAAACAAATATATACTAGTCCAGTGATAATGAACGCCATACTAATTTCCAAATTGTACACAAGAAACTAAAATTAAAATAATACAAGACTAACAAAGGCCAGAGGCTCCTGACTTGGGACAGGCGCAAAAATGCGGCGGGGTTAAACATGTTTGTGAGATCTCAACCCTGCCCCTATACCTCTAACCAATGTAGAAAAGTAAACGCATAACAATACGCACATTAAAATTCAGTTCAAGAGAAGTCCGAGTCTGATGTCAGAAGATGTAACCAAAGAAAATAAACAAAATGACAATAATACATCAATAACAACAGACTACTAGCAGTTAACTGACATGCCAGCTCCAGACTTCAATTTAACTGACTGAAAGATTATGATTTCATCATATGAACATCCGGCACAATCCTTCCCGTTAGGGGTTTAGTATCATACCATCATAACATATATGAGAAGAACATAACCCGTGTCATGCCAACAACTGTTTTTAGAATAGATGTGTTTAGTTCCGATGCAAAGACCTTATCAGTGACTCAATATTAACGCCAAAATATGCAATCTTTAATGACTTGACAACAGTATCGTAATTATATCCCTTCTTAAGAAGTATGTTCAAAGGTTTTGTAAGTTTCTGAGGTGAATACTGACACCTTTGTGCTTTATAAAGAATATTTCCATAAAAAATTGGATGTGAAATACCTTAACGTATTAGAAGTCTGCATGTTGAGCTATATTTACGAATGATGTCTTTATACCGATGATAAAATTTAGTAAATGTTTGTGATATCGAAAACCCTGGTGTAATAATTTTTCAGTAATGCATAAATTCTCTTGTTAAAATCTAAAACATTGTTACATACATGAGATATATAAACACCGTAAGATGGTGACAAGGGAACGTCACCATCTAAACACGGATAATAACGATAGGAAATGAAAAATCATCCCTTTTATCATAAATTTTAGTATTCAGCTTTCCATTAGTGATATAGATATCAAGATCGAAAAAAGGGCAGTGGTCATTGTTAGTATTAGCTTTATTTAAAGTAAGTTCAACAGGATAAATTCCATTAATATACATACTGAAGTCTCATTATTGAGAGCCAAAATATCATCCAAATATCTAAAAGTATTATTAAATTTTTTATCAGATGTTGTTTCGATGGGTCTATGTTTTCTAATAAAGAATAAGTGTCAGTTCACTAATCGATAAAACCATATACATTGTTCATATTATTATAAGCAGGTAAGAAAGTTGTGACAGATTTTTTTTCTATTTTAGATACGTTATTCCAAACTGATGAACTGAAAACATTAGTAGACGGGATAGTAGGTACATTAGGTACTAATGCAACTGAACAGGCATGTGAAACTGAATGCCACACACTCATCCAAGCAGATCATCTACTTCAATTTGGATGTCCATTGGTTTGTAAAAGGTAAACATATATTGGTTTTATTTTTTTTTAACATTTAAGAGGATTTTTATATTATCATTGCAAATATGTATAAATGTTATATATTTCTCGACACCTCAAGTTTGTAATGCAACTGAGTGTATCGTTTTTGTGAAAAATAAACTAAATTTTGGTGTACTCTTATACATTTCTCTGTCTTTGTCGTTTGGTATTAAGAATTTGTTAAACTATTCCAAACATTCTGTTCATAGAATGTAGTTATAAGACATAATTTAAAGTATCAAATCTAATAAACGGCACGTGAAACTGTTGAAACATCAGTTAACCTTCTTGACCAATAGTTTGTATAGAAAATACAAATATTTTAATATCAAAATTTGAAACCCTTACAGAACAATCAAAATATTTTAACATGAAAATTTGAAACGTTGATAACACATATAAAAAATAGCATGACCATACAATATGTCGGAGAACAAAATACTAGTACGTATAAGTAACACTTAACGTTGATATATTGTTCGAATATAGCCTGATTTGGTGTAGATTGACCACGTTCATTAATATTAAACAATAAGACAGCATACAGTTTTGAAAACAACAATCAAAATGTGTTTGCTACTCTTGGACGTTATCTAAGGTTCCCATAGCTGTTGGTGAATATACTGTCGCTTAAGAATACAAAATAATCTGAAAACAACATTCATTTTTCTTTTTACTAAAATTCAATATGAGCGTTACTTAAGATCAACAGTACTTCAAGGGAACATATTATAATCCAGATATATTATATGTATACATATTTATTTATCTATATTGTTTATTCAAATTATCTTTTATCTTATATCAACAGTTTCCAGAGTCTGGTTCACCGATTTGGACATGTAACAGTTCCCCCAACTACTGTTTAGATACAGAAAAAAATAAATCTACAAGATTTATAGTATCTTGTTTTTTTGTGAATTATTTAACATAAGTTCATCCATTGTTTTGTGGACTACGTGTTATTCAATCTTTTGTCATACCACATCTGCCTATATGCCCATGTATACTTAGTGGTTAAGCAACAACAAAAAATCCACAAGATTAAGTGTTATAAGTATTAAAAATGATTATATTAAATGAAGATGATCTTTCGATTATGTAATTATAATAAGAAAGACAATAGCAAAAGGATTAAGAAAAGTTTAAATCACACGTAACTTCAAGTCCTTAAGGAAGGAATGTGATACGAACAACAAGCATAACATTTATTTGACAATATACAGGAACAAACAATTTGCTCAATTTCATTTGATGACAACTGATCACTGACGGGCAAACTAATGGTCAGTGTAAAACAATTTATAGCTACTAAACAGATACACGATAGATCAAAGAGTAAAATTTGAATGAATAACTGCCAAAATTGGCCTTTTTTTTTTAACTCACCAAAAAATGCTTACTTGCCATGACAATACTATGCAGTAGGTTTTTCTTTTATCTTTTTTTTAACATATAACAGTGTTATAACATAATTGCTTGCACGCATCGGATCTAAAGAAAAGACTTTATAATATAAAAATAAAATGATGTGGTATGATTGCCAGTGAGTTAACATTTCACAAAAGACTAAATGACCCATATATAAATAATTATAGGTCATCGATCGACCTTCAACTATGAAGATAGCCCATACCGTAGAACATATTTCAGTTTATTTTAGGAGAGGGTATGTTTACTCTTCCAGAACACCAACTGACATGAGTCCTTGTTTTAGCTTTTAGGGTCCCATTGTTGACGAAAGAGACAAATGACTATTATTTAGATTAATACTGTAGGTAAAATGAAATGAGATTATAAGCAACAAATATAGTAAATAATGAATTCAATCAACTGATATTTCTGTTTGTTAAATAAATTGATGAAGATTTTATTCAAAATATCCTGCAGTTTCATACAAAATACAGTTGTGGTGCAATTTATGTATTCATTATTACATACAACGCTATTAATCTCATAACGGTCGGAATGTAGGCAGTGTTCTTCAATGTATGATCACTGTTTAGTGAAGATACAATTATAAAGCGTCTTCCTAATTCATTTTTAAGGACAATTGAAGATCATGAAAAGAATCTGTAACTCCAATTAAATGTCGCGGTTGTAAGCAAAGTGTTCTAAAATATATAGAATAATATAGAGCAAACAATAAAACACAAATAAAAACACAAAAAAGCACCGTTGCAACCATGTACTAGTATTCTTAAAGCATAACTACTGAACTGCAAACGAAATAACTTGAGGAATTGCAAGAAAAATTGTTTCCAAAAAATCATGAAGTATCTACTGTGGATTCATTATTATTCGTTGGATACCAAATAACAAATACCGGGAACCACGAATTTCAATGCACAACGATTTACAAATTGTCAATAAGAATGAATGTAAACGGAAATGCAAGATTTCTCCAATTCGTGAAAATTAGTACCCACGAAAATAAATGAATCCACAGCATACAAGTTACAATGTATTCAACTTTATAATTTGCTAACCTTTATTGAATATATATTTCTTTTCTTTACTTAAATGTATCTGTTCTAACCTATAGTCTCGCTTTCCTTAAAGTCGTAGCTAATAAAGCGCCACACCCGGGCAAGCTGTTAGGTAACTCCAAATTCATGAAAGTTCAGGCAACTGACCGGCTCAACTTGGCCCACCATTCTTGTTTTCATTGTTACGGTTGGCCAATACATGTGACGGGACATATAAATTTATTATACAAGGAGCACCGCTTTCATAATATGTAAATAGCTGCCGTGGCGGGTAACTACAAAATTCCAAAAAGTAGAAGAGTTATTATTATTTGAAAGAAATAACAACACAGTAGAGGCATGAATATTTATTATAATTTTTATACCATTTTTAACTCAGCACATGAACGCACAGAATTTAAATGGGAAACAAGAATAAAAAAGGCTGTCAGTTCCTACCTTGTCCAGTTGCCCTAGTGTGTTAATAATGTAATCCTGTAGTTATTCCCCCATCACATCGATCTTTTGTAACCATTGATATTTAACAAGGGACCATTGATTAGGATTCTACAAAGGATAAACTGTTATTTCCGGCCTGACATAATTAATGACATGAATGTGCAAATTGTTTGGTGCTTGAATGTTCCACTTCCAATTTGGATGTGTCATCACAATCTTATAGATTGTTCTTACCCTAAATTATACATGCTTCACCACCAGGCTTAGTCAAGGGTGACTTAGTTATAGAAACAATATTAGAACAATATGTCTTATTCCTGTATTATACCATATTATTATATCTATGTGCTAATAAATATTTAGTCCTGTTGATTATTCATTATAGTAAGTAAAATATGAATTTCCAGTAAATGCTAAATCAAGTTACAATTTCCAAATGAGCAAAGATTGGTTTCCTGACTAAAAATGGATCCTTCTGAGAAATCATCTTAGTGCTGGTGCACTAAACTTCATAAAATTAAGATTATACGTTTTGGGAGGTTGTTCTGTGGCTGGGCAGATATTTCTCTGTTACAGGCAGGCACAATTGGTCCACAATGGCTGACCATCTAGACACACACATATATAATTATTTTCTGTGACTGTATCTTACATTAATTTGTAGGATCCTTTACTATAGATAATTTAGCTGATCTGTAACAATAACATCTTCATGCCTTATATATCATGTACTGTAGTACGCCGCTAGATTAAAACTGACGTGGAAAGGTAACACATGGCCAGCGAAAGCTCTTTTTTTGAGAGCCCAGGTGGTCGTGTGGTCTAGCGGGACGGCTGCAGTGCAGGCGATTTGGTGTCACGATATCACAGTAGCATGGGTTCGAATCCCGGCGAGGGAAGAACCAAAAATTTGCGAAAGCAAATTTACAGATCTAACATTGTTGGGTTGATGTTTAGACGTGTTGTATATATATATATAAGTACGTCTGAGTCAGTGACAACTCTACAACAGGTGTATCCATCGTACTTATAAATATAATTATTTTCTGTGACTGTATATTACATTAATTTGTAGGATCCTTTACTATAGATAATTTAGCTGATCTGTAACAATAACATCTTCATGCCTTATATATCATGTACTGTAGTACGCCGCTAGATTAAAACTGACGAGGAAAGGTAACACACGGCCAGCGAAAGCTCTTTTTTTGAGAGCCCAGGTGGTCTTGTGGTCTAGCGGGACGGCTGAAGTGCAGGCGATTTGGTGTCACGATATCACAGTAGCATGGGTTCGAATCCCGGCGAGGGAAGAACCAAAAATTTGCGAAAGCAAATTTACAGATCTAACATTGTTGGGTTGATGTTTAGACGAGTTGTATATATATATATATATATATATATATATATATATATATATATATATATATATATATATATATATATATATAATGTCTAAAAATAGCAACAATCAACATTCAATCTATTTAAGCGTGGATCAGTTTGTGAAAATAAACTGATACAGTTACTGAATTAAAATTATATAAATGTCTAAGAATATAACTTAAACACACTAATTAATACATTAAAAAGTTCTATTAGATGTTAAATAGAAATACGCAATATTTCGCTAAACAAATTAGCTTCATCAGGCGTGTGCATCTCTCAAGGTGAAATCGGATGCTTAACTAATCGATCAGATCGGTAATCGAGCACTAATCGATCATATTTGATCAGTACTCGATTGATGACTTGAAGTCATCGATCAGTAATCGATCAAACTCTCTCAGGAGTTTGATCGATTAGTGATTGATTAGATTACTGATCGATTTAAGACCGATTACTGATGGATAAGTGATTGATTAATGACAGATTAGTGATTTTATTATTATTGACAAAACAATGCTATTCCAGAAACAAGCCTTATGAAAGACATCATTTGTGAAATAAAAATTCCATGAAAATATTTTCACCATTGCCAAAATTTTCTGGAATTCTAGAATTTAAAATCATTTCACTGCTAAGAAGATACTGGAATTTTTTGTTCATGATGTTGTCAATATGTCTGGAAATTTGAATGTAAAGATTAGAACCAATACCCATGCCAGACATCAGTGTTTATTTTTAAGTCTTGAATTTATGTTTCTGTCTAAATATGCCAAAAAATCCAGGATTTACTCAGCAATACATTTTTACACATAATGCAGTCGTAACCAAGAGAAGCGTATCTAAAAGCTTAGCCCTAACATATTCCTGATTAAAAACTACATTTTTGTAGGTTTACCCATGTATATTGGTACAATAACTGTGACGTCTTGAAAGGCTATTGTAATTTTTTCTTTTACAAACTTTCATTGACGGAAGGCGTCAAAGCAAAATTTAAAAAAGCCATCCAAGATGTCATAATTATTGATATAAAAACTCTAATTTTTATATGTGTGCATGTAACAAATTTGGTTGTAGAGGGGTCTAAATACAGCACAAACTACATTTTCCAAAAGACCAAAAGAGTGAAAAAATAGATTTTAACAACAACATTTGACTTGATAATAGTAGTATATATATACTTCCATTGTTTGATAAGTATTTGATGCCTTTTAAGTTAATGACCTTTGTTAACACATCAAAATTAATTTTTACATATAATATTAGCTTCAGACACTTGTGATTTTATTAAGAAGATGAAAATTTCAACCAAGCTAATATATACTAAAATCTGTATTTTTCATATATACGGATTAATCAAGACAAATAAATTGTGCAATTTGATATATCCTTAATTTTATGATGAAATTTAGGGTTTGTCCTATAACATTATTAACTAATGCCAGAATTTAGGTCACAACTAAATAGCCAGAACATTTACCAATTAACAGAAAATTGATACATCATTTATTCAAACACACTTGTTTGTCTTCACAGCAGGATATTGTCTAATTTCCACAATATTGTAGAAGACTGACCAGAAATGACCAGCTGTGGACTATGACTCTACTAAGGATTGCAAAATACTGATAAAAATAAATAGATTGTTATCAGAGTCGGTGGAAAACTTTCTATTGACTTTTGAATTTACATACAGAAGATCCCCCCTTTTTTCTAAAATTTTAAAATAGTCCTAATGCAAGGCAATAGTGGTTAGTGTTTTATTTTCACACGAAAGCATACACATCTAAAGATAAGTAGAATGAATATGAATAAGAAATTAAAGATGTTTTTAAATAGAATTGAGTATGTGCCCGTCACAAGTCAGGAGCCTGTAATTCAGTGATTGTCTTTTACATATTTGTTTTTAAATAAATAAGGCCGTTATATCCACCTATGATTTGAAGTTGCAAAGCGCAACTACAAATCATTGTTCTGGCCTTTCATTGATACTGTGTAGCAATGTTTAGAGTTTTTCTGTAAATATGGTGATTAAAAGGAAACTTTCAGCAGAGACCACCCCTTCTGTTTGTCATTTTTTTATTACTGCTTTTAATTTATTGATTTTTTCATAATTTTGTAAAATTTGTTAATTTGAATTTAGATTTTTTGTTTTTTTTTGTAGAGTTCACGAAATCTTTTTTCCCCAGGTGGTCCTTGGAGAAAATCTGCTGGTCCTCATTATTAATTCTATTGAAAAATACTAAAATTATGTCAGTCCTATGCAAAGTTTTGGTGGTAAAATCCAGAGGACCACCACTTTTCACGAACTCTGTTTTTGATTTTCTAACTATTTCATCCTATTTCAATAAATATTGAATTAAGTGTTTCCTGGTAGAATTTTGTCTTATAAGAATTTCAGTTTACATGTGAGGTTTACATGATGATGGTCATTAATTAGTTCTGCACAGTGAAATATTTTGAAGGAATTGTGACCTTCATACAAACTATTTTATAGGTCATTTCATTAATTCACCAATGTTCTATTTCTTTTGAATCCTATGGATAGGTTTTAATGGGATATGATACACAATGTAGCACTTATTGAAGAATCTGTTTTAATAAGATGCCAGAATTTCCTGAATACTTTTTGAAGTTCTTCTGCTTGAGGATGATAATATGTAAATGATACATAACATCTATTTTAAACTTTTTTCTTTTTCTTAATTTTATCTTTTCTGTCATGGAATTTAATAAAATTTGTTTTACCAATTTTAGTTAATAAAATGGTTTTTCAATAAAGAGTTTTCTTTCTGGTTTATGTTTCTATGTAAATGAATACCTTTGCCTTTAATATAGGATTTAAAGTTCCAAATGGGTTGGTTTTGGGTTTTTATGAAGATGTTGAAATTTTTCTGTATTTTTTTTTATAGCATTTCATATCTTACCAGTATTTTCATGTGCTCGTCTTTGAGGATTTCAAGGTCTAGAAATTTTATGGAATGATTATTGCATTCCTTAGTAAACTTTAGCAGGGTAGTGTTGTTGAATGAATTGAGTGGTAGGGATGAGCTGGTCACCATGGTCACTATTTCAAGCTCTATTATATATTTCATGATAAAATCGTGAAATTTAGATGGAGGTGAAGTTTTCAACTTGCCTGTTTATATCACAAGTGTCTGAAACTAATTAGATGTCAGAATCTTTTGATGTTTGTTAATGTTTCCAATAGTGTGGTCAAATCAATTATCTCTAAACAATTTTCCCAAACAATCTTACCAGCTATTTATTTGCTGTTTGTGCTTTTGATCCTATTATTTTGACATTTTCACTTAATTAACATTAACAATATATAATAATGAAACATTACATTACTACAAATGTATCCTGAAAAGAAATTCTGATGTGTTTAGAAAAAAAAGCAATGTATCTTTCATCAGTTATATGCATGTATACTTTAGGTTAATCTTATTTTCATAAAAAAAAACATTTTATGACAGATATACATTTTTGATAAGTAAAAATATGATACGAGAAGGGTTGGGTAAGTGCTGGATCCAAATTCACATGGAAATAATGTTGTAGGTCATATCTAATTATATAAACAGTAGTCCAAATAATTATGACATCTTGGAAGGCTATTTTAAATTTTGCTTTGACCCCTTCCGTCAATGAAAGGCATAAAAGAAAAAAATACAATAGCCTTTCAAGACGTCATATCATAGTTTTTAGGACTAATATACATGGGTAAACCTACAAAAATGTAGTTTTTAGTCAGGAATTTGTTAGGGCTAAGAATTAAATACGCTTCTCTTGGTTACGACTGCATATTGTATAAACATGTATTACTGAGTAAATCCAGGAATTCAAGAAAATTTTGGCAATGGTGAAATTATTTTCATGGAACTTTTATTTCACAAATGATGTCTTTCATAAGGCTTATTTCTGGAATAGCATTGTTTTGTCAATAATAATAAAATCACTAATCTGTCATTAATCAATCACTAATCCATCAGTAATCGGTCTTAAATCGATCAGTAATCTAATCAATCACTAATCGATCAAACTCCTGAGAGAGTTTGATCGATTACTGATCGATGACTTCAAGTAATCAATCGAGTACTGATCAAATATGATCGATTAGTGTTCGATTACCGATCTGATCGATTAGTTAAGTCTGGTATTAATTAGTGTGTTTAAGTTATATTCTTAGACATTTATATATATATATATATATATATATATATTGCTGCAACCTTTACAGAGACTAACCCAAATGATATAATTATATTGAAGCCTATCCCAGGCCCCTTACAATATGGAGTATTGAATTTTGCCGTATATTCCTTAGGCGAGGAATTCTTTATTCTAAATGACATATTTTCGGTAACTCGTTTTTCTTGCAGAATAAATGTACAAATAATAATGTAAAGACAACTCTTACCTTTTGCAAACTAATAAGCATCAAAATTGTTGAAAATGGTCTTGTTTAATTTGTGACATTCAGCTTTGCATCGAGAACAGTAGTATTTCATAAAGTATTTTGAGATTGTTATATTTGTTTTTCAATACAGAAGATTGTTTTATTTATTCTCGGATTCATAGTCCTATTGTTATTGTTTATAGATATTTGAAGATGTGGTGTGAGTGCCAATGAGATCCATCCAAATATCAATGTAAGGGAAAATATTATTCAATCACATTCTGAATGGGATTGGGCTAAAAAAGAGGGACGAAAGATACCAAAGGGACAGTCAAACTCATAAATCTAAAACTAACTGATAACGCCATGGCTAAAAATGAAAAAAAAACAAACAAACAACAGCACACATGACACAACATAAAAAACTAAAGAATAAACCCCACGAACCCCACCAAAAAACTAGAGGTGATCTCAGGTGCTCCGGAAGGGTTAGCAGATCCTGCTCCACATGTGTCACCCGTCGTGTTGCTTATGTGATAAGCTGTGCTGAACAAATAAATTAAAAAAAAAATGAAAACAATCTTAATAAATTCATGCGTCCGAAGGTACCTTCAACAGGACTGCTCAAAGACAAAAACGTGTGTATTTGAAAGCCAAGGATTTATAAGAACCGACATAGTTAGTAGCCTTTCAAACCATTCATTACTGTTTTTGAATATGCTAGCAAATCAATAAGAAAACTTCATTGGCATGTATTTGATAGTACAGTAGGTTCAAATTATGGATATTGTTGCGTTTGTTGTCATCTTGAACTACGACAAAAACTAAAGTAACAGATATTGTAGATATCAAGATGCCAAGGAGCTATACTCCGCGATATAATATTCATTAAGACCATATGGTTCATTAATCCAAATTTCGATATTGCGAAAATGCTATTTCTTAAATAAGGGCGTTGGGTCTAATAACCGACATTGTTTAAACGTTAGATACTACAATCTATGCCATATTACGTATTTATGACGTTTAGCAACCAACAATTTATCAATCGTCATCTGATGTCACCCTTGCTTGAGGCAGGTAAAACCTTAGTTTCGAAATGAAGTAAAATTTGAAACAGACTATTCAAGAAATACCCAATTATCGTATACACATGTCTGTCCAAAGTCAGTGAATGTATAAGTCATATTGTTATTATTTGTTGTAATTTTCAGAATTTGGTTATGTCGATGTTATGCTTTCAAACACGCTTTAATTTTAAAAATTTCAACAATTATTTCCGATCTCAGGAAAAACTTTTTGGCAAGATTAAGTCTTTCGGCATGTTAACCCAATATTCAAGCTAAAATTGAGGTTAGAAACAATTGAGAGTAGAAACGGGGAATGTGTCGAAGGGTTAACTATCCGACTAAAGAACAAACAAAAAAGATAACACCATTTAATGGTCATAACATAGCGAGAAAATCCCGTATCCGGAGACGGACTTCAGCTGACAATATTAAGAAAAATGTGTACTAGTTCAGAGAAAATGGATATCACAATATACTCCGAAGCATACAAATGAACCAAAATTAAAATAAATAAATATATGAACCTTCTTGTCTGGTTTGGAAGATTAAAAAAACAACAGCATATTTACATGTGGAAAGAAAAGCCAAACACGCAAAAAATGATTACATGCTTACAGCTAATGTCGCAATATGGAATGTCTGTACGATTATTAGATATGACATTTTTAAGTACAAACGTACTATAAAGGTTATCAATACTAAGAAGTTGGTAATACTATAAAAGACAAACCAAGCCTTCATACTGTCTCACACCACATTCCATTATAAGCAGGTAAGACCTAATCATAAGTATTGTCAATGTATTCTGTTACACTTAGTTTATTTATTAGCCTATTTTTGTTTGAGTTGAATTATACTTTCCATTGGAAAAATGTATATCAACATTTATAGCATTTATTAATACTCAAAAGTATCTTTTGATACCATTTTTGAGTACCAACAAATAAAAAAAAAACAACATTTTATGCTTCTCAAATTTTACAAACTTTTCACAGTACTTTTGTAAATACACCTAGAGTATCTAAAACTATCCCACGCATATATTACTACTTTGACAATTATTTGTAATTTTTGTAACATATCTTTTTATACAAAATGTTTTAGCACATTATTTTTTATTCACTCATTTGAAAAAGAAACGGAAAGAATCAAGGGATGAATTATGCCACTATGTTGAAAGGAAAAATATCATCATTCCTACATTCTTTGTTTATCTTATAAATGTCGTCTCACGTCTTCAATTAGTTCAAAATATGTTTTCATCATTTGAATAAAAGATCGTCATAAATTTTGGTATATATGTACGATGTTTTCAATTTCTTTGCACTTTATGAATATTCTTTAATAAGGTCCGACTATGGAGGACCATAGTTCTTAATGATATTCCATGTTGCGTTCTAGTCTATTTTGTTATGTATTGCTTTTCTATTTTGGTCAAGCATTTATAGATATCGCAGAATAGAGGTAGGTTCTAGTGATTTTTTTATTCCCATCCAAACATTTCAAATCAATTTAATACACAATTTTATAACCTGTGTTCCAATAACTTGCTATAACAAAAGGGATGTGTTAACTTTATATATTTATTCTGTTTATCGTCATTACTATTTGCCAAAACATTTTCTCGTGAGCATTTAACCTTTAGGGTCATTACAGGGAGTGTGCCATACTTGGACAACTTTCAATATAGTTCCAATAGGACCAACATTTCTGGATTATACACTGTATTTGGTTTGATTCTAATGCTTAATTTTTATTGTTATATTCTTTCAGCTAAATACTTGAAGATGAAACTTGCTTTTGCTGTATTGCTGTTGTTACCAGTAGTATTTTCTACACCATAGAAAAGACTGATTTTTGGTAAGTGGTCACAGGGCAGTGTTTTCTTCTTTAAGAAACTCAGGTTTCAACTTCTTTAGGTAGAGCTGACCTTAGAAATAAATGGCTCTATTGTATGTCCTGTTGCTCGTAAAGGTTTTCAACTGTTTCGGTTTTTATGCGCAACTTTGATCGTTCCTGACGGCTGTTAATCTAGAAAAGCGCCTCTGATGAGTGAACTTTATAAAAAAAAGAATAAATTTAACTTACCGAAGTGGATAACTCAGTAATTACTTTTTTGTGTACTATTGTATGACGAAACGGGTAATAACTTTGTTGTTTCGGTACTATTAAGCCTTGACATTTGAGTGAGTGACAGTATTTTACCAGTTAGTTATAGGTTTGAAGCTATTGTATAAGTTTATTCCAAAGATTTTGAAAGGTATATTATAGTATTGAGTTTGTTATTTATCTGATCTGACTATATTTTTTTTTTCATATGCTGGATTGGAATGTTATTCAAATTATATCATTATTCCCTTAGTGTGCTGAAGTGAAACATCATTTAACTGTATTATGTTTTAAATATAGATACTTATTGTGCACAACGAGATATAATGAGTATAAAATCTAACTTAAGGTAGCACAATACAAAGATTTTTTCACTCCCAATCAGATAGTTTAAACTGATCTAATTCATTTCATCCTTCTTTATATTTTATAAATGAGGTACCAAAAGAAAGAAGAAAGATTAACTTTCAAATTAAGATAATTTCATTATGACATAATTATTACATTATTAATTATTATGTAATTAGTTGCTATATTGTGATGTTCACACTTGAATGAATTTAGCGTCTTTGTTCTTCTTAGCATCCCAAAATATTTTATAGATTCTTGTACAACACAGCGACCTCCAAAACTGTGTCTCAGATTTCCAAAAACATCAATAGAAATTTTTTTATACCCAACTGAATTTAGTGGTCTCTTATGAATTAATGTGGCAAACTTCATTGAAGATTTATGAGAGAATGAAATACAATAGGAAAAATCTGAGACACAGTTTTGGAGGTCAAACTGTGTTGTGAAAGAATCTATAAAATATTTTGGGATGCTATGAATAACAAAGAAGCTACATTCATTCAAGTGTGTACATTACAATATAGCAACTAATTACATAACAATTAATTATGTAATAATTATGTCATAATGAAATTATCACAATTTGAAAGATAATTCCTTTTTCTTTCTTTTGGTACCTAATTTATAAAATTTAAAGAAAGATGAGTGGAATTACATCAGTTTGAAGATGTGTGATTTGGGATGAAAAATCTTTGTATTGTGCTACCTTAACAAGAAGTTGAAAACTGTATGGAACGAAGTATTATTTCTAATTTTCATGTTCATTTTGACAATATTTTTCAGTGCAATCATAACTGATCGTTTTAACAGTTTTTGTAGTGGCCATTTTTGAAATATTTGAAATTTTTCCTTTCAAACTTTTTTTCATGTAATGATGAATTTAGTTATATATAAATGAAATTTAAAGGTTATGAACTTAGCATCTTCTTTGCTTGATTCAAACTTGACTGTTTCTTTGGTATCTTTCGTCCCTCTTTTAATAAAATCAAAAGTAAAAAAAATCGTCGAATAAGCAATGGTTGTTTTCTATTTGTTGTAAAAAAAAAAATCCCCGAGTTTTGAATGTTCTATTGGTATTTTTGAATATCAGGCAAAACATATTAATAACATTCAATAGACTCGCAAAGTTTAATGAAGAATTAAACTTTCAAATTTAAATCAAGGGCTCTACCAATAATGTAGAAATTCTTGGTAAAAAGACATCTGCTGTCATTATGAAGGTTTACTGTTACAGTAGATAAATACCATCAAATATAATATTGATAGGAACTTCGGTACGTCTTAACGTGGTATGGGTGTCTTTAACCATCTTGGATTGTCAAAAACTATATTTATAATTGAATTCGAATCGAATGCGAATCGAATTCGCTAATCCCGTTCACACACTCTTCTTTTTTTAATTCGAATTGATTCGAATTGGCTAATTCGAATTAACTAATTCGCATTAGAAATACGTTTTTAATAATCCGAATAAAAAGTTAACGTCATTAGGATAATAAAGCGAATTTGACGCGCTTTCCAATTCGAATTAGAATTGACGTTAGGACGTTAAACGTTTCGAATGCGAATTAAATTAATTCGAATTAGTTAATGCGAATCGAATTCGAATTACGTGCGAACTCAGCATTAATATTTTTACAAGTGTAGATTATTTTATTTGATTTTTAATGTTTTTAAATTGATATTTTAAGAGGAGGTAAAACTCCAATTGTGCATTTTCTGAAGGAATCTACATGGAATTTTGCTATTTTGTATTTTAGCTGGAAAAAAAACCACGGTGACCTCATCTTTTCTTTTGATATTTTTAAAATCATTTTCTAAAAGCTATCTTCTCATATTTAGTTTTACAGTTCTATCATTTAGTTTAGCTTCTAAACACATAATAATGTTTTTTCCTGTATAATGCATACAAATCTGTCATTTTGTCACAACCTGTAGCTTGAGAAAATGAACGGTGACCTATCATTTTTATTATATTTTTTAAAAACTATTTCAATATATACTACGTTATGGAAAAATATGAACAAATTTGATAATTTTCAATTAAGACTCCTATACCACCTTATGAAGTTTATATATAATTTGTATGACCTAAAACAAACCCGACAGAAAGAGTAAATAGCAGTGAAACAGCAACCCAACTTCTCAAAAACAAAGATGATATCAAGAAGTCAACAACAAATGACATATGCCTATGTAATATGTCAAGCTCTAAATAGTCGCAAGTGTAGTAAATGTTTTCTAATAAAGGATAATTGTCGGTTCACTACTCGATAAAACCATATACATTGTTCATATTATTATAAGTAGGTAAGAAAGTTGTGACAGATTTTTTTTCTATTTTAGATACGTTATTCCAAACTGATGAACTGAAAACATTAGTAGACGGGATAGTAGGTACAGTAGGTACTGATGCAACTGAACAGGCATGTGAAACTGAATGCCACACACTCATCAAAGCAGATCATTTTCTTCAATTCGGATGTCCATTGATCTGTAAAAGGTAAACATATATTGGTTTTATTCTTTTTTAACATTTAAGAGGATTTGTATATTATTATTGAAAGTATGTATTAATATTATATATTTCTCGACACCTCAAGTTTGTCTCGTTTTTGTGAAAAATAAACTAAATTTTGGTGTACTCTTATACATTTCTCTGTCTTTGTCGTTTGATATCAAGAATTTGTTAAACTAGTTCATCGAATGTAGTTATAAGACATAATTTAAAGTATCAAATATAATATACGGCACGTGAAACTGTTTTTGAAACATCAGTTAACCTTCTGGACCAATAGTTTGAATACAAAATACAAACATTTTAATAACAAAATTTGAAACACTGACAGAACAATCAAAATATTTTAAGATTTTAACAACCATCAAAATGTGCTTGCTACTCTTGGACGTTAAGGTTCCCACTGATGTTGGTGAATACACTGTCGCTTAATAGTACCAAAGAATCTGAAAACAACATTCATTTTCCTTTTTCCTAAAATTCAATATAAGTGTTACTTAAAATCAACAGAAGCTCAAGGGAACATATTATAATCCAGATATATTATATGTATACATATTTATTTATCTATATTGTTTATTCAAATTATCTTTTGTTTTATATCAACAGTTTCCAGAGTCTGGTTCACCGATTTGGACATGTAGCAGTTGCCCCAACTACTGTTTAGATACAGAAAAAATAAATCTACAAGATTTACAGTATCTTGGTTTTTGTGAATTATTTAACATAAGTTCATTCATTGTTTTGTGGACTACGTGTTGTTCAATCTTGTGTCATACAACATCTGCCTATATGCTCATGTATACTTAGTGGTTAAGCAACAACAAAAATCCACAAGATTAACTGCACCGTGCTTTTTTGTATGAATTACGTTATCTATAGAAATAAAGAGATATTGTATGATTGCCAATAACACAACTATCCACCAAAGTTCAAATGAATTGGACGCATACCAGAATAGGCAACCGATCGACCATCAACAAAAAATAAACCCAATACAGTATATGTGTGCCTATGACTGTGCGTACATTTTTACTTGATTATTGAAAATAGACGTAGCACTGAATTCAGAAACATACAAATGAACTGTAATTTGAAAAAAAAACATTATCAATGGCCAGAGGCTCAAAACTTGGGATAGGATAAAAAATGCAGCGTGATTGAACACGTTTTATGAGATATCTACCCTCCCTTACACCTCGTTTTATTTCTCCATTCAATTGATTAATTGTCGTATTTGTATTTTTTCTCCTTTTGAAGAGACCATTATCTTTAAACAAGGTGAACAAAATTTATTAAGCTAATTACTATAACATCTGAAAGATATGTTTTGACAAGTAAGAACTGTACATGTTTAGTTCATACGATTCCACAGAAACATATGATATTCTGCAATATCTTTTCCATAGAGAACTTTCAAAAAGAGGATTAATTCTGCCATTATAACCTGTATGATCAGGAGATAGGAGTATTTTATAACGGAACTATTCTCTCAATTATGAATACTATTCAGAATAAAAAATAAGTTCAGTTCAAAGTCGTACCGAAAGTATTAAATGCTTATATTAAATGAAGATGTTCTTTCGATTATGTAATTATAATAAGAAAGACAATAGCAAAAGGATTAAGAAAAGTTTAAATAACACGTAACTTTAAGTCCTTAAGGAAGGAATGTGATACGAACCACTTTTTTTAACATATAACACAATTGCTTGCATGCATCGGATGAAAGGAATAGACTTTATAATATAAAAATAAAATGATGTGGTATGATTGCCAATGAGTTAACATTCCACAAAAGACTAAATGACCCATATATTAATAACTATAGGTCATCGATCGACCTTCAACTATGAAGATAGCCCATATCATAGTACATATTTCAGTTTATTTTAGGAGAGGGTATGTTTACTCTTCCAGAACACCAGCTGACATGAGGCCTTGTTTTAGATTTGTTTAGGGTTGGGATATGATATTAGCTTTTTAAATTTCAACATCTGTGATTCAACCGATAACAGTCTTGTCCATCCTTTTACAAAATGCTTTTCTCTAGGTCAAAATTTCTTTTTCGATGTACGTTTGAGGTTAGTAAATTTCATTGCAAATGTTTACGATTTTAATGATGTCTTACGGTTAGAAAATAATCAATCAACAATCTGCCATTACGTGATGGCTTATCACCTTATGTTTCATATATTCTAGGAGTTAAAGGACTAATGATACATGGGAAGCACGATCTGATCTCTCTTCCTAGATACCAGGCCTTGCGGTCATAAAACTTTCGAGTCAGTTTTTTGTACTCGTACTCGAAAATCAACCAATCAAAATGTTGGATTTCATGTTTCGAACATGATTTTTGTGCTCCATGCACTAAGCAAAGTTTTATGACTTCAACCCCAGATATCAAACTGTTTTTTTTTATTGATGGATATGTTAGTCAGTCTTCAGCTTTTATGAAGTGATTTTTTTGTTGTTGTTTTCTGTTGTTTTTCGATATTTTCCTCGGCATTGTTATTTTCTCTTCCAATGTTGTGTTCTGAATGTGCTGTTGTTGACAAAAGAGACAAATGACTATTAATTGAATTATTACTGTGGGTAAAAAGAAATGAGATTATAAGCAACAAATATAATAAATAACGAATTCAATTAACGGATATTTCTGTTTGTTAAATGAATTGATGAAGATTGTATTGTCAAATAAATAACACAAACTCTATGTTTATACTATGTTAAAGTTGGTCCGAGTACACTTTAAAATTACGACCAGAGTTGACAGTCTTTCAAGTTATACAAACGATAAATATAGAGTTCAACAAATAAATTAAAAAAAAAAACGAAATCAACCTTGATATTGTGTTGCTTCAAGTAAATTTTATACTTAATTGATTAAGATGAGAGGCAGTTTGAATTCACATTAAACGAATTTGGCAACATGTAAATAATACTTTCATGTGAAATATAACATTCAATCATTTATAATTTACGTAGTTTAAATACTGTCTTAGTTATAACTATGAGCGGTCCGAATTGACTTATGAGCCCGTCCGAGTTGACTCGGAGTCAAGAGTCGAATTTTTTTTTTACAAAAATACTGAACTCCGAGGAAAATTCAATCGTTAATTCCCCAATCAAATGGCAAAATCAAATGACAAATCAAATCGAAACGAGTCGTTATATTAAATCAGTTTACTATATGTACAGAGAAATGGGGAAGAGGTTACCATCGTCACCTACTGGAAATTATTCCAAATCTTCAGCTTGTGCTGAAACTTTATTTAAATCCTCCAGGCAAAGTTTATCTAAGATTTGGCCGTTATATTTATTTCATTTTGGATTTATTAGCCCTCACCTATCGTTTGTTTGGCAAAACAAAGTAATTTTGCAAGCATTTTGTTCACATTGGTGGGTTTTTGTTTTGCGTGGTTGGTCTATTTGGACGAATCATATTCTATAAAGTTCAAAAGAAATTTAGATATTTTTACAAAAAGTTCTCTTTTAATCATATTTATATGCAATGCAGTTACTAACTTTTTACCACCCTTGTATTTTGTTTGTCGTCATTGTTTTCGTTTTTTCTCCATCCCTCTCAAAACTAATTAAATATTAAGATAAATAATGTAAGAACCTTCATGTGCATCTATATTAATAAAAGTATTTTTTGAAATCACATGATATTGATGCACTTGTTTTGTTGTTAAGAAGCTGTTGAAAAAAGAGGGGCGAAAGATACCATGGGAACAGTCAAACAAAAGTATAATCTTTAACAGCAATGCCCTGAATAACTTTATTTTGAATTATTGTTACGGGACGGGTGTGTTTGTCCCATATATAAGTAACAGAATTTACAAATGTTTGCTGGTGACTATACTTTTTGCAAAACAATAACTATGTGTATGTCAACCCTGGTGTCGAGTTAAAAACTCCTTAATACTGGTCGCGTAGTTGGAAAAATGATCACAGCAGTGATAGCGTAGCAGGCAAAATAGCTGAGGCACTGGTTAAAATAGATTTGCTCAGAAACTCACATAAAACCCACCCGACCACTTAAGTTATAAAATATACAGGACCCCTTTATCATACGTCAATCGTCTGTCAACATCGTAGTTAACGTACTAAAACATCTAGGTCAAACATGGTTTGGTCCATTTATTCAACGGGAATGCATACAATAGTATAGGTACATGTGTTTTATGGGTTGCATCGACTGCTGCACCTTCTTTTGCTTTGGCAAGTTTCCTTGGTATCAGGAATGATCGCCCTGGTAACGGGCCTCATTCTGCTTGAAGACTGTTGTGCACCTGTTTTTATACTTCTGTCCCACCTATGGTGATGTCGGGCAAATTACGTAATGCTGACAGGATGCTGATCTCAGGTCATTAGGTCACTGACGTCAGTAAATCTAGTGATACTAATGGCGGCGATTGTGCATGTTGACATTCTGTCGAGTCGGGGTTAATCTAAGCTTACTTTAAGCATGTATGGGCCTCAGTTACAAAATTCAGGTCTTACGTAAATAAAATAGAAAGGTGATAAAGCGGAAACGTCTGAAATAAGGGAAAACAGAAGGTTGGAACAGTCGTTAAGTAACTGTGAAGAAGAACTATATAATCATGAATCCCAGAGACCTATTTTACATTATTTATATACAACTACAATAACATGTATCTAATGTTCATCAAATGTCTCTGTATACGCGTTTTCTAACAGTAAACGACGAGCGTGAAAAAAGAAGCGAGTGTTTTATAAGTAGCTCAAACCTACAGCTACCCCCTAAACCGTAACAATATGTCTCTTTTATTAGTTGCTGATGTTTTACGTGTCCAAAGAGGTGAACTAATCTCTGTAAGGTAGAGGAAAAGTTTAATCTTTGAAAACAATGCACTGAATCACATTATTTTGAAATTATTTGAAAACACAACATGCGCGCGAAATCTTTTGAAAACATCCCTTTAGGCCAAAATCTTTAAAAAAAATTACACACAAATTTTAATAGCGAAATGAAATTGGAAACCTGTCAGATGCCGAATAGAACAGTCAAACATTTGTAAGACGAAAATCTGAAATGTTTTAAAATAACATATAAGCAGGATAACATGAGCAAACAATTTTGAAGAACGCAAAAAACAAAAATAACGACACATTGTTCAAATAGATTTTGTACAGACATACACTTTTGTTATTATTATTATATGCGCCTATTCTAGCCTCATATGCCTATCTAGACCATATGTCGTAAAAGTAAAATATACAATAAAAGCCATGCACTGTACAGCTATCAAAATGACAACTTTTCTTGATATTGACAGCATACAATTTTAAAAAGAAACACCAATATGTGCTTGGTACTACAGGACGCTAGCTGAGGAACCCACAGCTGTGTGCATTCGATGACACTGTTGATGGAGTTTTTATCCACCGTGGATATCACCAGTCCTATAGTCAGCCAATCTGTGTTAACATGGACTATCATTGATATGGTCACACTTATAAATTGTGTGTTTACAAAACTTTGCATTTATGAAATACTAAGGAATTTCTTCCTTAGGAATAGATTACCTTAGCTATATTTGGTAAACCTTTTAGGAATTGCTGTTCCTAAATGCTCTATACATTTATATTTTCTATTAAAGTATCTTTTATCTTATATTAACAGTTTACAGAATCTGGTTCACCGATTTGGACATGCAACAACAGCCCAAATTGCTTAGATTCAGAAAATAAATTTACAAGATTTACAGCATCTTGTTTTTTATCAATTATTTTACATAAGTTAAACTAGTGTTATATGGACAACGTGTCGCAACATCAGTCCCCAACCAATGTATATGTAGTTCTAAAGCAACAGCAAATAAATTAACAAGAATAACAGCACCATGCTTTATAAATTATTCTATATTATAGAAACAGAGATGTGGTATGATTACCAATGATACAACTATCAACCAAAGTGGATGCATGCACTACTAGGCAACCATATGGACTTTTTGGTGTGGCCTACGTGTTGCTTAATTTTTTGTCCAGCAAAATCAGCACATATGCCAATGTCTACCTAATTGAAAAGCAACAAAACAAAATCAATCAACAAGATTAACTGCAACAGGTTTTTTCTATAAATTATTTTATACTGTAAAAAAGGAGATGTGGTATGATTGCCGAAAAGACTTTTATCAACATAAGTGAAAGTGAAAGCATGCCATTATAGGCAACCGTACAGATCTAAACAATAAGACATCCCGTATAGTTGGCTGAGAGAACTCTCAGGTATGTCCTTAGTGGCCTTGTGTTTTGGGAATGCATAAGTACCCTGTCGCGTCCAATCTGTGATTTTGTTAACTGTATTTCGGTTTTTAAGTAAACGAGTGCTTATTATCTTTGCTGAGTGTATTGATTGTTGCCAATCTTTATTTTAAAACAATATATTTTGTCTCTAGATTTTCAATTGTATCAGTTTTTCTAAATTAAATAATAACTAAAACACTATTTACGGTATCAGAAATTATTATTATTAATAATTATGAATACAAAGAAATCAAGTACAATATTTTTAAACGGTTGTATGTAATTTTGAGTATGTATTATTTACCTCTTTGATTCTTTAAAGATCAGTTCAAATTCAATCATAATCATGTTTGCAACGGGAAGTCCCCTTTATATATGCCGACTTCTGCTCTTTCTTCCGTTTCCTCCATTTTTTTGTGTTTTGAGTTACCTATTTTACATTCTCAAGTTCTTTCTTAGTTTTGTCTAAATCTGTTTTACGGACACTATCTTTCAGTTGACTCATTTTTTTCTCCTGATAGAACATGTTTCCGTCTTTTTCTATAACTGGAACATTTTCATTTTTGTCTGTTACTGGAACATAAACAATTTCTTTTATACCATTGACATTTTCTTCTGTAACATTTATGTTTTCTTCTGTAACATTACATTTCAGGCAACGTTTGCACATCGACCTTGTCCATATGTGTACCCTTATAACTTACACTTGTAAAACGTTTAATCCCGCTGCAAATGTTTGCACCTGTCAGGAATCTGATGTACAGTAGTTGTCGTTTGTTTATGTAAATTATACGTGTTTCTCGTATCTCGATTTTTTATAAAGATTAGACTGTTGGTTTTCCCCTTTTGAATGGTTTTACACTAGTAATTTTAGGGCCCTTTATAGCTTGTTGTTCGGTGTGAGCCAAGGCTCCGTGTTGAAGGCCGTACCTTGATCTATACGGGTTTACTTTTATACATTGTTATTTGGATATGGAGTTGTCTCATTTGCACTCATACCACATCTTCCTATATCTACTTGTAATACTTCCTATATATAAATGCATGTCCTGTGTACTTGCTACCATGGATTTTCTGTAATCTGCCATTACCGGCTCTTCCATTGAATCTCTGGTTGACAGACACTCACGTCTAACCGCTCCTTTGTAAATGATCGTTATATCCTCAGGATGTTCTGTTTTATTTTGACCGAATCCGTACAGAGATTCCATATGAGAGTTATTTCCCCTTTTTATTTGATATAAGTGAAATGTAATTTTAACTGGAAAACCATAAGTGATAGAGGCCTGGGGTCTTTTGATTTGAGGTTCTTGGTCCAAAAAATTTTAAATGAGGTCATAGTCAAAGGTCAAGGTCATGTTCAAAATTTTGATTTTATCTTGTTATCTCTTACTTTCAGAAATCATATAAGAGATCGACAAAATATTTCCACACAATTGTTAGTTGCGACATGTCGTAACACATAAATTTTAGTTGAAAGGTTACGTAGATATACGATGCAAGTTTTCCCCCTTTTATACCTAATATTAGTCGCATGGTAATATAACACATTAACAATATAAAGTAGAAGCCTAGAGTATTTTGATTTGAGGTTCTTGATTGATGACCTTGAAATTGAGCTCAAGGTCATAGATAAATTTAGCGTTCTAGATTTTGATTTTTGCGTTTACCTGTATACATGATAAAGCCATGGGACTTTTTGCAGTAGGTTGCAAGCAACGTGACCTTGAAAAAGCCAACCGGAAGTGATCTTTTTTAAACCGGAAGTGGCTATTTTTTTTACTAAAACAATTTAAAAGTATATAGGACCATATATTTTTGGAATCAGTGTCAAGTAAACTATCAAACAATACCGGAAGTAACATCTTTTAAACCGGAAGTAAAAAAGTATCTGCCTTATTTATATCTTTTCGTATAAAAAGCCTACATTTTCGGAATCAGCGTACAATAAGCTGTCATTTGACGCTGACATTGACATTTAAAACCAAATTTTAATATTTTCATATCAAAATAGATTCTAACTGGTGGAAAGACAATTGGTTTTTAATTTTAAATTGAATTTTTGTCAAAGATCAAATTCATTTTTTCAGTGTACTGTTCACTTGAGTTTATTTGTCTTTTGATTATGTTAAACCATTTCAATTGGTATTATATATATAGTGTATCTTTCAATGTGATGTTGCACTATTGTTTCGGGAAGGGGTGAAAGTTGGTACCTATTAAAACGTTCAAAACCGCTGCATTTGTTTGCACCTGTCCTAAGTCAGGTACATGAGGTTCAGAAGTTATCGTTTGTTTATGTGGTCCATAAATGGCTTTGTTTCTCGTTCTTTTTATGAATTAGACCGTTAGTTTACCCGTTTGAATGGTTTTACAATAGTCATGTTTTGGGCCCATTGCATATTACTGTTCGGTGTAAGCCAAGGCTCCATGTGGAAGACCGTACTTTGACCTATTATGGTTTTTCTTTTACAAATTGTGACTTTGATGAAGAGTTGTCTCATTGGCACTCTTACCACATCTTCATATATCTATTAAATATGTAAAGTTGTCAAATATTGGGGTTATATGGAGTATTGAATTTTACCGTATATTTCTTATGCGATGAAGTCTGGGGTCAAATGACATATTTACGTTAACTCGTTTTTCTTGCCGAATAAATCTACAAATAATAATGTTAAGACAATTCTTACCTTTTGCAAACTAGTAAGAATCTCAATTATAGAAGATGATCTTATTTAATGTGTGGCATTCAGCTTTGCATCGCGACTAGTTACATTTCATAAATTATTTTGAGATTGTTTCATTTGTTTTCCAGTATGGAAGATAGTCTTGTCTGTTTTCTGATTCATAGTTCGATAGTTAAGATTTATGTAAAAAGGAAAACATAGATTCCATCGCATAGAGAATGGGCTAAGCTGTGCTCAACAAATTGATTAAAAAAGTATGAAAACCACCTAAAAATTGCATGCGTCCGAAGGTACCTTAATCAGGAATATTCAAAGACGAAAACGTGTGTATTTGAAGGCTTGTGATGTATAAGAATCGACATAGTTGTTTATCATTGATGAAGATGTATTTGAATACTTTTGCAAGGCATCTAATCGTCTTCGATATGCTGTTGAAACTAACAAATGAAGCGTATAACTCCAATTAGGTGTCCTGTGTGATAAACAACGATCAGCTGAACAGTCGTTTATGGAAAGTAGAAATGGTGAATCTCTATATATGCGTTAATTTAAAACTGAAACACAGCGGTCTTGATTATGCCCCCAAAAAAGAACAAAAAACCAATCAACGACATTGTTAATATCTGCTATATTTTCTCGTTTTCATTTGATAAGCGAACAAGATTTTCACGAAGAAAGCAAAATATACTGTGCTTTGGTCTCTCATTTGTCCTCCATTATGTTATCGTGTAGCTTGTGGCACAATTATGTAGTTGCTTTCCATTGGTTTTTCTACTACGTTGTATTTTCTTTTGAAGCACCGATATTTGACAAATAGTTTAACCGGGCTACATTACAAACTAAAAACAAACAATTTTATTCAGTAGAACCTATGCTATACAATTATCTCGACATTATTCGTAACCCAAAAATTATTTGTATCCAGTAATTTTCCTACTTTTATCTAGTCTATATAAACTTGTTACCTCATTGTAATACAAATTATTATAGGATTACACGCCTTTTTAAAGGAATTTATTGGTGTATTAACTCGACCAATTCACTCACAAACAAATACAAGTCCGACTTTTATGATCTGTTTGTGAGTGACTTGGTCCAGTTTATACACCAATAAATCCCTTTAAAAAGGCGTTTAATCCTTATAATTCTTTAAAATTGGAAATAGGGAAAATATGTTTTCACACTCGTAACCTCTATCCAACGTAAGTTGTATATTTTTCACATTGAATAGGCCTGGCGCATGAATTTATTTGTTGGCTCACGCCAAAATATGTACTCCTTGAAATTCGCAATCTGATAAAAATAAACTATAAAAATTTGTATTAGCATTCAAACGAATCTTTTTGTTTTTGTTATTTTATTTAACGATTAACGTACAGTGAAATCAATTTTGTTAACGTCTGTGTTATTATCACCGCCATCTTGTTTACATTGGTTACGAAAAGAAGTTCGATCAACGTCGTCTATCGCAAAATAACCAACGTCAAGATCAACTACCGGAAGTCCTCTCGACCAATCATATCAACGTATTCCCTAATATGCAAACCATATAAGTTTTATTGTACCAAAGCAGACGCATCGTTTTGCGGTTGTTTGTCTATTATTTAACCTGTCCAAATTTGAACTCCAGTAATGGGCGCACAGCTTGTAGATGGAACCAGAAGCATATCTTTAGAATATATTGGTTGTGCGTCTTAATTTAACGGATATCAATGACGACAATTTATTATCATAGTGCAAGTCATTAAAAACATTCTAGTCCTATAACATTGATGCAAAATCCTTGAATATTTTTGAGTTTCTTGGGGCAATATTCTCGAATATAACTGATGTTAGATAATTTGGAGCAGAAAGGAATATTAGTTTTCGATGATTATATGCATAGGAATGCGAATTACAGATATTTAAAACAAACCTAAGAATCTTTAATGTAACGAAACAAAACAAAGTTAGAAGTTTAAAAAAAGAGTGAACATGGGATAATAGAAATGCCCTTTACGCTTATAGTATAAAGGAATTCTTACAAATATAACGGATTCTACTGTTATAGTAGCCTTTCAAACGGTTCATTATTGTTAGTGGATAAACTAACGAATCAATTAGGAAACTTCATTGGCCTACATTTGATAGTACAAAAGGATACAAATGACAGATATAGTTGAGTTTGATGTCGAATCAAAATGAGACCATGAGAACAAATTCGACTTGAGCAACAACAATAGCGGAAGTAACAGACATTGTAGGAACAAAGATGCGAAGATGATGTGGCCGCAATACACCGCGAAATAATATTCATCTAGACTCTATGGATCAGCAATTCAATATTCGTTATTGCGAACATGCTATTTCATTAATAAGGACTTTGGGTCTGACACCCAACACATGTATGTCCAAAGTCAGTGGATGTCAAAGTCATACTAGTATTGTAATTGTTTGTTGTAATTTTTAAATTTGCTTGTGTCAACGTTATGCTGTCAGAAACGGTTTAAGTTTTAAACATTTCAACAATTAACTCCGATCGCAGAAAAAAACATTTTGGCCAGATTACTATTAGTTAGTCTTTCGTCATGATGAACCAAAATTCAAGCTAAAATTGAGAATATAAATGATTGAGAGTAAAACTCGTAAAGTGTCATAGAGACAACTATCCGACTAAAAAAACAACCAGTGGTGGGCTTCAGCTGGCACTCTAAGCAAAAAATGTGTTTTAGTTCAGCGAAAATACGCCACACTTTACTCCGAAGCATACATATGAACCAACATTAGAATAAATAATTATATGAACCTTTTTGTCTGATTTGTTGTGTTGTAGGTTTAAAAGCAAAAGCATATTTCACTGAGGAAAGAAAAGAAAGAAAAAAAAACACGCCATGACTATTACATGCTTACAGCTAATGTCGCAATGTGGAATGTCTGTATGATTATTAGTTATCACATTTTTAAGTACAAACGTGCTATAAAGGTTATCAATACAAAGAGGTTTGTAATACTATAAAAGATAAAGCGTGCGTTTATACTGTCTCACACTACATTCCATTGCAAGCAGGTAAGACATATTTATAAGTATTGTCAATACTATGAATAAATATCTCATGTCTTTAATTGGTACATTTACCAAAATATTGTGTTCATCATTTGAAGAATAGATCGTCATTAATGTTTTACTTATATACAATCTTTTCGATGTCTTTGCACTTAATGACTATTTTTGGATAAGGTCCGACTATATAGGATTATAATTCATAAACAATATTCCATATTGTAGTCTTTCTTTGTTATGTATCTATTCGCTTAAAACCGTTTTGGTCAAGAATATATAGATATCAGAGAAATAAGGTAGGTTCTTGGGGATTGTCATTCCCATCGAAATATTTCAAACCGATCTAAAACAAAATTCCTACAGTCTGCAGTTCCCATTACTTGCTATATCAAAAGGAGTGCAAATAAATTCATCATAGAGACCAGGAATGAAAATTTGTGTGTACGCAAGACACGCGTTTTGTCTTCTAAAGACTCACCACTGACGCTCGAATTAAAAAAAAAAGAAGGTTAAAAGGTCAGATAAAGGACGAAGTTGAAGAGCACAGAGGACCAATTCCTCAAAGTGTTGCCAAATACAGCTATGGTAATCTATTCGTGATGTAGAAAAGCCTTAGTATTTTAAAAATTCAATGTTTTATAAACAGTAAATTTATAATTATGACAATATCAATGATAATTCAGGTCAACACAGAAGTGCTGACTACTAGGCTGGTGCTACCTTCGGGGAATAAAAACTCCCCTAGCAGTGACATCGACCCAGTGGTTGTAAATTAACTCACCATATATACCAGGAACAACAGACGCGCGTTTTATATTAATTCTGTTTATCGCTATAATTATTTACCGAAACATTCTCTGGTGAACACTTGATCTATAGGTTGCGTTTCTGTAAATATTGACAATGTAATTTCCCATAGGAACTCCTTTGACGGCTAAAACTGTACCACTTTTACTATGAAGTTTTGAAAAAAATCTTATCCTAGAATTGAAAGTTCATATGCACTACAATTTTTTTCAAAGGCCAAAATAGGGCTGTGCGGCATATTTTCAACGTTTATATGCCCTGAATTTCTCAATGTTTAAACTTACAATAATTTTCTTAACTACTCCTACCTCGAATGAAGGGTTACCCCAGATTTCAATATAAACAATATGCACATGTATATTTACTGGTAACATTCCCAAGTTATGCCTCTTTGAGATGGAACACAGAGAGCATAACTGGGAACCAGTATGTAAACAAAATTAATTTTCTATGAATATTAAAGATCTCACAAAAAGAGGCGTGGTTTGAGAAACAGCTGTATTTACAAAGTGCAACCTATAGGGTCATTACAGGAAACTTGCAAATCCTTGGGCAACTTTTCATTTAGTTCCAATAGACCTAACATTTCTGGATTATATGCTGTATTTGGTTTGACTTTAAAGTAGTTATCATTTATTCAAACTATTTTTTCTACTTTCAGTTTAAACCTTGAAGATGAAACTTGCTTTAGCTTTATTGGTATTGTTACCAGTAGTGTTTTCTACACCACAGAAAAGACTTATTTTTGGTAAGTGGTCACAGGGCAGTGTTTTCTTCTTTAAGAAACTCAGTTTTCAACTTCTTTAGGTAGAGCTGACCTTAGAAATAAATGGCTCTATTGTATGTCCTGTTGCTCGTAAAGGTTTTCAACTGTTTCCGTTTTTATGCGCATCTTTGATCGTTCCTGACGGATGTTAATCCAGAAAAACGCCTCTGATGAATGAACTTTATAAAAAAAAGAATAAGTTTAACTTACCGAAGTGGACAACTCAGTAATTACTTTTTATTGTGTACTATTGTATGACGAAACGGGTAATAACTTTGTTGTTTTTGGTAGTATTAAGCCTTGACAATTGAGTGAGTGACAGTATTTTACCAGTTAGTTATAGTTTTGAAGCTATTGTATAAGTTTGTTCCAAAGATTTTGAAAGGTATATTATAGTATTAAGTTTGTTATTTATCTGATCTGACTATTTTTTTTCATATGCTGGATTGGAATGTTATTCAAATTATATCATTATTCCCTGAGTGTGCTGAAGTGAAATATCATTAAACTATAATATGTTTTAAATATCGATACTTATTGTACACAACGAGATATAATGAGTATAAAATCTAACTTAACAAGAAGTTGAAAACTGTATGGAATGAAGTATTATTTCTAATTTTCATGTTTGTTTTGACAATATTTTTTTAGTGCAATCATAACTGATCGTTTTAACAGTTTTTATAGTGGACATTTTTGAAATATTTGAAATTTTTCTTTTCATACTTTTTTTTTTTATTAAAACTGTATATCATGTAATGATGAATTTAGTTATATATTAATGCAATTGTAAAGGTTACGAACTTAGCATCTTTTTTGCTTATTTCAAACTTGACTGTCCCTTTGGTATCTTTCGTCCCCCTTTTAATAAAATCAAAATTGAAAAATCGTCGAATAAGCAATGGTTGTTTTCTATTTGTTGTAAAAAAACATTCCAGAGTTTTGAATGTTCTTTTGGTGTTTTTGAATATCAGGCAAAACATATTAATAGCATTCAAAAGACTCGCAAAGTCTAATGAAGAATTAAACTTTCAAATTTAAATTAAGGGCTCTACCAATAATGTAGAAATTCTTGGGAAAAAGACATCTGCTGTCCTTATGAAGGTTTACTGTTACAGTAGCTGAATACCATCAAATATAATATTGATAGGCACTTTTGTACGTCTTAACGTGGTATGGGTGTCTTTCGCCATCTTGGATTGTCAAAAACAGAGAATCTAAGGTCAAGATTTTCAATCAAATTAGCAAAATGTGATATAGAAATGAAAATAACAGATGTGATTTGCATGTAGAAGAACATATTTATAAGATTATAACTTCTAAATTTTAATATTTTTCCAAATGTAGATTTTTTTTTTTTTGATTTTTAATGTTTTTAAATTGAAATTTTAAGAGGAGGTAACTCTCCAATTGTGCATTTTCTGAAGGAATCTTCATAAAATTTTGCTATTTTGTATTTTAGCCGGAAAAAACGCACGGTGGCCTTATCTTTTCTTTTGATATTTTTAAATCATTTTCTAAAAGCTATCTTCTCGTATTTAATTTTACAATTCTATCATTTAGTTTAGCTTCTAATAATATGAACAAATTTTATCATTTTCAATTTAGACTCCCATACCACCTTAAGAAGTTTATATATAATTTGTATGACCTAAAAAAAAAGCCGACAGAAAGAGTAAATAACCGTGAAATAGCAACCCAACGTCTCCAAAATAAAGATGATATCTAGAAATCAACAACAAATGACATATGCCTATGTAATTTGGCAAGCCCTAGATATTCGCAAGTCTAGTAAATCTTTTCTAATAAAGAATAAGTGTCGGTTCACGAATCGATAAAAACATATGCATTGTTTATATTATTATAAGCAGGTAAGAAAGTTGTGACAGATTTTTTTCTATTTTAGATACGTTATTCCAAACTGATGAACTGAAAACATTAGTAGACGGGATAGTAGGTACAGTAGGTACTAATGCAACTGAACAGGCATGTGAAAGTGAATGCCACACACTCATCAAAGCAGATCATCTCCTTCAATTCGGATGTCCATTGATTTGTAAAAGGTAAACATATTGGTTTGATTCTTTTTTAACATTTAAGAGGATTTGTATGTTATCATTGAAAGTATGTATTAATATTATATATTTTTCGACACCTCAAGTTTGTAATGCAACTGAGTGTATCGTTTTTGTGAAAAATAAAATAAATTTTGGTGTACTCTTATACATTTCTCTGTCTTTGTCGTTTGATATCAAGAATTTGTTAAACTATTCAAATAAACTCATCATAGATAGCAGGACTAAATTTAGCATATACGCCAGACGCGCGTTTCGTCTACAAAAGACTCATCAGTGACGCTCGAATCCAAAAAAGTTAAAAAGTCCAAATAAAGTACGAATTTGAAGAGCACTGAGAACCAAAATTCCTAAAAGTTTTGCCAAATACAGCTAAGGTAATATATGCCTGAGGTAGAAAAGCCTTAGTATTTCAAAAAATTCAAAATTATGTAAACAGTAAATTTATAAATGTAACCATATCAATGACAATTCATATCAGCACAAAAAGTGCTGACTACTGGGTTTGTGATACCCTCGGGGAAATAAATCTCCACCAGCAGTGGCATCGACCCAGTGGTAATAAATAAACTCATCATAGATACCAGGACTAAATTTAATATATACGCCAGACGCGCGTTTCGTCAACAAAAAAACATTCTGTTCATCGAATGTAGTTATAAGACATATTTTAAAGTAACAAATCTAATAAACGGCACGTGAAACTGATTTTGAAACATCAGTTAACCTTCTTGACCAATAGGTTGAATAGAAAATACAAACATTTTAATAACAACATTTGAAACACTGACAGAAAAATCAAAATATTTTAAGATTTTAACAACAATCAAAATGTGATTGCTACTCTTGGACGTTAAGGTTCCCACTGATGTTGCTGAATATACTGTCGCTTAATAGTAGAAAAGAATCTGAAAACAACATTCATTTTCCCTTTTCCTAAAATTCAATATGAGTGTTACTTAAAATCAACAGTAGTTCAAGGGAACATATTATAATCCAGATATATTATATGTATACATATTTATTTATCTATATTGTTTATTCAAATTATCTTTTATTTTATATCAACAGTTTCCAAAGTCTGGTTCACCGATTTGGACATGTAGCAGTTGCTACTGTTTAGATACAGAAAAAATAAATCTACAAGATTTACAGTATCTTTGTTTTTGTGAATTATTTAACATAAGTTCATCCATTGTTTTGTGGACTACGTGTTTTCAATATTTTGCCATACAACATCTGCCTATATGCCCATGTATACTTAGTGGTTAAGCAACAACAACAAATCCACAAGATTAACTGCACCGTGCTTTGAATTACGTTATCTTTAGAAATAAAGATATATTGCATGATTGCCAATAAGACAACTATCCACCAAAGTTCAAATGAATTGGACGCATACCAGAATAGGCAACCGATCGACCATCAACAAAAAATAAACCCATTACAGTATATGTGGGCCTATGACTGTGCATACTTTCTGATCTGTCCACAGAGAAAATCCCACGCCCGGAGACTGGTTCAGCTAGATCCTAGACAAACATTTGTACTTTATTATTGAAAATAGACGTAGCACTGAACTCAGAAACATACAAATGAACTGTAATTTGAAAAAAAACTATACAAGATTATCAAAGGCCAGAGGCTCCTGACTTGGGATAGGATAAAAATTGCAGCGGGATTGAACACGTTTTATGAGATATCTACCCTCCCTTATACCTCGGTTTATTTCTCCATTCAATTGATTAATTGTCTTATTTGTATTTTTCTCCTTTTGAAGAGAGATTATCTTTAAACAAGGTGAACAAAATTAATTAAGCTAATTACTATTACAACTGAAAGATATGTTTTGACAAGTAAGAACTGTACATGTTTAGTTCATAAGATTCCACATAAACATATGATATTCTGCAATATCTTTTTCACAGAGAACTTTCAAAAAGAGGATTAATTCTGCCATTATAACCTGTATGATCAGGAGATAGGAGTATTTTATAACGGAATTATTCTCTTAACTATGAATACTTTTCAGATTAAAAAATAAGTTCAGTTCAAAGTCGTACCGAAAGTATTAAATACTTATATTAAATGAAGATTTTCTTTCGATTATGTAATTATAATAATAAAGACAATAGCAAAAGGATTAAGAAAAGTTTAAATCACACGTAACTTCAAGTCCTTAAGGAAGGAATGTGATACGAACAACAAGCATAAAATTTATTTTACAATATACAACAACAAATAATTTGCTAAAAAATTCATTTGATGACAACTGATCACTGACGGGCAAACAAATGGTCAGTGTAAAACAATTTCTAGCTACTAAACAGATCCATGATAGATCAATGGATAAAATTTGAATGAATAACTGCCAAAATTGGTCTTTTTGTTAAATCTCCATCAAATGCTTACTTGCCATGACAATACTATGCAGTAGGTGGTTTTTTTTTTATTTGTTTTTTTTTTTATCTTTTTTTAACATATAATACAATTGCTTGCATGCATCGGATGAAAGGAATAGACTTTATAATATAAAAATAAAATGATGTGGTATGATTGCCAATGAGTTAACATTACCCAAAAGACTAAATGACCCATATATTAATAACTATAGGTCATCGATCGACCTTCAACTATGAAGATATCCCATACCGTAGAACATATTTCAGTTTATTTTAGGAGAGGGTATGTTTACTCTTCCAGAACACCAGCTGACATGAGGCCTTGTTTTAGCTTTGCTTAGGGTTGGGATATGATATTAGCTTTTTAAATTTCAACATCTGTGATTCAACCGATAACAGTCTTGTCCATCCTTTTACAAAATGCTTTTCTCTAGTTCAAAATTTCTTTTTCGATGTACGTTTGAGGTTAGTATATTTCATTGCAAATGTTTACGATTTTAATGATGTCTTACGGTTAGAAAGTAATCAATCAGCAATCCGCTATTACGTCATGGCATATCACCTTATGTTTCATACATTCTAGGAGTTAAAGGACTAATGATACATGGGAAGCACGATCTGATCACTCTTCCTAGATACCAGGCCTTGCGGTCATAAAACTTTCGAGTCAGTTTTTTGTACTCGTACTCGAAAATCAACCAATCAAAATGTTGGATTTCATGTTTCGAACATGATTTTTGTGCTCCAAGCACTAAGCAAAGTTTTATGACTTCAACCCCAGATATCAAACTGGTTTTTTTATTGATGGATATGTTAGTCAGTCTTAAGCTTTTATGAAGTGATTTTTTTGTTGTTGTCTTTTGTTGTTTTTCGAAATTTTCCTCGGCATTGTCATTTTCTCTTCCAAAGTTGTGTTCTGAATGTGCTGTTGTTGACGAAAGAGACAAATGACTATTAATAAAATTATTACTGTGGGTAGAAGGAAATGAGATTATAAGCAACAAATATAATAAATAACGAATTCAATTAACGGATATTTCTGTTTGTTAAATGAATTGATGAAGATTGTATTCAAAATATAAAATCATTATGATGCAGTAGAATTTAAATTAGCATTAAAGAAATTAGTGTACAGCTCTTCCTCTGCAAATCCAATAACGTAGAAATGATACATTGTCAAATAAATAACACAAACTCTATGTTTATACAATGTTAAAGTTGGTCCGAGTACACTTTAAAATTACGACCAGAGTTGACAGTCTTTCAAGTTATACAAACGATAAATATAGAGTTCAACAAATAAATTTAAGAAAAAACGAAATCAACCTTGACATTGTGTTGCTTAGAGTAAATTTTATACTTATTTGATTAAGATGAGTGGCAATTTGAATTCACATTAAACGAATTTGGCAACATGTAAATAATACTTTCATGTGAAATATAACATTTAATCATTTATAATTTACGTAGTTTAAATACTGTCTTAGTTATAACTATGAGCGGTCCGAGTTGACTTATAAGCCCGTCCGAGTTGACTCGGAGACAAGAGTCGAATTTTTTTTTACAAAAATACTGAACTCCGAGGAAAATTCAATCGTTAATTCCCTAATCAAATGGCAAAATCAAATGACAAAACAAATCGAAACGAGTCGTTATATTAAATCAGTTTACTATATGTACAGAGGAATGGGGTAGAGGTTACCATTGTCACCTACTGGAAATTATTCCAAATCTTTATACATGGTTTAGTCCATTTATTCAACGGGAATGCATCAGTTTACTATATGTACAGAGGAATGGGGTAGAGGTTACCATTGTCACCTACTGGAAATTATTCCAAATCTTTATACATGGTTTAGTCCATTTATTCAACGGGAATGCATACAATAGTATAGGTACATGTGTTTTACGGGTTGCATCGACTGCTGCACTTTCTTTTGCTTTGGCAAGTTTCCTTGGTATCGGTAACGGGCCTCAGTCTGCTTGAAGACTGTTGTGCACTCGTTTTTATACTTCTGTCCCACCTATGGTGATGTCGGGCAAATTACGTAATGCTGATAGGATGCTGATCTCAGGTCATTAGGTCACTGACGTCAGTAAATCTAGTGATACTAATGGCGGCGATTGTGCATGTTGACATTCTGTCGGGGTTAATCTAAGCTTACTTTAAGCATGTATGGGCCCCAGTTACAAAAGTCAGGTCTTACGTAAATAAAATAGAAAGGTGATCAAGCGGAAACGTCTGAAATAAGGGAAAACAGAAGGTTGGAACAGTCGTTAAGTAACTGTGATGAAGAACTATATAATCATTAATCCCAGAGACCTATTTTACATTATTTATATACAACTACAATAACATGTATCTAATGTTCATCAAATGTCTCTGTATACGCGTTTTCTAACAGTAAACGACGAGCGTGATAAAAGAAGCGAGTGTTTTATAAGTAGCTCAAACCTACAGCTACCCCCTAAACCGTAACAATATGTCTCTTTGATTAGTTGCTGATGTTTTACGTGTCCAAAGAGATGAACTAATCTCTGTAAGGTTGAGGAAAAGTTTAATCTTTGAAAACAATGCACTGAATCACATTATTTTGAAATAATTTGAAAAGACGACATGCGCGCGAAATCTTTTGAAAACATCCCTTTAGGCCAAAATCTTTAAAAAAAAATTACACACAAATTTTAATAGCGAAATGAAATTGGAAACCTGTCAGATGCCGAATAGAACAGTCAAACATTTGTAAGACGAAAATCTGAAATGTTAATAACATATAAGCAAGATAACATGAGCAAACAATTTTGAAGAACGCAAAAAAACAAAAATAACGACACATTGTTCAAATAGATTTGGTACAGACATACACTTTTGCTATTATTATTATATGCGCCCATTCTAGCCTCATATGCCTATCTAGACCATATGTCGTAAAAGTAAAATTTACAATAAAAGCCATGCACTGAACAGTTATCAAAATGACCACTTTTCTTGATATTGACAGCATACAATTTTAGAAAGAAACACCAAAATGTGCTTGGTACTACAGGACGCTAGCTGAGGAACCCACAGCTGTGTGCATTCGATGGCACTGTTGATGGAGTTTTTATCCACCGTTGATATCACCAGTCCTATAGTCAGCCAATCTGTGTTAACATGAACTATCATTGATATGGTCACACTTATAAATTGTTTGTTTACAAAACTTTGCATTTATGAAATACTAAGGAATTTCTTCCTTAGGAATAGATTACCTTAGCTATATTTGGTAAACCTTTTAGGAATTGCTGTTCCTAAATGCTCTATACATTTATATTTTTTATTAAAGTATCTTTTATCTTATATTAACAGTTTACAGAGTCTGGTTCACCGATTTGGATATGCAACAGCAGCCCAAATTGCTTAGATTCAGAAAATAAATTTACAAGATTTACAGCATCTTGTTTTTTATCAATTATTTTACATAAGTTAAACTAGTGTTATATGGACAACGTGTGGCAACATCAGCTCCCAACCAATGTATATTTAGTTCTAAAGCAACAGCAAATAAATTAACAATAATAACTGCACCATGCTTTATAAATTATTCTATATTATAGAAACAGAGATGTGGTATGATTACCAATGATACAACTATCAACCAAAGTGGATGCATGCACTACTAGGCAACCATATGGACTTTTTGGTGTGGCCTACGTGTTGCTTAATTTTTTGTCCACCAATTCAGCACCTATGCCAATGTCTACCTAATTGAAAAGCAACAAAACAAAATCAATCAACAAGATTAACTGCACCAGGTTTTTTCTATAAATTATTTTATACTATAAAAAAGGAGATGTGGTATGATTGCCGAAAAAACTTTTATCAACATAAGTGAAAGTGAAAGCATGCCATTATAGGCAACCGTACAGATCTAAACAATAAGACATCCCGTATAGTTGGCTGAGAGAACTCTCAGGTATGTCCTTAGTGGCCTTGTGTTTTGGGAATGCATAAGTACCCTGTCGCGTCCAATCTGTGATTTTGTTAACTGTATTTCGGTTTTGAAGTAAACTAGTGCTTATTATCTTTGCTGAGTGTATTGATTGTTGCCAATCTTTATTTTAAAACAATACCTTTTGTCTCTAGATATTCAATAGTCTCAGTTTTTCTAAATTAAATAATAACTAAAACACTATTTACGGTATCAGAAATTATTATTATTAATAATTATGAATACAAAGAAATCAAGTACAATATTTTTAATCGTTTGTATGTAATTTTGAGTAATGTATTATTTACCTCTTTGATTCTTTAAAGATCAGTTCAAATTCAATCATAATCATGTTTTCAACGGGAAGTCCCCTTTATATATGCTGACTTCTGCTCTTTCTTCCGTTTCCTCCATTTTTTTTTGTGTTTTGAGTTACCTATTTTACATTCTCAAGTTCTTTCTTAGTTTTGTCTAAATCTGTTTTACGGACACTATCTTTCAGTTGACTCATTTTTTTTCTCCTGATAGAACATGTTTCCGTCTTTTTCTGTAACTGGAACATTTTCATTTTTGTCTGTTACTGGAACATAAACCATTTCTTTTATAACATTTACATTTTCTTCTGTAACATTTATGTTTTCTTCTGTAACATTTACATTTCAGGCAACGTTTGCACATCGACCTTGTCCATATGTGTACCCTTATAACTTACACTTGTAAAACGTTTAATCCCGCTGCAAATGTTTGCACCTGTCAGGAATCTGATGTACAGTAGTTGTCGTTTGTTTATGTAAATTATACGTGTTTCTCGTATCTCGATTTTTTATAAAGATTAGACCGTTGGTTTTCCCCTTTTAAATGGTTTTACACTAGTAATTTTTTAGGGCCCTTTATAGCTTGTTGTTCGGTGTGAGCCAAGGCTCCGTGTTGAAGGCCGTACCTTGACCTATACGGGTTTACTTTTATAAATTGTTATTTGGATGTGGAGTTGTCTCATTTGCACTCATACCACATCTTCCTATATCTATTTGTAATACTTCCTATATATAAATGCATGTCCTGTGTACTTGCTACCATGGATTTTCTGTAATCTGCCATTACCGGCTCTTCCATTGAATCTCTGGTTGACAGACACTCACTTCTAACCGCTCCTTTGTAAATGATAAGCCCAGAATTGGTGCCCTTTTTTTCCGACTCTAGGTACTCCATCAGTTTTCTCTTTGTGTCACACCCAATCATCTGACCATTAGTCTGTAGGCCTCTCTTGGAATTGATCGTGATGTCCATACCATCTATCAGGTCACAACCTAATAACATTTTGTCACCAATGGGTGCTACATTAACTGGCCATTTGAAGGTTTCACTACCTAGATCAACTTCAATCTCTGTAACCTCTCTTGTTGTCAAGTACTTTTCGGCCTCAGCAACTATCAAATGTTTTGCTGCTCTCTTTATTTTTGGTCGTTTACTTTCAGGAATCTGATTATACAACTTCTCACCTAGAACCGTCACCTCTGCTCAAGTTGCAATAACTGCGTTCGTCACAATCTTGTTAATGACCACCGGAACTGCAATGCTAGCTGCTGTCACCCGTTCAATGATAATATTCTCTTCTATCCTGTTGATGGGTTCTGCACTACCCATTACCTCCTTTTGGTATGTTCTGTCTGTTCCTTAGACTCCTCAAACAACATTTCTAGGTTTAAATCTAGGTCCTGTATACATAGGCTATCGTCTTCAAATGAACTCTTCATATCAGCTGTATCCACCGATTTTTTTCGGTTCAACCAAATGTTCTTTCATTTGGCAAGGTTTCTCTTCATATTTCAAATTATTCTCTTTAACTTTAAGTTAACATCAGGTGTCATTTCTCTCTGAATTATCTCCCCTACTGACTGAGTGATGGACTGGGTGATGGAGTCTTTCATCCCTCTTTTAAATTGTGTAAGTCCCTCCTCAGTTACATATCTTTTGCCAACGCTTTCCTTATTTCAATATCATCTTCACCTTCATCTAAATCAACAAATTCTTGCGTACTAAGTTGATGGATGTTTCTGTCTCTATTCCCTCTTTTATACGTTTCATATAAAATCACCTGGTGAATAGTTTCACTCATACTTGTAATCCTCTTTGTCAATAATTCTATGGCAATGCTCTGATTAGTTAATCCTCTTAACATGTACTCTACACTCATTGTACTGTGCGTGGCTGCATCACTAGTAGTATAAGAAACCGACAAATTTATTTTTCCAAATTGATCGTTATATCCTCAGGATGGTCCGAGTATACAGTTATTTCGTAATGCATTTCTTTTAGACAATAAATGAAAATTAAAAAGATCCCACCTGCGCTTTCTCAATAATATTTTTACAGTGTGTTGTGCTACTTTTGGGACAAATTATATCAAAATTATAGAAAACTTCATCAGCTCTAACTCAAAATATGGACAATTTTATGTTAAGGGACAAAATATTTCCACACAATTGTTAGTTGCGACATGTCGTAACACATAAATTTTAGTTGAAAGGTTACGTAGATATTCGATGCAAGTTTTCCCCCTTTTATACCTAATATTAGTCGCATGGTAATATAACTCATTAACAATATAAAGTAGAAGCCTAGAGCATTTTGATATGAGGTTCTTGGTTTATGACCTTGAAATTGAGCTCAAGGTCATAGGTAAATTTAGCGTTCTAGATTTTGATTTTTGCGTTTACCTGTATACATGATAAAGCCATGGGACTTTTTGCAGTAGGTTGCAAGCAACGTGACCTTGAAAAACCCAACCGGAAGTGACCTTTTGTAAACCGGAAGTGGCTATTTTTTGTACTAAAACAATGCAAAAGTATATAGGACCATATATTTTTGGAATCAGTGTCAAGTAAACTATCAAACAATACCGGAAGTAACATATTTTAAACCGGAAGTAAAAAAGTATCTGCCTTATTTATATCTTTTCGTATAAAAAGCATACATTTTCGGAATCAGCGTACAATAAGCTGTCATTTGACGCTGACATTGACATTTAAAACCAAATTTTAACATTTTCATATCAAAATAGATTCTTAATTGTGGAAAGACAATTGGTTTTTAATTTTAAATTGAATTTGTGTCAAAGATCAAATTCATTTGTTCAGTGTACTGTTCACTTGAGTTTATTTGTCTTTTGATTATGTTAAACCATTTCAATTGGTATTATATATAGTGTATCTTTCAATGTGATGTTGCACTATTGTTTCGGGAAGGGGTGAAAGTTGGTACCTATTAAAACGTTCAAAACCGCTGCATTTGTTTGCACCTGTCCTAAGTCAGGTACATGAGGTTCAGAAGTTATCGTTTGTTTATGTGGTCCATAAATGGCTTTGTTTCTCGTTTTTTTATGAATTAGACCGTTGGTTTACCCGTTTGAATGGTTTTACAATAGTCATGTTTTGGGCCCATTGCATATTACTGTTCGGTGTGAGCCAAGGCTCCATGTGGAAGACCGTACTTTGACCTATTATGGTTTTTCTTTTACAAATTGTGACTTGGATGAAGAGTTGTCTCATTGGCACTCTTACCACATCTTCATATATCTATAAAATATGTAAAGTTGTCAAATATTGGGGTTATGTGGAGTATTGAATTTTACCGTATATTTCTTATGCGATGAAGTCTGTATCTAAAATGGGGTCAAATGACATATTTACGTTAAGTCGTTTTTCTTGCCGAATAAATCTACAAATAATAATGTTAAGACAATTCTTACCTTTTGCAAACTAGTAAGAATCTCAATTATAGAAGATGATCTTATTTAATGTGTGGCATTCAGCTTTGCATCGCGACTAGTTACATTTCATAAATTATTTTGAGATTGTTTCATTTGTTTTCCAGTATGGAAGATAGTCTTGTCTGTTTTCTGATTCATAGTTCGATAGTTAAGATTTATGTAAAAAGGAAAACATAGATTCCATCGCATAGAGAATGGGCTAAGCTGTGCTCATCAAATTGATTAAAAAAGTATGAAAACCACCTAAAAATTGCATGCGTCCGAAGGTACCTTAATCAGGAATATTCAAAGACGAAAACGTGTGTATTTGAAGGCTTGTGATGTATAAGAATCGACATAGTTGTTTATCATTGATGAAGATGTATTTGAATACTTTTGCAAGGCATCTAATCGTCTTCGATATGCTGTTGAAACTAACAAATGAAGCGTTTAACTCCAATTAGGTGTCCTGTGTGATAAACAACGATCAGCTGAACAGTCGTTTATGGAAAGTAGAAATGGTGAATCTCTATATATCCGTTAATTCAAAACTGAAACACAGCGGTCTTGATTATGCCCCCAAAAAAGAACAAAAAACCAATCAACGACATTGTTAATATCTGCTATATTTTCTCGTTTTCATTTGATAAGCGAACAAGATTTTCACGAAGAAAGCAAAATATACTGTGCTTTGGTCTCTCATTTGTCCTCCATTATGTTATCGTGTAGCTTGTAGCACAATTATGTAGTTGCTTTCCATTGGTTTTTCTACTACGTTGTATTTACTTTTGAAGCACCGATATATGACAGATAGTTTAACCGGGCTACATTACAAACTAAAAACGAACAATTTTATTCAGTAGAACCTATGCTATACAATTATCTCGACATTATTCGTAACCCAAAAATTATTTGTATCCAGTAATTTTCCTACTTTTATCTAGTCTATATAAACTTGTTACCTCATTGCAATACAAATTATTATAGGATTAAACGCCTTTTTAAAGGAATTTATTGGTGTATTAACTCGACCAATTCACTCACAAACAAATACAAGTCCGACTTTTATGATCTGTTTGTGAGTGACTTGGTCCAGTTTATACACCAATAAATACCTTTAAAAAGGCGTTTAATCCTTATAATTCTTTAAAATTGGAAATAGGGAAAATGTGTTTTCACACTCGTAACCTCTATCCAACGTAAGTTGTATATTTTTCACATTGAATAGGCCTGGCGCATGAATTTATTTGTTGGCTCACGCCAAAATATGTACTCCTTGAAATTCGCAATCTGATAAAAATAAACTATAAAAATTCTTATTAGCATTCAAACGAATCTTTTTGTTTTTGTTATTTTATTTAACGATTAACGTACAGTGAAATAAATTTTGTTAACGTCTGTGTTATTATCACCGCCATCTTGTTTACATTGGTTACGAAAAGAAGTTCGATCAACGTCGTCTATCGCAAAATAACCAACGTCAAGATCAACTACCGGAAGTCCTCTCGACCAAGCATATCAACGTATTCCCTAATATGCAAACCATATAAGTTTTATTGTACCAAAGCAGACGCATCGTTTTGCGGTTGTTTGTCTATTATTTAACCTTTCCGAATTTGAACTCCAGTAATGGGCGCACAGCTTGTGGATGAAACCAGAAGCATATCTTTAGAATATATTGGTTGTGCGTCTTAATTTAACGGATATTACTGACGACAATTTATCATCATAGTGCTAGTCATTAAAAACATTCTAGTCCTATAACATTGATGCAAAATCCTTGAATATTTTTGAGTTTCTTGGGGCAATATTCTCGAATATAACTGATGTAAGATAATTTGGAGCAGAAAGGAATATTAGTTTTCGATGATAATATGCATAGGAATGCGCATTACAGATATTTAAAACAAATCTAAGAATCTTTAATGTAACGAAACAAAACAAAGTTAGAAGTTTAGAAAAAGAGTGAACATGGGATAATAGGAATGCCCTTTACGCTTATAGTATAAAGGAATTCTTACAAATATAACGGATTCTACTGTTGTAGTAGCCTTTCAAACTGTTCATTATTGTTAGTGGATTAACTAACGAATCAATTAGGAAACTTCATTGGCCTACATTTGATAGTACAAAAGGATACAAATGACAGATATAGTTGAGTTTGATGTCGAATCAAAATGAGACCATGAGAACAAATTCGACTTGAGCAACAACAATAGCTGAAGTAACAGACATTGTAGGAACAAAGATGCGAAGATGATGTGGCCGCTATACACCGCGAAATAATATTCATGTAGACTCTATGGATCAGCAATTCAATATTCGTTATTGCGAACATGCTATTTCATTAATAAGGACTTTGGGTCTGACACCCAACACATGTATGTCCAAAGTCAGTGGATGTCAAAGTCATACTAGTATTGTAATTGTTTGTTGTAATTTTTAAATTTGCTTGTGTCAACGTTATGCTGTCAGAAACGGTTTAAGTTTTAAACATTTCAACAATTAACTCCGATCGCAGAAAAAAACATTTCGGCCAGATTACTATTAGTTAGTCTTTCTTCATGATGAACCAAAATTCAAGCTAAAATTGAGAATATAAATGATTGAGAGTAAAACTCGTAAAGTGTCATAGAGACAACTATCCGACTAAAAAGCTACCAAATGGTCTTTAACACAGCGAGAAAATCCCACATCCAGTGGTGGGCTTCAGCTGGCACTCTAAGCAAAAAAATGTGTTTTAGTTCAGCGAAAATACGCCACACTTTACTCCGAAGCATCTATACTATTAAACGAGAAGACCTCATTTTGGGTGTCGCTTCTCCTCCTTCCACAATAAATTAATCATCATGCCTCTGTGTCCTATAGGTAACATGTATAGTCGCATTTGTCATCCATTCTTATGATCATTCAGTTTGGGTTATTTTGGGATAAAAACGAAAAAGAATGCGTCCGGATATTTTCCCGTCATTAGACAAAACTTTAAGTCAGATTAAACTTCCGGTTTGTGTTTTTCTGTACTTTGAATATACAAAGACTATGAATAAAGTATATGAATTTGCTTTCTGCTGTCATTTTGAGTTCTAGCATGTATCATCCTTGCTTAACGTGTTTCAGTTTGGGTTATTTTGGGAGGAAAACGAAAATGAATAATATTTGCTATTATTTTTACTATCAATTAGTTTACAGTGGCGGATCCAGAACTTTTCATATAAAGGGAGGGGGAACTGACTGACCTAAAAGGGAGGGGGTACCTCTCATGCTTCAGTGATTCCCCATATAATCAACAATTTTTTTAAACGAAATGGGGGCAGTGCCCAGTCCCTAAATACCATTGACTTTTGATACCTCTCCTGAAATTCTCTGCATAGTAATTAAAGTATATATGCATGTTCATAGAGTACAGAAAAACAGAAGGTATAAAAATCGGTATTTGGAAAATAGGGGGAGGGCAAAAAAATGAGCCCAGTCCCTAAGTACCTTTGCCTTTTGATATCTCTCCTGAAATTCTCCAGTCAGTATATTTTTTTTTACAGTTTACATACACTCTATTTCCCCGCGATTTCGCGGGTGTGTTCTAGTACACATGAACCAACATTAGAATAAATAATTATATGAACCTTTTTGTCTGATTTGTTGTGTTGTAGGTTTAAAAGCAAAAGCATATTTCACTGAGGAAAGAAAAGAAAGAAAAAAAAACACGCCATGACTATTACATGCTTACAGCTAATGTCGCAATGTGGAATGTCTGTATGATTATTAGTTATCACATTTTTAAGTACAAACGTGCTATAAAGGTTATCAATACAAAGAGGTTTGTAATACTATAAAAGATAAAGCGTGCGTTTATACTGTCTCACACTACATTCCATTGCAAGCAGGTAAGACATATTCATAAGTATTGTCAATATTATGAATAAATATTTCATGTCTTTAATTGGTACATTTACCAAAATATTGTTTTCATCATTTGAAGAATAGATCTTCATTAATGTTTTACTTATATACAATCTTTTCGATGTCTTTGCACTTAATGACTATTTTTGGATAAGGTCCGACTATATAGGATTATAATTCATAAACAATATTCCATATTGTAGTCTTTCTTTGTTATGTATTTTTTCGCTTAACCGTTTTGGTCAAGAATATATAGATATCAGAGAAATAAGGTAGGTTCTTGGGGATTGTTATTCCCATCGAAATATTTCAAACCGATCTAAAACAAAATTCCTACAGTCTGCAGTTCCCATTACTTGCTATATCAAAAGGAGTGCGAATAAATTCATCATAGAGACCAGGAATGAAAATTTGTGTGTACGCAAGACACGCGTTTTGTCTTCTAAAGACTCACCACTGACGCTCGAATTAAAAAAAAAAGGTTAAAAGGTCAGATAAAGGACGAAGTTGAAGAGCACAGAGAACCAATTCTTTAAAGTGTTGCAAAATACAGCTATGGTAATCTATTCGTGATGTAGAAAAGCCTTAGTATTTTAAAAATTCAATGTTTTATAAACAGTAAATTTATAATTATGACAATATCAATGATAATTCAGGTCAACACAGAAGTGCTGACTACTAGGCTGGTGCTACCTTCGGGGAATAAAAACTCCCCTAGCAGTGACATCGACCCAGTGGTTGTAAATTAACTCATCATATATACCAGGAACAACAGACGTGCGTTTTATATTAATTCTGTTTATCGCTATAATTATTTACCGAAACATTCTCTGGTGAACACTTGATCTATAGGTTGCGTTTCTGTAAATATTGACAATGTAATTTCCCATAGGAACTCCTTTTACGGCTAAAACTGTACCACTTTTATTATGAAGTTTTGAAAAAAAATCTTATCCTAGACTTGAAAGTTCATATGCACTACAATTTTTTTCAAAGTTCAAAATATAGGGCTGTGCGGCAAATTTTCAACGTTTATATGCCCTGAATTTCTCAATGTTTAAACTTACAATAATTTTTTTAACTACTCCTACCTCGAATGAAGGGTTACCCCAGATTTCAATATAAACAATATGCACATGTATATTTACTGGTAACATTCCCAAGTTATGCCTCTTTGAGATGGAACACAAAGAGCATAACTGGGAACCAGTATGCAAACAAAATTAATTTTCTATGAATATTAAAGATCTCATAAAAAGAGGCGTGGTTTGAGAAACAGCTGTATTTACAAAGTGCAACCTATAGGGTCATTACAGGAAACTTGCAAATCCTTGGGCAACTTTTCATTTAGTTCCAATAGACCTAACATTTCTGGATTATATGCTGTATTTGGTTTGATTTTAAAGTAGTTATCATTTATTTAAACTATTTTTTTCTACTTTCAGTTAAATACTTGAAGATGAAACTTGTTTTTGCTCTATTGCTGTTGTGACCAGTAGTGTTTTCTACACCACAGAAAAGACTTATTTTTGGTAAGTGGTCACAGGGCAGTGTTTTCTCATTAGGAAACTAAAGTTTCAACTTCTTCAGTCAAAGCTGACTTTATTTATGTTTGAATTTATGACAAAACAGGAAATAAATTTGTTGTATTTGGTTGTTGTTACTGGAAAGTAGAGTGAGTAGTGCTGTTTCACAAAACACAAAACAAACTTATATAACAGTGAACTATAATTCTTAAGCTATTATGCAAGCTCATTTCGAAAAAGTTTAGAAGAAATTTTGTAGCCGTAGATGACTTTTTTTTATCTAATCTAACGTATTTTGTTTGAAAAATAATTATATGTTTTAGACACATGATTTAGAAAGATTTGATGTGCTGGATTGTAATGTAATTCAAAGTATATCATTCTCCTGCAAATGTGTCAACCTTATAATTAGATGAAATATCATTTAACTTCAACATGTTGATACTTATTGAGCAAAAAAAAAACTCAGAGTATTAAATTCAACTTATTGATTTTTTGAAATTTGTAGAGAATGAAACGAAGTATGCCTGTTTTAATTTATTTTCATTTGACAATATTTTTCTGATGTATGTTAATGTGACTGTTCTTACAGTTTTCGTTTACTTTACTACATTGGTTAGAGGTATAGGGGGAGGGTTGAGATCTCACAAACATGTTTAACCCCGCCGCATTTTTGCGCCTGTCCCAAGTCAGGAGCCTCTGGCCTTTGTTAGTCTTGTATTATTTTAATTTTAGTTTCTTGTGTACAATTTGGAAATTAATATGGCGTTCCTTATCACTGAACTAGTATATATTTGTTTAGGGGCCAGTTGAAGGACGCCTCCGGGTGCGGGAATTTCTCGCTACATTGAAGACCTGTTGGTGACCCTCTGCTGTTGTTTTTTATTTGGGCGGGTTGTTGTCTCTTTGACACATTCCCCATTTCCATTCTCAATTTTATTTATCTTGACCATTTGTGTAAACATATACACTGTTTTTATTACAGTGTATTCTGTTACACTTAGTTTATTTATTAGCCTATATTTGTTAAGCTGAAATATCCTTGACTCAAATAAATCAACTCATCGTAAATTAAGCTATAGTCGTTTTACATTTGTTTTTATTTCATTTTTTGGGTTTTGAATGTTCTGTCGGTATTTCCCGACAGTTTTTCTATGTCAAAAAACATTGTGTAGACCCATTCGACAAAATTCAAAAGTTATATAGAATCAAAATTTCAAATTCAATTAAGTGCAATAATCTGTAAAATCTGTTGAACGGGCTGTTTCATTGATAAACGAAATTCTTGGGAAAAACATCTGCCGTACATAAATATAGATAGAAATATCGGGACGTCATTAGAGATTTATATATTATTTGTATGAGTAAAAAGACAAAATAAGTTTATAACAGTGAACCAGCAACCGAAAATCACAAAATCACAAAAACGAAGATGGCATCTGGAAGTCAACATACAGTCTTCAAGCTTTAAATCAGCGCAAATATATTTAATGTGTTCTTATAATTAATATGCTTGGTTCCCTTGTCGATTTATGATATAAACATCCAACAAAGTTCTGACAGATTTATTTTCTTATTTTAGATACGTTATTCCAAACTGATGAACTGAAAACATTAGTAGACGGGATAGTAGGTACAGTAGGTACTGATGCAACTGAACAGGCATGTGAAAGTGAATGCCACACACTCATCAAACAAGATCATCTCCTACAATTTGGATGTCCATTGATTTGTAAAAGGTAAACATATATTACGGGGATGTTGTATATTAGCATGCTTAAGATGTATGAATGTTGTATATTGCATGTAAACTCAAGCTTTCAAGGGTTTTGGATTATTATTTTTTTTTTAGATTAAAAAAAATTTTTTGAGTACACTCTATCACATTAAATTTCCTGTATACAAAACCTTGAAATTTTCAAAAACTAAGGATTTTCTTATCCCAGGCAATAGATTACCTTAGCCGTATTTGGCACAACTTTTTTGAAATTTTGGATCCTCAATGCTCTTCAACTTTGAACTTGTTTGACATTATAAATATTTTGACGTGAGCGTTACTGAAGAGTTTTATGTAGACGAAACGTGCGTCTGGTGTACTAAATTATAATCCTGGCACCTTTGATAACTATTTACACCACTGAGTCGATGCCACTGCTGGTGGACGTTTCGTCCCTGAGGGTATCACCAGCCCAGTAGTCAACATTTCGCTGTTGACATGAATATCAATAATGTGGTAATTTTTATAAATTTCCTGAATACAAAACCTTGAAATTTTGGAAAACTAAGGAATTTCTTATCCCAGGCATCGATTACCTTAGCCGTATTTGACACAACTTTTTGAAATTTTAGATCCTCATTGCTCCTCAACTTTGTACTTGTTTGGCATTATAAATATTTTGAGCGTCACCGATGAGACGAAACGCGTGTCTGGCGTACTAAATTATAATCCTGGTACCTTTGATTATATCTAACTATTATCTAACCTTGTTGTTTTATATAAAATATTTAAAATATATTAAAACAATTCTGTTAATTTAATTGTTATAAGACATAAGTGAGATTATAAAATTGATTGTACGGTGCATGAAACATGTCATTTACATCATTAGACTAATAATTGCGAATAGAAAATACATAAAACTCTTAATAAATCTGTCAGGGGCCGAACAGAACGAACAGTCACAATATTGCATGTCCAAATCTGATTAATTCATAAAGACCTAACAAAGGCGTTAGGTTATATTCTATTATCAATGTGCTTACAATATTTGGTTTACCAATATTCATATTGTCATAAAAGATACTAAGTGTTTTCAATTGAAATTAATTATAAAAAGAAACGTTTACTGAATTAGTCAGGTACGAACATTTGGAACGTTTGTTACACATAGAAAGGATAACTTCTCCAGACAATATCGGAGAAAAAATGACATATAAACAAAAACAAACAATACATTGTAAATTTAGACTGACTTGGAACATGCAACATGTTACACGCAAATGTATTCGCTACTACTGAACGCTAGCTAAGGAAACCACAGCTGTTTGTTAAATACTGTCGCTTAAGAAAACAAACAAATCTGAAAACAGCCTTTTTCTCCTTTTCCTAAACTTCTATATGACAGTTTAGTAGAAAAACTATTACTTCAAGGAAATATGATATAATCCAGAGATATATATACATCTATAGTATTTATCAAAGTATCTTTTATTTTTCATATTAACAGTTTCCAGACTCTGGTCAACCGCTTTGGACATTCAACATCAGCTCCTATGCCAACGTCTATCTAATTGTAAAGCAACAAAATAAATCAACAAGATTAACTGTACCATGCTTTTTTTTATGAATTATTCTATACTATAAAATAATTTGAAGATGTGATATGATTGACGATGAGACAATATTTATCACAGTTAAATGGAGTGAATGCAAGACATTACAGACAACCGTATGGGTTTCAACAATGGGAAACACCTTACCGTATCAGTATAAAAGAAAGACAATACAGTAAGGGGAAAAGTTACAGCCTTGTTTTTAGAAAACAGAAACATTGAACGTTTAAACCACACGTTACACCGTTTCTAAATGTGATGTAAAATTGACCATTTCTCCAAGAAAGAAAATGTTAAGACTAAATTAATATGACACAGATTGAATCAAAAGTTGTGTTTAGTCATGAAATTGCTACCACTGAAATATTTTTGAAACACAGTTTACAGTGATGTCTAAGCTTAGTAGGGTTTAGTTGTTTAGTTTATCATGTTTTACACGAGTGCTCCTTTATTTTACTGATAATAACTATGACCCTCGAAACCGTCAAAGAGCTGATACTAGTGTATTTATTATATTGCTGCATTGGAGGAAAATCTTTTTATAAATCTATTTATTGCATATTCATTGAGTGCAATGATCATAATACCATTGGGTTATGTTTGTTTCATTCCTTCGTAGATGAATATAATCAACAAACAACTAAAAATTGGTCCTTTTTTCAGTATGGCATTAATTTTGCAATATCAAACAACAAACAGACCACGATCTACTCAACAAGTGAACAGTTGATGACACTTGATCACTGAAGGAGAAATCAATACTCAGTGTAAAACTAGTTACTAGGCAGATCTTAAGGGGGTACAGAACACCTAAGAAAAGAGAACTCTTTAAAGATTTGTATACCTGAAATTTAATGTGGAGATATTGATTTTTGATTGTGAGCAGTTTTGACCATTTACTACAAAATGCCTTTAGGGAGTTCTTCACAAGGTGACAAAACTGGAGTTAAACCGCAAGGTAAAAAATCTACAAATACAGTTCAGACATTGCTTTCAGCTAGAAAAGATTTGGATTCACAAAAGAATCCTAAACTCCCAAAAAAGAACTCATTCAGAACTTTCAAGTGAGTCAGATAACAGTATGGAGTTAAGCGGTTTAACTAATTTAGAAAAAGACCTTGATGAGATTAAATTGAACCTTAAGGGTGTAACAAAGAAAGATGATTTTGATATGTTTACAAAAGATCTAGTTAGAACACATGATTTGGAGATAGTAGTTACTACAATTGTAAATAAACTTTTCCAAAGATTTGAGTCTACCATGGACAAGAAGATCAATTGTAGGGTAGCACAGGTAGAAAAAGAATGCAAGAAAAAATTGAAGCTTTGTCTGTTGAAAATGAAGACCTTAGAAAACAAATTAATCAAGTAAGAGAAACAGTCATCAATGAATAGAAAATTTTAAAAGACACTGTCAATTATACACAAGAAGCAATTGTAAGTGCAAATTACAACGAACAATACTCAAGGAAAAATAATATAAAAGTTATGAATTTTCCAAGACATGAAAAACAAGACTTAAGATCTGATTTCATTCAGAAAGTAAGGAGAGATCTGAATGTGCAGTTACAAGAGAGATATGTAGTCGCTATCCATCGCTTGCCCTCCAATCAACCTGGGCCCAACCCTGTCATTGTAAGACTTTTCAATAGTGACGTTAAAAGGAGCATAATGAGAGTTAGAAAAGACTTGAAGGACAAGGTACGATTCTCTGATGACGTCACAAGGAGAAATATGCAACTGATTACCAAACTTAGAGACATGGAATGCTTTGAATCAGTGTGGTATTATAACTGTGGGGTGTTTGGAAGAACTGAAGATGGATTGCAACTGAAATATAGACTTTTTGATGACGTTCGAAGAAGACTGCAGGAAAGAAAATGAACACTTGACTTTATAAATTGATAATTTTTGAATAAGATATATATACTAACATAGAAATTTGAAAACAAACTATATATATATATATATATATAAATACTATTAAATTATTGTTCAAACATTAGGTTGGCAAAATTAGTTGTAAAATATAAATTCTGCAATACTATAAATTTTGACATAAAAAGTATAGAATGATACTTTTGTGTTGCCATATTGAATCATTTACATATGTTTTTAATCTTTTTTCATTACAATTTCTTCAAATTTACTGTCTTCAATTTCTGCTAATAATCATGTTTGATATCTATATATCCTGTTACTGTCAGCAATGTTGTGCTGTTTTTGAAAAATATTTTATGTTGTATATTGATACAAAGTTATTATAAATATGGGTTCTTTAAAAATTCTATCTGTTAATTGTCAGGGACTCAGAGATAAAGTTAAAAGAAAAGATGTCTTTAATATGCTGAAGTCAAAAGCATGTAATATTTACTGTATCCAGGATACACATTTTACAAGTGATTTAGAAAATAGTATTAGATCTATGTGGGGATATGAAAGTTATTTTTCTTCTGTCAGTTCCAATTCTAGAGGAGTTGCTATATTATTCAACAATAATTTTGAGTTCAAAGTGTTAAAAGAAAAAAAAGATATAAATAGCAACTATTTGATTTTAGAAATTTTTGTAGAAAATCAAAAAATTACTTTAGTGTGCTTATATGGACCAAATATGGATAGTTCTGATTTTTTTGATAATATTATGGGCATTGTTGATGATTTTGAAAATGAATGTTACATAATTTGTGGTGACTTCAATCTTGTACAGAACCCTTATATAGATTATTGTAACTACAAACATACTAATAATCCTAAGGCTAGAGATAGTATTTTAGGAATCATAGAAGAAAGAAGTTTAATAGATCCATTTAGGGAGCTTTATCCCAATGTCCAAAGGTATACTTGGAGAAAAAGAACTCCATTTAAACAGGCTAGATTGGACTTCTTTCTTCTTACAGATAATATGTTAAATAGTCTCAAAAACTGTGAAGTACATCCAAGTTATCGTTCAGATCATTCTATGGTATTACTTGAACTGGAATTTAATCCTTTTATTAGAGGAAAAGGTTTATGGAAGTTCAACAACTCCTTACTTTATGATATAGAATATATAAATACAGTTAAACAAAAGATTAGTGAAATCAAAGCACAATATTGTGCACTAGTTTATGATTTTGACAATATTGATGAGATAGATAATGAAGATATTCAAATGAGAATTAATCACCAACTTTTTCTTGAAACTTTATGAATGGAAATCAGGGGAAAAGTATTTCTTATTCCAGTTACAAAACAAGGGAATCTGAAAAAAGGGAAACAACTTTACGAAATGAAATTATACAGTTAGAGGAGAATGTTGACGAACTTTCAATAACTAAACTTGAGAGAAAAAAAATTGAACTTGAGCAAATACGTATTAAAAAATTAAAGGGTAAAATAGTCAGATCACGTGTTCAATGGATAGAGGAAGGTGAAAAACCAACAAATTATTTTTGTGGACTGGAGTCAAAAAATTTTATGAGTAAAATTATACCAAAAATTGAAAGCGATAATGGGGAAATACTTACTGATCAGAACAAAATTTTAAAAGAAGTAAAACTTTTCCATGAACATTTATATAAGAAGAGAGATAACTCAAGTTCAGTTGCTGATCTGAAAGAAGATCTTAAAAATGTAAATGTTCCAATACTTTCTAATGGTGAGAAGGAGAGCTTGGAGGGTAAAATCACAGTCAAAGAGGCTGGACAGGCATTAAAAAATATGAAAAATAATAAAACTCCTGGCTCTGATGGCTTTTCTACTGAATTTTGTAATTTTTTTTGGAAAGATCTCCATTTTTTTGTGGTTGAATCTTTAAATTATGGTTCAGAACAGGGAGAATTGTCAGTAACACAAAAGCAAGGAATTATTACTTGCCTGCCAAAAGGAAATAAACCACGTCATTTTTTGAAAAATTGGCGTCCTATTTCACTTTTAAACACTGTCTATAAAATTGGGTCAGCAGTAATTGCAAACAGATTTAAGACTGTCCTTGACAAACTTATTAATCTTGATCAGACTGGTTTTATCAGTGGGAGGTACATAGGAGAAAATATAAGGCTTTTATATGATATCATGCAATACACAGAAGATCACGAAATACCTGGACTCTTGTTGTTAATTGATTTCGAAAAGGCTTTTGATTCTATTTCTTGGGATTTTTTGCTAAATGTTTTAGAGTTCTTTAATTTTGGGGAATCAATTAGCAACTGGATAAAAGCTTTTTATAATAATATCAAGTCTGCAGTTATACAAGGGGGTAACCTTTCTGAATTTTTTAACATAGGTCGAGGCTGCCGACAAGGAGATCCCCTTTCACCTTATCTTTTCATCCTTTGTGCTGAGATTCTTGCACTAAAGATAAGAGGAAATAAGGAAATTAGTGGTATTGAAGTAACTCAAGTTGAGCATAAGTTGTCACAGTTTGCCGATGACACTTCATTGATTTTCGATGGTAGTGAAACATCTTTATATGAATCCTTATCTGAATTGAAATGGTTTGCAAAAATATCTGGTTTAAATATAAATTTTTAGAAAACACAAGTAATTTGGTTTGGAAGTAAAAAGTATAGCAAGGAAATTTTATGTCCCGACGTTAACCTTTCATGGGGGGAGACAACTTTTAAACTACTTGGGATAAATTTTGATGTGGACTTAGACAATATTGTCAACATCAACTATAATGATAAAATTATACAGATTAAGAACATAATAAAACAATGGTCAAAAAGAAACCTTACAGTAATAGGTAGAATAACTGTGATAAAAACTCTTGTTTTACCTATTTTAAACCACCTTATTATGTCTTTGCCTAATCCTTCAAACAGTGTATTCCAAAAAATTAATGACATTTTTTATTCTTTTGTATGGAATTCTCCTATTCATAGAGTGAAGAAGGACATATTGATTAAAGAATATTTGGAGGGAGGATTAAAAATGATAGATCTTTATAGTTTCACCATGGCACTAAAATCATCATGGATAAGAAGGATTTTTCAGAGAGATAATAAGTGGCAAAGTATCTTGATGTCTGATATTGATAAAAATAAACTTTTTAATTGTGGTGTTCAGTATATCAAACAAGCTAGTTTATATATCAAAAACAGTTTTTGGAAAGATGTATTCAGAGCATGGGAAATGATTACTGATAAAGAAAGAAATATGGACTACGAATATTTTTTATCAAGTCCTATTTGGTTTAACAATATGATCAGAATTGGTAATAAACCTGTTTTTTATCAACATTGGTTTAATCATGGTTTACAATATGTTAATGATGTAATAGATGAACATGGATATTTCATTTCATTAGAATTGTTACAGCAATGTTATGATATCAATGTAAATTTTCTGAATTACATGAGTGTTATTTCTGCTATTAAAAAAGCAGCAAACAATTACAAAAAAGGTTCATATAAGTTATGTTGTCCATTTATTCCAGCTTGCTTACAAGTCTTTTTTAAAAGTAGAAAAGGTACTAAAGATATGTACAAAATACTCATAAGTAACAAGGTGACTCCAACAGGACAACTGAAGTGGAGTGAAATATTAGGTGAAGATCTCATTTGGAAACATATATTCAAACTACCTTTTACAGTCACTGTCAATACAAAACTACAGTGGCTTCAGTACAGAATCAACCATAGAATTCTTGCCACAAATAAATTTTTATGTAAAATCAAACTTATCGATAACCCTCTATGTACTTTTTGTAAATTAGAAGATGAAACTGTTGAACATATTCTGTGGAATTGTGAGATTATCCAAACCTTTTTACAAGATGTAGATTATTGGTTCTTATCTGGTGGGGTAAGCCTGCCATTGAATAAGTTGAATTTTATTTTTGGAGATATATCAAAAGTTCGAAAAGGTGACCCATATAATATGATTTTTCTATACATGAAACAATATATATACAACAGTAGATGTTTTTCAAAAGATCTTTCAGTCAGTGCCATTAAAGAAAAGTTAAAATATATGTACAATTTAGAAAAAATAATGGCAGTCAAAAATAAGAGACAAAAACACTTTGATACCATGTGGAATGCATTTAAAGTATAATTTTTATAATTCAATTTGTCATTTGTTTTTACAACCTATATTTATTGTCAAAACTAACATAAAATATTATTGTATCTAATAGCACAATTTATTATGTACTGAAAATCTTACGGGATATTTTTTAACCTCTTCCTTTTCTTTTTTTTTTTTTTTTTTTTTTTTTTTATAAAATTCTTTAAAATTCTCAAGTGCCACACAGTGGTACATAAACATTTAACTCTAATTATATTTTCTTGCTTATTAAGAATATATTACTGTATGTATGTTTGATGTGTTGTATTTGTTGTAAATCTTGAAAATAATAAAAATTAAAAAAAAAAAAAAAAAAAAAAAGAGAACTCTTACTCATGGTCTGATTCATTGCTACGTTTTAAAATCATGTTGCAATATGCAAGCTTTTAAAAGGTCATGATTAAAATGTTTATATTATTTTTAAGAGCAGCTGTACACCTATTGTTATTCATTTAATCTTTTAATCCATTTAAAGTTACTCATTTTTCATGAATGAATCTCCAAAGACACATAATAGGGAAATTTCAGAGAGAAATAAATTTACCAAAGGAAAACCAGGACGTTAAAAAAGAAGGGAAACAAAAAGGTCAAAGGACCATAACTGTTTTCGTTTTTTACTTGCCAATGCCTGGGTTTTACTTAAAATGAAATACAGTACAAAAAGTAATAAGTCTAAGGATAATACCATTTGATTTTATTGGGGGGAGGGGGGAGGGCTTGAATTTAAAATATTGTCCTGCATTTTTTTTTAATGTAATCATTGGGGAGGGGGAGGAGACCGGGATCTTTTTTAAGCTAAGGTTTTCGGGAACCGGGAATTCTTTTTTCTAATTTCGGGATGTCAGGATTTAGATATATTTAAACTCGGGATTTCGTGTCTTTAAGCCCTGGATTTCGGGATCAGGACCCTCCTACCCTCCCTTATCTGACGTCATTGTCCTGCATTTTTATTTTTCATTCTTTAGGGACCTACACTTTTTATTAGTTTATCCTGAAATTGTTTACATAAATAGTAATCTGCTTGTTATGTTAATTACTGTTCCTGCCTTTGTTTGCTCAAAAGCCTGTCTTGCCTTTTTTCAAATTTTATCCAAGCCTCCCTCCTCAAATAATAGCTCCCTCTGACCAAATGTTAATCAAATAAATAAATAAACCATGGACAATTATACAATGCTTCTGTTCGTAGAATGATCTTCACCAAATTGATTGAAAGCAAAACTGAATTGACTTCACAGTACATTTTTTTTAAAAACCATACATGTATTGTCGCTCCTTTAAATAAACTTATTCTAAAAGGTTACCTATTCAACACTGTAATTAGATCATTGAATATTGTTTTATTGGTATAAATATTTATTTTGTTATCAGTAAATTAAAAGCTAACTAAATATTACTAGTATGTTATATGAATATACATATTCATGAATCTACAATCTGTCGATACCTGTAACTTGGCATTGCACAAGGTTATGTTTTTCTCTGGCTGTTTATGACGTCTTTACACTAAATCCATTGGATGTTGGATGTGTACGGATTGATAGTTAAGTCTTAGTTGCATGATATTTTTATTAGTTGTTAGTGGCTTTGAACTAGCTGTCAGATAACTGCGAGTACTCTCATTTCTGTTCATTGTGTCTTTTTGTGTCGGGATGTATAAGTACCGGGCCACGTCCACTTGTATTTTTTTGTCCATCTGATGAGTTAAGCCTTTTTCAACTGATTTTTATAGTTCGTTCTTATGTTGTACTGTTATACCACTGTCCCAGGTTAGGGGGAGGGTTGGGATCCCGCTAACATGTTTAACCCCACCACATTATTTATGTATGTGCCTGTCCCAAGTCAGGAGCCTGTAATTCAGTGGTTGTCGTTTGTTGATGTGTTACATATTTGTTTTTTCGTTCATTTTTTTTACATAAATAAGGCCGTTAGTTTTCTCGTTTGAATTGTTTTACATTGTCTTATCGGGGCCTTTTATAGCTGACTATGCGGTATGGGCTTTGCTCATTATTGAAGGCCGTACGTGACCTATAGTTGTTAATGTCTGAGTCATTTTGGTCTTTTGTGGATAGTTGTCTAATTGGCAATCATACCACATCTTCTTTTTTATATGTAGTTTTTAATGAAATACACTATGTGTTTAGTGACACATGAAGTAATGTTAAATAGGTTATGAATAATTTATAATTTTAAAATTTCTTGCATATTTTTCTTTAAGTGCAATTGAATATTTTATTACATGATTTATATTCATGTAAAAAGTAAGAAGTTACCGAGGGGGGTAATCAAACACCAGTGTATTATTTACATGTCACGGGACAAAGACAAATGAAGGGGAAAACATCCGATTCAGTCCACAAAACACTACACATATTTATGCACTCTCACATTCATCTGAATAAAAGAAAATACATCTTTCTAGTATCTTTTTTCAACCTTAATCCTGACAGAACTGGTAATAAACGGGTGTCTTCTATTCCGTCCGCAATTTTCAGGAAAGTAAAGTCTATATTTACAATCATGGTTGAAACAAACTACACATGAATGATATAAATAGAACATGTTATTTTTGCTTTATCAAATTTAGATTTTGAAGGGATAGCAAAATTTGTTATTTTTCTTTTGTTCTGCTTTTGTCATGTTTGTGTATCTTTTCGAATTTTTTAATCAAATGCAATTTTGAAATAAATATAAAAACAGAAGGTGTGGTGCTATTGCAAGTGACAAGTGAAAATGTTTCTTCTAAAGTCTCAATTCAAGATTATTACTGAATAGAGTAATCCTTCTCCCCCAAAAATAATGTAAAACTTGTAATTGCCGTGCTTTTAACTAAAAACCAGTTGTATCTAATTTTCATAACCTTGAGCTCTGCAGAAATATTTAAAAAAAAATCTATGTTTAACGAACTTGATTTCACAGTATAAGGATTTCGCACAGTCAGCTATATTTCATCTCTCATGAGCCGTGGTTCTTTGAACGAATAGTTTTGTTCTTAAATTTTGAATTTGTATATTTATGAATCTATGGATTAATAAAGTGAAAATCTTGATCATGTAAACATGTAAAGCAACTGCAAAAAAAGCTTCTCCCTATGTATCATATGTATTTTTGGCTTGTCATACTTTCATTTTCAACAGCTCGTATCTCAAATCAAAAATCAGTTACATCCTTTTTTTGGGGACGGGGGTATTGTTTTACCCCTGTCCATATGTCCTTCCGTCCGTCCCATTATTGGTATATAGTTATTTTGCATAACTACTCCTACTGTTTGAATTTTTTCACTTTGCTGTCTGTTGAGTAGTTAAGTACGTACACTGCACTTTAATAGAAACTATTCCTTTCTCAAACAATTTTATGTGACAACATGTCCATTATGAATTCCGTGTGCATGGAATTGGTTGACATGTCATTAAATGTGTCTATATTTTTGTATGGTCGATTGAAACTTGTGTAATATGTTTTTTAAAATAAATATGAATTAATAACCACATAAAAGTCATGGCCCGTACAAGTGTTTCTTACCAAAAAAACACAATTATCGTCCTCGAGGTCAAAGTTCAAGGTCACATGAAGGTCAAAAATTTAAGAAGGCACATCACCTCATGATGATACATCCACATGCCAGAGATGTAAGGCTTAGGTCAAAAGGCAAAGAAGTTATGGCCTACATGATTGTGTTTTTCACGAAAAAAAACCAACATAAAATTGACCTTGAGGTCACATTTGAAGGTCACAAAAAGGCCATTATGAAGACACTTAACCCCATGAAGATACATCCACATGTCAAACATCTAAGGCCTAGTTCAAAAGACGAAAAAAAATATGGCCATTATGTACTTTTTGACTTATTTAATGAACCAAGTTGAGGGTGGGGCGTATTTTAAACTTAAATACCAAAAAAGCTAACGGTTAAATTTTAAAAAGATTGAAACCAAAGTTTTGTTATGACAGACATCCAAATTCATCTACATAATTGCTCTATTGATGTTTGGGTCAAGGTCACTGTACCTATATCTAACTGAAATTCTAACAACGTTTCGTTTCCAGAAAATGTCTTTTGAACAATTAAATATTTGGTCCCCTTTTTTTATAATTTTGCAAGAACAACCGACTAGAATAGCAATCCAAATGCTTAGTTTTTTGAAAAAAATAAACGACACATTTTTTTTCAAAAAAAAAAATTCTTCTTCAAATACTAGAAGCACAGCATTCACTTTTCGGGGCTGATTCTGATACTCCCTATTAAAGTTCGAGCGAATTTTAAATCCGGAATAAAAAACTTACGAGAAAAGGTATCAGTGATTTTATATTCACCTCAGCTATCATTATTAGCTATGTTATTGTCAATTTAGGAATAATTTTTTGAAGTTATAATTCATCGTAGCATACAAAACATAACACATATGGTTCCAAATGGTGAAGTTGAAATCTTCCCTTCGTAAAATTTACGGACGCCATCACGAGTTGGTTGGCCGTTATGGAATAACCGTTTTACAAATGATATCGGATATATTCCTTACGTCGTAACTACAATCCTCTTCCCTTTCATGAATGTGATCTACCGAATTAGACTATTCACCGGATTTGTTATCACATGAGCAATACGACGGGTGCCACATGTGGAGCAGGATCTGCTTACCCTTCCGGAGCACTTGAGATCACCCCTAATTGTGGTGGGGTTCGTGTTGCTTATTCTTTAGTTTTCTATGTTGTGTCATGTGTACTATTGTTTGTCTGTTTGTCTTTTTCATTTTTAGCCATGGCGTTGTCAGTTTATTTTCGATTTATGCGTTTGACTGTCCCTTTGGTATCTTTCGTCCCTCTTTTATATGAACAAACAACATCACACATACATAGGAAAAACGGAATAGACTTTGAAGTTTTTATTAACTTGTGTCTCATTTCTTTTTCATTTTTGAGAAAATAAGATTTGTTCAAACTTAAAAAAATAGTTATTCTGCAATGAAATTGTTCCAAGAGTTCTCCTATTGATTTTGAGTCTAATAAAGGTTAAAATCACAGCTCATTTTAAGACTGAAATTGAAACCAAAGTTTTGTTATGACAGACATCCAAATTTATCTACATAATTGCTCTATTGATGTTTGGGTCAAGGTCACTGTACCTATATCTGACTGAAATTTTAAAAACGTTTCGTTTCCAGAAAATGTCTTTTGAACAATTAAATATTTGGTCCCCTTTTTCATCATTTAAAATATCGATTTTTGACTATTGAACAGCGGTATACTACTGTTGCCATTATTGAGCTAAAAATGTAATCAGTTACCCTTTAATGTGAAAATATCCCTTGAGGAAAGAAAATGTGGGCAAAATATTTTTTTTGTGATAATATTTTCGGTCAAACCTAGTTTTCGATAATATGTTTTAACCTTTAAATAGATATTAGCATTTCAAAATGGCAAATAGACAAATATAAAAATCTGGTCCTATATTGTTTTGCCGACAATATGACCGCGTAGTACTACCATGTGTGAAGAAAAAAAGGCAATAAGTAAGATATTCTGGTCACATTTTAATACAATATTAAGCTTTTATTTCAAATCATCATTTATATTTGAATAAGAAAAAAATCAAAATGTTTAAGGAAATTTAACAGTTAAAGAAGTTCACGAGAAAAGTATATTGTGAGGACATTGGCTGTCATCAACTTTGAACTTGTTTGGCTTTATAAATATTTATATATAAGCGACACTGATGAGTCTAATGTAGACGAAACGCGCTTCGGCGTACTTAATTATAATCCTGGTACCTTTGATAACTATATACTCGTAATAAATTTTACATTTTTGCTTTTACGTTCCACTGTGAAATATCCTCTTGTTATTGAACATCTTGCAGACACCCTCAGAGGAGAAGGGTTTTGAAAAAAATGTCAATAAGAATCAAAATATCTCTAGCAATTTTTTTTTTTTTCATTCGATTGGAATTAATAGAGAAGCAAATGATACCAAAAGGACTTTCAAACTCATAAGTCGAAAATAAAATGAAGCTATACGTTCAGTGTATGGTTACTAGGTGTTGTTAAATTGTCCTTTTGATCGAGTTAAGCTAAACATTTTTTTATAGTGTTCTTTCTGGCTTTTTTTATTTTTGTTGTAATGTCGCACTACTGTCTTAGGTTATGGTGAAGGTTGGTGCCTGTTTAAATGCTTAAACCCGCTGCATTTGTAACAGAGATTAGCAATAAGTGTCTTCGGCCGATTTGGATTATATTATATAATGAGTAAAATTAAGACCGGGAAAATTACGACATATATTTCAAAGTATTAAAGACATCATAAACGTTACCCATTTATTATACAAGTAATTTCATTTTCTGTTATTAAGGTATAGTACAACAAGCCTTGATAAATTTAAAGTATCTGACATAAACGTCTCCATCCAATGTGTTCTTATGGCTTAATAGAATATAAGTTCACTAAATACAAGTGTAAGGGGAAAAAATAGTCTATTCATTTTCCTATATATTGTTTTCAAATTTTATCTGATAGTTCGTTTCTATGTATGTTGCATTGTCGTTTGCTTTTTGTTGCACTTCAGTATTTCTGTTGTTCCGCTGTTTTCCTCTTACAGTTAATAACTTTCCCTTGTTTGTAGTTTGTTACTAAGATTTGTTTTCTCTCAAACGATTTATGACTTTTGAATAGCGGTATCCTACTGTTCTCTGTATTTATATCTATGATTCATAACACTGTGTATTGTTTTATGTGTTCTTTATAGTTTATGTATATGCAAACAATTTCTTGATTGGAGAGGAAGAAATTGCCATAAACAACGGTCGTTTATTACTATTATTCTATTTTAAAAAACATAATAATATTTAAACAGTTAAACTGATATGTATATTAACTTAAGTAGCTGTTTTATTTATAATTTTCGCAAGCACCGCTCTCCCATACCACCACAAATACAGTCATTCCATTTTTTTCTAATATTATCTATCTGAATAAAGCTTGGGGTCATCGTTCTTTTTTATTTCAATAATCCGTTCTAATTTGATATTTTCATGAATTTGCGTAAGTCTTCTTTTGCATCAATTGCAACTGATTGTTATAACCGCTTTTTTCGACTGTTTTCGATAGTTTTAGATAATCAGGCCGAGAAAAATATTTCAACGTTATTTCTATTTTATCTGTTATAAATTAGATTAAATGTATACATCAATTAGGACCATTGACCGTGAAAAGGAAGCTTACTGTTGTCTTTGTCAAAATGTCAGAGATAAGAAATATAACGATCAGGATAAGATAACATAACATTTCCTTGTAGGTTTTTAACATAAGAATCTTCTAAAACTCTAAAGAAAAATCCTTTAAGGTAGCACAATACAAAGATTTTTTTACTCCCAATCAGACAACTTTTAACTGATGTAATTCATTTCATCCTTCTTTATATTTTATAAATGAGGTATCAAAAGAAAGAAGAAAGATTAATCTTTCAAATTGTGATAATTTCATTATGACATAATTATTACATAATTAATTATTATGTAATTAGTCGCTATATTGTGATGTCCACACTTGAATGAATTTAGCGTCTTTGTTTTTCATAGCATCCCAAAATATTTTATAGATTCTTTTACAACACAGCTTGACCTCCGAAACTGTGTCTCAGATTTCCAAAAACATCAATAGAACAAATTTTATACTCAATTGAACCATGGAAGTATTATATTAACAGGAACTACTACGACCCGACTTCGAACGTTTCATCTGCGATGCCGCGCGCAATTTAATGACATGTTAATTAGCTTGAAACATGGCAAGTTATTTACATACCAGCGTGTGGTGCCCTACAATATTGTCATTCTCAGTTGCTTTCGGGATTACGGAAATAAACAAAGAAATCGAAAGTTGTTATAAATTCTTAGGAAACAGCAATCGTCAAACCTCGGCAGATTCCGCGTTACCCTGCATACGTGTGCCGATGGAGTGATTGGTGGATTAATGCGAGTCATCATTAATTCTATAGAAAAACACATTGACGATTTAAATTTGTACCAAATTTATTGAATAAATGCCCTATTTTTATTGATTTATTTTTCGGTAGAAATTGGACTATATGTAATATATATCGCAAGTTGTGATTATATAATAACTACTTCACTCCACTGAGTGGCACGCATTTCCTGCATATTTAAGACGATTATAAATTATCGTTCTGATAAAATCAAAAGATCAAAGAGATTTTAGATCAATGTAGCCTAAGGAATTATTAAGCTTCGCTCTAAATCCAGGGAAAGATCATAGGTTGGTATATACGAATGTTTAGCTGAACCCCGATGTGTTGAATTTTTTTTCAATACTGCGACTCAAGGATTTGTACACAGCAAAAAGTGCCACGCATGTTTCACGCATGGTAAAGAAAACGTGTGTAAAACGTATGTTTTTTGTGTGTTTAACGCATGTTTTTTACAACATGCGTATAACAGGCGTGCAAAAACATATATTAAATATGCGTTACAAAACGCATGAAATATTTCACATGTGTAAAACATGTGTAAATACAAACTCATGTAAAATACATGTTTTACATGCGTTTTACATGAATTTCAAAATTATATTTTTTTTATGACTGATTTTTTATCTTTGGCTTATTTTTTTTTAGTTTTGTAGTGGAAATTAACAATTTATAAATGAAAGACATGATTGGAACCTCTCCTTTATCCTTGGTTGGGAAACCCCTTTGAAAAATGGGCTTTTGGCTGGATCCGCCACTGAAGAATGTAATAACTTGAAAGTTTGAAAAATAAATGAAAATTACAAAAACATGTCTGCCTAAAATATTTAATATTTTAATTTCAAAGCATTTTGTTAAGCTTGAATAGACAAAATTTACACATGGTTAAAATGGAATGCTGTAAAGTATGTAGATGAATTAATGTGTTAACTGACTAAATATACATTGTGATATTTGATATGCTGTCATTTATTGTCTTTTCCTTTACTTCTCATCATTGATGTCCTCCAATAGAAGCATGAGAGTATTATCTGACACAAGTTTGGTAAATTCTATATTTTGATTCAATTCATATTAAAGTTCTATTCGTCACAGTCCTGTTGCTACAAATGACTGGAACTGCTTCCTAGCAGAGTTACTTCTCCTTTTTAATTTGCCCAAGACATTTCCGTGTGACAATTTCTTCTGTAAACATAAAAAAGGGTGATTAAGTAAAAAGACATTTGTGATGTTTATATAAGAGATGTTGAATTTCACAAGAACTGAATGTAACTGAAAGTTAAAAGTTCACGAAAGGCAAATATATACTGAACATTCTTATGAAAAAAATGCGCAAAATCAACAAGTTATTATACTTGAAATAAGTAACAAATGCAGTTTTCCAGAGCAGCTTAACTCCTGTAAAAAAAAAGGTAATCTGCAACATTTATTGAACTCATCCATGACTTTGGCTTGCCAAAACTAACCTTTGAATTTGATAAAAAAAAATATAAAAACAAACATGAAGTTGAACAATAGGATCGAGATTGACAATGCAATTTTCATTATACTTTCCATTTTAAAGGGGAAAATATAATTCCTGTAAAAATAGTTTCTTAGCACTTAATTTTTAAACTAGAAAAAGTCAAACACCTTCCTTTTTAACAGAATTACAATGCATAATTGACCAAAGCTGATTATTTAACTGGTCTTAGCAAAGGTGGATTTAGAGTGGGGCCAGGTAAAAATTTGGTTGATTATATAGGGATTCACTGAAGCAGGACTGGAGCGGGTGCCCTCTTAGGCAGTCAGTGGCCCCCTACTTATGAACAAATGATTAAAATTTCTAAAATCCTACAACTCACATAGGCTTGCGAGAGCTCACAATACTATTTTCCATATCATTTATATTTCCAAGTGGCAACATGTGTACAAACTACTATTATTTAACTTCACCAAAACATTGTATGGGAAAGAGAATGTGCAAACATGAAAAAAACTGGATAAAATGAAAACTTGTTGCATTTACTTTATCCCTGCAATGTGTTGTTTTGCAAGACAAAATTTTAAAAAGATGAAAAAGTACTAACCTAACTAGATATGCAAAGGCAGTGAAAAATTTGCGGCTAGCATATAGACATAATAAAGGACAGATTTTTTCTGTAAAATTCCTGTTGCATATATTCATACCTTCTTCAGATGAAGGATAATTTATAGCATGGCACTTTGGTATTAACTTTGTTGGATTCAGTAAGCAAAATATTTACCACTTGATATCTCTTCTTATTTATTGTTTGTTGGGATGCTGTCCCACTAAAATATACTTTACACATTCTTTTACTGTAAATTCAGAAATTAATGCGATGTTTTTATTATTGCGAAAAATGCGACAGAGTTGTAAACGCAATAATTTAAACTCGCATTTTGAAATATTTTATATGAATTAAACAGGGTTTTTCTTAAAATCGTAAAAATTAAAATCGCATATAAGTCTAAAACTACAAAATCGCAATAATAAATGCACGCAATAATTTCTGAATTTACAGTATTCAAAAACAGATTATTATTAAACAAAAGTTATTGCAGAATAAAACTTCTTACCTGAAGAGTCCATTTTTTCTCCAGTGTCGATTACAAGTACATTTCCTTTTCTTTTCTTTGGTCACGTTTTTTAAACAGTGTCTTCTGTCCCAAAAGTTTTTTGTTATTGCATAAAATTGAGAAAGGAAATGGTGAATATGTCAAAGCGACAACCACCCGACCATAGAGCAAACAACAGCCGAAGGCAACCAATGGGTCTTCAATGTAGCGAGAATTCCCGCACCCGTAGGTGTCCTTCAGCTGGCCCCTAAAATATGCATAATAGTACAGTGATAATGGACGTCATACTAAACTCCGAATTATACACAAGAAACTAAAATTTAAAATCATACAAGACTAACAAAGGCCAGAGGCTCCTGACTTGGGACAGGCGCAAAATTGCGGCGGGGTTAAACATGTTTATGAGATCTCAACCCTCCCCCTATACCTCTAGCCAATGTAGAAAAGTAAAAGAATAACAATACGCACATTAAAATTCAGTTCAAAAGAAGTCCGAGTCTGATGTCAAAAGATGTAACAAAAGAAAATAAATAAAATGACAATAATACATAAATAACAACAGACTACTAGCAGTTAACTGACATGCCAGCTCCAGACCTCAATTAAACTGATTGAAAGATTATGTCTTCATCATATGAATATCAGGTACAATCCCTCCCGTTAGGGGTTTAGTATCATACTATCATAAAATATATGAGAAGAACATAACCCGTGTCATGCCAACAACTGTTTTTTTAGAAGTAAATGTGTTTAGTTCCGATGCAAAGACCCTATCAGTGAATCAATGTTAAAGCCAAAATATGCAATCTTTAATGACCTGACAACAGTATCGTAACTATATCCCCTTTTAATAAGTCTATTTAAAGGTTTTGTTAGTTTCTGAGGAGAATACTGACATTTTTGTGCTTTATAAAGAATATTTCCATAAAATTTTGGATGTGAAATACCTGAACGTATAAGATGTCTGCATGTTGAGTTATATTTACGAATTATTTCCTTATACCGGTGATAAAATTTAGTAAATGTTTTGACCAGTTTGTGATATCGAAAACCCTGGTGTAATAATTTTTCAGTAATACATAAATTTCTCTCGCTAAAATCTAATACATTGTTACATACACGAGCGAATCGTACAAGTTGAGATATATAAACACCATAAGATGGTGACAAGGGAACGTCACCATCTAAAAATGGATAATTAACAATAGGAAATGAAAAATCATCTCTTTTATCATAAATTTTTGTATTAAGCTTCCCGTTTATGATATAGATATCAAGATCGAGGAAAGGGCAGTGGTCATTGTTATCATTAGCTTTATTTAAAGTAAGTTCTACAGGATAAATTTCTTTAGTATACATACTGAAGTCGTCATTATTTAGAGCCAATATATCATCCAAATATCTAAAAGTATTGTTAAATTTTTGTATCAAATGTTGTTTTGATGGGTCTTTGCTAATTTTAGTCATAAATTGTAACTCATAACAATACAAAAACAGGTCCGCAATAAGTGGTGCACAGTTAGTCCCCATTGGAATTCCAATAACTTGACGATATACGGAATCTCCAAAGCGAACAAAAATGTTATCAAGTAAAAATTCAAGTGCATAAATAGTATCAAAGCATGTCCAATTGACATAGTTCTTTTGTTTATTGCTACTAAAAAATGATCTAAAAGAGTTTGAACATATGTACTCGCATTCCGACTTTTTAAATGCCCAGTTAATTAGGGATGTGAATTTTTTCTTAATAAGAATATGAGGCAAAGTGGTATATAGGGTAGAAAAATCAAAACTTTGAACAGATTCAAAATCACCAATATATGCATGCAATTTATCAAGTACTTCCAACGAGTTTTTGACACTCCAAAAGTAATTAATTCCACTATTTTCAAAGGCCTTATTTGAACAATTTATTATCAGGTTTTTTATTGTACCAAGTGTACTAGTAAGTAAAACAGACAATTTAGTAGTTGAACAATGGCTGGAAGATGAAATAAATCTATATTTGTAAGGTTTTTTGTGCAGCTTCGGAAGCCAGTACATAGTTGGGACTTTCATTGTGTTTGGTTCTGCTTGTAAAGAAGTAGCTAAAAGTTTATGTTTGTTACAGATGTCGTTTTCTGAAAATGAAGTCAGTTGGAATGTTGGTGAATTCGTGATTTCCTTTTGCAGAACCTCTATATAAAATTTACGTCAAACAATAATGATATTGTATAATGATAATGATAATGTATTGACTTGCTTGGAAACTTTAATAAAAAATATATCAGTTATAGATAATTAAACATGTTAAACAAAAATTGTAAAACGAATTTCTCTGATAATTACATCTATACATATATATATATGTGTGTACGGGAAAACATGGTTTATATATAATGTTTGAGTTTTTATTAGCTTTTAATGAGCTTTCAATAACTGAAAGTACTATTAAGTTTTGATTGTTTGTCTTCATGTTAGATTTTTTAGCTTTGTACCAATTCAATGAATCAAAACAATTTCTAACCGATTTCACCACTTTGTTCCTCTTTTGTGCTGTTACACAACAGTCCCAACATTCTATTTATGCCTGTTCCAAGTCCGGATGAAATTTAGTTGTTGTTTGATGCAGTCTGCCATATTTGATTTATTTTGGCAAATCATTTTACATTTTGTCATGTCAAGCCTTGATGGCCTGTTATACATTTTTTGTAGCTGACAGTATGAGCTTTGTTCATTGTTAAAGGTATTCAGGTATCCTATATAGATGCTTAAATCCAGTTCATATGGACATTATTAGATAGTAATCTCATAGGTGCTGACTGACCTAAGGGGGGGACCGCTCCAGTCATGCTTCAATGATTCCCTATATAATCAACCAAATCTTTCCCACGAAAAGGGGGCCCCCCCCCCCCTGGATCCGCCTATGCATAATTGTTTTATAAACTATCTAATATAATTGAACTGATCCTTAAACCTCCTTTGAAAAAGGAACCATATTTTCACATGTAGAATCTAGGTGCTCTATTTATATACAGTGCTGTTTTTCCATCTACCATTGGACATTTAACCAAATTTACATGATCAGCTTGTGTGCTCTCTGTATAAACAATCAATGGAGCCACAATAGATCTGTTCCTACTGGAACCTATATTTATTATAATGAACTTTTATTTCATAACAACTGCACAATACTAGCAAACAATAGTATTTATTGTTTTCAAGTATACAGGTAAAAGCATAGGTGGATCCAGGCGGGGGGAGGGGGGGAATCATTGGAGCATGACTGGAGCGGGCCTCATGTTAGGTCAGTCAGCGCCTCCTCCCCATAGGAAAAGTTATGGATCCGCCACGGAAAAGATCAGGAAAATCAGGAAAGGCAGATTATCAAAAAAAAAAATCATTCATAAAATTTAAGTGTTTTCTTTTCTTTTTATCCTCATCTTTATTATATATGAGGGGGAGGACAGGGGGGTACCCTTCTCCCTTCTCCCACCCCTCTTCTCCTTTCTCCTACCCCCGTTCTCCTTTCTCCCATTAGTCTAAGAATAAAACATCTCCTTTTGAGATATTTTTTCTTGAAATATTAGATCATTTTTTAAAAGGAGAGATATTTTATTTTTTCTCCTTTCTCCAACTTTTTCTCCTTTCTCCCAGCCTTCCTCTCCTTTCTCCTACCCCCTTTCTCCTTTCTCCCACCCCCTTTCTCCTTTCTCCTACCCCCTTTTACCCCTGTCCTCCCCCTCATATCTGCAGTAGAGAAGAGAACCAATAATTACTTTCAAATAAAAGATGAAAAACGTTTTAAATATCAGGTGACAGTTAAAAAATCAATTTCAGAAATGTCCTGAAAAAAGGTGCCGATTTGACTTTAATAATGTAATGAAGGTGACGAATTCGGTGCCCGTGTGTTTTGTGTCCAGTAAAATTATTAAGAAATTACAGAGTTTTTTCATGTTAATTAATTCACCGTATCGAAATACTTACACTGAGTGAGTCTTTGCAAAATTGTTCATTCTGTTAGGTACATAGTGGCAAGTGATAGTCATACCGTATTTTATTTATAAGTTGTACAAAAATAACCGCGGGAAATACCATTACACTGGCATGGAGACTCAGAGAAAATTACGGAATCCACATTCATATATATTTTTTTAAGGTCCAATCGGTTACATACAATTATTAATCATGTTTACTTGTTTTCATTACTTATAAATCTACGCATGGATTTCAATCATTAAATGCCGTTTAAATGTAATTTTTAATGCTTCGCCTTTGGTTTAATATTAGCCCGTACGGTTCACCCGGAAACGAGCGTTCAGACAGACGACACTGATACTGACATCATGATTCGTGAAGCAAAACGCAAATTTTATGGAAGATATGAGATGCAGCTAGGACAATGTAGGATATCTTCAATCTAGGACACTAAGGCAGCAACCATTTGATTTTCTGGGGGGGGGGGGGGGGGGGGGCTATGGGTTTTTTTTCTGGACAAATTTTTTTTTTCGACTGCGGCGAAAAACAATCTATTTTTTTCGCGACAAGTCGAAAACAATTTTTTTCTTTCAATTTTAGCATTACATGTAGTGGCAGCTGAGGGTGAAACAAACATTTTTTTTTCTCAGAATCAAAAACAAATTATTTTTTTCTCCAAAAACTGGAAACAAACTTTTTTTTCCAAAAAAAACCATAGCCCCCCCCCCAGAAAATCAAATGGTTGCTGCCTAAAGACAAAATGGGTAAGAATACAACTTTAATATTTTATTCGATTAACATTTCACGAAGGATTTTTAAATGTCATTTCCAAAACTGATTTATTTATCCACAGGACTCAGGAGTTTGAAATCCTATCAATAACGGGGTAAACATATATATACCAAATTTGAATATCACAGTAGAGCTTCACTCGAATCAATCTTCTGTGATATATCCAGTTTGAGTAAATTATAAAGACATGCACGAACTTAAGTTAAGACCGTAAAGTAGAACCAGCTAGATGACCATTTATTCTTACACTTCCGGAGCACCTGAGATCACCCCTTGTTTTTGGTGGGGTTCGTGTTGTTTATTCTTTAGTTTCCTATGTTGTGTCGTGGGAACTATTGTTTGTCCTTTTCTTTTTTAGCCATGGCGTTGTCAGTTTATTTTCGATTTATGAGTTTGACTGTCCCTCTGGTATCTTTCGTCCCTCGTTTATCTGTTTATAACCATTGAAATGTATATGTCTCTTTGATAACTATACATTTTTTGGTAGCAAGTGAAACCGGAGTGAAGTTAACACTGGCTTCGTAATATTCCTGTTGTCTTCCCAAGTTCTGAGATAAACTATCAAAGCACGTAAACAATAAGATGTTTATTTAAAAGACATATATATATGGTTGAATATAAGTCTATTTGTTAATGTTATTGTAACAGTCCCTAAAGTGGGAGCCATAGGATGAGCGTCCTCTCAATTCAAATCCTATTAGTAAACTTTCCTAAACCCAATGAGTGACATCATACTTATAGTTCCTAGCTAGGGACAAAGAGTCCAATAGGGTTTGGAAGTCTGGCAAGATCAAAGTCCTGACAAGAATAATAACATGGCAGGTGGTGTCTCAGGAGAAAGAGTTACGGAACTATAAGTAATACATTTGTACTAACAATAGTAACAATATATAACACCAGACTAGAGGACTGTGAAAACAAGTGACCTGGCATAAAATGAATATCCTGGTCTGGTTTCTCAATCTGGGGTGACTGGTAAGAACACATTCATAAATCATGGGCTTTAAGGAATCTTATTTAAGAATGTCATATCAAATTAAAATTTTCAGAGAATTGGATTATAAAATTACAGAACCAGGTGCTCTGCAGGGAGCAGCTTTCTACGACCCGCTGAGGGTGAACCATGAATAGTTGGGGCTCAGTATCATGAGTATTGACACAACATTCAAGCTTGATACAGCTCTGAATTTGGATTCTGATAAAAATTTTGACATACATGTACATGTAATATGAGTTTCTGACACTAAGCAAATGTCAAGATCTTACAAATCTATTGCTCAATATTGTGCAGTTAAACATTTCTTCTTTAAACTTTTTAAAAATTTGGAATCCAAGAAATTCAATGACATTTTGTCATTTTTATACGACTGCAAATTTTGAAAAAATTTTCGTCGTATATTGCTATCACGTTGGCGTCTGCGTCGTCGTCGTCGTCGTCCGGCGTCCGAATACTTTTAGTTTTCGCACTCTAACTTTAGTAAAAGTGAATGGAAATCTATGAAATTTTAACACAAGGTTTATGACCACAAAAGGAAGGTTGGTATAGATTTTGGGAGTTTTGGTCCCAACATTTTAGGAATTAGGGGCCAAAAAGGGCCCAAATAAGCATTTTCTTGGTTTTCGCACTATAACTTTAGTTTAAGTTAATAGAAATCTATGAAATTTTGACACAAGGTTTATGACCACAATAGAACGGTTGGGATTGATTTTGGGAGTTTTGGTCTCAACAGTTTAGGAATTAGGGGCCAAAAAAGGGCCCAAATAAGCATTATTCTTGGTTTTCGCACAATAACATTAGTTTAAGTAAATAGAAATCAATGAAATTTAAACACAATGTTAATGACTACAAAAGGAAGGTTGGTATTGATTTTGGGAGTTTAGGTCCCAACAGTTTAGGAATTAGGGGCCAAAAAGGGACCCAAATAAGCATTTTTCTTGGTTTTCGCACCATAACGTTAGTATAAGTAAATAGAAACCTATGAAATTTAAACACAAGGTTTATGACCATAAAAGAAAGGTTGGGTTTGATTTTGGGAGTTTTGGTCCCAACATAATAAGGGGCCCAAAGGGTCCAAAATTAAACTTTTGTTTGATTTCATCAAAATTGAATAATTGGGGTTCTTTGATATGCTGAATCTAACTGTCATGACTGTGTATGTAGATTCTTAACTTTTGGTCCAGTTTTCAAATTGGTCTACATTAAGGTCCAAAGGGTCCAAAATTAAACTTAGTTTGATTTTGACAAAAAATGAATCAGTTAGGTTCTTTGATATGCTGAATCTAAAAATGTACTTAGATTCTTGATTATTGGCCCAGTTTTCAAGTTGGTCCAAATCGGGGTCCAAAATTAAACTTTGTTTGATTTCATCAAAAATTGAATAAATGGGGTTCTTTGATATTCCAAATCTAACTGTGTATGTAGATTCTTCATTTTTGGTCCTGTTTTCAAATTGGTCTACACTAAAGTCCAAAGGGTCCAAAATTAAACTTAGTCTGATTTTAACAAAAATTGAAATCTTGAAGTTCTTTGATATGCTGAATCCAAAAATGTACTTAGATTTTTTATTATGGGCCCAGTTTTCAAGTTGGTCCAAATCAGGATCTAAAATTATTATATTAAGTATTGTGTAATAGCAAGTCTTTTCAATTGCACAGTATTGCGCAATGGCAAGAAATATCTAATTGCACAATATTGTGAAATATCAAATTTTTTTTTAATTAGAGTTATCTTTCTTTGTCCAGAATAGTAAGCAAGAAATATCTAATTGCAAAATATTGTGCAATAGCAAGATTTTTTTTTAATTGGAGTTATCTTTCTTTGTCCAGAATCAACTTAAATCTTTGTTATATACAATATACAATGTATATTCACTTTTTACTACCAACTGATAAATTAAAATAATCTTTACCATTCAGTGATAACAAGCAGTTTTTTTACATCTTAATATTTTATGATGTATTTAAATGAGTAGTTATTGTTGCAAACTCCATTAGAAATTTTAATTGAGATTAGTTTTGGAATAAGGGAAAGGGGGATGTGATTAAAAAAATTGGGTTCAATTTTTCTTATTTGAAATTTCATAAATAAAAAAGAAAATTTCTTCAAACATTTTTTTGAGAGGATTAATATTCAACAGCATAGTGAATTGCCCTAAGAGAAACAAAAATTTTAAGTTCATTAGAACACATTCATTCTGTGTCAGAAACCTATGCTGTGTCAACTATTTAATCACAATCCAAATTTAGAGCTGAATCCAGCTTGAATGTTGTGTCCATACTTGCCCTAACCGTTCAGGGTTCAACCTCTGCGGTCGTATAAAGCTACACCCTGCGGAGCATCTGGTTTTTTATTAAATCGCTATTGACAGTAAAAGCTCGTCTGGCCTACTAAACAAGCCCCTGTGAACCACTAAAAAACAATAAATTAAGCAGCTTTGACTCCATAATAAATAAGATGCTCAAGCGCAGCCAATCATATCTGCTTAAATGTTTTGTAAAGATATTTAACAATGTATTAACAACAGGAAAATTTCCTGAAATATGGGCTAAAGGATTTATTGTCCCATTACATAAAATCGGATCTAAAGATTACCCATCAAATTTTAAGAAGCATCACGATAGGAAGTTGTGTAGGAAAACTCTTTTTAAAAATACTCAATAATAGATAAGAATAGTTTATATAAACTAAAAGAAATATAGTTGGTCCAGAGTGGACAATGCTCATTGTTGAACGCTGTATGGTGGCTATGGTTGTTAATTTCTGTGTCATTGGCAATAATATCACATCTCCTATTTTTATAGGACGACTGCAAGTTCTGGTTGATGGTCTTAGAAAAATATCATAACATATACATGTACATGTATACGGTATGATAGAAAAAAAATTTCTCCGATAAGTAACTGTGTGGATGATGAATACATGACAGGGATTTTAACCTCACTGTAATAATTTAAAATATTGTAGCACTTGATACAATCACTTTTTAAACGACTGCAAAAATTAAAAAAAATCACGTCTGCGTCGTTGTCGTCCTCGTCCGAATACTTTTAGTTTTCGCACTCTAACTTTAGTAAAAGTGAATGGAAATCTATGAAATTTTAACACAAGGTTTATGACCACAAAAGGAAGGTTGGGATTGATTTTGGGAGTTTCGGTCCCAACATTGTAGGAATTAGGGGCCAAAAAGGGCCCAAATAAGCATTTTCTTGGTTTCGCACTATAACTTTAGTTTTATGTAAATAGAAATCTATGAAATTTTGACACAAGGTTTATGACCACAAAAGGAAGGTTGGGAAAAATTGAATAAATGGGGTTCTTTGATATGCCAAATCTAACTGTGTATGTAGATTCTTAATTTTTGGTCCCATTTTCAAATTGGTCTACATTAAAGTCCAAAGGGTCCAAAATTAAAAACTAAGTTTGATTTTAACAAAAAATAAATTCTTTGGTTTCTTTGATATTCTGATTCTAAACATGTACTTAGATTTTTGATTATGGGCCCAGTTTTCAAGTTGGTCCAAATCAGGATCCAAAATTATTATATTAAGTATTGTGCAATAGCAAGAAGTTTTCAATTCCACAGTATTCAGCAATAGCAAGAAATCTTCAAATGCACAGTATTGTGCAATAGCAAGAAATTTTCAATTGCACAGTATTGCACAATAGCAAGAAATCTTCAATTACACAGTATTGTGCAATAGCAAGTATTTTCAATTGCACAGTATTGTGCAATAGCAAGAAATATCTAATTGCACAATATTGCGCAATAGCAAGAAATTTTTCAATTGGAGTTATCTTTCTTTGTCCAGAATAGTAGTTGAATCAACTTAAATCATTGTTTTATACAATATACAATGTATATTCACTTTTACTACCAACTGATAAATTAAAACAATCTTTACCTTTCAGTGATAACAAGCACTTTTTTTATATTTTAATATTTTATGATATATTTAAATGAGTAGTTATTGTTGCAAACTCCATTAGAAATTTGAATTGAGATCAGTTTTGGAATAAGGGAAAGGGGGATGTGAAGAAAAAAAAATTGGGGGGGGTCAATTTTTCTCATTTCAGATTTCATAAATAAAAAGAAAATTTCTTCAAACATTTTTTTGAGAGGATTAATATTCAACAGCATAGTGAATTGCTCAAAGGCAAAACAAAAATGTTAAGTTCATTAGACCACATTCATTCTGTGTCAGAAACCTATGCTGTGTCAACTATTTAATCACAATCTAAATTTAGAGCTGAATCCAGCTTGAATGTTGTGTCCATACTTGCCCCAACCGTTCAGGGTTCAACCTCTGCAGTCTTATAAAGCTGCGCCCTGCGGAGCATCTGGTTATAATTATACTATGGTTTGTTTTAATACAAAAATGTATATAAAATATTAATACAACTGATCAAAATATAGCATATTCCCTCAACCAATATAGTGAGTTCAGTATAATATACACTTCTTAGTTTTATTATTTGATTGACATGAATTGTTTATACTGTCTTTTTACTGATATCTGAAATATTTGCCACTGAGACATTATGCAGACTGCCTTATGTAGGCATTAAAAATTTAAGGGACTGTTGGTCCATCTTTCAGTATTACATTGGATGATGATTCAATTTTTGTTTCCTTTTGTTAACTTTAGTTTGCAGTTGCCTCATGCAAAGGATTAGGTCCAGTGTGACCCCTTTTTGGCCCCAAAATATAGCAGTTTTACAAAACTGTTTAAGTGTAAACTTCTAGTTATTCATCGGAAAGTAGAATGCTACTGCTACATAAATGTGGGCTGTTTCAACAATACAACGCACATATATCGGGTACTAGCATCATTAAGTCATGCTAAATTACTGAAATCTTCACAATTTTAGAATTTTAGTTAAATTTTAGACGTTTTTTTGTCTTAAATGAAAGTAGCCGCATTGGTGTCCATTCTTAAAAATATTGAAAAGTAAGTTGTATTTGATGATAACACATAACATATATGAAGGTTGAGGATGAACACGAATGCAGCCATTTCAATTAATATTTTATAGTGTGTCTTTCTATGTTGTGATGTTACACGTGCACTATTGTTTCAGATAAGGGTGAAGGTTTGGTACCATTTAAAAGTTTAAACCCCCTGCAATTGTGTGTCACCTGTCCTTAGTCAGGAATCTGAGGTTTAGTAGTTTTCGTTTGTTGATGGAGTAACTAAGTTCATAAGTTTTTCTCGTTTCTTCTTTTTATACGCCCATTTATGTGAGTACATATATTATGGTATACCGTTGTCTGTCTGTCCATGGTCAACATGTTGGACATTAACTCATAAATGCTTTAACCATTTTGCATAAAACTTTGGTGAATTGTTTATATCTATTGACATGAGCTGCCTTTCATTTTTTATAAAGTTTAGATTTTAAGTTTCTGAGTAACAGGGTTGTTCATAAAAAAAAAGTGATTTTCCAGTTTTTAGTCAATAACTCAACAATGTTTTCTCCTACTTTCAAGAAATTTTGGTGTATTTTTTATATCTATTGACATGAACTCCCTTTCAATTTTTATAAATTTTAAATTTCTGAGTTACCAGGTTTTAAATTCATAAAAAAAGGGTGATTTTCCAGTTTTCAGTCAATATCTCCAGAATGTTTTCTTTTTCTTGCAAGAAATTTTGGTGAATTGTTTATATCTTTTGACATGATATCCCTTACAATTTTTATAATTTTAGATATTGGGTTTTTGAATTACCAGATTTTATTCATAAAAAGATGGGGAATTTTTCCAGTTTTCGGACAATAACTCAAAAATTCTTTCAGCAGCTGTTCTAGTGAAACTTTTGTGATTTGTTTATATCTTTTGATGGAAGCTCCCTTTAGAATTTTAAAATTTTAGATTTTACATTTCAGAGTTATGGCATGGGGTTTTATTCATTAAATAAAGGGGATTTTCCAGTTTTGGACAATAATTCAAAAATGGTTGCAGCAATTCTCATTGGATGGTTTTACTTTAGTAGTAATTTTGTGGGCCCTTTATAGCTTGCTGTGCATTGTGAGCCAAAGCTCTATGTTGAAGACTGTACTTTGACCTTTAATGGTTTACTTTTACATGTTTTATAAATTGTGGCTTGGATGAAGAGTTGTCTCATTGGACCTCATACCACATCTTCTTATATCTATCATCTTCATTTTGGCTTTCACATGAACACAGACTGTGTCTGTAATTGTAAAGTAATATGAAAATAGTTTCTGTAAAATTTTTATGAAATGGATTTCTTTTTATCCTATAGGCTAGTTATCAAATTTGACCTCCCCTATGTCAGGAAGGTACATGTACATGGATGTTTAAAAAATTCCACAAATGGTGAAGAAAATGGCAAGGGAAGACACCTAGTAAATGTTTCAAGTACAATTCAGCAATGGTAAGTATATTTTTTGTATGGTGCAAGATTTTTTTGCTGTGTTGAAAACAATTTGTGGCCTTCCGTTGTTTTTTGCTCTTTGTCAGACTTACTGTATTGAATATGTGTGAGTCGGCAATGCCAAACAAACAATTTGTTAAGGGTGGCCTTGCTTTCAATACATTATTTATGCTGAAACTTTATTACTATATATTAAGGTAACTTTGCTGTTACAGTCTTTGCCAAACTGAAATTTGAACTTTTCTACTATACATTCAACTAAAACATCTTGAAAAATCTTTCTGTCTGAATTGCTTCTTGTCTGAGACTTGTTGGTTAGACAGAGTTTGGGATTCACTGCTGTTACAAATAGTAAGGAGAATTTATTAAAAAAGATATAATGCAATAGAGAAACAACTGATAACTTATAAGGGGTATACTATACATGATATATATCAATGAATCAACATTAGTAAATACACAGCGGAAAAAAAAGAAACACATACAATTGCAAGATGGCCCCTATATGGTTTTTTGAACCTCATCAGGTCAAAATACAGCTATGGCAATTTAACCCCCTTGTATGGAAAATTGAACATTGAGGTAAAATATAGATTTTGGCTTACAAAAAATGTATATCTCTGAAAACAAAGCATTTAGAGCAAATCTGACATGGGGTAAAATTGTTTAACCAAATATTATGAAACTTACACACCCTGATAATATCCACTAAATGCAGATCAAGTACAAATTTGGGTAGGTCACTTTTACTGTTCTGGAGTTATTTCCCTTATTATAACATTATACCTATGCAAGAGGGGGCATCATCTGTGTCCCATGGAGATAAAAATAAATAATTAAATTATGAAAATGGACAAATCTGACATTTTGATAAACCAAATATTTATAGTGAATCTAGTGTTTTATTTAGAGATGTCTAAAAGGATGGAACATGATGATCCGGCATGTATTACAGCTGATTTCCTTATGCTTGCAAAGTAAAACTTTGGTTGGCTTGCTTGCTTTGTTTGTATAATTGTTTATACAAGCTTTGTGAATAAGATTGACATCTTTAATCAATATATATATGGCATAGCTAAACCTGTATATATTATAGATAGATAGATAGATAGATAGTTTATTAACGTCTCACCATTAATATACACAATACAATATTTACATATATATCATAAAACATAAATATATATTAATGCCACTCTTAAAAGAATTATGAGAGACAAAAAGTAAAATTTCATCAAACAATAAAAGGACTTTATAAAACTATGTACATGCACTTATTAAAATTTCTAAAACAAATTACAAAAATTTAAAAGTCTAAAAAAATTTATCGATATAAAAAACGTCTCCTTCTGTCTAAAATAGATTTGCAGGTTTTGGCACATTTGTAAATTACATTAACGTTTTGGCATCCCAACACAAAAGACAGTTGCTCACGGTTCGTCAACATGTTAAAGTTCTCATCTACACTGTTTATATATTCATAAAGTTCGTTCCTTAAATCGTCATAAAGTGGACATTCAATTAGTACATGTTCCTCAGTTTCAGTTTTATTTTCACACATAAAGCAAGTCCGTTCATGCATTGGTAAACGTTCGAAGTGCTTGGTTTCGATTCGTATGGGTGCAACCCCACATCTGAATTGCGAATATGCTCTACGTTGAGCAGGAGATAATAGTGTTTTTTAAATAAAGTTCACAACTAATTTCGGTTTTAAATGTTCTATATGTCCTTAATTTGTTACTACCACCATCCATACGTCTTGCAGAAACTCTATGTAGATCTTCCGTCCACTTATTTCTAAAATCGGTTAAAAGTTTATCTTCTATTTTCGCTAACACCATAGTTTTGTGAATGTTCGTGTCATTATACCAGTCACTAATATTACACGATTCAAACTGCTGATAAAGTCTATAATTTGAATTTTTACATGCTTTATAACGCCTAAAACTATGTTCCGCCCAGTTATATTATATTATATTTGAATTCAATTGGGTGTTATCCTAATATGATTGTACAATATACAAACAAAGCAAGCAAGCTAACCAAAGTTTTGCTCTACATGCATTAGGAAATTAGCTGTAACCCTGTATGGAAAAACACTGTCATTGAGAGTGAATTGAAACTATTTGTACCTTTACCATGTTCATAATTAGTACAAAATGACATCTAATAAAGAATTTATTCAAAACTTAATTTATTTCATTTATGTTACAGGAGTTTCTGGAATGCCAAGCAAAATCAAAGGATATTTTCATAGAAAGGACTTCTGTAGGCAAAAAAAGTAGGTATGTGTATAAATATATTTATCTTAATGTAATATTTGGAGAGAGATTTAAAAAAAAAAATGTTTTAATCCTTGCTCTTCCAAACACATTGCAGTTGTTAAAGTTTCATGGGTTACCTATTATATAAATAAATGAATGAAAAGTTTCAACTTAATTCGTATGGTTATAACACTTTAAAAACGGCTCGATTTTGTAAGTAAAAAGATCAGTTGTGGTTACATTTTGTATTCAAGATTGTTTTTATTACAAATATTAATTGCTTCCAATTTTTAGCTACATATATTAAAGTTTAAAAAAAATATAAAAATAAGAAGATGTGGTATGATTGCCAATGAGTCATTACTCTCCACCAGAGACCATTGAAGAAGAATTTAAAAATTAGCAAAACTCATGCCAAATGTAAAACCAAAAATCATGTGTCTAAGACTTAAATATCAATCAGTAAACATCTAATTGATTTAGACTGCCATTAATCATAGGATAAGAACATGATCTTGTACAATGTCAAAATATAGGTATCAACAGTTTGTAAAACTGGTCAACATACATATGTGTATAACAATAATGTTTAGTTTGGTTTTAATTTACTGATAGCAAAATCAATATTTATATTTATAAAATACTTTCCAGTTTTATTCAAATATGTTGTTATATCAAAACGAGACAAATATAAAAAAGTAGATGTGGTATTATTGCCAATGAGACAACTCTCCATAAGAGACTAAAATGAGACAGAAAAGCATGTTTAAAAGTCACTGAGGATATGTCATTATGTTTAAAACTAACAACTTACAGTATATGGGAATAAATCAAATTAAGTTTTTAAAAGTATGAATGTAATTTTATTTTTTTCAGATGAAGACAACTTCAAGAGTGACATTTAGAAGATAGAACATTCTATTGATATTGTTATTATGTCAACAACAAAAAAACATTTAGTTGTGTAACGTTTTGAGATTGCTGTATAAAATAAAAGTAGAGTGAAATCAAATTTTTGGAAGTTTTTTGAAAAATTTATATTCTGCAACAAATAGACAACAGAGAAAAAAAATATGAATGAAATTCTTTAAAGTGGATTTATTGAATTTTTCATTTAACATGTTTAAAAAAATAATACAATCTCAGATTTCTCAAGACATTGGTTATTATCAAACCGGCAAGGGACACAACTTCAAAATTGTATTTAAATTGATGCTAGAGGAAACATCTTATACACTTTTGGGGTTTTCCTTTTCATATTACATGCATAAGTCAACAAATGTGTTTGTCAAAGTTTAACCATAATGAACATTTTAACAAAAATTGTCAAATACATGTACAACATTCCACAAAATCCATTTAAGACAATTTTGACCTCTTTTTAAAAGAGTTGTGGTATTACTGCCAATGAAACTACAGAGACAAAAGATTGTCGGTTTATATTCCATGAAATATTTCATATCATGGTCTTTTCAATCATCTTAGTGTCAAATGTACCTGATCAAGGTTTTAGAAACATGAAAATTATGTTACAGATATTTCTTTTGTTTATTGGTGTATTCAAACAGGAATATTTAAAAGACTGATGAAAAGTGAAGTCTGGTCTGCAATATATGATTCTGATGTTGCTTGTCAAACATGTCAAAAGGAGATTTGTGGTCAAAATAACATGAAGAGATGTTGTGACGTCGCGCAAGATACTGGTGACAATTTGAAGGTGATTCGAGAAAAATCGGCGAAAAGGCTAACTGTCCGTTTAGGACGCAACAATTTGCAGAATCGCTAAATAATTTTCGTTACCCAATCTAATGGCAACAAAATATCTGTTTTTCATGATATTTTTTTCACGAATAGGTTTCGATTTGAAGCGCTAAATTTTATGAAATAGGCAATTTTGCCGTGTAATGCGTAACATTGAACATTGAGATCTCCAAACATTTTTGAGAATGAAATATGGATTGAGTAGCCAAAGGTAGTTCTCATTTGGAAGGAATTAAGAACCATATGTAAAGTTTTGAATTACATAATTTTACTTACATATATGACGTCATACATGTAGAAAAATGACGTCATAGCAACTTTTTGATCTTGTAATGGTGACAAATAATCTAGACTCCAACTGCAAACTTTGAAGATCAAATTCATATACGGAAGGTAATTTTAAAAGGATATCGTTTATATTTATAATTTATAAATTACAAACATTTCTGTTTAAATTGGTACCAAACTTTTTGAGTTTACTTGTTTTAAAAAAAAACTATTGAAAAAATTTAAAATCAGAAAAAATGTCCCGTATCATCTGAAATCCAAACAAATATTCCATTTTGACGATTTCGGGATCTACGATGTATCGCGATTAAATCAGAAGAAAAATACTGATACAGATTTCAAAAATTACAACAAATACTGAACATGATAATATAAATACTGGCTGTTTTTATATTTTATCCTTTTCGCAAATAAAGAAAAGAAAAATCAGAAAAAATGTCCAATGAGACAAAAAACGTCGAAAAATAATGAAACGTCATATTTCACACAGAGTCAATACGCAAAAGAAATTATAAGAAGAACTTGTAAAGAATCGATCTCCAAACATGAAACGATATGGGCATGTTTTTGCCTTAGGGAGCTTCCATTTGATTTTTAAGGGGGGGGGGGGGGGGGGGCTAGAATGAAATTTGAAAAAGAGGGAGGACAGGGGTTTTGAGTGTAAAAAAAAGGCAGACAGGAGTTTCGAGTAAAAAAATAATGAATAAGAATGGAAACGGGGAATATGTCAAAGAGATAACAACCCGACCAAAACGTAGAAAACAGCTCAAGGCCACCAATGGGTCTTCAACATGCGAGAAATCCCGCACCCAGGGGAGGTCTTGAGTAGGCCCCGAAATCCTAATGTATACTAGATCAAGAAAATGGACGCCACTCTTCACTTCGAAACACAGAGATGAACTAAAAGTAAAAAAATATAAAAGACTAACAAAAGCTATAGGTACCTGACTTAGGACAGGCGCGAACTGCGGTGGGGTTAAAAGGGCAGGATGAGCAGTTGGCAAACAAACCCAGGATAAACCCCCCCCCCCCCCATTAAAATCAAATGGTTGCTCCCTTAATGAAATAAAAATATTATTCTATATTAAAATTCGTAAAAAATGATTTGACTTTAGGAAGTTCTGGAACAATCTAAAAGAAGAGTTACCATATTAGATAATTTTCGTAGACAAAACAAGAGGCACCAATCCCTTCAAACAACCGAAATGATCTCTGGTGTTTCAGGAGAATGATTAGTTCCAAAAAAATAAAACACGAGACAAAAAAGACTCATATTTAATTATTGAATGTATTTATAAACCAACAATCAATTAAAATAATCGGACTTAAAAAAATCAGACCAAAATTTTGTGTACATTCAAATATAAATATGCTTTCAGAAATATGAATAACAGAAAAAAAAGTAAACTTTCGGCTAAGGAAATACTTATTAGGAACAGAGAACGAAAAAGGCTTCAGAAAAATGAAACGAGTAGAAAATCTTATGGAAAGTTGTACAAGAATAAAGAGAGCGAGACAAAAACATATAGTCAAACGATTAATGCAAGAAAAAAGAGAGAACAAAGGGAGAAATCTAAGAAAATAAATGAAAGAAAACTGAAAAATAAAATGAATGTCCGTAAACACAGAGGTAAAAAAAATGTAGAACTTTCATCAATGTCACTTGTTGTACCAGAAGGTTCAAATGTTTTCAAAAACAGAATGGAAAAGGCCAGAGCCCTAAGAAAATTTAAAGAAGGTTTACCAAAATCTCCATCTAAACGATGCGCAGTTATATCGACTTATTTGGCCCGCAGATCCCCTCGATCGCCAACAATAGCTAATCTGAAACATTCAGTTTCGCCAGTTGAAATGGCCGTCGTTGCAGATATTCAAGAAATAATAAAATCTACAAAATTAAAGCGATCTAAGAATGCACGTTCGGTAATGAATTCTGTTACTGCATCAATCAGCGGGGAAAATTTAGCAAACTCGAGAGGTAAAATTAAACTGTGTAAAAATTTAGGTTTGCCAGCAAGAAGGGTTGCTGGAGGCCAGCGTATTAGGTCTAGAATTCTTAAAAGTGAATCGTCTGCATGGGCTCTTACGCAACAGAAAACAAGAAAAGATTCCATTTCAGAAGAAACAAAGAAAACAGTTTATAACTTTTGGCTCTCTGATGGCATATCACACCCGACCGGCAACAAATCCGATATCAAAAGAGAACGATTGGGACCAAACTTATATACTTCGCATATGACACACGTGCTGGAAAAAACACAAACTGATGCGTATTTAGATTTTGTCGCCAAATATCCGGAAATTAAAATTGGACAAAGAGCATTTGAGAAACTTCGACCGTTTTTCGTAAGACCTGCATCTGAAAAAGATAGAAATACATGCTGTTGTAGATATCACGTGGAAGCAAACCTTGTTTTCAAAGCATGTATGAAGTTCAGAAAATCGTGTGACAGGGAAACCGATTCGCAAGAAAGTGACTATCCCGTATTTGAGAAAATGTCAGACCTTATACATATTACGCTATGTCCAAAAGTAAATGGATTTTATAGAAAAAATTGTCTTGACCGAAAATGTAGCCTTTGCGGAGTTGGTAATTTCAAACTTTCACCCAACGAATCACAGTCGTCTTCAACTGTTGAATGGCAAAAATATGAATATATAACTGAAAAATCGAAGGGTAAAAATGTAAGGCGCCGACTGACCCTGATAAAAAAGAAAACTAGCGTAAACGAAATGTTTCTCAATTTAAAAAAGCTTCTCGAAACTTTCCCCGCTCACCAGCACCGATCAAACTGGCAAAGCAATCAACTTAAAAGTCTTGTTCAGAACTTGCCAGTCAATCATTGCATATGCATCCACGATTATTCGGAAAATTATCGCTGTGTCGAGAAAGAAGAAATCCAATCCAATTACTTCCAAAGAACTGAATGCAGCATTCATGTAACCGTCATGCACCGACACGCCATTTTAGAATACGATGGTGTAGACAGTACAGAAGAATTTCCGGAAATAATTACGGAACATTTTTTCGTAATTTCCCCGGACCTGCAACATGATAATGATTTTACAAAATATGTCCAAAAGAAAGTTAAGGAATATTTAGATTCAATATCATACACAGTTGATCATATACATGAATTCACAGACGGTTGTTCTAGCCAATATAAATCGCGGCACTGTTTAGGAAGTTTATCTACTGCCATCCCTGATTTCGGATATAAAACATTCCATAGAAATTTCTTTGAAACAAGCCATGCAAAAGGGCCTCAAGATGCCGCGGGGGGATTTATAAAAAGACAGGCGGACATATCTGTTCTACGTGGCAATACAGTGATTCAGAATGCGAAGGATTTATTTACGTTCTGCGAAAGTAGCCTTAAAAAGCCAAGAAGTGCATTATTTAAAAGAAGGGTATTTCGATATGTGGACTCAATTGATAGACACAATTCCAAAATATTTAAGCCGATCCAGCAAAATAGACAAATACATCATGTTTTTACTAGTACATGTAATGAAATCATTGTTTCCGATCTCTCTTGTTACACGTGCGATCAATGCATTTTGGGGAATTATCTTAACTGTTTAAATGTAGAAAATACCGGGGTAAAGAAAACTATTAAGCCACGCGAAATAACACAAACTTCTAACGAAGAAGAAGTAGCACAAGACACTGACATTCTTTCAGAAGACATATCAGATTTGGTATCCATAAACTCTGTTGTGGCTGTCAAAACCGACGATGATAACTTTGACTATTATTTAATGAAAATTTCCAAAGGTTCACACGTATTGAATTCAGCAGAGAGTGACAGCTGGGGTGCTACATATCCCCCTGGATTCGAGGTTTTCCGGGGTCATTATTATGACAAAATCAGTGACAATGATCCGTTAAAATATAAACTTTTAAAGACAAAGACTGCTTTGGTACCGACGAAATCTCTGCTATACATACTTGCTGATGTAGATGCCTCTTATCGTATAACTATTTCAGAGGACACCCATCTAGACATTCTTTCTGTATTGGACAATTTGGATTGAAATAAGAATTAAATTATAAAACATCATGCACTGTTGTTTAGCCACTCATAAAATATTTTAGTAGACCTTTCCGATTCAAATGAAATGATTCAACGTGGCTCTGCTTATAATTAAAAAATATAAAATATATATATATATATATATATATATATATATATATATATATATATATATATAAGTACGTCTGAGTCAGTGACAACCCTACAACAGATGTATCCATCGGATCGCCATCAATGATGGTGATACATGGCTGTGTACATAATGTATATACAACTCGTCTAAACATAATGTTTAGACGAGTTGTGTATATATATATATATATATATATATATATATATATATATATATATATATACATTTTTCGTTAAATAAAATATACATGAATATCTTTACTGAAAAAAAATATTCCCATGAAAAAAAAACCTGAATGAATCAATGCTTACACATTAGAAATCACATTAGAAAAACGTTACGTAAAAAACAAGAAAATAAGACGGCTTTTTGCTATATTTCCGACGTTACGTTATTATCACCAGTATTTTGCGCGACGTCTGTATGATTGCCAATTGGACAACTATCCAACAGAGTCCAAATTAAACTGATTAAAGCAATTATATGTCCAGGGAACAGCCTTCAAAAGTAAACATAAGTCGTCTTGGTTGTGTGGAACATATGGAATGTGAACTAGTAAACTTGACAAAGGTTTTATGGATGATTTGGAATAATATCTTATAATTTGTTTGAAATATGCATTATTCGCATGTTTGTTACACACATGCTATACGCATCATTTAAAACGCATATTATACACATGTTTCTTACAACACATGTTTAACACATGGTTTTGAAACATGCGTTTTACATCACATATATTTTTCATGTGTAAAACGCACGAATAACGCATGTCTTAAACATGCGTTTTACATAACATGTACTTTTCATGCGTAAAACGCACGAATAACGCACGTTTAAAACATGCGTTTAACATAACATGTATTTTTCATGCGTAAAACACATGAATAACGCATGTTTAAAACATGCGTTTTACATGCGTGGTAGGAAAAAGACGTTTCCCGTGCGTTACCAAACACATGTTTTACATATGTAAAACATGTGTAAAACATGCGTGGCACTTTTCCCTGTGTATGTACCCTTCTGTAGCCATTTTTGTACGAATTTTTCAAACCTCAATTGTATCAAAACTAAAGATATAATAAATAATAGAGATAGGCCATTTAGTACATGTTCCAAGGGGAAACTTGATGCAAAGCATTATTTGATACTGTTTCATCGCATTTGATAGAAAAAGAGGACTTTGTGGCAAATAAATCAAGATTTTTATAGAAAATCCACAGCCTTTAATACAGATATTTTTGTTATAAAATTTGAAACGTAAATTACTTACTTGATTTTCTATGATGTGCTAGTGTTTATTTTTTACAAAAAGTTCTAAGTAACCTGTAAATTCCAAAACACCTCGTGCTGAGTCACTAAAGTCGAGCGCACCCTAAAAGGTGTACTTGATTTTGGCCATATTTATACTTGTCTTAACCAATAACTATATTTATAAACTTGTTTTAAGGAAATCAATGCTAGCACTGCATGCAATAATCCTATATCTATCAGTCATCAAATTGCCAAATATGAGAGTACAAGGATAAAGGCTGTGGATTTTTTATAAAAATCTTGATTTATTTGCCACAAAGTCCTCTTTTTCTATTAAATGCAATGGAACAGTAAAAAATAATGCTTTGCATCAAGTTTCCCCTTGAAATATGTACAAAATGGCCTATCTCTATTATTCATTATATCTGTAGTTTTGATACAATTGAAGTTTGAAAAGTTCGTACAAAGATGACTACAGAAGGATACATAAACCTTAACGACAGTGTACTAGTTAGACAGTTTCCATATCTTTTCTACAGGGCTACCCGGGTTATAAATAAATGCTAATTAATCGTTGTAGTTCCTGTCAATATAATACTTCCATGATTGAACTTAGTGGTCTCTAATGAATTGATGTTGCAAACTTCATTGGAGATTTATGAGAAAATGAAATACAATAGGAAAAATCTGAGACACAGTTTTGGAGGTCAAACTGTGTTGTGCAAGAATCTATAAAAAATTTTAGGATGCTATGAAGAACAAAGAAGCTAAATTCATTCAAGTATGGACATCAAAGAATGGCAACTAATTACATAGCAATTAATTATGTAATAATCATATCATAATGAAATTATCACAATTTGAAAGATTAATCCTTCTTCTTTCTTTTGGTACCTCATTTATAAAATTTAAAGAAAGATGAGTGGAATTACATCAGTTTAAAGATGTCTGATTGTGGATGAAAACTTTTTGTATTGTGCTACCTTAAGGGAGGAAACAGATATAATTCGTCATTTCCTTCAATAAAATCTAACAAATGGTTTTAACAAATTACAGAAATGTGCAGCCATGTCTTTATTTACGAATCCTGTCCAATACAGAATGTTTACATTACATTGCCTATTTTTCTTACATTTTGTAGTTTTCTAACACAACATGTAAAGCAACTGATTTCCGTGGATATTTTTACGCGTGTAGACAAAACGCGCGTCTGGCATAAATACAACATTAATCCTGGCATCGATTATGAGTTTATCTATCCCTTTCTCTACGATTTACAGCGATTATGTAAGATGGGGTTTTAAAGCATTAAATTGTCTTCTGTTGTACATGATATGTTCTTCGTTTATTAATTTTTGAAATATTTATTTTATTACGCTATTTAAAATTTCCGTTTCGAGATGCTTTATCAATAAAATTTATAAACGGAAAATTTCAGAAATACTCAATCATCGTATATACCTGTCTGTCCAAAGTCAGTGGATGTGATAAGTCATATTGTAATAGTTGAAATCTTAGGAATTTGGTTTTATCGGCGTTCTGCCATAAAACATTCTATCAATTCTAAACATTTCCTCATTAAATTCTGATTCTAAAAACATGTCGGCCAGATTATTTCTTTGGTCTTGATATAACCAATGTCCAAGAACCTTCCCGTCTGACTTGTACTGCATGAGGTTCCAAAAACAAGAATATACATTGTAGAATAAAAAAAAAACAAATACGCAAAAGCATTTAAATGCTTACAGACAATGTCACTAAGTGGAATGTCTGCAGGATTATAGGTGTAAGTACATACGTGCTAGGTTCTTTAAAGGTTATCGATATTAAAAGGTTTGTAATACTATAAAAGACAAAGCATGCGTTCATAATTTCTCACACCACATTCCATTACAAGCAGGTAAGACGTAATCATAAGTATTGTCTATGCAGCAGGCCATTTGTTCAAATGTACTAAAACCAGTCGGTCTCATGTTTCGTTACACATAGTTTTATGGTAAGGCTATTTTGATGAGCCGAAACATATTTGACTTATGAATGCATTTTCAATTAAAACAAAAATATCTCAACAATAAGTAAAATTTATAACAGACAAAAGAAATCCTTTGATTCAATATATAAGTACCAATAAATAAAACAATCATATTCTGTTCTTCTCATATTTTACATACGTTTTACAGTTCTTTTGTTTATGCAGGTAGATTATTTCTAACTTTCCTATACATGTATTACTCTTCAACAAATTCTTGTAACTTACATGTTTCCATATAAAATGTATAACACATCCTCTTTCATTACAATTTAAAAAAAAGGAAAGAAAGAATATTAAAGGAAGAATAATTCCACAATGTTTAACGACAAAAGATGACCATTCCTATATTCTTAGTTTTTTTTCTAATTGTCTTCTCATGTCTAAATAAGGCTGTTAGTTTTCTCGTTTGAATTGTTTTACATTGTCTTATCGGGGCCTTTTATAGCTGACTATGCGGTATGGGCTTTGCTCATTATTGAAGGCCTACGGTGACCTAAAGTTGTTAATGTCTGTGTCATTTTGGTCATTTGTGAATAGTTGTCTCATTGGCAATCATACCACATCTTCTTTTTTATATTTTAACTGATACATTTACCAAAATATTGTCTTATAATTTAAAAAATAGATCGTTTCATTTATTTGTACATATATGCGACCTTTTCGATGTATTCGAACACAAAGTTTATGTTAGAATAAGGTCCTACTTTAGGGGACTATAATTCAAAGATGTAAATACGCTATGCTGCATACCAATCTATTTTGTTATGTGTCATTTTTGTGTTTATACTAATCTTGCTACATATAGTTATCGGAGAATTGATGTTGGTCCTTTTGGGATTTATGTTCCTGTACAAACATTCAAACCTCCAACAGCTCGCTGTTGCCATTACTTCATTTATCTAACGAGATATGATAATGTTATATAGTAATTCTGTTTTTCCGTTATTACTTTTTGCCGCAACATTTCTCGTGAGCGTATGATCTTTATGATAATTTCTCAGAAATTGATAATCACTTGATAACTTCAAATTTAATTCCGCAATAGGACCGATATTGATATTTCTAAATTGTACAGTTTATTTGGTTATATTTTCAAATGGTTATCATTTACTTGAACTACTGTTATTTACTTTTAGTTAAAAACTTGAAGATGAAACTTGCTTTTGCTTTATTGATGTTGTTAGCAGTAGTGTTTTCAATGCCACAGAAAAGACTTCTTCTTGGTAAGTGTTCATGGTCCTATTAACTATACAGTGGTGTCAACTTATGTACGCAAAATTGACCTAATATAAACTTTTGTTCTGATTTTAGGTTTATTTTGGTCTTAAAGCTCTACAATCGATTCGTTTTTTCTACATCAGGGACTTTCACAAAATTTCAAAATGTTCCGGGCGAAGTTAAATCAAGAAAAGCGTTTATGACATATATTATTTATAAAAAAGTTGATTCTATTTTGTATGCTATAAACTCGATGATTTTTTAACATTATTTGTTCTTTTTTATGAGGTAAAAGCAGTACTGTTTTGGTAGTATTACGCCTACAAAATAGTAAAATGACAAAAATACCAATCTTTAATAAAAATTAAAACGAAATGTCCCCTATCAATTGGCATAATCAAAACCAAACAAATCAAATACAAAAGAAAATAACGGTCGTATTCTTGACTTGTTTAAGGCATTAGTAATATAAAAAAAAGGAGATTAAATCTTGTTTTAGAGCTAGCTGAACCTTTCACTTGCATGTCAGTCAAATATCAAGTGATTGAAAGTGTTTAACTGCACTGAAAAAAATCTTAAATTATTATATGACTGACGAATATGGTTTTAAAGCATACACAGGCTCATTTCTAAGATTGAAGAAGATATTCTAAAGTATAAAACAAAGTTTTTCATCTGGTGTCTTTCTCTTTCAACTTTTTGTGGTTCGACCAGAGTTCCCACGTTTCAAACATAAGATTTGGAAAGAATTTCCGCGATTCCCTGGTTCGGTATGTAGTTCAAATGATATCTATATTTTATAAATGCGCAAGTTATGTTTATTTAGCGAAATATCATTTACTGCAATATGTTTAACATATCGATACTTATTGAGCAAACAGATAACTTGGGTATACAACGCATTTTTTTTTTCTTTCTTTAAAAAATTTAAGTAAAAAATTTCATGGAATAAAAACAAATTTTGTTTCATAGCAAGATTATTTTTTTCGTTCTGACAGCTTTTTAATTGAAATGCTTCTATTAACACCCATTTGTAACAAAAACATCTTGTTATGTTAAATTCAGTTGATTGTTCAATGATATTTTATTATTCTTGAACTAGCTAATTTTTGTTAATTTGTTATAGGGATGTTTACCTTATGCTATTCGAAATATATCGTTATTTAAGAAAAAGGTAAATTAAGGTAGCTTTTATTAAACAAAAATTGTTTTAACTTGCGTATATAAATTAATTTTCTTCAGTATACATTTATATTTAGTTTTTTATCTTGTAAAGTTGACATCAACCCTATCAGGAGTTGGCCAACCGTTATGTTATATCTGCGTATAACAGTTGACCACAGATATGTTCTATTGTTTGAACCACAATTCTGTCCTCTGGTGCTCAAATGTTACATTACCGAATGCGGCTTATCTCTGAATCAGTACTTGATGAGCAACATGACCGGTACGGTCTTGCCCGGTACCACATTTGGATCAGTAACCCATGATTAAGTTGGGATTAGTTTGGTCAGTCTTTAGTTTTCTATGTTGTGTTTTTTTACTTGTTCATAATTCTATCATATCTCGTATTTATCCATAGCGTTGTTGTCAACTTTTCTTCGACATGATCAGATTGGATTGTTTCTTGATATTTTCCGAATTTTTTATTATTATTTTTTTTTTTGGCAAATTAGTATATAAATGATGGATATCTGTCAAAACAGATTGAAAAAACTATTTGAAAGAATCTGAATGTTTTATGTAGAATTAAAAATTCAAATTCAAGCTATAAAATCCCCAATCTAGAAATGTTTGTTCTTACAGAGGATAATGGTCGGTTTACAACTGAGAGCTTTAGCTAGCTATAAAACCAGAATTATCCAACCGTTTTCTACATAAGATCATGCATGTACCAAGTCTGATATATGACAGTTAGTATCCAATCGTTTGATGAGTTTAAGTTTATTATTTTGCCTTTCCGTTTTGAATATCTTTGGTATTTGTGTTATTTAATAATAAGGAAACCAAACAAATTATTTATGTTATTAACAGTTTTGGAAGGTTTTGCAAATTATTTTCTCATTTTAGATACTTTACTTGCAACCGATGAACTGAAAAAACTAGTAAACGATATATTTAGTTCATTAGGTGGTAATGCAACTGAACAGGCATGTGAAACTGAATGCCACACACTCATCCAACACGATCATCTCCTGCAATTCGGATGTCCACTGGTTTGTAAGAGGTAAACTTATATTGCTATTATCATTTCCTTATCATTAAAAAGGGGTTTTATATTATCATGGAAAATATGTAGAAATATTATATATTTTTGTCAACCCAACTTTTCAATGTAACTAAAGAAGGGGCGAAAGATACCTGAGGGAACAAAACGAACTCAAAGATAAAAAATAATCTGACAACGCCATGGCTAAAAATGAAAAAGACGAACAGAAAAATAATAGTATATAAGGCACAACATAGAAAACTAAAAACTAAGCGATACAAATCCCACCAAAAACTGGGGGTTATCTTAGGTGCTCCGGAAGAGTAATCAGATCCTGCTCCAGATGTGGCACTTGTCGTGTAGCTCATGTTATTACAAACCCGGTAAATAGTCTAATTTGGTAGGTCATATTCATGAAAAGGGCTGGTATGTATGTTGGAAGATAAAAAATAAATGTTCATGCTTCAAGCATTCAAAACACTACAAACCATTAAAAGTCTGAAATGGCCTATATCTGTACTCGACTGTACTGATTTTTACTCGACCAGTCTGAATTCGTCTGAGATTTACTTGATAATACTCGACTGTAGTCTGAACCATACTTAACAGTCTGAATGTGTACTTGACCAGTACTTAACCATTTTATACGAGTCTGAACCGTACTCGACCTAGTCTGAACCGTACTCGACCTAGTCTGAACCATACTCGACCTAGTCTGAACCATACTCGACCAAGTCTGAACCAACTTAGACCTATTCTTTGTATCTATCAACTGAATTTTATCAATTTAGGAATTCTTTTAATAAAAATGAAATTTGAACAACAACTTGAAATTAAAAATGTATTCAATACAGTATTGAAATTAAAATTTCACAATAATCAACTATAATATAACTTCAACTCAATATTGATCAACACTTACATAATAATGTATATCAACTTTTAAAATATAATTAAAACAAGCTGATCAAATAATCTAAAAAAATGAGTTGTGACTTATATTTTCAATATTATTCAAAATTTTATGAATATTTCGGAAGTATTTTATGGAAACTGGACTATTTTCACCATTTACTTAAGCCTAGTATAGATTTATGGTGTCAGTTGAGTGAATGTTTTTTTATTAAGATATATAAAAATAGTATATAAAACAACTTAATAAATTTAAAAAAAAAATGAGAGCTTAATTGGTCCGAGACCACAATTGTCGTCCCTTGATTTTCGTTGTTCACGAATATAGTCCCTAGTGTTAACAGTGGGTTACTTGCCAATAATTTTTATACCCCTTCCAAATTTATTTCTCCATGTTTAATGCCTCAAATTGTAAGTAGGGGGGTGAAACTACACTGTAAAAAAATTTGGGTCCAGAATTTTACAGGAAAGTAGTGATTTGGTCCAGCTGAAAAAGGTTAAAAATTAGCACTTCGGAAGCTGTCAAAAGATTTCAAGACACCCTAAACACAAAATTGTCCATATTTTGAGTTAGAGGCGATGAAGTTTTCTATATTTTTGATATAATTTGTCCCAAAAGTAGTTCAACACACTGTAAAAATTTCATTGAGAAAGCGCAGGTGGGATTTTTTTTATTTTCATTTATGTTCTAAAAGAAATGCACTACGAATTAATTGTGTTCTCGGACCTAAGAGGTGAAGTCTGTAAATATAGAATCTGTACTTTGGCAACTTCCCTAAATGATTTGGTGGTTTCAATTTGTCAAATAGCATGAAACTAAAGGATTTACACTTTTATTTTATAGAATTTCTGCAAAAATGACCAATTTTGGCATTTTATGGTCAAAATAGGCATTTTAAGGCTTTTTCAATAATGATGCATACATGGCATCCTGACTTTTTATCTGACAGGTTTTCATGTGTCAATACTTGTGTTTCTATGCCTTTATCTAGTTCTTTTGCTTGTTTATGAACTCAGAATCTACAGAAAAGAACATTATCTCAGACAATATGTACAAAATGTGTTGTATAAATGACCCTTGTCTTAACGCCCTGTTTGGATGAAGTCAAAAGTGGGGTTCTTGGTACATAAAATTTGAAGTCCACAATAAAGACCTCACTAAATTTGTATCAAAAGCACTTTGCAATGTCTATTGTACCTGTTCCATCTCACATAATATCTTTCTTTTCTTCTGTAGGATAGCAAGTGGTTTAGATATAAGCCTGTTGAGACTAAAATTGCATTCAAGTTTTTCATTAAAAAGGCAAAAATCTTTGTATCATACCATACTGTCTGTAAGAAAAGTTAATTGCAAGAGCCTTTTTGTGCTCAGATTTGTTGTATCATGTCACATGAGTATAGAAATGATAAAAAAGACACAATTTTTTATTTCTTATAGCCTCAATATGCATTTTTTAATGTAAATATGTGGCACGGCCTAAATTGACCCTTATTTCTTTCCAGTCTTACTTGGCTTAAGACCCTTTTAAAGTAATATGATATGTTATTTGTGACTTTTCTTTCCATTTAAAGTACATTCAATACATATGTAAGGATTATTTATAACCTAAAAGCTTCACAAATTTAAAATTGCTGGAAAATATTACATCTTCATGTAAGGCCCCCTTTCATTGAAAAACCTCAATTTTTAGGCCCAGGCTGATATAAATTTGACTTTTGAATAATTATGCTAAGTCTGATATATCAAATGAGTACTCTATTGCTTTTAGTACATAATAAATGATATATTAGGGCATTTAAAAAGTATTTTTTTGCAATATTTTAATTTTCAAAGCCCAAAATGTTGATAGTTGAAATTATTCAATTTTAACGTCAAAATTAAACACGCAAAGATGAGTATAGAATTTAGCATATTGTCTATAATATATATCCTATTGTTATGAAACTTTGCAAGCAGTGTTATAATTTATTAAGCTTTGGTCATACCAAGTTTTTTTAAGATTTGTCAACTCTTTCTATCCTATTAGGTCCGAGACCACAATTGTCGTCCCTTGATTTTCGTTGTTCACGAATATAGTCCCTAGTGTTAACAGTGGGTTACTTGCCAATAATTTTTATACCCCTTCCAAATTTATTTCTCCATGTTTAATGCCTCAAATTGTAAGTAGGGGGGTGAAACTACACTGTAAAAAAATTTGGGTCCAGAATTTTACAGGAAAGTAGTGATTTGGTCCAGCTGAAAAAGGTTAAAAATTAGCACTTCGGAAGCTGTCAAAAGATTTCAAGACACCCTAAACACAAAATTGTCCATATTTTGAGTTAGAGGCGATGAAGTTTTCTATATTTTTGATATAATTTGTCCCAAAAGTAGTTCAACACACTGTAAAAATTTCATTGAGAAAGCGCAGGTGGGATTTTTTTTATTTTCATTTATGTTCTAAAAGAAATGCACTACGAATTAATTGTGTTCTCGGACCAATTGTTTTGTTTTATTAAACCAGGAATTTAATATAATCATGATAATAGAATTTCCATAGCAATCCTTGATAACCTTTTTAAAAAAGGAAATGTATTCCAAAGTAACAGTAAAAAAATATTTCAATTAATTTAAGTATTTTTTTTTGTCAAATTAACATGGCATACATAAAGCACTTTAATATGTTCTTATTACCTCAGTACATGTGTGTTTTACAGGTAAAAAGAGAGCCCTATTTTCTTTAATTCGTGTATTACTTATCTAGTACATACATGTATATTCGAAAGGCCTTGTTATTTAATTTAAACAAGATGTTGCAATTTTGAATCAATGTTATTTAGAATTTAATACCTCTGGCCAGGTGTGATCTTATTTATGAGTTTGCCCCCAAGCAGAGGTTATACTTTATACTTCACCACTAATCAGAAAAACAACTTTATTTATTTATTTAATTTTATCCCTTTTTCAAATAAGCTATATATAATATATATATATTTTTTATCCTAAATATAATCAGAGATATATTTCTTTTATAAGTTTAAATTTTTTTTATAAATTTTGTTGGCTGTTGTTATATATATATATATATATATATATTCAGTTAAAAGTTAAAAAGAAATTTATTTTAACAGTTAAAAAAGTAGAGGTTTTTTGGTCTAGTATGGTTCAGACTGGTCGAGTATTGTTCAGACTTTTGGTTAAGTATGGTTTAGACTGGAAAAATAGGTCGAGTACATGTCGAGAATGGGTTAAGACTGTTTCAGACTGGTCGAGTAATAGTTCAGATTATTTTCAACGGCAAAGATAAGGGTCAAGTACGATTCAGTACAGTCAAGTATGGTTCAGACTGAGGTCGAGTAATGTCAAGTAAAAGTCAGACCAATTCAGACTGGTCGAGTAAAAATCAGTACAGTCGAGTACAGATATAGGCCATTTCAGACTTTAATGGTTTGTAGTGAAACACATACATTGAATATAGTTAGTATAAGACATAGTTTGACGCGAACAAAACTATTGTACAGCATGAATATAATATACATATAACTTTGAATAACGAAATTTAAAACCTGTCAAGGCCCGAATAGAAAAGCCCAGATACTTTAAGACCAAATCTGACTGAATTATAAAGCCTAAGGGCAATAGGTTCTATCATTTTATCAACCTGCTAAGTTTGTATTTACCAATATTGTGATTATCATGAAAATTTATCAAAGATCCCAAGTTTATTATATTTAAAAGTAAAAGAAAAAGAAACGTTTACTAACTAAATGATGTGAAACAATCTGAAACTGTTGATAATACAAATAAGTAAAACATCCAATACCAGATAGTACTGGAGAAACAAATTGACTCTATATCAACACATGGGACCAGGTAAAGCTCACCTCCGGGTGCGGGAGTTTCTCGCTGCATTGAAGACCCATTGGTGGCCTTCGGCTGTTTCTACTTTTTGGTCGGCTTGTTGTCTCTTTGATACATTCCCCATATCCATTCTCAATTTTAGATGGTATGGATAGCCTGACAAGGTACAAACACATCATTGATAGGTTTAACCAGTATTATGTGAGCATACACAAGATTCATATGACTATCTAGACCATATGTCGTAAAAGAAAAAAATATGCAATATATATATATAAAACATAAAACACAGTGCAGCTACAAACAGATTGACCACTTGTATATTATTCATCAAATTATCTTTTATTTTATATCAACAGTTTCCAGAGTTTGGTTCACCGCTTTGAACCTGGAAAATAAGCTGTTCATATGACAATGTCAACCAACGTGTGAATCAACGAAATAAAATCAACAATATTTACTGTCTCATGCTTTTTTTTATTAATTATTCTGTATCAGCCCATCCTCGTTTTGAGATTTTTCGTTTTCTTAATTGTTTTTTATAGAGTGGATTGTGATTGGGGTTGGTCTAGCTTGCATTTTACTTTTGCCCATAGTGTTGGGTTTGATTATTTTATTGTTTCCATTGGTATTGTCGTTCCTCTTCCCCTGTTTAGTAAAGAGGAAAAATATTCAGCTGATTACCATAGCATCTATAAGATATTGTTTTGCAATGAACGGGAGGGAGCTGCTGTTTATATTTAATGTAAAAAAAACATATATATTGGCCACTGAAAAAGTTTAAATCATGAAATTGAACGTGTCCCCGAAAAAAAAAATGTTACAAATAAATTGTCGTATGTCACATATGCATTAAAAGTTTCTTGCATATAAATCGCCACAAAAACAAATGCAATAGTATCAGCAATGTGACAAAGGAAAGGAGTCATCTTCGGAATGGTCAAATGGCTGATATTATTGCATTTGGTTTTTTTGGGTTGTATATTTTAAGAAAAACCTTATAAGTCTATTCATTGCATATCCAATGTATGCCATGCTTATATTACCGGTACTACTATTTATTAAGTGTACTACCTTAAAAAAACTCACTGGATACGAAATATTACCTTTTATTTCTGCTAACAGCCGGTGTAGTATTTATAAATTACTTATTTATTCAAGTGAGAGTTTAGCCAGCTGTAAAACCAGGTTTAAACCACAAATTTATACACAAGAAAATATGACAGTTGCTTTCCATTCGTATGATGAGTTTTATCGTTTGATTTTGCATTTCGATAAACGACTTTCCGTTTTGAATTTTCATTTAAGTTCGGTATTTTTTGTTGAGGACTGTATGTTGTCCTCTATTTGTCTTCTGGTATATATTTTGAGTTTGCATGCCATCTTATTGTTCTCATTCCAAGATATCATTTTGTTCATATTGCAAAAACAAATAAAGTTTACGAAAATTGTAATATTTGTGTTTTTCGTACTACTAAGTACAGCTGCTGGTTAACTGTCACTGAATTTTCAACCAGAAATTTAGCTAGAAAATCGTTTCTGGTTCAATAGATATGAGATAGTTTTTCGAATAAATTCGAAATTCATTAACATATGTTAATGCGTTTTAACTTTTTATACCTCCTCTTGGCGAAATCGACATGATACCAATCTAGCCGTTATATCTAGTTCGTTTTGATCATATGCTCTCAAATAGTCTTGTACCAGTTTTTTTGCAGAACTAAGTAAATTGGGTGACATTTCTTTTAATTTGTTTGTGTGTGTGTGTGTGTGTGTGTGTGTTTGATGTTGTTTCATTTTTTTACGCAAAATATTCTATGAAATTGCAAAAAGATTTTAAAATATGTCAACAAGTTATATATACAAGTCTAAATTGAAAACTACGTTCAAACCGATTGTGTTGGATAAAAACCCCAATTCTTATACATGTGCATGTACAACAAATTTCGTTGTAGAAGGGTCTTAATACAGCACTATATATATAGTCCAGCTGCTTACTCTGGTCCTTAAATACAACAATTTCACCTTCAATGGTGATCATTACCTCCAAATAAACGGGACAGCGATAGGGAGGAAAATGGCACCGTCCTACGCTAATATTTTCATGGGCAAATTAGAAAAACAATTTTTTTCAACATCTTTATCCAAACCTCTGTCTTGGTTCCGTTTCATTGATGTTGTTGGCATGAAATGGATTGAATCCCAACATAAACTGGATGATTTTATTAGACATGCAAACAACGCCCATCAGTCAAATTAAATCTGCTTATGAAATTTCCGACTTTAAAATGTCTTTCTTAGACACCACTACATCTATAAAGGATGGTGTCATATCAACAGACCTCTACTGTAAACCTATAGAAAAACATAAGTACCTTTCTCTCCAAAGCTGTCACCCCAAACACTGTACAAAAAGTATCCCGTATAGTCAAGATTTCAGAATAAAGCGGATTTGCTTCTCTGAGGAGGCTGTCACGAAACGGTTACAGGAACTTCGCGGATTTTTGACAAAACGAGGTTATAAGAAATTGGACACAGATAAGGGGTTTGCGCGCTAACAATAACAGCCGCAATGACCTGTTACAATACAAACGAAAGAAGAGCAGCAAAATAGTTCCGTTTTGTTCTAACATACAATCCAGCTTTTACTAACCTTTCACGTTTGATCCGTGCCAATTGGCAAATTATTGCCAAACATCCTAAATTATCCTAGATCTTTCCCAATCCTCCTGTCTTAGCTTTTCGGAGACCAACAAGTCTGAATGACTTATTTGTAAGAGCTGCCGTCTCCTCAAATAAAAGCTGTTCAACCGCAGGATGGTGCAAGTCATGTGGTAACAGACGATGTCTGACTTGTCAACAAATACTAAATACTCAAACAGTTACTTGCCACTCGACTGGGTCTGTGTACACTATATTTTGCAATGTAACTTGCAAAACCCAGAATGTTGTATACCTCCTTCAGTTTCGATGTGGCATGCAGTATGTTGGCAAAGACAGAGCAGCCATTCAACAAACGCATGAATGGTCATCGAAGTGACTTCACTTGCAAGCCCGACCTACCCGTAAGTCGTCATTTGAGATCACCTGGGCACACCCAAGCTGATCTCAAAAACCTTACCATCACAATCATAGACCACAACGAGGGTTAGTCAAAGGTCAACAGAGTCGCTCGGGAAAGATTTTGGATAAGAAAGTTAAGGACAGTTTCCCCAGAGGGCATAAATGAAAAAACATAGAATGAGTCATTCATTTTCCTGTCATCCCTTTTTTCAAAAATTGTTTACCTACTATCACTTGTTTCCAGTAACTCCGGCTTCCGCACTGGATTTACAGTTTAATTTTTCTAAATTATACCAGTTTTATTACAGGGCTCCATTTATTTGGATGGATGTATAAGTACGTAGCCACGTTCAATTATTTTACCTTAATAAATAAAATTTTACTTATTTTGCCACATTATTAAACTGCTATTCGTTTTGGAGGCTTAAATATGTAGTTTCTGTCAGTTGTGTCAGTTCACATCGCAAATAATTATTTTTATTTTGGGATATCTTTGTTGTCATTGCGTCGTGTTTGGAACTTTTAAAATTATACCAGCGTCTGTGATGTTCGTTTAAATTGTAGAAATTTCAAGATTTTGATAGTGTCTCAGTTTGTTTATATAATAGTAATAAAATTCTTTATCTGACGAAGGTAACACATTTAACAATTACATGTTAATCCTCCATGAGGCCTTCAAAAACTATTAATACAAATAGAAAAGAAAATACACACAAAATAAACTACATAATACAGTTAAATATAGCAGCTTATATATTGAATAAGTACATATGCATTCAGTAGGAAATAAAATATGTTTCGTGCATCTTTATTCTGTTCAGTTAGAAAATAGTTTGAACAGTTGGTCTTAAATGTATCTAAATTATCTATCTCTGTAATATTATTAGATAAATTATTTCAGGTAATAAGACCAGATATTTAGATGTTCTTTTTAAAAAATCAGAATTAGGTATTGGTACATGGAGAAGTCCTGATGTTGTCGACCTCAGACAATAATTATAAAGATCAGGACAAGCATCCATGCAAGTTTTTTTTAAACATTACTGTTGATGGAAAATCAAAAGAAACAGATAAAACTAATCTTGTAGCACGTTTTTGGAGCTTATGTTTCCTCTCCAGATTATAATTAGCTTTTGTGGTAAGACCCCATACTGTACAGCAGTAGTGAATAATGGGTATATTGACATGATTCATTTGACATCGTACTATTATTGAAGAAGGATATCTGTTATCCGAAATATCTAATATTTGTTCATTTTATAGTTATTATATGGCGATGTTGTACCCTTTTTGACTTGTAATATATATATATATAAGTACGTCTGAGTCAGTGACAACTCTACAACAGATTTATCCATCGGATCGCCATCAATGATGTTGATACATGGCTGTGTACATAATGTATATACAATTCGTCTAAACATCAACCCAACAATGCAAATTTACAGATCTAACATTGTTGGGTTGATGTTTAGACGAGTTGTATATATATATAATCAGGGATTTTATAAAATCACTAACAGTTTCAGTGTTTTGTATTTCAGGGATGTGGTATGATTGCCAATGAGACAACTATCCACAAAAGGCCAAAATGACACAGACATTAAATTCCCTGAATTTAATCAGTGAATCTGTAAAAAAGATCTTAATTATTTCAGGGATTTTGTAAAATCACTAGTCAAAATCAGGGATTTTATAAAACCACTAATCAGTTCAGTGCTTTTACAAATTCCCTGAAATTTCAGTGATTTTACAAAATCCCTGATTTCACAAATTCCCTGTAACATATATATATAAACGAGTCTAAATTGAAAACCTATGATTGCGTTGGATAAAAACCGCAATTATATATATATACAACTCGTCTAAACATCAATCCAACATTGTTAGATCTGTAAATTTTCTTTCGCAAATTTTTTGTTCTTCCCTCGCCTGGATTCGAACCCATGCTACTGAGATGGATAAATCTGTTGTAGAGTTGTGACTGACTCAGACGTACTTATTAATATAACTGTTTTCTGTGACTGTATCTTGCATTGATTTGTAGGATCCTTTACTGTAGATAATTGAGCTGATCTGTAACAATAACATCTCCATGCCTTATATACCATGTACTGTAGTACGCCGCTAGATTAAAACTGACGAGGAAAGGTAACATACGGCCACCGAAAGCTTTATTATTGAAGCCCAGTTGGTCGTGTTGTCTAGCGGGACGGCTACAGTGCAGGCGATTTGGTGTCACGATATCTCAGTAGCATGGGTTCGAATCCCGGCGAGGGAAGAACAAAAAATTTGCGAAATCAAATTTACAGACCTAACATTGTTGGGTTGATGTTTAGACGAGTTGTATATATATATATGTGTAATGCTATTACTTGTTTACCCGCTTCGTCATTTACTGGGTTTGCTTTTATTTTGATTTTTTTTATTTGTGTTTTTTGTTTTTCGCGTCTGGCAAAAGTATACGAAAGAAGTCCGCATCAAATACAAAAAAAACTTTGTTTTGTATATTAGAGGAAAGTACGATAACATTTCTCATTATACTTATTATCAGTTAATTTACAAGCCATCAAATCGTTTCATTTAATGGAATTTGATGAGATTGTCATAGAAGTTAGATGTTTAGCTAGCTTTAAAACCAAATTTAATCAACACTTCCTACATAATAAAATGCCTGTACCAAGTCAGGAATATTACAGTTGCTATCCTTTTGTTTGATGTGTTTTAAAATTTTGATTTTCCATTTGATTATGGATTTTCCGTTTGAATTTTCCACGGAGTTCAGATTTTTTGTGATTTTACTTTTCATGTATATTTGTTAAAGAAAAACATAAATTAAATAATATTTATACATAAGTTTTAATATTAAACAATTGTTGGTATATACTCCTTTACACAGCTGTTGTAGAGTGTCCGAAACGGTGAACTAAGCTCTGGAAACTAAAAAATAATAATATGTCGTTTAAACGTAATGTATTGAATAATATTCATTGGGTATAAAAAGATCAATATGCAGATATTTTCCAATTTATAAATTTAAATTTTCTTAACTGATGATTTATCGATTTTCATTCTAAATGTGACCAAATTATTCAGTCAAACACATGATTCAGATGATCAATCTTCTTGTATTTATCATATATTTCTTAACATTTGAAGGCGGTAATTAAATTGTATTTACATTTTTTTTGTTTAAAAAATTTGTAAATATCAAAGATTTCTTACCTTTTGCATACTAGCGGGCATCCAAATTGAAGAAGATGATCTTGTTGAATAAGTACGTGACATTCAGTTTCGCATGCTTGCTCTGTGGCATTTGTACCTAATGTTCCTACCAACCCATCTATCAATGTTTTCAATTCAGTTCCTTTGAATACGGTATCTGTAATAGAGATAATAAGTGAATGTCACTGATACGTTTCCTAATGGCGTTGTGTTTCTCATGTAAACACAAACCCGGTGATAAGTATAAATTGAAAGGTCACATTCGACAAAGAGGGAGAGATAAATGGGTTCGTCAACTGGAATATATCCGTCGATATCTGTTTGACAAGTATTTCAAAACAATTAAATGATGTTGTTTGTTAAAGTGTCGATTGGATGATTTCAACTACTGCATTTGAAACTCCAGGTTTAATAGTTTTCTTATAATCACACCCCTCTATCAGGGAAATTAAAGTTATGGAGTATCGTATCAACTGGGAAATGTGTACCTCATATGCAGGCGCTTTTTTATGTTTCTTCATAGAATTTGAAAGTTCACATTGGGAAGCTTTTTTCCTTCTTTTTTTTTAACAATTTAATTATTTGTGTAACCGTAGTTAAGTCAGTTCAAAACTCTAAACTGTAATTCAATGTATCTATTATTGCAAAATGAAACTGTTATGAAAAATCTAATACAAAAATCCCTAACGATAAAGAATTAAAATTTATTTTAGAAATACGTATTCATTTATCAACAGTCAGTATTAGTTATCTTGGTATACATGTAATCAGGAGTGTACAAAAATTTTACACTGATGTTACACTCCTGATTACAGAACGACAACTAATATTGACTGTTGATAAATGAATACGCATTCCTAAAATGAAATTGTTTTCTTTAGTCGAAAGGGGAATGTATTTGCAACACCGGTGTAAAATTCCGTACACCCCTAATTATACCACATGACGAATTTCGTCTAAGAAGCGTTCCTTATTGATAAATTGTATACCCTAGTGTTAAATCTAAACAACCGCACTCATTAAACTTCTACTACATTTTTTTTCTGTTTTATAATTTTGTCAGAATCTTTATTGTTTTGGAACTTGTTCGTCTTGAGTATTAACTAAGTTATAAACATGGTATATTTGATGAGTTTTTTTTATTCAAACACTTACACTGTATTGCTAGAAAAAATTACAGATTTATTCAATAAAAAATATACTGTATCAACTGTATAATACTCACCAAGAAGTAGTCTCTTCTCTGGCATGGAAAATACTACTGGCAAAACCAACAATAAAGCAAATGCGAGTTTCATTGTTTTTGACTTTTCCTAAAAGAATATTTAAAGAAAAGTTTACAATAAATATATCATTTTTAATCATGTCAAGAAATTATTTACTATACAATTTTGCCTTGAAAATATGTAATGAATATCTAACACTATCAAGATCAAGAAAACTTTTGATCGTTTGTCGATTGATCAAAGTTGAACACAATAAACCAGGTTTAAAAGTAAAACTTACAGCTACCTTTGTTTTTTGTCATATGCTTGATTAATGGCGTAAACTTACCATAAAATATTGTACAAACTATCATATCTGCCTACGAAGCCAACAAAAAGCATATTGCAGAAATTGTAATTAATTTGCAATATTGATACAAAACAAGAACACGTAGCTTGACCGCTCTAACAGCTAACGTCCGTTCTGATCAAACGGAATGTCCGTTTATAAATTTAGAGATTATAAAAAAAATGCTGTTTCATATATTTTTGTACTTAAGTACACTAAAAATGAAAACGGGTCTTGTGTATACTGAACATATATGAATATTTACATAACGTATTTCACAAATACGATTAGTGTTTTGTAAGTATTTTATCAACATTTTTTTCTGTGAAAAAACGAAGTTTTTTTTCTAATTACAGTTCCTAAAGCTTTGAATTGGATAGAAATTTTATTTTCAACCGACCCTCATTGTCAATTTCTAGGTGTTAGTCAAGGTATGACGTAGACTTAGCTGGTTCTTTTTTGTATCTTTTATATCAAGTTCGATGGGATAGATGTGTTTAATATAGTCACCAAAGTTTGAATTATTTAGTGAGAGTACATCATAAATATAGCGAAAACCGATGTTAAAGGACGAAAATAGCCTCTTTTCAGTCTTCTTCAGAAGATCCTGCATCATGATAATGTCAGTTTCAAAGAATGTTTTGTTTGATTCAAAGAGATATTTTCCAAAGGGCATTTCACCCCTCCCTAACACAAGACATTTGTATTTACGTTGGCCATTCTTTTTTGAATAAATAAATGTTGTTTTTTTCCGCCAACAAGAGTCACGAACATTATATATTTCGATTCATGCGATCATACTATCACGTATTATGTTAAAGTTATTGTTCATGGTAGGTTTTACTTTAGCTTTAGTACAGTGTTTGGTCCCAACAATTTAAACCTTAGTACACATACTCACTATAAAGGATTTGTGTAATATGTGTGATATATTATTAATTTGTGTGATATGTGTGATATGTACTTAAGTACACTAGAAAGGCAAACGGTTCTTGTATATACTGAACATATATGAATATTTACATAACGTATATAACAAAAACAATTACTGTTTTTGTAGTATTAAATCATTTTTTTAGCTTTGAGTTAGATAGAATATTCATTACTGTAAAACATGATTTATACCTATATCGAACATTTATATATAATCCAAGATCAGTGATAATATTGTCAAATGCGTACTCCTTTTTGTGACATATTTTTAATACAATAATCAGTATTACTCTGTTTGCTGCTGGTTAAATCAACTAAAGATATGTGTCTTACCTGACGAAATTAAATAAGTGTCTGTGCTTTGGAAATTGTGGGTTTTTATACCATCTTATGACCATTTATCTATGCTAATTATAATCCAAGCTATGTGCCCTTACACCACTATATCATGCTTATCGTGTAATAGAACAAAGATTAGAAGTGAATTTTAAGGTCAAGAAACAGTAAATGGGCTATGTTAAAGATTTTAGAATTTTTTGCATACAACTGTGGATGGATGAACTAAACCTGAAAATCGAAAAACTAATGCATTTATCTCTTTTATTATCTGAAATATTACTGATTGATTTCTTTCAATATGGGTGAATATTTGTAAAGAAAGCATGCAAAAATTTATCAAAATCTGCAACATAGCCCATTTACTGTTCATTAACCTTAATAGATTGATGCACTGTAACGACGCGGAAAATGAAAATTGACCATACAAAAAATAGCTGAATGTTTTTGTTAGTAGACATTTGCAATTGTATCATTGTCCTTCACTCTGAAAATACTTTAGTGTCAAGGGTCGTCAGCATGAATGTATTACTTACAACAACGGTTTCATTTCCATATGCAAGGACATCCTGAAATAATGTTTTTTTTTTTAGTATTTACTAATTAGTTGGTTTCTAAGGATACATTATTCAATAGTGAGTAAGTATTGTAAATCTGGTGGCGGCTCACTTTCTCTGCTGCTATCTAGTTCTCGTTTTATAATTAATTTTTTGGTTGCAATCACGAGTTCACAGCAAATTGAAATAAAGATATATATTGTGGACATGTTAATGTATTGCAAACATTTGCATTTTTATTTATTGAATTACATACGCATTTTATAGATAAATTCAAATATGTCTACTTGAAAAGTACGAAAAACATATTATGTGCTTGAAGGTAAATTATGACCACGAACGCAGAAAGTGGTGTATTTAAAAAAAATGCTTCATATTGAATTTTGTAATAAAGGCAACAGTAGTATATCGCTGTTCAAAACTCGTAAATCGATGAAAAAAAAAAAAACAAAATCGGGGTAACAAACTAAAACTGAGGGAAACGCATTAAATATAAGAGGAAAACAACGACATATTATTAAAATGCAACACACACAGAAACGGTATAAGCATTAGACAAAATCCGATGAGAATAACAAATACATGAATTTGGAATAGAAAAGTACCGTGACACGTCTTATAGTAATGTGAATTCACACTCAACTATAAGAGAAAACAAACGACACAACGGAAACACAACGTTAAAATGTAACACCACCCACATAAGCGAACTATAATATAACAATGGCCATATTCCTGACTTGGTTCAAGACATTTTTTAAAAGAAAAAATGGTGGGTTGAACCTGGTTTTGTGGCATGCCAAACCTCCCGCTTTTATGGCAATGTTAAATGTTACATTAAAATTACAACATTACATGAGAGGACAACATTTAAATGACAACGTTAAAACCAATAACTTTTGGTTTACAGATTTTTTAACTTGAAATTTTTAGATCTTTTGATCAAAGAAAAAAATCCATTTGCATTCTTTGAGTAAATTCATGTTATAACCAAACGACACTGATGTAAACATGACCTTCAACTAAAAGCAAAACCCTCCCATATTGTCAGCTATAAAAAACTATATAATGGCAAATTTAAACAGATTTGAAATCAGAAAAGCAACGGCCTGAATTAGACAAGGAACAAAAAACTTTTTTGAAAATATGAGAAACACCAAACAACGACATATCTTATCTTTTTTTTTCTCTTTCCAATTTGATAACCGGGAAAAATACAATGTACAATTAAAATGATACTAATGTGATATATTCATGTCCTTCTATCATGCTATACTATCAATATTTTTGTACCTTTCTTCGCTTCTTCTACAAAGCCTGATTTTTTTCGCAGTATATCGATAGTGTGTGGGATGATTTCAAAAACCATATCAAAACAATGACAAATAACAATACACTGCAGGCAGCAGCAGCAATATCTTAATCTCGAGCAGCAGCAGTAAAAACAATAATCCGTCTTGCTCCGCAGCGACAAAAGTTCAAAAGATTTAAAAAGGTACAACTCGAGCACATAATGTGTAACGCTTTAATAAACACAAGCAAGATTAGCATTAACTTAGGCAATACCTATCCAAAGCACACTACACAAACAACATAGTGAAAATAGATTTTTTTTCACATAGTGCATAGTGGCCTTTTGTAGCTGACTATACGGAGTGTTGAAGGCTGTACAGTTGCCTATATATGATGTCTTACATCCACTGCATTTAAACTCTGGTGGATAGTTGTCTCATTGGCAATCACACCACATCTAACTTTATCTCAACTCCTATGTTGCGTTTTGCATACTGCAACATTGTTTATTTAGTACGCATATCCCGGAGCCATCTTTTCGGAAGCCCGAGCAAAAGTCCTTGTTCCGCGATAAAAAAAAATAATTACGAACTAAAAACGACATATAAAATAGCTCGAATTTCAACTCGAAATCTTAATTAATCTAAACGAGACTTAAATTCGAATCTTACTCAAACTCTACCTCAAGAAGTGACTCAAATTCAAAGTCGTAACTAGAACTCTGCCTTTAAATGTGACTCCAACTCGAAACTCAATGCTAACTAGAACTTTAATTCTAAGCATGACTTGAATTCGAAAACTAACTCAAAGTTTAACTCAAACAGTAACCCAAATTTTAATTGGAACACTGATTAGATCATTCAAGGCACATACAACATGGAAAACTATCTAAAAATAGAACAGTTTTTTTCCGAATTGGTCACGTGGTTTTACCTCATCAAGTAATGGGATAACCACATCAAAGAATAAAAGTACCACATCAAAGAATGACAAAACCACATCAAATAATGAAACAAACACATCAAGTAGTGTAAAATCGTCAAATTTTAAAACATCATTACGTAATGTTAAAACCAGATAAAGAATAGACAAATCATCATTATGAAATAACAAAACCACATCATGTAATGAAAAACTAAATTACGTTAAGTCACATACCCATTAAGTAATGTTAAAATCACATTGACTAATGACACAACCATATAGTATTAATAAATGGGTAATTTTATAATGGACTGGTTATATATCCAAGGTCTGTAATAACGGCCCAAGGATTGCTGTAATGGCCCGAGGCAACGCCGAGGGCCATTACAGTAATCCGCGGGCCGTTATTACGGACTGAGGATATATAACCAGTCCATTATTAAATTACCCATTTCTTAATACTTTTATTAACCAGTTCTGAGGCAATAAAAATGGAATTGTATATTTTCTTAATTATTTACTGATAACAAAATTTTTCAACAAGGACAACAAATACAGATTGAATTAGGAACTTGTCTGATAATTATTAAGACTCTTGAGAGCTGGAAAAGTCATCCCGTTTCCTCTTCCCAGAAAATATTTTTAGATTTATGACTCCACCATTAATAACAGCGCCAGTTAGAATACTGAATGGATTACTGCAGTCTTTTCTATTGGCAATCATGTTACTTTTACTATTGTTAACAATGCTAGAAGCCTGAGATGGTTTTTCAAACATAGATAGCTCTGAATCATTTTCCTTGTCATAATGAATATCAAGAGTTTTTTCTTGAGAGGAAACAATGTGAATATCATATTCAGGACAGTCACTGGTATCCTTATCTGAATTCTCAGGTGCCGTTTCATTCTGATTGCTGGAACATGGAGGAATGACAACATTTGATATGATATTTGATGCCTGGTCTTGTTGTTTCATAGACGGAAAATTATAGTGTGTGAATTTCGAGATTCCTTTCCATCCGCCTAGCTGGGCAACTTCAGTAGGTGGGCGCTCTGAATGTAACAAACTGGTTGGAAAAGTTTTACGGGTTGAATGATTGACTTTACGGCCATATAACTGTGCGGCCTCGGCCATAGTTTTCATCATAGTCCCCAATTTGTTCTTCCCAATACATTGATGTGAATACCATACATCTTCCTTAGGTTTGTCCAAAGGTCTTAAATAAAACTTGGATGATGGGTCATTTTGAAGATCTGCTGGTCTTTTGCTGATGTACAATTTTAACATTTTTATCGGACAGTTTGGGTTTTCCTTTTGTTCGAACATTTTAGGTGCTACTGCTCTATAGTCAGACGACTTGGCGCCAGTTCTCGTCTTAGTTGTTCTCTCTGAAAAATTATAAAAACAAACACATGCTTTCAATATCAAACATCATTAGGACACTGGAATGACACTTTATGCTAAATAGATAGCAGTTTATTATTGTTGTTGAACAAAACTTTAATGGTTTGTGTGTTAACGACACACAAACAAACAGACAGTTGCACGAAATAAGCGTAAACATGTGGGTAAAAGCTTATGTCAGATGAAAATTTGTATCAGGCGTAAGGAGAAACAGACATGAATAAAATTATATGCCCCAACAAGTTATTAAAATTACCTCTGATAAACTGCAATGTAAATGAAAATTTTGTGTACCATATGTGCACAACATGTGCTATGAACTAACCATTAAATTCCACATATTCTTTCCCATTGGAGTCTTGCTTCATAGTAAGGTCTCCAAGAAGGAGGGATGCATGCTCCTGACGACCTCTGAATCCGAAGAAAACACCATTGTTGAGCCAGACTGTGTTTAGTAGTGACGTGGGATTAGCTGAAAATAAACAATGATAAATTTAAAAATAGGGCACTATCCAGAGATTAAATGGTCTTACTCCGAAACCAGTAAACAGATTTTTCTGAAATTCAAACTTAGCTTAGCCTGTTTTTTTAATCATGCTTAACAACAGTACAAAGTTTCATTGGAATCGGTCAATCTGTTCTCAAGTTATCATCAGGAAACCGTCGGGGACAGACGGATGGACAGACGGACACTCAAATGAAATCACATTATACCTTGCCACTTTGTGTGACAGGATATAAAAACAAAACAATTTTTTTAATTAGCTTCATTCCATTTAATTTTTTAACCTAATTTATCTTGACATTCATTTGTCATGTTTGTAGGAAAATCAAAAACTATATTCATGCTATTTGTACAAATGCAGTACAATGTCTCCTGTATGACACTAAATCTGTTATATTCCAAAACTTTCATCAAAATTGATATAGCACCATGTTTTTTTAAATATTGAAATCCAATATTCAGTATCTATTGTGATGTACAAAAATGTACATTTGTAAAAATAAATTAATGGTACCTGAACCAAGCAGCTGTTTGTCATAAAGATTTTGGATTTCCTGTGTGTCTATAGGTTCAGCTCTATTTCTTTTATTCCCTTTTCCCTCTTGTTTCAATTGCTTTCTTTTGGCCTCGAGCACCTTTCTTGAATGGCTGAAATCGTCATTTCTTTTCAAATCCACTACAACTTTATTGTTTTTCAGGTGTCTCTCAATACTATTCTGGAATCCTGTAAGCGTGTCTGGTTCATACTCCTGTCCCTCTTTGTTCCTTACACCTTTAAATAGAAACATAAAAAAAGTGAACATTAACCCCATTCAGCCTGTATCCTCACTCTGTATGTACAAAATTTACATGAAATACAAAAAATATACATGTATCATACAAAAATCAATTGATATCAACAAGAAAACACAGATGTCTCACACGGTAAATTGTGCTATGAAATTGTTAACTTGTATTGAATTTTCATTTTAATTTTCTTATTTTGAATGAGTGTACAAAATTCAATGAAGATCTGACTAGCTGTTTGCAAGGATTCAGCCTACATACAAGCGTAACTTCAGCTGAAATTCAAAAGTTAGTATAGGACGGACAGACTGATATTACAAAATATAAACAAGATGTCCTGAATGATATTGGACAGACTAAAAAATTCAGTATACATGTTCCTATCCGTAAGCCGTCACGAAGCTGGCTAAAGCATGTACAAATCTATTTTATCAAAAATCATTACCATAATAACATATTTTTAGGAGTCTTTAAGTTGAAGTAAAAAACTTTTAAACTAACCTAAGTAAAAGCGGGCTAAAATAGCATCTAGTTCCTTAAACGGAATCATCTGCAGCTCTCTAAACTCTCCTACTTGCTGTGCCCAGGTGTAGAAAGTTTTAACATCTGATCTTGTTTTGTAGTCCGTGTTTTTATTTACATTTTTCCTGAGAAATTCGTCTGTGTCCTCATTGGAAACTGATCTAAATCTACTGCTTCCTGTGTCACGCTGCTCGTGTGTTTCCGTCGGATCACCTTCGTCATTGTTGTTGTTGTCATTGTTCAAGCGGTTTACTTCGATTTCATGTAGCTCGACATTGTCATGGGATTGTTCCCCTTGCAGGACGGAGGTAAGAGCGTCGAACGTCTCCTTCTCTGCAAGCATTTCGTACCTCATTATGTCATGAGACAAAACATCAAGCATGTCTTCGCCATTCTTGGCGTATCTGTCCGATATTTTTGTCGTCTGCGTCTATAAAGTTCCGGTTCTAAATATAGCACGCAAAATGTTGCTAAAAGAAGTTACGCAGTCCTGGACTTGTAGGTAATTCCACAGAAAAGTTGCACAGATCTTTTCAAAACATAAAATTGAAATCGAAGCGGACACTGATGTCAGCCATTTTTTTTTTTTGGTTTTTCAACATTATTGCACGTGCTTATAAAGGACTGGCAACAAATCAATAATGGACCGGATATGAGTCATAATGGACCGGGTAAAAGTCATAATGGACCGGGGTGACTATTTTGGGTAAAATAATGTATTGACACCTATTATAATGATAGGACAGTTAAGCTTATAATTATACTAACTGGTTAATAATATTAAATAATGGTGAAACCACATCGAGTAATGACAGAACCATATTGAGTAATGACTATATCAAGTCAAACGAAACCATATCGTGTAATATTGAAATATGATTAAAAAATGACTTCCATATTGAGTTATATTAAAACATCATTACGTAATGTCAACACCCATATTAAGTAAAGACAAAACTGTATCAAGTAATATCAGAGTTCCACATAATACAGCTGTGGAGTTCCATAGAAATTCAACATACCTTTCAATGTATATCATAGCTTACTGGTTTTCGAAAGTAAGGTCGTACAAAACCATGTACTTGTGGTCTGAACAACAAGGAAATTCGTTCATTTTCTTAAATAAATAAGGTCGTTAGTTTTTCTCGTTTGAATTGTTTTACAATGTCATTTCGGGGCCTTTTATAGCTGACTATGCGGTATGGACTTTGCTAATTGTTGAAGGCCTAACGGTGACCTATATGTGTTAATTTCTGTGTCATTTTGGTCTCGTGTGGAGAGTTGTCTCATAGAAAAACATACTACATCTTCTTTTTTAATTGTATACAAATAAATACTATCACATATCAGTACTCAACTTAGAGTAAAAAGAAAAGACAAAAACGTGTTCTGTAGATTTAAGATGTAAGAACTGACAATCATATTCAATTAAGACTGAAATCGAACGCAACTGTCACATGCAAGGTTCAAACTCACAACAACAGTGTAAAAAGACCAGTGAAACAATAGTTAACCTACTTATACCACTCGTCCACAGCGACCCTCAATTACACATTAACAATAAAGATGAATACAGAGATTTACTTTAAGACAAACATATTATTTATCCTCTATGAAAAAATCTTTTTAAAGCCAGCAGCAATCCAACATTATCTTCATATGAAGCAGATTCTTCCAATTGAAACGATCCCGAACTAAAAAAAAATATCAGGATTTTATTGGTAGTTGTTGCTTGTTATGGGTTCTAAAGGAATAAAGGAAGTAATCTCTTCTAACTTATCAACTTTAATAATGTTCACTATTTTCATACTGAGACTTCTCTTATAAATAAAAAAAACTCTGTGATGTTATGTATGACCTTTCACTTCTTATATAAGAATACTCTGTATTGCTTTAAACAATTAGACGAGAGACAAAAATTACATTCGATAATCGTAAAATGCATCTATGTTCCGAGCACGTAACTGTTTCTGTTAAAAACAATCCCAGTTACGATCAACAGATTTCGTCGTTAGAATCTTTTACTGAAGTATTTCGCATCTGGTAGTAGTAGTTAAAAGACAATAACAATCAAAACCAAGGAGTAAACAAAGACTCAAAAAACCAAAGGACATTTATTGAATGGTTTTATGTGATATCCGTTTGACGTGGCTCGGGACTTGTACATCTCGTCAATATGTTTGTATTGTCTTTCAATTTTTGGTGTCGTGCTTTGTATATGCGACTTTTTGTATTTCTTTGGTTCTTATAACGTGACTCTGTACTTTAAAAGATCCCGTCAGTATGATATTGTTCTAGTTTATGTCATTATAATATATTTCTATTATGAATTACAAAATACGTTGAACCATAAACGTCAAAATCATTCAATCGCGTAGTGGAATTTACTATTTGTGGACTCTTATATATTCTGTATATAACTTTTGGACTATTTTCAATCTCGGTCTATTTCTGAAATTTATTCTTACATACTTTTGATTTTTTAACCCTATATGCTAACATTGCCTATGTAAATTTTAAAATTGATTGCATGCACATTAAACGACAAATTTATGTGACGTATAAAATTTTCTGACGTCAGACACTCAATTCAATGAATGTGTTTGTAGATAGATGTTTTTGTTTTCTGTTAAATTGTTCCTTTTAAAATTGTTATACGGTGATGACTGATAGTGGAATTAACTATTTGTGGATTCTAATAAATTCTATATACAACTTTTGGACTATTTTCAATCTCGGTCTATTTCTGATATTTATTCTTACATACTTTTGATTTATTAACCCTACATACTAACATTACCTATGTAAATTTTAAAATTGTTTGCATGCACATTGAACGACAAATTTATATGACGTATAAAAATATTTTCTGACGTCAGACACACAAATCATTGAATGTGTTTGTAGATGTTTTTGTGTTCTGTTAAATTGTCCCTTTTAAAATTGTTATACGATGATGACTGATGTACCCATATTTTGACTATTTTATTTATTGTGTCTGTTTGATTTACGCATCAATGTAAATATAATGGAATTTGACGAGACTGTCATCAAAGTGAGAGGGTTAGCGCTATAAAACCAGGTTTAATCCACGATTTTCTACATTTGAAAATGCCTGTACCAAGTCAGTTCTTGTCCCTGCGTTTTTGATGCGTTTTGTTATTTGATTTTGCCATGTGATTATGGACTTTCTGAATTGATTTTCCTCTAAGTTCAGTATTTTTGTGATCTTACTTTTTACAACAACAGTTATAAATAATAATAATGAAACAACACGAACTCATCTTAACACCGGGAGTGAAATCAGGTGCTCCGGAAGGGTAAGCATTTCCTGTACCGTATACGGCACCCGTCGTGTTATTTATTATTCGGTAATGATGGAAGGTTTTTATGACTGAGGAAGAATATCAGATATGATTGCTGACACACTTTTGTCATAATGGCCAATCAGCTCATGATGGCGACCATAAAATTTCTTGAGTGATGACCTTTATTTGATCTAATTTATATTAAAGTTTAAAAGCGCAATATCTCAAATATTTGAAAGAGACATACTTGTTATTTGGGAATCGAATTTACGTTCATAACAAGTAATCGTTTGTTCGATTGTTTTTAATTGACAAACAACTTAGATTAAAGAAAAAAATCCACTTTTCTGGCTATAGAGATAAGCGGATGAGGTATGAGTGTCAATTAGACAACGCCCAATCCAAGTCACAATATGTAAAAAGTACAAATTGTAAATTGTAAATTTGCGCTATTGAAAAGCAAGCTTTAAAGGCACCAAAAAGACAAGTGTAAAACAATTCAAATTGGAAAACCACTAAACAACAGGTTCCTGACTTAGTACAATTATAAGCCTGTTACCTTTGAATACTACACCACTGGGTCCACGCCACTGTTGGTGGATGTTTCGTCCCGGAGGGTATCACCAGTCTAGTAGCCAGCATTTCGTTGTTGGCATAATAATCAAATATAAAGTCATTTTTATAAATTTACTGTTTGCAGAAGTATAAATTATTCTAAATACTAAGGATTTTTTTATCAAAGGCATAGATTACCTTAGCCGTATTTGGCACAACTTTTTAGAATTTTGGATCCTCAATGCTGTTTAACTTGATACTTGTTTGGTTTTCTAACTATTTTGATCTGAGCGTCACTGATAAGTCTTATGTAGACTAAACGCGCGTCTGACGTATAAAATTATAAGCTTGTAAACAATTGAAAACAACACGTTTAATAATTTCTTTGCGTTCAAAGCGCTTTTCTGCTTTAAGAATAAACCATTGCACTTGAATTTTTTGAATATTCCTCAGGGCTCGGTTTGTTTGTTATTTTACTTTTTTGGCGTATCAAAAATATAGGTATATTAATTTAGAAAAAAAGATACATTTAAATCTACAAGATGTATAAGACGATTTGCTACTCAGTTCACAGTCGCCAGATACAAAATTCAAAAACAAAATAATGGTTGGATTAATGTTCTTCAATCAGAGTTTGTGTTCCATTAATATTGATGTAATTATTAAATTTTGGCGGATTTCATTTGTCTGGTGATTTATTATCATTTATTTTTGTTGTTTTCTGTGTGGGCTGTTTCGATTTTGGTGTCTACTTGTGAGTAGAGTGTTAAACTATCACACGTAGGAGAAAAATATTGCCACAAAATGAATATCTCCATACTTTGCCAATGCCTCGACAGTTCATTGCTGTCCGATGGATGATCATATAAATGTTTCTTGGATTTACCTTTTAGGCAGTTATATCACACAGGTATAGAATGACTGAATAATAACATGAGCTGAGTAAAAACACATAATATCAATTTATTGCAACAATTTGAGAATGTTTATGGTGCAGATGTGGGTGCATCTGTGGGATGTCCAAATCGATGAGCTAAGCTTTGGAGACTGCAAAAGAATAAGTAAAAAAACATATCAATCATTATTCAGAGGGATAGAGTTTTCCCAATGCTAGGTATAAAATTTATTTAAACTACTCATTTTCCAAACAATAAAACGAGACATTGTAATATATTTAAATGGTGTTTGTTTTTATCTGTTTGAAATATCAGTGTAAAGTCCTTTAAAAAAATAAACATAAATAACTGATATAATCAGTTGCTAAGTTTCCTTAAGCTTTATCAGTCCAATGCGACATTCTCAACGAGCCAAATGATCTTTATTTGAATTATTTAAATACAATTATTCTCTTATTATTCATGAACAGAACTTAATTATTTCTAACTTTAAGTCACTAGTCGTGGTGAAATTTCATGCATAAATTTGTTGCAAAATACACGTTTCCGTTTACATTTTTGAAATGCGTAAACTTTTAATTAAATCTGAAGTCCTATACTCTGCCTGATATATTGTTGATTTCATGGGAAATAAATTCTGGATAAATTCAGATTTGGAAGAGAACAGAATACCGATATGTTTTATTAAGTTTAAACAGCTTATTTTTGCATATCTTTATTTTATGTATAAATAAAGTGCTAAAATAACGTTCAAATAATTGCCATAATGAACAAAGTATTTGTCTTTGAATGAAATTAAAATAGACAGTCCCTTATATTTTAATTTATTAACAGAGTAAAAGTTATTTTGATAAATATAATTAATGCTGGTTATGCTTTCCAGTTATACAATATCGCAATATAAAAAATGTTGCATCGTATAGATTAAACTTAATAGTTTTAGTAGGTTTTTTTTACATTCCAATAAATTTGCTTCTACTTAAATGTATTTAACAATACCTTTTGCATATAATTGGACATCCAAACTGAAGAAGATGATCTTGTTGGATAAGTGTGTGGCATTCGCTTTCGCATGCTTGTTCACTGGCATCTGAACCCAATTGTCCAACTATTCCATCAACTAAAGTTTTCAGTTCAGTTGTTTCAAATAAACTATCTGAAAATAAAATGTGTTTTCACATTACTCTACAGTATGGTGCATTGCTACTTGCATGTGTATAAATAAGATAACAACTGTACAAATAAGATAACAACTGTACATTAAGATAACAACTGTACAAATAAGATAACAACTGTATAAATAAGATAACAACTGTACATTAAGATAACAACTATACATTAAGATAACAACTGTACATTAATATAAGAACTGTACATTAAGATAACAACTGTACATTAAGATAACAACTATACATTAAGATAACAACTGTACATTAAGATAGCAATTGTACATTAAGATAACAACTGTACATTGAAGACCCATTGAGGGCCTTCTGCTGCTGTCTGCTCCATGGTCGAAATGTTGTCTCTTTGACACATTCCCCATTTCCATTCTCAATTTTATTACAATGATTAACACTAAAAATCAAAACATTAAAAACAATGATCAGAAAGGTAATATCAAATCTTAAAGCCAGTTTCTCCAGTTGTGAAAAATAAAAGCCTCTCATTTGTGAACATGAACATTTGTACTTTCGCTGCTTTGTTCTTTGGTTTAGAGTCGATTCGCAACCGTATCATAGTTTCTTGGTTTCATATAAAAATACTAGTTGGATCTTAACATCAATTCAATGTGTCTTTAGTTTTAATCTTTATTATGATTATTATTACCATTTTTTTTGAGAAATAATTGATACTATTATCTAAAGGATTGGGCCCCTTATCAGAGTCTTTGATAATTGTAATGCTTCCTATACACATACACGTCGTCTGATCTGCTAAGTATCGAACGTGGTATTTTCCCGAAAACCACTGTTTTGCCGAGTGTGAATTCGCAATGCTAAACGACGTGTCTCGGTATTCATACATCCAACATTCATATATATAGTTGTATGGTTCTTTTGTAAGGCTAGTGTGTTCTATTTTTTGTATATGTATGTAAAAATCAAGATGATCAATCAGCTTTTTCATTTATATGATTTTTATTTTAAAGCAACTATTTCCACGGGATTTTTGTTTATATATGATTTAGAAGAAAAAACCCAACATGGTATGGAAATACAAATAATTACACCAATTATAACACTATTTCATTTTGATATTTTTGTGAAGATTAAAAATCCATAAAATAGCACATTTACAATTCAATTCCATTTTTTTTTCTCTATTTTTAGATATTCAGATTTGATAGAATAAACGTCACAAAAAATACGTCACTAAATCCGGCGCTGATGCATTCGTGGGACGCACAATTTATCAATCTATTGTCGTGTCATGGTGTACTGTCGTTAATTCATGGGAGGTGTCCGTTGGTATTGTGCGGTTTACATATTGCAATGTACTATTATATTATTTATTATGCGTTTCTCTGTCCTAAATGTTCTAGTGTTTATTTTTACTGTACTCCTGTCACATAATATTGTCATTTTAGAGGTACTTTTAACATTGTCAAACAAGAAGAAGGCTAAACTAGCAACAAAACCAGGTTCAACCCTATGTTTTCTTAAAATGTCCATTACCACGTCAGTATTATGGCAGTTGTTATGATATTTTCCGTTTCTATGTAAGTGTGCGCGGTTTTTTTTTTTTTTTTGTTGCAGTTCAATGTATCTGTTGTTTCGTAGTTTCCCTTTTATATGATGTGTAACACTCGGTTTTGGTTGGTGGCCCGGATTTGTTTTCGATGAATGACTATTGAACAGCGGTATATTACTGTTACCTTTATTATATGCTTTGTGAAAGTTTTATGTTTTTTATCTTGAGTGAAGTTCTTAATTCGATTACTATGGATTCATTATTATTCGTTGGATACTAATTTTCGTTGGTTTCTTGGCTACATACGAACCACGAATTCAAATGATCAACGAATCAAAATGTTTTATATAGGCGTTGTATGTTGATATTGACAAAACCATGAAATCAGATAACCACGAAAATGCTAGTTTTCATCAATCAACGAAGATTGATACCCACGAAAATAAATGAATCAACAGTAAATGATTTTTAAAATAAATTATTTTTAACAAAAGTTGGTTATTTTTTTTTTTTTTTCTTGCTGTTGGATTTCACTATTTTATTTTAATTTTTTTAAGGAAACTCAGTTGTTTAGTGTACGATTAGTCAGATTGTAATTTTCTGCATGCCTTAAAAAACCTAAAACCAACACAGTGGACAGAAGTTGCTTTTTATATCAGTCACAATAGTAGCACTCTTTTTTCTTAATGTTCTTTTATTGCAATTGTGTATCCGCTTGGAAAAATTACTAAATTATATTTAATCAAATCGGTTAAAAATATACAAACATTTGACAACAAGTATACGTATCGTTGAATCATATCACTGACTAATTATGAAAAATGTTAATCTATTGGAATGAAATTTGGTTGGAGTTTGCACTAATAGAGTCATAATACATCTCAAGACACTAATAATTGAGAGGATGTATTCATTAGATAGACATGAGGCACTATGCGTTCTTTAATTTAAAAAATAAACAGTGTTGTCCAAACGCAGATATACGTAATTCAGTGTTTATAAGTTTAAACTATGTTATTACCAATGTTATTTCAACTGATCGGGCGGAGTTTAAATTTTAATTTGCATAAGGACAGTCTATTTAAAGATGTGTGTGATAAGGAAGATTGCCGTTATAAATATCATTGATTTCTAATCACCTATCAGTGTTTCCAAACGAATTAACAATGACCATAACTGTACACTTCATTTATGATTTTATCCCAAAACACCTATCAGTAGATGGACTTGTCAATGATGAGAGACTCGTTTTAAAACCGCCCAGTCAAGTGAAATAAATCAAGTAATACTCACACGTATAACTACAGAACATATCGGGAAATATGCTTTTTTGTTGATTAGATATGTAAAATAATAGGATTACGCTGTGGAATATTTTTGTAAAACTGTCAAAGTCGTGATTTCAATCAAATAACAAAAGGTGAATAGATACATAACATATAAGACAATAACAATCAAAACCAAGGAGTAAACAAAGACTCATAAAACCAAAAGACACTTACGTCAACAGTTATAAATAATATAAATTTGTCCGACAATTCAGATTTTGTGATGTATTGGTTGAACGTATGTGACGTCAGATTAATATACTATATATATAGAGATCTAACATTGTTGGATTGATGTTTATATATATATATATAAAATCGAGATAACAAACTAAAACTGAGGGAAACGCATTAAATATAAGAGGAGAACAACGACACAACATTAAAATGTAACACACACACACACAGAAACGGATTAAGCATTAGACAAAATCCTATGAGAATAACAAATATAACATCAAAACCGAATACATGAATTTGGGATAGATAAGTACCGTGGCACGTCTTATAGTAATGTGAATTCACACTCAAAAATAAGAAAAAACAAACGACACGACGGAAACACAACGTTAAAATGTGACACACACAGAAACGAACTGTAATATAACACTGGCCATATTCCTGACTTGGTTCAGGACATTTTTAAAGGAAAAAATGGTGGGTTGAAACCTCCCTCTTTTATGGTCATGTGAAATATAACATTAAAATGACAACACAATATTACAGGACTACAACATAAATAAAAAGGAGAACACAATTGACAAAGAAACACACGAATAATAGCTAACAAAAGGCAACAAGTTTAAAAAATTTTAATACGCCAGAAGTGCATTTTGTCCACACAAGACTTACTAGTGACGCCCAGATACAAAAGTTTGATTGATTGATGATTGATTGTTGGTTGCTTAACGTCCAGTGGCAAATATTTCATGCATATTCAGGACGAGAACAAGTTCACAATAAATACAATAGATAGGTATTGTCACAATAGAGGCGATCTGGGATGATGGTTGGGGAAATTTGGACTGCCACAGGAAAATTAGGGTATATTGGATAGGGACAGAAATTTTGCCTTGCAACAGGCCACCTACGGATCCCTCAAAGAGTTCTTGCAAGGGTTCTTAACGTGCAAAGAGCGTGACACTCTCCGTACACGAGGCATCGGATTTAACGTCCCCAATTTGACCGAACGTGACTGCGAACTTGATACATCCCGCACAGCCAAACGGACGCCCCACTTCGGCAAGCGTTCTACTGCCAGTCGGAAGAAGACCAAGTGACCATATTTCTATTCCCCAGTCACCCGTGGGGAGTACAAAAGTTTGAAAGCCGAAACAAGTACAAAGTTGAACAGCATCGAGGACCAAAAGTTCAAAAAAGTTGTGCCAAAAACGGCCAGGGTTTTCTGTTAGGTACCAGAACATCCCTGTTATTTAGAATAATTTATACTTTTGCAAACAGTAAATTTGACGATTGAATGTTATAAAGAAATAACTTACCAATAAGAAATCTCTTTTCTGGCATGGAAAATACCAACGGTAAAATTACTAGGAGAGCGAATGTAATCTTCATAGTGACTGTTTAAGAAAGATTAATGATAATGAATTAGAAAAAAAACAAACATGCGCTTTTCATTATGGTAACTTTTTAAAGACAATATGTTAATCGCAGTCGGTTTTAACTTTTAAAAGAATTTTTGTGGTATGTTCATATTTAAAAAAAAAAACTACAATTAGAAAAATTTGGCGTATTATAAATGAAGAGAACGAAGAAATAATTTATAAGAAATTGTTTACTTCCATACTGTAATGCAAGTTTTTCTATCTTTTCGACCATTTTGTTCATTTATAATTAATGCACAAAAAACAGTTCCATAGTAGTTTGATATTTTGTATTAAATACGAAGAATATTTACCTTTTAAGTTAGTAATTGTGAAATACACTTCTTATTGGTCATGTACCCTTATATATACCACTAGGCTGGTTTTATCTATGCTAATTGTAAACCTAAAGACATGTTCAGAACAAGTTCATATAGTTTAAATCTATTTTTGGAACTGATGACCATTTATCCTGGCCATTTTCCGATTGGTAAACAGGATATCAATACGTCATGCCTTTTTCAGTGGTCAACAACTTGAAGTATCAAACTTCATTCTGCAAAAGACTGAAAAGTTTAAAAGAAAACAAAAACAATTTGGTTAAGATATTTGAAGAAAAGATTGTTTAGCATATTTTGATAATAGATCAATAGAATATAAATAAACTCATCAAATATACCATATAGTATAAATTTTATATATACACCAGACGCTCGTTTGGTCTACAAAAGACTCATCAGCGACGCTCGAATCCAAAAAAGTTAAAAATGCCAAATAAAGTACGAAGTTGAAGAGCATTGAATCCAAAATTCCTAAAAGTGTTGCCAAATACAGCTAATGCAGTGTTTGAATTTTCAATTTAACCATTTCGTTTGATAGCATCAATAACGGTAGAATATAAACAAATTTTAAGAGTACAGGAACACGCTTTTAATATACTTATGTACCCAAAAAGTAATACCGAACGAAAAATACCAAATAAAAATTCAAATCGGAAAGTCCTTATCAAATGACAAAATGAAAAGCTCAGACACATCAACCGATTGGAATCAACTGTCATATTGTTTATTAATAACAGGAATTTTCTGATGTAGAAAATGGTGGATTTAACCTGGTTTTATAGTTAACTAAAACTCTAACATTTAGGACAGATGCATAAAATTCCATTATATTTACAACAACGTGTGAACAAATCAAACAGACATTATGGGTAAATAGGTCAAAAATAGGGGATCAGCAGACAACATTGTGTAATAAACTTAATCACTATATAAAAAAATATGTCAACAAAGAAACAAAGCACATAATAAAAAATGAAAGACAAGAATACGAAAAATGACCACAAATTAGCGATATGCATCAAAAGTACCGACTCACGTCAAAAGAATATCGTCCAAAAAGGGACAAAGCAGGAAAGGTTAATAACTTACAAAGACAAACAAAAGATAACTATATAACACGTAGTTAAAATGATCACCAAGGTCAATACCTAGTATTTGTACTTCAAGACCATCATGTATTATATGTGAAGTGGATACGACATATTTATCAACCATAAATTGGCACTTCGGATGAACTACTGGAGAAAAGGACGAGACTTTTTTTTCACATAACCCTAGTTCATCAACTTTCTGATCAGACACTGGTGACGTTTTATGAAGTCTTAGAAGCATCTTCAATCCCTTAAATACCGAATAAGTTTGGAAATGTGTGCACCATAAGCAGGTGATGTTGGTATATTGCTTCTAAGATTGGGGGATAATTTCAAAAATAGAAATCGTCTCGTTTTTCATAGATTATGTAACTGAGATGACAGCATATGTTCCATTATATGATCTAGCTTAAATGATGATTCCGGTGAGTTCGTCTGCAGACAAACATGACCAGACATCAAAGGTAGAACACAGGAATAAAACGCTATTTAATCTTATATCTTGAAAACCGCTATTGATAGTGAAAATTTTGCACGTGAAGAAATTTTTAAATGATGAGATCTACCTACGGTCGATTTGGTAACAAAATATATCGGACGACCTCTTATAAGATTGATTGCCCTTAAATTACATATTTGCCATTTTTTTTTTATTTTTGTCTATTATCTTGAAGAAAAAAAAGTTAAACTAGCACATATAATCAGTAATCTCCATGTAAATAATAGCGTGGATATAGGTTCGCTAATTACCAAATTATCATAGCTTCAATAAGGAAGGATATAAACAAGGTTTAAAACATGTAAGATGAACATACCAAAAGATAATAAGAGAGGCAGTAATGTCAAAACGAATATTAGAAAAATTAAAAACCTTTCCAGATAATTTTTCAAAGTCATTGAAAAAAGACTAGTTCCTGTTTCCTAAAAGTTAAAATTGGCATCCAATTATAAGTTTCTTCATACTTATGCTATAAATATGTGGTTTCTATATACTTTTCAGTGAAATAAGGGAGATAATGTGCTACTTCCGGTGAGGAAAATGTCACTCATTTGATAGATTCGTTTACAGTGATTCCAAAAATATTTAGTTTCAATATACTGTTGTCTGTAAACCATGATATAATTGACCACTTTCGGTTTATCGAAAGTCACTTCTAGTCATTACTGATAAGTTAAAGTATTTAAGTTTCACAATATATGGATTCCGAGTACTTTTTCATGAAAAAAGTGCAAAAATGGCATCTTTCTTTTTTCTCAAGGTCATTTCCTGATGTCATTTTTACAGGTCATATGTCTACCAGCCATATGTTAAAGGTCATATGTCACCCAACCTTTTGTTGAAGGTCATATGGCTTTACAATGAACAAAGTTGAAGTTCTAATCAAGTAACCCTATAATTAGACATTCGGGAAAAAATGTAACATATATTCATTACAATAAGGCAAACATTTTGTACTTGGTCTTTTATGTATATCTTTAAAATTGTCGGAAAAAACGAAAAAACAAGGAAAAGTCAAAACTGAGAATTTGAGATTGACCTTTGACCTCAACATCATCTATGTTAGAAACTAGGGACCTCAAATAAAAAGATTCAAGGATTATAAGGTTATCGGTTTATGAGATAAAAAAATCATAGCGACAATTTTATTTGGTAAAGGTAGACAGCTCCTATAGAATTTGAACAAATATCTTCGATACAAATTAGCCAAAATTTTCTTGAGTATGTAACGAACAATTTAGAGAAAGAATATTGTTGATATTTTTTTTTCTTGTAATGAAGGAGATGCACGAACTTGAAAAACAGTGAATTTAGAGATATCTCCTACAGATAATATTCGTCGGCTTAGCAGGGTATAAATTTAAAAACGCATAAACTGTATGATACTTTGTAAGAAATATTTTAATTTTTTACGGACGCCATCATGAGTTTGTTGGCTGTTATGGAATAACTGTTTCACAGAGGGTCGTCAAGTTGGTTACTTACAGATCGATGATATCGGATATGTTCCTTACGTCGAAACTACAATCCCCTTCCCTTATCATGAATGTGACCTACAAAAGTAGACTATTTACCGGGTTGGTAAAAACATGAGGAACACGACAGGTGCCACATGTACAGCAGAATCTGATTACCCTTCCGGAGAACCGGAGATCAACCCCAGTTTTTTGTGGGGTTCGTGTTGCTAAGACTTTAGTTTTCAATGTTGTGTCATGTGAAATACTATGTGTCTGTTTGTGTTTTTAATTTTTAGTTATGGCATTCTCAGTTTATTTTCGATCTATGAGTTTGACTGTCCCTCTGGTATCTTTCGCCCCTCTTTAGGCGACATATTTGCAAAACACACACTTCACGCGAGAACGAAATTTGCCCAAGAAAATATAAAAATAATAATAATAATTAAAACAAATACAATAGGTCTTTCCACAGATATGTGAAAAGATCTTATAATTAAAAAGTATTTGTTCAGAGAACAATTGAAGGTCTTTCCCACAGGTAAAGATCTATTTTGATATGAAAGTATTGAAATTCGCTTTATAATGTCATGTTTAGCATCAAATGATAGCTTAAAGAATGTTGATTCCAAAAATATATGGTTTCTACACATTATTTCTAAATAAGGGGGATAATTAGTTCATTTCTGTTTGAAAAAGGTCACTTTTTGTATTATTTTAAAGCTAACTTGATACTGATTCCAAAAATATATGGTTCAATATTGATTTACATTAAATAATTACAAATAATAACTAGATTTGCCATTGCAAGCAATAGCGGATGGCACCCTTCCCCCATTGCCAGGCCAGCGGCAGCCATTCAGGAAATTTTTGCTGTTTCCATGGCAACGGCGGCCATTTTTAAAAAAAAAAACTCAAAAGTTAAGTCTACATAAGCTAGGCAAAATTTGTTATACGTTTTATTAAATTTAAAGCATTTTGAAGTTTTTCATAATTTTGCTGTTCCCATGGTAACGGCGGCCATTTTGAATATTCCAAAGTTAAAACCCCGCTGCAATTTTTTCCCTCTATAATCATATATACTATTTAAAGTCTCTAGAATAAATTTAACATTGATGTTCTGGAATGTTCTGTGAAAATTCAAAGTTTTGACCTTTTTGCATTGTTTCCATGGTAACAACAGATATTTTAGAAATTCCAACGCCAAATTCAACATCTTCCAATGTTGCTTATTGTTACTGTGAAGTTTCATTAAGTTTTGAGCATTTTGATATTTTTGAAATTTTTGGTGTATTTTCCATGGCAACATAGTAGTTCCAATGAGTACCAAATCATCCAACACCTGTATATAGTGGGCACCTACATTGTATAAAAATATAATGATTCTGAGTTAAAGCATATCCAAACAGTTCACTAAAACAAAAAACTGGATTTTTTCACATTTGTTTCGTTTCTATGGCAACGGCAGCCATCTTGAACCATTCCATGTTTCCTGCAACTCTGCACATGGGGGTCCTTAATATAAAAAAGTTCCATCAACTTTGGTCCTTTGGATTTCGAGAAATCGCCTGGACAAAAATGTGTGGAAGAAAAATAATAATAAGAAAAAAAGAAACGTAGAATAACAATACGTCACCCCAACTCCGTTGAGGGTGCCATAACTACTTCCAGTTTACACAAGATAATTTCCGGATGGCTTTTCAAGGTCAAATGGCTTGTACCAAATGCAAAAAGCCAATGGTTTTATCATGTATACACATGAAGTTAAAGCCAAGGTCAAAATCAAGAACGTCAAATATACCTATGACCTTGAGCCTAATTTCAAGGTCATTAAACCAAAGACTTAAAATCAAAATACCATAGATTTTAATTATATATGGTTAATGAGTTAACCATATTTGTAAATTTAAATATAAGCGAGAGAAAACCAATTCAATGTTCGCCTAACAATTTAGGAACATATGTTATAAAAAAGAAGATGTGGTATTATTGCCAATGAGACAGCTGTCCACCAGAGACCAAAATGACACAGACATTAACAATTATAGGTCACCGTACGGCCTTCAACAATGAGCAAAGCCCATACCGCATAGTTAGCTATAAAAGGCCCCGATAAGACAATGTAAAACAATTCAAACGAGAAAACTAACGGCCTTATTTATATAAAAAAAAATGAACGAAAAACAAATATGTAACACACAAACAAACGAAAACCACTGAATTACAGGCTCCTGACTTGGGACAGGCACAAAAATAAATAATGTGGCGGGGTTAAACATGTTAGCGGGATCCCAACCCTCCCCCTAACCTTGGACAGTGGTAAAACAGTACAACATAAGAACGAACTATAAAAATCAGTTGAAACAGGTTTAACTCATCTTATAACATATATCTTTTTAAAGAGGTGAAAAAGAGCCAAATAAAAAATGTGACCTTGACCTCTGACCTTGACCTTATTTTCTTTTTATTAGACGAAAAACCTCAAATCAAAAGGCTTAGGTCTCTATCGCTTTTGGTTTACCAGTTACAATTGCAACTACACAAGGGGAAATAACTCTCATAAAGAGTCTACGTTTGGTTTAGTTAAAACTATTTGAAAATCATGAGGATATATCTAGCAAATTGGTAAAATAATTGTCTCGTAATCTTTTACGGATGCACAGGAGATGCACACACATGAAAAACGGTGTTTGAGGAGATAGCTCTTACAATAAAAAGTGTTTAAATAAACAGGGTCAGTCTTAAAAGCGCAATAACGGTTCGATAGTATAAAAAAATTCTAAGAGACATACTGCATAACAAAAATTTATCGCAGGAACAAGTTTGTTGGAAAGAAAAAAAATAAAACCCTATTGTAACAAATTGTTCAGAGAACAATTGAAGGTTTTTCCACCCATTAAGATCTATTTTGATATAGAACTATTAAAATATCATATTCAGCGTCAAATGATAGGTTATTGTTCACTGCGTCCCAAAATATATGGTTTGTAGACATATTTTTCTAAATAAGGGAGATAAATTGTTAATTCCGGGTTTGTTTGATAATTTACTTGATACTCATTCAAAAAATATATGGTTCAATATACTTTTACATTAGATGAATGAAAAAGTAACCTACTTCCGATTAACACAAGGTCATTTCCACTTTTCCATGGTCAAGTGGCTTGCAGCGTATTGCAAAAAGTTATTAAGCTTTATCATGTATACGTTGTGAACAAAATGTACGTTTGTACAAATTATGATTTGTACAGGGATTTTGTACAAGTTATTAGTTTTTTGACACATACCTTCTTGTACGAGGTAATACAGGTCTATCTTCTAAAATGTACTAGATTAATGTTTGAAATTCAAATTTATATACTTCAACCTAACATTTAGTGCTAGTCTCCTTGTCCTCGAACTGGAAATGAGGATACCTAAGTGGCTTAAATGCTAATTTTATTTTTCTCCTTATAACATATTCCTACCCATAAAAAGTCATTTGTGGTCTTATAATGCTTTTTGTATCAATGATCAGTATTAAATTGTATGATGGAGTTGTGAAAATATGACAGAAACCTGCGAAACAAAAGACTATGTGCTTGTATCATTCATTTGTGTGAAGCAGTTCATAAAACACTGATAACTTGTACAAAAACATTGTACAAATTATAATTTGTACAACATTACAACTTGTAAACAGCATGAACATAAGAGGTAAAAGCAAATGTTAAAATCTAGAATATCATATTAACCTATGACCTTGAGCTCAATTTCAAGGTCATATAAAAAGGGCTTCAAATCAAAAGTCCATAGGTGGTAAAGATTTATGGTTAATGAGTTATATCACTTTATGCCTGATTTTAAATATAAGAAGGGAGAAAACTCCACTTTAATGTTAGCGTACTCTTTCAACCAAAATTATGTGTTACGCTATGTTGCAACTTATAATTTAGTAAAAATGTGTTGTCGATATCTTATACGGTTTCTGAAAAGAAGTGAAAATAAGCCAACAATAAAATTTTAAATATATCCTTGACCTCTGACCTCTAACCTTGACCTTATTTTCTTATTTTCGGACCAATGACATCAAATTAAAAGATCCTAGGTCTCTATCACTTATTATTTAAAAGATAAAAATGCATATCACTTATATCAAATGCATAAGGGGGAAAAATCTCATATAGAGTGTTCAAATCACTTCGATCAAACTAGGACAAATCATGCAAAGGATAGAAAGAACAATTTCATAAAATAAACTTTTACGCTTACGGAGGAGATGCAGTCACAAGGAACACAAAAAAGTATTCGGTGCATTTCAAATGCGCATAAACTGTTCGATATCATAAACCAAACATCTAAGCGACATCTTGCGAAAATAAATTTATACGCAAGAATTAAAAGTGGAGGAAAGGTGGAAAGACAAATAAAAAAGAATAATCAGAATAAATACAATAGGTCTTTCCACAGAAAAGTGGAAAGACCTATAATAATTTCATTAACGGACCTTTGTACAATTTAATTATATCAGTACTCAACCTATAGCCCCCAAAAAACCGGTCAAAATCGTGTTATATAGACATAAAAAGATTTGGAATGAGTGCCAATGAGACAACTCTCAATCCAAGTTACTTTTTGTTATTTCCTGGACGTCGGTTTTATTGGTGAAAGTGGCCGCAGTGCCGGAATAGAACTATCGACCTTCTGTAGGAGAGCTCACAATCCTTGTGAGGAGATTGGAGTCGAATATTGTTACGTGCAAGGTTCAAACTCACAGCGTTAAAGGACTAGTGGTACAATAGAAAAACTACTTATACCTCTCGGCTCCAGAGACCCTTAGTTCAACTTTGACAATGACGGTTGGTTCGGTATTATTTATCCGTAATGAAATGTTACTAGAACACAACCGCGAAATCGCGGGCATTCAGAGCGTGGTTGAAAGTATGTAAATTGTCGCAGAAAGAATTTTGTAAAGATTTAATGACTGGAGAATTTCAGTAAAAGTATCAAAAGTCATAGGTACTTGGGGATCTATTTAAAGCCAGCAGCACTCCGCCATCATCTGTATATGAAGATGATTATTCCAATTGATACAATTTTGAACTTTTTTTTTTTACTTTTTTTATGAGGACTTTATTGATAGAGAGTTGTTGCTTGGTATGGTATCTAATGGAATAAACGATGTTATATCGTCTAGCTTATCAACTAAAATAATGTTCATTTTCTTAATATTGAAAATGCTCTTATTAATCAAAAAAACAGACTGTAATTTCATGTATGACCGTACATTTAGACGAGAGAAACAATAAGACTAGAGAACAATTTTAAATGCATCTTTGTTCTGATAATGTAACTTTTTCTGTAAAAAAAATCCAATTGACGGTCAACAGATTTCGTCGTTAGAATATTATAATGAAGTTTTTCCCATTTCGAAATAGTGGTAAACATTTAGATCAAAGTTTAAAAGCGTAATATCTTAAATATTTGAAAGAGACATCCTAGTAATATGGTATCAATTATACGTATTTGAATGTAACCGTTTGTTCGATTTTTTTTTATATAGACATACAAGTTATGAAATATAATGCATCCCTTTTTGTGGATAAAGAAATAAGAAGATGTGGTATGTGTGTCAATGAGACAACTCGCCATCCTATTCCCTATATGTAAAAAGTGAAAATTGTAGCTCAAGGTACGGCCTTCAACAGATTTCACCTAAATAATAACATGAGCTAACCCCATAATATCAATGTATTACAACAATTTGAGAATGTTTATGGTGCAGCTGTGGGTGAAGCTTTGGGATGTCCAAATCGATGAGCTTTGTAGACTGCAAACAAATAAGAAAAAGAAACATATCAATCATTATTCAAAGAAATAGGGTGTTCCCAATGCTAGGTATAAGATTTAATACACATTTTTTACACAAAAAAACACAAAAATTTTGTTAATATATTTAAATGGTATTTGTTTGTATCTGTTTGAAATATTTGTGTAGAACATTGAGCATATGTCTGTCCAAAGTCAGGTGTCAGTAACTTAGTTGTTGTAGTTTGTTTCTGAATATCAGATTTATTTTTAGTTAATCTGTTTTATATTTAAACTAGGCAGTTAGTTTAATGGTTTGATTTTTTTAACATTTCTCATTTCAAGGCCTTTTATTGATTATTATACGGAATGGGTATTACTTGTTATCAAAGGCTGCATGGTGACATATAGTTGTTAGTTTCTATGTCGTTTGGTCTCCGTGTAAGAGTTGTCTCATATCTTAATTTCATATACACTTAAAGTGCTAAAATAACATTCAAACAATTATGAACAAAATATTGCTCTTTGGAAGGAAACTAAAATAGACAGTCCCTTATATTCTAATTCACGGAGTAAATTCTGTTCAACTTTTCAGCTTGACACTATCTTTGAATAGATTTTACTTGATAATTGAGGCTTGTTTAGGGGGGGTATCAATATCCCATATCCCAATAAGTTTTTATCCCAATATCCCGTATCCCTATAATATATACCCCTAATATCCCAATAAATATTTTTTACAAATATCCCATATCCCTAAAACTATTTTGAAATATCCCAAAAAAACATTATAAATTCATTCTTAAGCCCATTTTTTTCCTCATCATCACAACGTCAACCATTTTGACTGGGAAAACAAACTGTGTTAAAGGAAATTTACAGTGCATACTTTCAGTGTTAAATAAGAATATATGTGTCCAAAAGATGAAGTGTTCCATCTTAGAACCTTGTATAACGAACGTAACTACAATCTCTTTTTATGTGATCTTAACGATAAATTTAGTTTAAAGGGTCTAATTTCAGACTTTTTTTTTTAATTGTTCAAACCGTGATGCATTTGACTGTAAAATTTCATTTTGATAGCATTCTTCTTTCGTTGATAAGAAACTTCATCCTACACGTTAACCTATGTTGGAAAGAACAGAAGGACTCAACCCTGTCTCTTGTCCGAGATTGTTCTGACATCCAACGGATGTTTTACCAGACAAGCTGAGACTGTGGGACGTCAGAGCACGTCCATATCAAAAAGTGGATATTCAGCATGCAAGTTCAATAACTCAAAATTGAACAAAAGGAAGCTTTCTGCTAATGTATAAAATGTACCTACATTACACCTAGCTGTTGCAATATTTTTACAGCAGGCAAAATTTGCACAGCCTTGATTTGCAAAGAAATAACACAACATTTGACTCTGTGATCTTGAACTTTATGAATTACATAGATCCCAATATTTTTGTTACTTTTTTTTAATTTCCTTCCTCATAACACCAGTAATAGAAAGAAAATATATTAATTTACATTGATTATTTAGTAATTATTCGTTATTAACATAGTTTATACGGCAAAATATCTACTTTTTGATATGGCAAAACAGCCGTTGCAAATCAGAGCAATCTGTGAAACGTGGAGACCTCTGAAGATCCTCGCCACGTAAAAAATAAGAGGTAAAACACTAGAAAATATCCTGTAATCATATAAAGCATCAAAATAAATAAAAACATTGACAACAATAAGGCTTAACTCATCAGATGGATACATCTAACAAAAATCTATGATTATTTCAAGAAAATTATTAATGCATATGAGCATATAATATAAAAAAAGATGTGGTATGATTGCCAATGAGACAACTCTTCACAAGAGACCATGTGACACAGAAATTAACAACTATAGGTCACCGTACGACCTTCAACAATGAGCAAAGCTCATACCGCATAGTTAGCTATAAAAAGTCCTGAAATGACAAATGTAGAACAATTCAAACGAGAAAACTAACGGCATAATTTATGTATAAAAAAAACGAAAAAAATAAATATGTAATACAGCAACAAACGACAACCACTGAATTAAAGACTCCTGACTTTGGACAGACACATACATACAGAATGTGGCGAGGTTAAACATGTTAGCGGGATCCCAACCCTCCCCTTAACCTGGGACAGTGGTGTAACAGTACAACATACATTATAAGAACGAACTATACAAATCAGTTGAAAAAGACTTAACTCATCAGATGGATACAATAGAAATACATCTAACAAAAACAGAGAGTGGACGTGACCGAGTACTTGTACATCCCATCAACAAAAAGACACTAAGTACAGATCTGAGAGTACTCGCAGTTACTGACAGCTAGTTCAAAACCAATTACAGCTAATAAAAAGTATTGAATCTGAGACTAAATTATCAATCATTACACATCCAGCATCCAATGGCACGTTAAACAACATCTCCGTAAAAATGAGGATGTGCTATTCCGTTTGAAATAAGTTTTCTACAGGTAGAACCAAACTTCAAAACCAAATCTAGAATTTAGTAAAGATTTTAAGTGATTTGTGGTAACGAAATCCCTGACTCAATAATTTACCAGTAATACATAGATTTCGTTCATTAAAATCCAAAACGTTACAACAGACACGGGCATGTAGCGGAGGAGTTGTGATATACAAACATCGTAAGATAGTGTCAAAGGAACATCACCATCCAAAAAAGGAAAATTAACAATAAGGAACGAAGTATGGAAAGCAAAACAAATACTTTTAAAATTATCAGTACATATGAGCATATAAATATCGAAAATAGATCAATACTTTTCGCTTGGGTTTGGATGACTTTTAAATAAAACGACCATAAACTCAATAAAAATCAACAAAACACTAAAATGACCTTTAATATTAAACTTTTTGGGGCAATTTTATTAAGTTAGACATAAATATTTCTGTACTTAACTTAAATTCCACTCATTTTTTTTCCATATTAAAAATTCAATATCCTTATAAATGCATCAATATCCCATATCCCATTTACTTTTAGGACAAATATCCCATATCCCTAAAATTAAAATGGCAAATATCCCGTATCCCAATATACCCTATACAAGCCTCATAATTTTTAGTTCCCCCCTCTCTTTCCGTTCGAATAAATGACCCGTTTAGTTTGTATGATTACCAAATTTACAGTCCAATGAATTTGCTGTCACAGTTTAAATTCTATAATACATTTAACAGTACCTTTTGCATTTACATGTAAGTGGACATCCAAACTGAAGAAGATGATCTTGTTGGATGAGTGTGTGGCATTCTGTTTCGCATGCTTGTTCACTGGCTTCTGAATCCAATTGTCCAACTATTCCATCAACTAAAGTTTTCAGTTCAGCTCCTCGCAATAAATTTTCTGTTTTCACATTGCAACTAGTATGTGTACAAACAACAGGACAATTGCAGCATAATTATTAGAATAAGATAACTACTATACATTACAATGAATAACACTAAAAACCAGACATTAAAAACAATGATCAGAAAGGTAATATCGAAACTTAAAGCCAGTTTCTCCGGTTATGAAAAAGCCGTTCATTTGTGAAAGTGAAAGTTTGTACTTTCGCTGCTTTGTTGTTTTGTTGTTCCGTAGTTTCCCTCTTATATGATGTGTTTCCCTCGGTTTTGGTTGGTGGCCTGAATTTTTTTTCGATTTACAACTTTATAACAGCGGTAGATACTACTGTTGCCTTTATTATATGGTCTGTGAAAGTTTTGTAATTTTTATCTTCAGTGAATTTCCTAATTTGATTCAATGATTTTAAAATAAAATTACTTTTGTCAAAGTTTGTCCATTTTTTGTTTTCTCTGCATGTCTTAATAAACCAAAATCCAACGCAGTAGAAAGAAAGATCTGTTGCAATAGTAGCACTCCTTTTTGTTCTTACCTTACTATATTGCTCTTATATTGCAATTTGCATCTGTCTGAAGAAGTTTCTATATTATATTCAATAAAATCGGATAAAAAGTATACGTATCGTTGAATCATTTCACTGACTAATCGTGAATGCTATTTCTTTCGGAATGGAATTTGGTTGGAGATAGAACTAATACGCAATTCTTCTCAAGACTTTAATCATCGTAAGGGTAAATTCATTAAATAGACATGAGACATGTTATCTCCACCATGCGTTCTGTCAATAACATAAAATAGTGTTGACCAAACGCGGATATCAGTAGATCGGTGTTTATATATCTAAACTCTATTACTTTTCAATAACTATATAAGAATTAGCAAAAATATGCGTCGCGTTGCTAAGATACGAAAAAAAAACGATTTACGCTGTCGAAAATGAGTTATAAAATATTATGCAATACATTTGTTTTTTTATCTAATAGTGTAGAAATTTTTTTTAAACGCGCTACACTTATACTCATCTGAAATAGAAATTAATGACTTGAATTGTCCTTATCAGAATCGAATAATTGATGCAAGCTATACTTTATTGTAGTTTTAATATGGGTAGGCTTTACATTTGTGTTATTTTAGCGATAATCACATATATATTGCCTACCAATGTTAAAACTATAATAGAGTATAGCTTGCATCAATTATTTCTTAAATGAAGTATATTTCCCATTTAGAAATAGTGGTTAAAATTTAGATTAAAGTTTAAAAGCGCAATATCGTAATATTTGAAAGAGACACAGTGGGTATATGGGAATCGAATTCACGTACATGAAGTGTAATCGATTGGTTTATTTTATAGACAAACAAGTAAGATAAATATCCCCTTTTCTAGATAAAAACATTATGGAGATGTGAGACAACTCTTCATCCCAGTCACAATATGTAAACAGTAAAATTGTAGATCAAAGTACGGCCTTCAACAGCTTTTGATCCATCGCAAATCAAGCTATAACTAAGGCTCCAAAATAACATTTAAAGTGTATAAAACAATAAAAATTTATTCAAATAGGAAAACCAACAGTAATATTTTTTTTTAAAACGAGAAACGAGAAACACTTTTAAACATATCAACACACGACAACAAATGAACAACAGGTTCCTGATTGTGTACATTTCATTACACAATGTTTTGCATATAAAAAAAATAATGTTACCTCAATTTTTATCAAAACTTGACGTAAAAATCTACAAGATTCACACGACGTTTGATACTTAGTTAACAATCGATGTATCAAATAATAAAAAAAAAAAACGTTCTTCAAAGTTTGTTATCTTTTAAAATTAGGAATGTCAAAAGATCTGAAATTTAATACTCGGATACTCGGTCATGATACTCGAGTATTCGCGAGTACTCGGATGAATCTTAAACGTCTATTTAAAAGTTTAGATTTTAGGTGGGATGCAGTGTTTTTGTTAATACCTTACATAAATATAAGACAAACGTAGTACAAACATAGCTTGCTCCTCTGTTTTTTTTTTTTTTTTTGTGTCAAACAATGAATTACCGATCGCCGTTTTTACAAATAATCTATCCTTATAGCAATTATTGTTTGTGTACGTGTTCATGAACCATTTTGAAATTCAAATAAAATAAAAAATATTTGCATATAAAGTCTGACAAAGTAGACTTCGTTTGTATCATCTGTTCCTGTGGAGTTGGTATTTTTTTTATAATACGACTTGTCCATTAAGATGTCAACAACAATAATGGACTTCAAACTACTTGGGTTTTTTTTCATGTTACTCAGTCTAACTTTTTCTGTGTTTTGGTTGGTTTTTTTTTTTTTGTTATCGTTTGTCTTATTTTCTATTATGTTTTAGCCATGACGTTTTTATTTATTTTTGACTTTTGGGTTTGAATGTCGCTCTCATACTTTCGCCTTTCTTTAAATTGTAAATTAAACAATTATAATTAAGTTTCAAATACAGAATAAATAAATTTATGCAAATATACATTTAATACCAATCACGTTTACATAGAAGTCTTGATTTACAAACAAAGGTAAGTTTTACGGCTTGTGAGTTAAATAGTAATCCATGAAAGTGTCGATCCGTGTAAAAACACCGTTAAAAATGTCTCTAATTAGTTGCGTAGGGTCACTGCAGGTCACTTGATTTGGTTCTTGTTTAGAAATATGATCTGGTCAACAATTTCAGACGAAAGACTGTTTGGCTTTCTATTGTTTGTTACAAGTAGTGCACATGAAAACATTCATTTGAAAGGAAAGGACGTTGCTGGTACTACTAAAACAAATAGTAGGCTCTGGATAAACATATCTATGTTGTTAATTGATTTTATTTAGTATTACGAAGGGTATATTTCAACAGAAAAGTGAGTTGAAATGTGAAGAGAAATATCTCAAGATGTATAACAGGCAACACGAGTATCCGTGTACTAAAACTGTACTCGAGTACTCGGCCTTCCGAGCGAGTACCCGGGTATTCGAGTACTCGTTGCCATCCCTAAAATTATATCTACACATTCCCCATTTCCATTTTCAATTTTATTAGGTGGATTTCATTTGTCTGTTGATTTATTTTCATTCATTTTTGATGATTTCTGTGTGAGCCGCATTGATTTTGGAGTTACATAACTCTCTCTTGTGAAGGGAGTGTTAAACTGAGAAAAACCCTGCCACCAAATAAATATCGATGTCCTTTGCCAATGCTTCGACAGTTCATTGCAGACCGACGGATGATCATATACATGTTTCGTCGATTGATCGTTTAGGCAGTTATATCACACAGATATCGAATGACTGAATAATAACACAAGTTAACACATAATATCAATTTATTGCAGCAAAATGAGTATCTTTATGGTGCAGCTGTGGGTGCATCTGTGGGGTGTCCAAATCGATGAGCTAAGCTTTGGAGACTGCAAAAGAGTAAGTTAAAAAATATCATATCAATCATTATTCAAAGGGATAGGGTTTTCCCAATGTTAGGTATACGATTTATTTAAACTAAACATTTTCCACACAAAAAAAACGACACGTTTGTTACTATATTCAAATGGTGTTTGTTTATAAATATTTGTGTAGAACAATTTTTTCCCAGTCTTTTCCAAAAATAAACATAAATAACTGATACAATTAATTGCTTGGGTAACCTTTATTAGTCCAATGCGACAGTCTCAACGAGCAAACTGATATTTATTCAAAGTATTTCTTAAAGTTATACTCTTATTAATCATGACCAGAATTTGATTATTTCTAATGTTTAGTCATTAGTCATGCTTAACTTGCATGCACAAGTTTGTTGCAAAATACACGTTTCCTTTTAATACATTTTAATGCGTAAACTGATTCAGAATTATATTTGAAGTCATTTACTCTGCCTGATATGGTATTGATTTCATAGGGCATACATTCTCACTAGATAAATTCAGATTTAGAGAAGGAAGAAAAGAATCCGATTTCAAGGACAAGATACCGATATTTTTTGTTTAGTTAAAACAAATTCTTTTATTCTTGCATATCTTAATTTTATGTATAAATAAAGTGGTAAAATAACGTTTAAATAATTGCCATTATGAACAAAGTATTTCTCTTTGAAACGAAACTAAAATAGACAGTTGCTCATATTCTAATTAATTACGGCGTGAAAGTTATTTTGGCGAAAACTACAAATAACTGTTCATGCTTTCCAGTTATACAATATCGCTATATAATTAATACTGCATCGTATATAATTAGCTGGTTTTTCCCGTTGGAATAAGTACCCGTTTAGCTGGGATGATTACCAAATTTACAGTCCAACGAATTTGCTGTCACAGTTTAAATTCTATAATACATTTAACAGTACCTTTTGCATATAAGTGGACATCCAAACTGAAGAAGATGATCTTGTTGGATGAGTGTGTGGCATTCGGCTTCGCATGCTTGTTCACTGGCATCTGAACCCAATTGTCCAACTATTCCATCAACTAAAGTTTTCAGTTCAGCTCCTTGCAATAAACTATCTGAAATTTTTTTTTCACATTATCCTTCAGTATGATGCATTGCTACTTGTATGTGTACAAACAACGGGATAGTTGCAGTATAAGTTATAGCTTAGCATAGGATAACAACTGTACATTACAATGATTAACACTAAAAAAAAAAGGACGTTAAAAAAACAATGATAAGTAAAGTTAATACCGAAACTTAAAGTCAGATTCTCAGGTTGTCATAAAAATAAAAGCCGTTCAGTTGTGCAAGTGAAAGTTTGTACTATCACTGTTTTGTTCTTTCGTTTATAGTCGAGTCGTCCACAATATCATAGCTCCTTAGTTTCATATAAAAATACTGGTTGGATCTTAATATTAATTTAAATGTATCTTTATTTTTAATCTAATCATCATTATCATTAAAAAAAAATAATAATAGTTACTGGGATCGAAAGCATTATACCCTAATCGGAGTCATAGTAAGTTTAACTGCTTCCTATACAAATAAAAGTTGTCTAGTCTGCACGATAAAGAACGTGACCTTTTTCCGAAAACGACTATTTTGCTGAATGTGACTTCGTATTGCTAAACAAAATGTCTCGATATTCATACCAAACATCCAACATGCACTATATATTTAGTTGAAATATTTCTTTTGTAAGACTGGTGGGTTTGAGTTTTATTTTTATTTTCCACATTTATGTGAACATTAAGATAATCAATCAGCTATTACAATTCAATTTCATTTTTTCTGTTTGTAGGAATTTAGATTTGATAGAATAAACGTAACCAAAAAACGTCTCTTTTTCCGGTGTTGATACATTCGTGGGACGCACAATTTATAATTCTATAGTGGTGTCACGGTGTACTGTCGGGAATTCATGGGAGGTGTCCGTTGTTATTCTGCGGTTTACATGTTGTAAGGTACTATTATATTATGATTTATGTATTTCTCCGTCCTAAATGTTCTTGCATTTATTGATACTGTATTCCTGTCACCTAATATTGTCATTTTAGCCGTATTTCTAACATTGTCATATAAGCAAAAGGTTAGACTAGCAATAAAACCAGGTTCAACCCACCGTTGTTTCTTAACATGTCCTGTACCAAGTCAGAAATATGGCAATTGTTATGAAATATTTCGTTCAATGTATGTTGGCGTTTGTTTTTGTTGCAGTTAAATATTTATGTTTTTCCGTAGTTTCCAGTTTATATTATGTCTTTCCCTCGATTTCGAGCGGTGGCCCGGATTTGTTTTCGATTAATGATTTTTGAACAGCGGTATACTACTGTTGCCTTTATCATATGTTGTGTGAAAGTTTTATAATTTTTATCTTGAGGGAAGTTCTTAATTTGATTAAAATGTAAACTAAAATTACTTTCAACAAAGATTGGTTCATTTTTTTTTATTATTTTCTTGCTGTTTTATTTCTGCATTGAACTATTTTATATAAAAAAAACTATAGGAATATCATTTGTTTAGTGTAAGTTTTTTATTTTATTTCTTGTTTAGTAAGCTTGTTTATCTCTGAATGCCTTGAAAGACCAAAAACCGGAGTTGCTTATTATATCAGTCGCAAAAGCATCACTTCTTTTTCCTTATTTTTTTTTCTATATTCTCATATTGCAATTGTGTATCTGTCTGAAGAAATATCTATATTATATTCAATAAAAATCGGACAAAAAAGTACAAAGATTTGAAAACAAGTATACGTATCGTTGAATTATATCACTGACTAGTGGTGAATGCTTTTCTATTGGAATGGAATTTGGTTGGAGATAGAACTAATACATGATGCTTCTGAAGACTTCAATAAGTGTGAGGGTAAATTCATTACATAGACACAAGATATGTTACTTCATTATAGATGCGTTTAGACCAAACGCACACATAAATAAAAATGGTGTTTCTATATCTAAATTCTTTTCCTTAACTATATAAGAATTAGCCCTAATATGCCTTACATTGCTTAGATATGGAAAAAATAGAATTACGGTGTCAAAAATGCGTCAAAAAATATTATGCAATACATTTTGTTTGATTTGATGTAATAGTGATAGAATTTTTTTGGAACTGTCCTAGTTGTGTTTTCAATAAATAAAAAGGGATTAGATATCTAAAATACAAATCAATCGAACCATTCTGATTTCGTTCTGGGATTTATTTGTTGAACGTATGTGAATTTGATTTAATATGACGCCTGGTTGATGTACTATATGACGATTGACGGTTATAAAGAAATTACTTACCAAGAATTAATCTCTTTTCTGGCATGGAAAATGCCATAGGTAAAATTACTAAGAGGGCGAATGCAATCTTCATAGTGACTGTTGAAAAAAAGATTAATGATAATGAATTAAAAATGCACTTAACCGAGTATCCGATGACTAAACTCGAGTACTCGTTGCCATCACTAGTTTAAATACAATAACACCAAGCAAACATCATAAATGACAAGAACGATGAAATAAATTTAAGAGAAATTGTCAACTTCAATACTTTATTGCAAGTTGTTCTATCTTTTTTTTTTGTCATTTCTTCTAATCAGAACTTATTATTTACAAAATACAGTTATAATAGTTAGAATATTTACCTTTTTTCAGGAGTGATTGTGAAGTACACTTATTATTGATCATTTACCCTTATATATACCACCAGACAGGTTTTATCTATGCTAATTATGCTAATTGTTTACCTTGAGACATGTCCAGTACAGGTTCAAATGGCTTAAATCTATGTTTGGCCCAGTTGGCCATTTATCCTGACCATTTTCAGATTGGATTACAGAATATAATATGTCATGCCTTTCTCGGTGGTTATCATTGCACAGCTTCTTTTCATTTCGGTAACATTTCCATTTGATTCGAAAATTTGAAGTCACAAACTTCATTATTAAAAAAACTGAAAAGATTTAAAGAAAACAAAAACAATTTGGTTTAGATATTTGAAGAAAACATGTTTTTGTATAGTGTAAGCAAAGGTCAAATAAAAGATAATGCAGTGTTTAAATCTTCAACAATTTAACTATTATAGCTTCAATACAGTTAGAGTAGTAATGTGACTTGGTACAAGAATTTCCTTACGTAGAAAATGGTGGATTAAACATGGTTTATAGCTAGCTAAACCTCTCACTTGTATGACAGTCGCATAAAATTATAATATATTGATATATTTATATTAAAAATTTTGTGAACAAACCAATTAGACTAGATAGGTAAAAAATGTCAAAAAAGGGCATAGCAGTCAAAGTTATAATCCTAATCACTGTACAAAAAAATTACCAACAAAGACATAGAGAACATAAGCAAAAATGAAAGACAAGAATACAAAAAAAAGTACCGAACAATGTCCAAAAGATGTCACCAAAAAAGGGGCTAACCAGGAAAAGTCAAAAATTTACAAGGACAAATTAAAAGGACTTTACAACACGTTGTTAAGATGATCAACAACGTCAATACCTAGTATCTATACTCAAAAACCATCTTGTATTATTTGTGAAGTTGATACAGAATATTTATCAACAAGGTCTTAGTATATTCAGATGAACTTTCGAAAAAAAGGACGAGACGTTCTTTGACATAACCCTAGCTCATCAACTTTCTGCTCAGACACTAGTGACGTTTTATAACGTCTGAGTACCAGCTTCAAGCTCTTGAATACTGAATGAGATTCGAAATATATATACCATATGCAGGTTAAGTTAGTATATTGCAACTAAGATAGGGGAAATTGATCTTTTCAAATTAAAATCGTCTAGTTTGTCATAGATTTTGGTATTGAGATGACCGCATATTTCAAATTCGAGATATTAGTCTAAACATAAGACAGAGAAAGCTGTCTCTGTTGTTTGTTTAATTTCTAGTTATAGATATATTTATAAAACCCAGTCAGAAAGTTGGATTGTTAGTGGAAAGAACATTATCAATATATCTGAATGTGAAATTAAATGATATATCTGGCTTCTTTGATCTTGTTTTTCACAAGTGTCTGAAAGAACTCCGACTCTATAAAAATAAGAAGAAGTCGGCAAGGCCAAGCGCACAATTCGTTCCCATAGGGCTGCCGACAATTTTTTGAAAAGGTCTACCTCCTAATTCAACAAATATGTTGTAAATACGAAACTCAAGCATACTGATCATTTGTAACAATATATGTCGTGTTATATCACAAAGTAATAAATGGATAGCGTATGCTACCAATTTTATACCGTAAAACATTATGGATTTTATCTTTTAGACGATTTTTTTTTTGTTTCACGTGGGTTATACTGGTATACAGGATTGGGAAATCAAAAGTTTTGATAAATATGTTACAGAGACAGATCGAGATTTAGTATTATACAGAAGTTTTTTTAGAATCCATATATGGTTAATTACACTACGCGCGTAAAAAATGAAAACAACACGTTATAAATTTCATGCGTCCAAAGCGCTTGTTTTGATCTACCTTCATAAGGAACGCTCAAAGTCGAATATTTGAAAAAAAAACAGCCAAATCCATCAAAGGCCAACTTTGCATGAGGGAATTCAAACCTTAGTTTCTGTATAATTTCAAAATTTATAGACGTGCAATTTTAAATGATTTGTTATAATTCGTGTCAGTGTCGAAGTATTGACTACTGAGATGATGGGGACTAGTAGTCCACCAGCAAAGGTATCGACTCAGTGTTGTAAAAAATGAAAACAGCACGTTATAAATTTCTTGCGCCAGAGTCGCTTTTCTTGATTTACCTTCATCAGGAAGGTTCAAACCGAATATTCAAAAGCAAAGGATGTTGTATAAGGACTGCAAACGTTGAAGATAATAGTTTTACAGTATTTCTGAAAACCCTCTTTAGCTGTGGACAGAATATGTGTCAATCAATTTGACAATTCCCTTGTAGAACATGCAGGTTAGCCGGCAATGTACCGTTATTTGTACTGTATTCTACGAAGCTAAGGTATCGAATCCAAACATGTTAAGTTCTCAGATTTGCTTTTCAATGTAATGTTCATTGAAGCCATGAATTCTTTGTGAATACATTTAATGTATTTGCACAGTTTTTCTACTCTACTGGCACAGACAAACAAACCTTTCGAACTATCATCAATTCTTTGAATATGCGAATGAGATATTCTTCTAAGGACAATTCTGTATTGCATTCCTCGTTTATTTCGTCATGTAATGTGACTTATAGCTAAACATAACTGGGTACATGATTTGCACTTGGTATCAGCAACACGACATCTGTCACTATTGACACAGGAACAACAAACCCTTCGTTTTTAATCTAAATTCACCTTCTTGTTTTACTCGGTTTGTTCAGTTAATCTTATTTTTTGTGTATATTTCTGTTGACTTGCTCTTGTCTCTTGTATACTTTGTCTTTTCTGATGTGACTGTCTGTCTTCTTCTGTTTATATGAGCCAGATCCCAGCTGGTGTCCTTTCGAAATATTTTTCATTGACAGAATTAATTATGGCACCCTCAACGGAGTTGGGGGGACATACTGTTATTCTACGTTTCTTTTCTTTTTTTATTATTATTATTTTTATTAATCTTCTTCCACACATTTTGTTCACGCTAGTTCTCGGAATCAATTGGGTCAATGTTGATGGAACTCTACTATAATGAGGACCCCCCCCCCCCATATGAAGCTATTGAATGGTCCAAGATGGCTGCCGTTGCCATGGAAACTGATAAAATGTGAAAAAAAATCAAAATTCCAAATCTTTCATTGTAAGACCCAACTGGATGAAACTTTATGGAAATGTTCCTTGGTATGCCCTGATGTGCCGACAATATTTAAAATTCTAAAATGGCCGCCATTGTCATGGAAACAGGGCGAAAGTTTAACATTGCCCCTATGGGAAAATACATTAAAGCTTTATTTTCTAAAGGAATATAGGATCAAATCTATTAAAAGTTTATTGATATATTACGTGGCATGTCCCAAAGTGGCACCTGTCTTGGGAATTTGGAAATAGTAGCTGTTACCATGGAAACAGCAAAAATTTCAAAAATTTCAAAATGCTCCAAACGAGATGAAATTTTACAACAATGTTAATAAACATGTCTAGAAGCGTTCGTTGACTTTGAAATTTTCAAAATGGCTGCCGCTAGCCTGGCAATAAGGGGGCGAGGGTGCCAACCGTTATTGCTAGCAATTACAAATCTAGTTAATATTGCCTTTATATCGTATTAATTTATTAAATAACTATCTATTGACTATCCCCTCTTTCTGCCCTGTCATATGCATGACTATAGTTTCATATACTTTAGATTTGACAAGCAGTGACCTTTACACACAACATAAAATTATTAATTATTATTATTAATAAATTGTAATACCCCTCCGACCATAGCTAGGAAATTATAAATGCCCCTCCGACCATAGCTAGGAAATTATAAATTTAACACTTTGTATGATGATGTAACTGTATAGGAGGAGACAAACAATGATCTCTTTATGCAGCTAGTACAAAAAGTCCAACTTCCTGTCATTTTCAAAATATTTAAAAGATTTCAAAGTCATGCAGTCATGCACATCTCGGTTATGTGTATGAACATCCTTCAAAATACTGAAGATGTATCTCAAAAACTGTAGGAGAAGATAGCCGGAAAAACAATGTATCCTAATCCGGACAAATGGAATCAATTTCCTGGGGCAGGTGTGGCTAGTCTAAATCGGTGAGCTATTTAAACGTTGGAGACTGCTAAAGAATCAAGACAGTATATAGCACCTCAAAATTTATTGTCACTGTATCAATAGGAAAGGGTAAAATTTGTATCACATAATGTATTTTCCCACAAAATTGAAACTAGTTTCTCTCGACTTACGAGTTTTAAATGTCCGTTGGTATCTTCCGCCACTTTTTGTTACTATGAGCAGAATCATATTTGACATGTTGTTTATCAATTCAATATATATATGCCATTTAGACGGGTTCTTACTGACTTTTGCCATAAACTGGGATTCATAACAGCACAAGAACAAGTACAATATTTAAGGAAGGAGCGCAATGTGTGCCTATTGAAAAATGTTAGATTAACAAAGATAACAATGTGACTTAACTATGATATTTGAAACATAGTGAACTATTCGCAAAGCAACAAAGTTAATGATATGTAATGAATTGTATATATACATCCGCTTACTAATCATCAATATTTATAAAAACGTTTCAGTATTAAAACTTATTACAAAATGTAACATGAAAGAGCTTTCGGCGGTCTTGTTTTCTTTTGTGTTTCATGCGAGTATTTTTATGGTCTTAAGTATATACTAAATTCTTAATAAATATATTCAAGCAAAAAGTAAGAGTGGTCAGTTTAGGTAAAAATCATTATTTGTACGCGCTCACAATGAAACGTGAATAAAATGATTGTTATGAGAAGAAAAAAAAACAAATACCATGAATACCGAACTCCGAGGAAAATTCTAAACGAAAAGTCCGTAATCTAATGGCAATAACAACGATTTCGTATGACCATAGGTTAACAAAATACCATTCAAACTACAAAGAAACGTGGGATTTAGTTCCATACGAAAAAGTTCTACAACTTCGGTCGCATGAATAATTTTGTAATGCTGATTATCTATCTAAATCGTGACCAAGAAAACTTGATAATCATGACTTTGAACACATGTTAGTTCACAAACTTTGTATAAGTTGGTCATTGTTCTGATGTAAATTCTCCTAAATGTTGAATTATTATGGAAATCCATGTCTGTACATTTCGTATTTGAATATTTTTACATTCTCGATTTGTACACCTCAACAAAACCTGTGATTTTTGTTTTGTGGCTATGAATTGCATAGATTTGAAAAATGCATAGACTAACAATTAATGCACCCCAAAATTGGATTGTTTCCGTCGTTTGCGTTTCCCACTTGACTTCGTGTGCTCGACCAAAGTTAAATGCACAATTTACGACAGAAAAATCAACGCGTTCGTTCAATCTAAAATTAAATTAAAAAATCATAAAGTTGTGTATCAATTAAGATCTTGCAACATGCGAAAAGCAGTTGATCAGTCAATCAAAACTTATCCAGGTACAGATAAACAAAAGATGGCAGACAACAATGAGAAGTATGAACTTCATACAGAGTGAGTCCTGTTGCATCGACAGAGTGAACAAATGTATTCTACCAGTTATGTTAATCAGATTATAAAACTGCCATTTTAAAAAGTAATTAAGAAAGTTTAAAGGGACTAAGGATGTCTTGGATAAGAACAAACAATTAGTACCATACATCGTAAAAACTGCTGAAAATGTGGCGAGTTTTTACTCTTTTTTTGTTGAGAACAATTGTTTAAATGTATACTCATAGTATAGTGTTATGTAAATCGAACGGCAGTGTTTTGAAGAAAGATCGACGCTTTAAAAATTTGACAAATTAGTCTTAAAATGGAGGTATTTTGTCAATGGAAGTTTTAAAGAAAAGTCAAGAAATCCTATACAAGAGATTACATTCGTTGTTACGTATACGGATAAACTTTTCCTTTCCTCAATACGGCAACACATTTTTCTTTATAAAACATTATTTCCTACCACCAACCAGTTTGTTTCTGATATTGATTTAACAAATCATTATTTCATTCATTCCTCATACAGTTTTTCTTTTACTCCCTAATACTTTACAAGAACTTATCAAAAATGTATATTAGGTTGTAAATCGTTAAAGTCATGAAAGATATGGCCAACCAGGTAGAAATGATTCGGACACATTGGAATTTGGGTTATGGTACTATATATATACATTATTTAAGTACTTGAGATAAGGCAGATTTGAAGTGCTTTTACCTTTAGAACATGACTTCATTTGTCGCTATGTCAACCGCATATTATGTAATTCCTCAGATGTTTAAATTCAGTCAGCTACTCTAGTATGTTAATTCTACTCATTCGATAATTCTTAAAATAATTATCAAATAGCTACAACCTGTTATTCATTAGAGACGCCACTTGCAGAGACAAGTCTTAGAGCACATTTTATTTATTCATATTTGTATACGATAATTAGGAAAGTTCGTGTAAATACACAAAACATTAGGAGCTTGTACTGGTTTTTGCATACTAATGGTCCATGAATATGAAAATAAATGATGTAAATTAGTTTAATGTTTATTTGGCAAAATGCTACTGTTCACTTATATATATAAATCGGCATGGCCCCAATTTACTTTTTGTACAACTTCGATAATTGCATAAACTAGATATTCTAACTCGTAAACTCACACGTACATAAAATATTTATCAAATAACGGCCACTGATGATAGATAACTGTGCTTAGAAGTCTTCTCAAACGTAGCCATCCAACTTTGTTCTGTCCGATTTTAACCTGTCATGTGTCTTCAAAGTCCTATCATGCAGAAATTTCAACTTTATCAGAGCTCTGAAGAACTGACCAATAGATCTTAATCATGTTAATTTTAATGAGTGTTATCCAAACTTAGTTTTCTGGTTTGAATTGTTTTACATTGTCATTTCTTCTGCTTCTGCCAGGTACTGGCCACAAATAACGGACTGATTATTCTGCCATGGTTTGGTGCGCATATTCGACCACCCCTCCCCCCTCCCCCAAAATTTAAGAAATTTAATTCAGCTTTGTCATCGAGGCTTTAAAGGCCTCGACTGACGGTGCTGATACGACCTCAGGAGGAAGAGCGTTCCAATCCCGGATGGTTCTTGGGAAGAATGAGTGTTTTCGGTAATCACAGGATGCTGATGGTACTTGGAAGGATTTATCATGCATGTTTCGTGTCCTTCTTTTCGGTGGTATTAGACGACCTTCCTTTGACATGGCCACTTTGTTGTTTTCTATTTTATATAGCATTGTGAGTCTCGCTTATTTCCTTCTTTGTTCTAGGGATGTCCATTTCAGATGTTGTAGCATCAAGTTAACGCTGGAGTGGTTATGATGTTTGTTAGATACGTAGCGAGCTCCACTTCTTTGTACCATCTCAAGTCTGTCAGTCTCTGTCTTAAGGTATGGATCCAATACAGGACTGACATATTCTACAATTGGACGTACCAATGTTTTATAGGCATTCTCCTTCACTGTAGTTGATCCTATATTTAAATTTCTTTTTAGGAAACCAATTGTTCGATTTGCCTTATTGCATATGCTATTTACGTGGTCATTCCATCTGAGTTCGGATGTAAATGTGCAGCCTAGATATTTTGCACTGCTGACTGACTCATGAATTTGACCATGTAGACTGTATGAAGCAATTGTCTTGTTTTTCCTGCTGATGGTGAGAACATTGCATTTGTCAGGGTGGAATGACATTTTCCATTTTGATTCCCATATTCCAAGTTTGTCCAGATCTAGTTGTAAATCATGTGAATCTTTGTCCGATGATATCGTAAGGTAAGCTATTGTGTCGTCTGCAAATAGTCGGACTGTAGATTTAATTCCATCTGGCATGTCGTTAATGTAGAACAGGAATAGTGGCAGCCCCAGTACTGAGCCTTGGGGTACTCCTTACTCTACATCAATATGGGATGAACTTTCTCCATCAACAACTACTGCTTGTGTTCGATTAAACAGGAAGCTAGCGATCCACTTATTTACATTTCCTCGGTTACCATAGTGTTCCAGTGTATGCATTAGGAGACTGTGACCAACCTAATCAAAGGCTTTCGAAAAGTCCATAATGAGAACATCTGTTTGCTTTCCTGTGCTCATGTTCTTGGTGATGTCATCCACAAATTCAATTAACTGGGTTTCGCATGATCTTTTGCTACGAAATCCATGTTGTAATGGATATAGAATGTTGTGGAGATCTGCATGATTCATAATATGGCTAGTTATTATGTGTTCCATGAGTTTACAGCAGATGCATGTCAGAGATATTGGTCGATAATTCTATGCCTTGTATCTTTCTCCTTTCTTGAAGACTGGGCTTACGTTGGCGTTCTTCCAGTCAGATGGTACTTCCCCAGTATTAAGTGATGTTGTAAAGATGATAGTTAGAATTGGGGCTATCTCGGTTGCAAGTTCTTTAAGTATTATAGGTTTTAGGTTGTCTGGTCCTGAAGCTTTATTTGGATTCATTTTTGTAAGAAGTTTTAGCACTCCATTTTCTATAATGATTAGATCTTCAGCAGAAGGATATTGACCTGGCATATTGCAACGAGATTTGAATTCTTCTGGACTATATGTTTCTTTGGAAGAGAATGCAGATTGAAACTGCTTATTCAGGATTGTTGCTGGGTCCACATGATGCGAGTGAAGTACTCCATCACTACGTAGTGGTGCCTCACCGCTGCTATCAGTCTTCATATGTTTAATATAAGTCCAGAAACGTTTCATATTGCTGTGTGGTTGGGTTTCTTCTTTATATGTTACTATATTTTCGATGTACCTCCAATATGCACGACGTAGTTCTTTCTGTACTTTTTGCCTGGCTTCTTTGAATTTTGATGTAATCTTAGGATTCGCTGACTTTTTCTTTCTTTTGTATAGTCTGTCACGGCGGCGTATTAATTTACGTACATTTGGTGTTAGCCAAGGTAAGCTATCTTTCTGTTTTGCTATCTTGTGCGGATATGGTTTTATACACTTTGGTTGAGCTTGGTTTTGAACAATAACCAGAGTTCCTCTGATGAGCTTCCATTTGAAGATAGATTTCAGAATCTGATCTTTTCATGGGTTTGGATCATTTCCTCTTTGATGGTTTCCCAGTTTGCCTTTCTGTATAAGGGGATGTTCCGAGGTTTTTGTTTCCTAGATAAGGGCTTGGTGTCTATTTCGCTGAAGACAATGTCGTGGTCTGAAACCCTAGGTATCACTAGCGTGTGAAGCGTGTTGGATTGTTTGTAATCACTAGATCGAGCGTGTTGGAGCCTCTTGTTGGTTCTTCCACTAGTTGAACAAGCCATTGTCGTCAAGAATGTCGCCAAACTTGTAGTGGTTTTTCTTACATGTTGATTCTGGTTAAAGGGTTCTTGTTTTCCAGTTCCAGCCTGGGATATTGAAGTCGCCACCAACAACTATGAGGGCATTTTTTGTAGTATTAACTTTTCAAGACTTCGGCCAAGTTCTTCGAGGCTTTCTTCATTGGATGTTTTAGGGTTATAGTAGGATGCCAGATATAAGTCTTTACTGCCAGCTAGGCTGATTTTAGCCCAAACAATCTCGCAATTTGTTTGAAGCTCAGGTACAGGTGTGGTTAGACGATCATGATTTATTGCTATTAGAACCCCGCCTCCTTTCATGTTGCGATCATTTCTGTAGATGGTATAATTTGCCGGGAAAATCTGGGTATCTTTTACAGAAGAGTATATCCAGGTTTCTGTTCCTAGGACAATATCTGGTTTAGTGCTTTCGACCAGGTTCTTAACTAATCCTTTTTTTGATTTGATCGACTGAAAATTTACTGTAAGCATCTTGATAGGTATGCTTTTTGGACTTTTATCCTGCTTCTTTCTGTCTGGTGTTGATGCGTGGATAGATTTGATACAGTGAGATGGAAGTGGACTCTGGAGAGATGTATCAGATAGAATACTAAATGAATTTGAGGTGGATAGTACTATATCAAAGCATACTGAGCTGTAGTTTGGGCAGTCGCAGATAAGGCAGTCCCAAGCTATTGCACTGTCCTCTACTAAAATGTTGTATGTTCGAGAGCTGACTGATTGACAGACGGTGGTATGGTACCACTGGTTACAAGTACCACACATGATACCTTTGTCTTCCCATGTAACAGGTTCGGATCGTCACAGGTTCCGCATAGAAATACTGTTGAGTCTGGGTCTGGATTTAGGTTTATATCGTTTGCTATGGCTATAAGTAGCATGGATAGATATGCAAGAGGATATGTTTGTTTACCATGTATTTCATGTGAGGATCCATTTTTATTTTTAAGAATTATATGTAATCTGAAGTTTGCCAGGATAATCTGATGGTCAGGTATATTATTTCTGTTTATAATGGTAAATTGATGATATTCATGATTTCGGTGCCTTTTATAGCTGACTATGCGGTATGGGTTTTGCTCATAGTTGAAGGCCGTACGGTGACCTAGAGTTGTTAATTTCTGTCACGGTTATTTTGGTCTCTTGTGGACAGCTGTCTCATTGGCAATCATACCCATAGGCAGATCCAGGGAGGGGCAAATTGGTTTATTATATTGGGAATCACTGAAGCATGACTGGAACGCCCCTTTTAGGTCAGTCAGTGCCCCCCCCCCCCCTTTTAAGAAAAGTTCTGGATCCGCCATTGATACCACATCTTCTTTTTTATATTAGACATGTCAAGTCCTTGTATTATGAAGGTCTTTTTTTTTATTTTTACGAGATAGATATCAAGATGCAAGTGCCTGTGACAGAATTCCTGCGATATAATTCATGTATATATGAGGCTTGTTTAGGGGGTATCAATATTCCATATCCCATTAAGTTTTTATCCCAATATCCCGTATCCTTATAATGTTTACCCCTACTATCCCAATAAATATTTTTTACAAATATCCCATATCCCTAAAATTATTTTGAAATATCCCAAAAAATCATTACCGGTATAAATTCATTCCCACGCCCATTGTTTCCTCATCATCACAACGTCAACAATTTTGACTGGGAAAACAAACTGTGTTAAAGTAAATTTACAATGCATACTTCTTGTGTTAAATAAGAATATATACAAGTATGTGTCCAAAAGATGAAGTGTTCCATCTTAGAGCCTTGTATAACAAACTCTTTTTATGTGATCTTAAACGATAAATTTAATGTAAGGGGTCTAATTTCAGACTTTTTTTAATTGTTCAAACCGTGATGCATATGACTGTAAAATTTCATTTTGATAGCACATGTAGCATTCTTCTTTCATTGATAAAAAACTTCATCCTACACATTAACCTATGTTGGAAAGCACAGAAGGACTCAACCCTGTCTCTTGTCCGAGATTGCTCTGACATTCAACGGCTGTTTTGCCAGACAAGCTGAGACTGTGGGACGTCAGAGCATGTCCATATCAAAAAGTGGATATTTAGCATGCAAGTTCAATAACTCAAAATTTAACACAAGAAAGCTTTCTGCTAATGTACCTACATTAAACTTAACTGTTGTAATATTTTTACAGCAGGCAAAATTTGCACAGCCCTTGTTTTGCAAAGAAATAACACAGCATTTGACTCTGTGATCTTGAACTTTATGAATTACATAGATTCCAATATTTTTGTTACTTTTTTTTTAATTTCCTTTCTCACAACACCAGTAATAGAAAGAAAATATATTAATTTACATTGATTATTTAGTAATTATTCGTTATTAACATAGTTTATACGGCAATATATCTTCTTTTTGATATGGGACGTGCTATGACGACCCTCGGCCCAAGCTTGTCTGGCAAAACAGAGCAATCTGTGAAACGTGGAGACCTCTGAAGATCCTCGCCACGTGAAAAATAAGAGATAAAACACTAGAAAATATCCTGCAATCATATAAAGCATCAAAACAAATAAAAACATTGACAACAATAAGGCTTAACTCATCAGATGGATACATCTAACGAAAATCTATAATTATTTCAAGAAAATTATCAATGCATATGAGCATATAATATAAAAAAAAGATGTTGTATGATTGCCAATGAGACAACTCTTCACAAGAGACCATGTGACATAAAATTAACAACTATAGGTCACCGTACGACCTTCAACAATGAGCAAAGCTCATCCCGCATAGTTAGCTATAAAAGGTCCTGAAATGACAAATGTAGAACAATTCAAACGAGAAAACTAACGCCCTAAGTTATGTATTAAAAATGAACAAAAACAAATATGTAACACAGCAACAAACGACAACTACTGAATTAAAGACTCCTGATTTTGGACAGGCACATACATGCAGAATGTGGCGAGGTTAAACATGTTAGCGAGATCCCAACCCTCCCCTTAACCTGGGACAGTGGTGTAACAGTACAACATAAGAACGAACTATACAAATCAGTTGAAAAAGGCTTAACTCATCAGATGGATACAAATAGAAATACATTTAACAAAAACGGAGTGGACGTGACCGAGTACTTGTACATCCCATCAACAAAAAGACACTAAGTACAGATCTGAGAGTACTCGCAGTTACTGACAGCTAGTTCAAAGCCAATTACAACTTATAAAAAGTAATGCATCTGAGACTAAATTATCAATCATTACACATACAGCATCCAATGGCACGGTAAACAACATATCCGTAAAAATGAGGATGTGCTATCCCGTTTGAAATAAGTTTTCTACAGGTAGAACCAAACTTCAAAACCAAATCTAGAATTTCTGAGTAAATATTTTAAGTGATTTGTGGTAACGGAATCCCTGACTTAATAAATTACCAGTAATACATACATTTTGTTCATTAAAATCCAAAACGTTACAACAGACACGGGCAAAGCGGGGGTGTTGTGATATACAAACACCGTAAGATAGTGACAAAGGAACATCACCATCCAAAAAAGGAAAATTAACAATAAGGAACGAAGTATGGAAAGCAAAACAAATACTTTTAAAATTATCAGTACATATCAATATCGAAAATAAATCAATACTTTTCGCTTGGGTTTGGATGACCTTTAAATAAAACGACCATAAACTCAATTAAAATCAACAAAGCACTAAAATGACCTTTAATATTAAACTTTTTGGGGCAATTTTATCAAGTGAGATGTAAATATTTCTGTACTTAACTTTTAAATTCCACTTATTATTTTTCATGTTAAAAATCCAATATCCTTATAAGGGCGTTTTTCAATAAAAGCGTATATTTCAGACCTAAAAAAAAATGGAAAATCAACTTGTCTAAAATTTAATTTAAAGAGTTATTTTGAATACCTCTATTATAGACCTGTTTGTAATACTCCTTAAAATGATATTTTTTTTCATAATTTGAGTACTGTTTCGTAGGGGACAAAAAACGAAACTGCTTCTAAACACACATATGTTTGCAATTTTAAATGTTTCCTATAGACATTCAAGTTTGTTTACTTTATATACTAGGAAAATCTATTTTTTTTTCTGAATTGGAGAACCATTTTTTATCGATAAAGATTAGACAGTACTTCACATAATTATGAAGGTACAACTCGTGTTACGTAGTGGACATTTTGATGCGTTTCGTAGGTGACAAATCCGTTTCGTAGTGGACAAAAAGTTTCGTAGTTGACATCAACCCTATTCTATGTTAATAAAAACATAATAAAAATTACATGAAACTAACCCTTGGTATTTGCTTTGCACGAATATAATTGAAAAAAGAGTAAAAAAAAAAAGACTGTATGGTAGTGGTAGTGTCCCCTACGAAACGTTTTTCTCCCATACTTGTTTCGTAGGTGACCGTTTCGTAGGGGACGTATTCACATGTTTTATTTTTTTTCCCAAAATCCCTTTATTGCAAAAGTAACAAGACTGATTGTATTCACCAAAGCATGTATTAAGCTGTACACTGATATTTTTTTCATAATTTTAAAACCAGATACTGATGGAGATTTGACCCGTTTCGTAGTGGACATTTGCAAAAATACGGTATCACTCTGGTCCATTTGATGTGCTCAATTCTTTTTACCAACAATTTAATTGCCGTTATAAAAGCATCAACCCTAATGTTTATATCTCTTGCAAACAAAAATTACATTGATTTTATAAAACGGTTTATTAGCAAATTTTAATGACTTCGTTTCGTAGTGGACATTTTTTTAGGGACACACCTTCTGAAATTAAAAATCCTATGTTAAAAGCTGTTTATTATAATATGTTGGCTCTAAACATACTTTTGAATTATTAAAGAACTTATATTAAGTAAAAATAACATTTATTTCCACATTTTTTTACGATATTTTAGAGTATGAATGTTGAACAGGCGGTCTAGGGACATGCCATTTTGTTGTTTTGGACCATTCAGGAATCAATAAATTAGCAATTCCTTTAAAAAATTAACTGTTTCTTTGCTTAAAAATGTTAAATCTAATTCAATGTACTGACTGTACAAAAAATTACTTGCAAAGACCAAACACATTTTTTTTAAAGTGGCTAGGACAAGAAAATACGTTTTTATTGAAAACGCCCATAAATGCATCAATATCCCATATCCCATTTACTTTTAGGACAAATATCCCATATCCCTAAAATTGAAATGGCAAATATCCCATATCCCAATAATACCCTATACAAGCCTTATCTATACTATTAAACGAGAAGACCTCATTTTGTGTGTCGCTTCTCTTCCTTCCACAATAAATCAATCATCATGCCTCTGTGTCCTATAGGTAACATGCATAGTCGCATTTGTCATCCATTCTTATGATTATTCAGATTGTGTTATTTTGGGAGAAAAACGACAAAAAACCAAAAGGAGTCCGGATACGATTCCGTCATCAGACTAAATTTTAGTCATGGATAAGACTTCCGGTTTGAAACATGCACAAATACAACCAATCGTATGATAGATTAATTTTACAAAAATGAAAAATAAATAAGCCAATTAGAGCGTTCTCCATATCATGGTGTTTAGATCGCAAGAACCACAACTATTATACCTCCTTATAGAGGACAATTATTTTTCGCGTTTATCTACATGTAAAGTACGATTATCACGTGACGATTATACTACTTTAATATATAGAGACTCTCTGTATTCTGTCTACTGTTTTCTTTGAAATATTTACTGTAAAAAAAAAATCACAAAAATACTGAACTCAGAGGAAAATCAATTCGGAAAGTCCACAATCACATGGCAAAATCAAACAACAAAACGCATCAAAAACGAATGGACAAGAACTGTCATATTCCTGACTTGGTACAGGCACATTAGGGGTCATACCAGTTGCATATATATCATTGAAAATAAGTAAAACATGTGACACAAGTACAACCAATCGTATGATAGATAACAAAAAGGAAAAATAAATAAGCGATTCAGAGTGTTCTCTATATCATGGTGTTTAGATCGCAAGAATCACACCTATTATACCTCTTTTAATAGAGAGGACAATTATTTTTCGCGTTTATCTATAGGTAAACTACGATTGTAATACTTTAATATAGAGACTCTCTGTATTCTGTCAGGGACTTTCTGTGTTAGTATAGAAAGTCGACCTCGACCAAAAACTTTAACCTGAAGCGGGAGAGACGGACGAACGGACGACCGACCGAACGAACGCACGGATGCACAGACTAGAAACATAATGCCCATAAAAGGGGCATACAAATTTATTGCTGAAAGGGAAAAAATGATTTGGCAAAAATGAAAGTAAGGCAGAGATTAGAGGGAGGCAGGACCTTTTTCGAGGCGTCGGGATTTCAGGTGTTTTAAAGCTCGGGATTTGGGTAGTGATCCTTACGGGATCCGGGTATATATTTTTCGATTTCGGGATTTCGGGATATGAATTTCTTTCAATTTTGCATCTCGCCCGGGATTTCATTGTTTTAAGCCCGGGATTTCGGGATCAGGACCCCTCCGACCACCCCTCAAATTAGCCTTAGTCATTTATACAAGATTCATATCCTACCATTGGCATGTTAATAAGGCTCTCAAAAGAAATAGCGATACTTAAGGTGTATTGAATATAACAAAAAGGAAACAAATATCGGACTTTAGGGAGAGGGCTTTTGATACCTTTTGTGAAATTCTCCATACATAATATCTTTTACAAAGAATCATCCTACAACAGTTCACAAGCTGTATATGACCGCGATTTTGCGGGTGTGTTCTAGTATATATAATGCAGAGATACTTGAAAAACTTGCTGCAAACGGATATTCAGGTTTGGTCCGTATCGACGCAAATTATTAGTATTTCATAACAAAGTTATTTCCCGTTGTTTACCTGTTTACAATTAATACAAACCCAGCAGTCAGCAAATTTCTGTCTTGGCTTGTTTTCTTCAGTTCCTGTCTAAATCTGACTGCTTTTGAGGAAAACATGGATGGGCCAAGTCCAAAAAAGAAAGCTAAAGCAACTGATTTACCAGTCTGTCCATATGGGTCGAGATGTTATCGAAAAAATCCACAGCACTTCAAAGAATTTTCTCATGCAGACGACGACAATAAACCATCCTCATCAAAACCAAAAGATGCCTTGTCATTAGTTGACAGTACTTCACTTCCAGTTTGCAAATATGGAGCCAATTGTTACAGAAAAAATCTGTTACATTTTGCTGAGTTCTCCCATCCAACAGCAGTGACATCCACTGACATGACAGACAGTGGAAATGACACTGACCCATTGTCAGATGATGATACTGATAATAAAAAGGTTAATCTACCATTTAAATTAATGAACAGATGTACTATGCATGTATTTGGTTCAGATTGAAATCACTAACCATTATTTTTAGTCATAGGAAAATATTTTTGCATGTCACATTCACTTATCGATAATAAATGAAGCCTGTTGGTGACCTTCTGCTGTTTTCTTTTCTATTGTCGGGTTGTTGTCTCTTTGACACATTCCCCCATTTCCATTTTCAATTTTATACAGACCTCAATTCTTTTTGCAAAAGTTAATATATTAAGTTTAAACATTCAACAACCAGATATCCATATTTTTCAGTATTTAACTTTGAAAGGGATATTTAGGAAATGCATTGAATTAATTGATCCTCCATATGAAAATGAAATTTTGATGTTCATACTTCAGTCCATTTGTTCGACATAGCGCTTCAGACTTCAATTTAATAATATTTATGTCAATGGTTAACTATAAGCAATATCTCTAATGTTTTAAAAACAGGGTTGATCAATAATAGAGTTGGAGTCATGCCCTTTTGGAAAGTAGCTAAATATTGCTTGAAATTAACAAACATATTGTCTTGATAATTTATTTACATGTACATGCAAATGAATGAATGAATTCTTTATTTGCAAAGCAGTAGTTACATGCTATAGCAACACAAACATATTTACATTGTGACACACAATAAACAGCAGAGAACAATATAATAAGATGTTACAATAGACAAATGATCAACTTATTAGATGTGATCTAATCTGCATATGTCGCACTAATAGTTTTATAAGATTTCAATAAAGGTTATGGTTATGTCAAAACTAAACATCAGAAGTATTTTAGGTTATAAATTCTGAATTTCCTCAAATAGTTACAAATAGGTATTTCAGAATTGTAAAATATAGAAATTTAATATATTACAACAGAACCTTTGGAACAATAGGCCTATGCACAAAAGACATTTGGACCTGTATTTATTCATTTTATTCCTTTTTAGAAATCACCAAAGAAAAAAGTGAAGGATGTTGACATTTTAAAGAGAGGGGTTTCCCTTGTGAAAAACTATTCACAAATGTCAGAAGAAGAAAGAAAAGAACTGATTAAAAAGGCCATGGCTGCAAAGAAACAGCTAGAGGAAGAATTAGAAGCAACAAAAAATGAAGTAAAGAAGAAAGACAAAGAATTAAATAGGTTACAGAAAGAGGTATTTAGTGAAAATTTTTACATGAACCAACCTGACTTTCACTGAAGAATAAACTTCACACTGATTTGATATTAGAATTGTACAAGTACATGTATTTAGACTGCCTTAAAAAAGGTCAAAGATGAAAATTATGACAATTTGTTGTATTAGTTTTCTCGTTTGAATTGTTGTACTGTAGATTTAAAAGTTTAGTTGTGCCTCATAACTGGAGATTTTTTATCAAAGTTTTTAGTGTTAATTTGGATAATAACTTATTTCTTTTTTTTTTGTATAAATTTTAATGTATACTATTAACAATTAAACTAAGAAATAATAATTAACGGTTTGTTAATGGCCCAAAAATAAATAGTTGGGCAAGTGTATTTATTCACCATGTCTATGTTTAAAAGGGTTCATGTAAATGTGTGCTGCCATACTTGTCTAGAAAACTATTTTATTACAAAAATACACAAGTTGCATAAGATGATGCATGCAGTATTATCTATCTGTTCTATTTAACAGTTATGAACCAAGGGAGATAACTCATTTCAAAATATTGCATGGATAAATTTCTCTACTTAAGACAATTTAATGCCAAAAAAGAGGTACTCAATTAAAAATGAAAGCAATATTTAACTCTGCAGTACTCACAAGACTTTGATTTAGAACAACACAATTAGTATACTTACAATTACTGTGAAAAGTGTACTAAAACTTAATCAACACTATATTTGTATCAGAAACACAGTCAGTTCCGAATAATATAAAAAAATTGTACTTTTGTCAAACATGGAGGAAAAAAAAACCAACGGAAACATAAGAATTTTGAGATAAGCATGATATTGATAAGCATTCAAGTAGGCGTGCAACTGAAGTAAAAAAATTACATTATCATTTTAGTCTGCAAACAAGTAATGTTTACATATTCACAAATGTAAAATCAGAAATTATTGTTTGGTTTTTGTTCTGGCAAATAACGTGACTAGGTATAAAGTATGATAATAATAAGAACTGACATTCCAATACATATATGAATGCAACTTTTATTGAAAACACAATAATTACAAATGTAATCTCAAAATTTTGGTTGGTCATGCCAAAATAGCATCAATAAATGCTTGCAATAATTTCTTAATTTACAAACGTTGAGTATTGAATTTAATGTATGGTAAACTGATAGTTTATCAGTTTGAGTCCATAATTTCATGTCATATATCTTATAGGTAGCAGCAGGTGCTCTATTGATGGAGGGAGAAAAAGAAGCAATGGAAGGAAACAAGGTTGTGTACTTTGATTTGTTTCCTGAGAGATCATATAAAGAAGGATCAGCTGCACAAACTCACTTCAGACTGGCAGAGTCACAGTTTTATAGGCTGATCAGTGGCAGTGGAAATAAGTAATGATATATATATATATTATTTGTTCAAAAAAGTTATTACACCATCTCACAGTAAACTTCAGTCTTTTCTTGTTTTTTTTTAATTGAAAGCAGCTATAAAGTATTATATATATAGATTCTACCACTGTATCGAGTGTAATACGATAATTATCCACTCAAGACAGTTAATTTTCAAATTTAAAATTTAACTGTCGAGAGTGGATAAATATCGTATAACACAAGATTTGGTGGTGGAATCTATTTCTCTAATAATTTTTAAACAATATGCAGGCAAACTTATTCTTTCTTTTCAAATGACCTGCAAAAAAGATTTGTTCATTTTATGGGATGTCATTGGGCATGGTCACCTTTTTTCATGACAACACAATAGGAAATTCTGAGAAAAGCAAGAAAACTTGATGTCATAATTGAAATTTGACCAATGAATAACTGAGATCAAATGAACCACACGTTGATTAAATAAAAAAAATCAACAGGTCAGGAAAAGGATAAATCAGGTAATAATTAGAGAAATAGAAATACAATGCAAAAATAAACATTCTAGCTATATAACTTACTATAGCAGAATCGAAGTCAAAAAACATTTGTGAATAAAAACATAATATTTTGCTTTAATTGTCTAAGAGAAAATTCTAGTTGTCACTTTTTTAGGACAAGGCTAAAGTTTTGTCACATTTTTCTTCTTTCTCCGAAAACTGAATTAAGAAAGCATATTTTTGTTATAAATCGTTTTAAAATCAAAGTTGTGTGTTAAATTATCTTTACTGTATGGTTCCTCACAAACAGAATCTAGACGGGTATAGATACCATATGTATATACCAAAGTCATCAATGCAAACCTATAAATACAAGAGAAATAAAAATGCAATGTAGTAATTTTGTTATGAAAATAATAAAAAGCAGGTCAGCTTAAATTCACTTTTCTCAATTTGTTTAATGATATTTTATTTTATTTTTAATAACTACAAAAATGTGATTAAACTGTGTGTAAACTGTTTGAGATAATAAGTATGTGTTTGATAATTTCAGTTACACAGTTACTAAAGTACAGTATGCTGTCAATCCACCACTTGTTAAACAGTTCCAGTAAGTCATTGTCATTCCAACTGAATAGATTTTTTTAAATGTGTATCTTTTAGTTTATTCCACATGACAATTAATGGAAAAAAAAATTAATCTAGATAGCGTACCCTCAAAACCCATGTTTCCATGGGCACTTACAAGCAATGCTTATGCAGATATGACAATGTTAAGTCCAGGTGACACTTGGGGACAGTTAGGCTTCAAAGTTTTTTTCTGGAAGATCCAGTAATAAAAGATAAAATGACTAATGAATACAAGACATTTTTTGTAATAATTGTTTGTCTTTTCTTTTTTTTTCACTCTTCACTTTCTCTCTTCCTAACAGCTTGATAACAGCTTAATACCAAATTAAGATCACTCTGATTTCAGTTTGGAAGATGGATAAAACTTTACATGTGTGTAGTTTCTGGATACCAATTTGACTTTATAGAACCATTGTTTTACATGGTGAAAGGATGCATTTCTAGCAAAGTTGGTCATAAATAATGGGTCACATAAACTTTGATAGTGTTGTGTTTTCTTTCTGCTGTTGTTCATAATCATGGTAATGTGATGCTTTCTGAAATGATTTTTGTTAGATTAATAGGCCACTTACTTTGGTATAACTAGTTCAGTTTACTACAAACTTTATTGTTTTTTGGATTGATAGTGATCACTCTACATTTTAACAAAAATGTGATTTGGATGTTCAGAATTATGAAACTTTAACTATGATATGTCAGGCAATATGCATCTAAGCCTAAAAAGGATATCCCGCTGCAAGTTTTTCTACAGGGTCTTTCTACTGACTGCTGATAACTAAAATGACTGTGTTTTTACCCAGAAATTTACTCTGAGTTAAATAACAGACAAACCTGTTTATGTGGAAAAGTTTTAAGGCAAAGCATGCCCTAGACGTAGAAAAATCAAATGCAAATTATGTTTTAGAAAATTAAAAATGAACATGATTTTGCTGTGCAACTTTTTTGCCCCTGCAGAAGACAATAATACATTTGATATTTTATCTGCACCTAGCTATATATTTGTTTTTGGCTATAATCTTGAAACTATAATAGATCAACTGAAACTATGAGAAGAAAAGGAATAAGCAATACAAGGTCTGCAATTAGATCATTAATAGAATTCTGTCAGGAGTTGTTGCCCCTGAATAACAGTTTTAACCCATTTTACCTGTTAACTAGAGAAACAAATTTGGATAAAATCTGATCACTAAGACAAGATTTTGGCCCACTAATATTCCATTCAATACAAATTTTCTTTTTCAATAATTTCTGAATTTGCAGTAACCAATATTCATGTTCTTTGAAAGAAAAACATTTGGAAACTCATTTTCTTTACAATTTCAGTGAATCAATGGAAGATTTGAAGAAACAAAGAGGAGAAGAGTTATCTTTTCCAGTGCTGGCTTTTCATGGAACTGAACAGAAAAATATCAAACCTATTGTTGAAAATAATTTTAAAGTACCAGGTAATATCCCTATTATACGTTTGACACGATTCTTATAAATGTATGAATTTCATAACAATCTTGATTTTTGGAAAGTTTGCTATAGCTTGCTATTGCTACTTTCCATAGCCATCGGCCTCAAACTTATGGTGACAGATTATCGCCATTTATTCTGATCCGAGATAATTTAGTACTAGTACTAGTGTTTGAATTCTGATTCTTGGAAGGTTCTTTTAAAATTTTGAGTAACTTCTCATTCGTGACAGCTTTAATAAAAAAGAATTGAATGTTCACCGACGATTCAGATGAATTTAACTTCATTTTGAAAATGAGTATCTCAAACACTACATCGCGGATCTGCCATACGCTGAAGAGAAAATCACAAGAAATCTACGCCAGATTGCGTCAGTTTCATTCATGAAAATTTCATGAATGAACATTTTCCGCTCTACTTTTACCTGTTTACTATGTAGGTACGTAAACCTGGTAAAAGCCCGAGAGTATCAAAAAAATCGGGAATGAGGTGCAAGCCGTCGGATAATTGACAAGTGATAATGGTTTGTTATAACAAAACACAGGTGATAGAATATATAATACTCGATAATTATATTTCTAATGTCTAATGTCTCAGTAATGGACGAGTACAGGTAAATACGGTACCGGCTTTCATAAAAAAGAATAATTTTAAAATGCATTGTTTTTGTCTAAACATCGATCGAAATGTTTTGATGCCAAAAATCATTTGAAAACTTTTAATTCCGTTATTTAAATACATTCCAATGTGGATATAAGGGCCTTCACTCGTTCATAATGCTCAAGTGGATCAAACTGACAGCAGAAAAACATTGACCCAACGTCAATTCTTCTTCAGTCTTCTTCCAATAATTTACATCATACCACCTCTGGTGTATTATCGCAAATTAGTATAATATAGCATCCATATTAAAAGCAACCAGCCTACGGTCAGCATCTACTTCTTGAATAACATAGCTCAGGGTATGAAGACAAGTGCTGTAGAAATGATTAAGGTTCATGAAATTATGATGATGTGTACCCTTTGGCTTAAATGGCTGCATTTCACCTCAAAATTTATATAGATTACAGACAAACATGTGCATAGCATGCCCTATTTAAATAGAAATTCAATTGCTTTGTCATACAAACATAGAGGCAATGATTACCATAATATATCAAACAAATGGCTTACAACAACAAAATTATGAATCTAGCGTATATAAACCTTTTATTCATGTGGTCATACTGCTGTTATTATGCTCCCACCGTATTGAGTTTTATCCTTGTTCTTCTGTAAGTATGTACATTCTTCCCTTACTTATAAGTACCTCCGTATATATCCCAAAATTCGTTTCTGTTCTCTTACTTTAGTTTGCCTGAACCAAATTGTATGAAACTGATACGCAATGCTTATAACCACAATTCACAAGTCAAGTTTGAATTTTTGTTGCGTAACTTGTACCATTCTAGCATTTAATGCTACTTTACAAAAAGAAAAGTTGCTGGAAATTTAAGTTTCTGTTCTCTAAGTATAGTTTGTCTTAACCAAATGTTATGAAACTTATACACAATTCTCATTACCACAAACACTGATCAAGTTTGAATTTGTGGATTTATTTTTACTGCTCTAGGGTTGTGCTTTGTTACAAATGAAACCAGATGCTCTGCAGGGCACAGCTTTATACGACCGCAGAAGTCGAACCCTGAACAGTTGGGACAAGTATGGACACAACATTCAAGCTTGATACAGCTCTGAATTTGGATTGCGATCAAATTGTTGACATAACATATTGGTTTCTGACACAAAACAAATGTCAAGATCTTACAATTCTATTGCACAATACTGTATAATTAGAATGAATACACAATGTTTATTAACCCATAATTCAGATCAAGTAAACATTTTGGTAGTGTCACATTTACAGTTCATGAGTTTATAACGTTAATGCTAGCGAGGGCATCATTTGAGTCCCATGGACATGTTCCCTATTTTTGATAAAAGCCTTTAATATAAATTCACTTTCTTTACAGTTGTATTGATTTAAGTTACTGTAACTGTCTTATTTATAAGTAAGGATGCAGTATTTTTTGCAAAGAACCAATGCTATCCAAAAGAGTTCAAAGAATGAAAATGTATTAATAACTATAGGCCACAATGAAGGTCGTCAATAATGAGAAATGTTTGTACCATATACATGTAGAAAGCTTTAACAGGCCCCGACAGAAACATGTGGAACAATTTAAACGAACAAAAAACTTACGTGTTAACTTAATTTACTTAAAACAAATATGAAGGCCCTTGAAGTTGACATGGCATGGGTACTTAAAGAAATTAACAGAGCTTTCTGCATGTATATTTCATTATTTTAGATCTACAGTCATGACAGTTTAAGGTTGCAATCATGAGAAAAATATCAAAACTTTTTATGATAAACATAAAAAAGTGATTTTTTATGATTACTGAGGAGACAATGGTTTAGTTTAAAACATCAAAGCTTTATTTAAAATAATACACGTCTATAACCTTTTTGGAATAATACACAGCTAAAGTTGCAAACTTTCCAGAGGTGCTATCCAGCACTTTGATTAGATAAATCTTTTGAATAGTTGCAAGCTTAGATTTCCAGGAAAAACAATAGAATTATGTACTTGTAAGCCAGAGGATAATTTTAGGGGAAAAAATCATGATTTTGTCTGATTTTAAATTTAAAATGGCTCTCAGACTGTAACTTGCCTGATTGGGCTTCTAAGTATTAGGTCAACTGACAAATCATATGCCTTTAGTTTTGAGCAAATTTGATCCTGAGACTGAATGAAGGAAGGGCATTATTTAACATTTGACATGACAATTGTCAATAATTGGAGATTAAAACAAAATAACATAATAAATAAAATCAGATGCAAGGATGAGATTCTGGTGACAATATTTAATCCAAAATTCTCATTACTGTCAAAAAAAATTCAACAATGAATGCAATGGGTACATTCTTCGAAACTGTTTCAGAACCTTGATTGAAATTAATGTTTTAAAAAAAATCTAAATCAATCATCGCTACGTAACCCTGCTACGTAGGTTATTAAAAGTCAAGTAAAAATAAACAGAAGAACTTGGTTTTTTTTGGTTTTGCCTAAATGCGTAATTCTTAATGAAAGCAGTTCAAAATGTGAAATTATGGGTCCGTGTATATCTGCGTCCATTCGTGTTTTCATTTTTCCTTTTTGATTTCATAAAAACCAAAATGAAAAACGAAAGTGTTTTCATTTTTTGTTTTTGATTTCTTAAAAACCAAAATGAAAAACAAAAGTGTTTTCGTTTTTCGTTTTTGATTTCACAAACAAAAAACGAAAAAACAAAAGTATTCTCATTTTTCAATTTTGATTTCTCAAAAACTAAAATCGAAAAATGAAAGTGTTTTCATTTTTCATTTTTGATTTCACAAAAACAAAAAACGAAAAACGAAAGTGTATTTATGTTATCTTTCCAACACAGTTTAATTGTCATTCAGAAAATGACAATGTTGTCATTTGTCATTCATTTAAAGGTCGTTAAAGTATACATGCACAGCGGTTGTCAAATCAATACTACTTTAATCGAAGATAATGTCGACGGATGCAAAAGTCTTTATCAATCTAAACAATAAGGGTGCGTGATCTTTACTTTTAAGTTTGGAGAGGTTAATCTAAGATGATAATATTGTAGCGTAACTAGCCTCTTTTACAAATAAAGCAAACTATATATTGTTGGCGAGGGAAGGGCCCAAGGACTCCAGAAGAACTGGAAAAAATGATACAAAATCTTTCACACCCTTTCTTAATCTAAAGCGGAAGTTTTAATTTATCTATTTTATTATGTTCTGGTCTCGGAGCAAAATATATAGATACAGTGTAAAACGTTTAGTATTTACATGTATGAACAATATCAAAAGACATATGTATGATGATGAAAAAAATAATGTAATCCACAAAGTCAAGTGTGTGGCTATTGTTAGTTTAAACATATTTATTAATAATTATAGTGGATTGGAAATTTTCTCACCGGAATGGTGATCGAACCAGGAACTTATGTTTTTGTATAGTCCGATGCACTAACCTATGTTACTTTTGTATAATGAGGATCAATGGTCTAGTTCCTCGTTGAAGACCCTCCAGCTCCTTATAAGATGAAAAACAGGCATAAAAGCCCTGTTCATTAATAATTTGTATTTTTTCTATGTATTGTACATGCGATTTTGTCCCGTGTACATTTACTCCACATCTCTTTATTTTCTATTTCGGACCTGGACACGGCTCGATGCTAGTTTAGACCTCCAATGTTAAAGGTCATATGTTTTTTTTTTTAAATTATTTGATGCCGAGGGATTGGGATTGGGATTTTTAGCTTTAATGTAAACCATGTCAGGTTTTTAACTTGTATTTACAGCAAAGATAGCCAGTTTTGTATTCTGTAATATACTGTAACATTTTAATTTTACTTGTCCGGTCGCATCGGAACTTCTCAAAACATCTTCCGAACAATATCTGGACGTCGGTTTCGTGGGCATGTACAATTGCTAAACCACACATGAACGTTCTTTAGTCTTCGTAGATCTATTCCAACTTGAAGTCTTTTTGAGTCTACGACAAGCAGAATATGATATTTTATACCATTTAATATTGAAGCCATAGTCATGAAGATCGATTACTTGATTAATGTTCCGTTAACGTAGCCGCAGAACAAAAACGCGAGAGCTACTTTTGAATATTTCTACAATTTTAAGTAGTTTTCCACTCACAAACACAATAATATTTTCAACATTTATTAAAATATTTTTTTTTTACACTTTTTAACTTTTATGTTGTTTTAAAATATCAATTTGACTTGAATTTGGGATCCCGCTAACATGTTTAACCCCGCCACATTCAAAATGTATGTGCCTGTCCCAAGTCAGGAGCCTGTAATTCAGTGGTTGTCGTTTGTTTATGTGTTACATTTTTGTTTTTCGTTCAATTTTTGTGCATAAATTAGGCCGTTAGTTTTCTTGTTTGAATTGTTTTACATTGTCATTTCTGGGCCTTTTATATCTGACTATGCGGTATGGGCTTTGCTCATTGTTAAAGGCCGTACGATGACCTATAGTTGATAATTTCTGTGTTATGTTGGTCTCTTGTGGAGAGTTGTCTCATTGACAATCATACCACATCTTCTTTTTTATATTTATATGAGTATATTAAATAAACATGTATATACCAAGCTAAGTCAGTTTATATCTTGTTTTTCGTCTGACTATACAAAAGGCCAGGAGAGCTACTTGATAGATCAGGTTGACTGATAAGCTGTCTATATAAAGTAATGGGACAATGCATGGCATGAAGACATCACCAAATCACCGTATGCAATACTCAAAAAGACACCCAGAGCTTACCATATAGTCATCAACTACCCACCAACAGGCCGTGAGATTTGGTTGGCACTTAACTCAAATCCAAGAGCACAGCAAAATGTCAAAATATTCTATTCAAACCTGGTGACCTGGGAGAAAAACATTGAAATTTTCCAAAGAAACACACACCCCTCAACTTTTAATAAGGAGATTTGGTATTAATGCAAATGAGTCAACTATCCAACAAAGTTCAAATGTAGTGGATGTAAGCAATTATATATAGGCATTAGGCAACCATATAATCTTCAACAATGAGAAAAAACATACGGTATTGTCGGCTACAATAGTCCATGAATTGAAAAAAAAACAGTTCAATTGAGAAAAATAACAGCCTATTTTAAAACAACATGAATTACGAAAAACATATATAAAAGACATCAACAAACGAAAACCTTTTAACTACATGCTCCTGAGTTGGAGCAGGCACATGCAATATATTGTGGCGTTTAACATGCTTGTAAACAGCCGGGACAGTTTTGTTACAGCACAGTATAAGAACAAACTATACAAATCAGTGGAAAAGGGCTTAACGTATGAGATCGATACAAAACAGAAGGAAAAAAAAGGTCTAACAAAAACACATACCGAATGTGGCAGGGTATTTTTACCTCGTTTTCAAACAATCAAAGTACTGAAGTACTGAACATCGAATGATTGCAGCTTCTTTTTGATTGTCACAAGCACTTGTCTCAGAAAAAAAATCACATCTCTATACTTGAAAGTGAAGTTAATGTACAGATATATTTTTTTTGAAACTCAGTACACATATTCTATATCATATGATCTTTTTAATTTCAATGCCAAATATAGAGTTCTGACCCTCAATTTCACGGTCCACTAGACATGAAAAATGATAGTGCGAGTGGGGCATTTATGTGGTATGGACACATTCTTATTCAAATTCTTTATTACAGAAGTCAGTAAATTTACTACAGATAACACTACATTTGTAAATTAGACGAACTAATCTAATCAAAATGTATATCTCTGATTTCGTAATACTTATGTGTATGAGAAAATTAATATAAATATTAATTTTAATAAGATTGTTGAACGAACGCGTTCAATCTTCGGATTTTATTCTTGTTAATTTTTCCGACCGAGCAGAGCGAGTCTAAAACAATTAAATAGACGTCTTTCAAGCCAAAGTTAATATGTTTGCTATACACACATATGATTTTATTAAACTTGGTTATCAATTGTTAATCAAAAATACAGTCCTAGATAATAAAAAATCATGAAATATTTGGTCTAGTAATAAAAAAATCACACAAAAGACAGTAATTGTCGTTTGTTGATGTCGTTCTCGCTTCTCGTTTTTTAGCTCACCTGGCCCGAAGTGTCAAGTGAGCTTTTTTATATCTTGGCGTCCGTCGTCCGTCGTCGTAACTTTTACAAAAATCTTCTCCTCTGAAACTACTGAGCCAAATTCAACCAAACTTAGCCACCATCATAATTGGGATATCTAGTATAACAAATATGTCTGGTGACCTTGCCAACTAACCAAGATGGTCGTCATGGATAAAAATAGAACATAGGAGTAAAATAAAGATTTTGGCTTATATCTCAGAAATCAAAGCATTAAGAGCAAATCTGACATGGGTAAAATTGTTTATTAGGTCATTATCTATCTACCCTGAAATTTTCAGATGAATCAGACAACCTGTTGTTATGTTGTTGCCCCTGAATTGGTAATTTTAAGACAATTTTGCAGCTTTTGGTTATTTTCTTGAATATTATTATAGATAGAGATAAACTGTAAACATCAATAATGTACAAATAGGTCAACATGACGAAAATGGTTAAGGAGTAATTGCCCTTTATAGTCAATTTTTAACAATTTTCAAAAATTTGTACATTTTTACAAAATATTTTCCACTGAAACTACTAGGCTAAGTTCATTATAGATAGAGATAATTGTAAGCATCAACAATGTTTTGTAGAGTAAGATCTACGAACACATCACCATCACCAAAAACACATAGACCAAGGTGAGCGACACAGGCTCTTCAGAGCCTCTAGTTATATATAGAGTTTAGACCTTTGGTTTTCCCGTTTGAATGGTTTTACACTAGTCATTTTGGAGGATCCTTATAATTTGCTATTCGGTGTGAGCCAAGGATTCGTGTTGAAGAGGGTACTTTAACCTATAATAGTTTCCTTCTACACACTGTGACTTGGATGGAGAGTTGTCTCATTGGCACTCATACCATGCACATCTTCTTATATCTATATATTCTTTCGATATTTTTGATTGGGGTCTGGAGCTGGCATGTCAGTTACTGCTAGTAGTTCTTTGTTAATTTATGAATCATATTCGTTTTGTGTAGTTTCTTTTGTTTACTATTTTTTCATCGGACTCGGATTTTTTTTAAACTGAGATTCTCTGTGCATATTGTTGTGTGTTTGTTTATTCTACATGAGCTAGATATAATTGTATAGCGGGAGGGTTGAGATATAACAAAGCATGCTTAGCCCCGCCGTATTTTTGCGCCTGTCCCAAGACAGTAGACTCTGATCTTTGTTAGTTTTTTTTAAGTTTTTTTTTTGTCTAAGTTAAGTGACGTCCATTAACACATTACTAGTATATATTTTTATTTAGAGACCAGCTGAAGCCCGGATTTTCTCGTTGTGTTGAAGACTCATTGGTGGCCTTCGGCTGTGCTCTTTGGTTAGGCTGACTGTTGTTTCTTTGACACATTTTTTATTTCCATTCTCAATTTTATTGATTGATCAATTGATTGATTGATTGATTGATTGATTCATTCATTCATTGATCATTTTACTACAAGCAAAAGTCATGATCATTTGAGAATCCTTTATTTGTATTGTAGTGTTAATTTCACCAATGAAACTCGACATTAATGTTTGTCTTAATATTAAATTTCTTTGTAAACTCCGTCTGATTATAATAAAAACTTCGTCTGATTATAATAAGACACGCAAGAATAAAAAAAAATATTTGGCCTTCTATGTCTCAACCTTTTTTAATGTGAGTAACTTCATTGTTCACTTAGATTTCGATTTTGATATTGTTTTTGCAAGTTTCCATAATAGATTTCCGGTAATTGTTTTGCATAAAACTCTATGGGAAAGCACATTAACTAAATTTTCCAAACGTTTATTGGAACCTAATGATTTGGCAAGGTGTTGCAACCTGTAATGTAAAAAAGTTACAGCCGATTGCACTGAGTGTGTAGGCAAAGGTAGCCTATCCTTGGTTAGCTTGCTTGTATAATAGGTTAGGTAAACTACCCTCCTTTAAGCGTAGACAAGTTCGACAAATAACCAATCAATCTGTCTGTAGGACTAGGCTCCTTCTACAGGAGGGTGGTATACCTTACCTAGTTACTTCATAGTTCAGCTAACAAACAAGCGATCCAAAGATATTACCTTTGTCTACACACTCAATGTAATCGGCTGTAATGAAAATGCGGAGTTTGTGAGACCAGGCTCAAGCAACCAGTCGGTAGCAGTCAGTTTTCAAATATATAAAAACAAATATTGCATAAGACTCAAACGTACTTAAAATGTTTTTATTAATATATAACCACTACATGTATATCATCAGTTTTTAAAATATATTTAAGCAGTCAAAGACACTTTTCAGTGAATTTTAAAATTTCATTTCTGGTTTATTTAAGAATTGAATGTTATTTTTTTGTTACTTCATTGAGGTGTAAGGCGATGACCGAAATACATTTTGTATGAAAAGCGGAAGCGCTTCATTCTGAAAATGTACGCACGATCAACGCTTTTACAACCCTATGAAGTTACAAAAAGAAGCATTCAATATTTATAATTACATGTTTTAGCTAGGATCATGAAAACACGATTTTTATCAAGTTTTTATTAAATTCACCTTTGCACTTTATTGTGGGACCTCGTGTCATCATGAATAAAGATTTTCGTTGTGTAATGTAACATGAGATGTGCAGTTAGCCAATCAGAATAGCGAATTATAATGAAACATACATCTTATGTTATTATTAGTTATATAAAGCCAAAATCAATCGCTTTCGATATATTACACAGCGTACTGCCCGCTTTACATTTTAAATAGTCAAGACTTTGAGTGTTAATAGAATCGTAAATAATTATGATTTTTTTAATGATGGCAAAATTGCACTATTGGGTGAAATATCTTGCCTTAAGTTATTATCGGCATCCTGTCAAATAGTTCATGAAAAGTAATAATAATTCTGCATTAAAAGAAAAGAAAGTTGCACTCGTGCTTTAACTTTTTTTTGCCACACAAAACTGTCTTTACAAAACATTCTACCTGTGAACTAGTGGATTTCGCTTAAATATGACTGGACAAAAGGTTTATTTTTTGTATTCAAAGTATGGTGGGAAAGTAAATTATTTATTAGCTTAAAAAAGATTGATCCGTGCTATAAATTAACTTGTAATTTTGATCAAGTAGGCCATAGATCTCTAGCTTACGTACTCACCTAGAGCAGATAAAAGTATTGCCGCAGAATTTTTTTATTAACTGTCTGGTACTACCGTAAGGGTTTTTGTAGGGTATACGACCTCAACTTTAGACCTACTTTAGAAGAAAAAAAAACTAAGCAGAACAACACCCTGGATTTTTCTACTGTAGACCCCAGCTACCCAGCTTCCCTTTGCACCTAGTGAGGACAATTTTTATTACATTTTCGGTAAGGATTGGGTTCGGTGTTCGACCCCAACTTTGGACCTATCTTTGAAAAAAAATAAGCTAAACAGTAACCTTGGGATTTTTTTCTCCAGCAGACATCAGCTGCCAAGCTCCCCTTTACACATTGTTCGGACAGAAGTATTTCCGTAGACATTTGTTTATTAACTTTTATGTAATGATGGGGTAGGGTGGGTAACTGCGGTCCACTTGAAAAAAAATTACAGGGACTCCAATGTGGTGTGGTCTATGCAGAACAATTACCGGAAATCTATGGTAGTTTGCAAAATAATAGTCTTCTTTTATTATGTGATATGTAAAATGTTGGTAAATAATGAAAGCATGCTTCTGAATTAATAGACATAGAAATAAAGAGAAACCATATGATAACCAATAGCAACCTCCCAGAGACAAACTAACGTTCATTAAGGCAACTAGTATGATGGTCTGGATTCGGGGTTCTTAATTTCTGTATTCTTTGATATTTGAGGCCATTTTTCTCTATTCTTTATACTTTTTGACAATTATTCTCTTATCATTACATTTTAACACCATTATTCTAGCTATTTTATTTATTTCTTGGTCCATTGTCTCTATTATTTATATTTTTTGTCCACTATTCTCAATTCCATAATCCCCCATCAACGACCTCTAGTTAATGTCACCTTATAGTCTTCACAAATAAGCAACATTAATACCTTATAGGCTCCTAATGACAAACCAATTTAATATCCCAGTTTGAATTGTGAAATTGCGGAAATTTTGAAAATTAAATCAAGCAAAATACATTATCGTCCTCGTAGTTCGTAAAATACTGGCAGATGGATCTTGGTCATCAAGTCTAATAATCTTGGATCGACCTTAAAAGTAAAGAAGTTCACGCATCCATATTGTTCCGATTGCTAAAGACTTTTGCATCCGTCGACATTATCTTCGATTAAAGTAGTATTGATCTGACAACCGCTGTGCATGTATATTTTAACGACCTTTAAATGAATGACAAATGACAACATTGTCATTTTTTGAATGACAATTAAACTGTGTTGGAAAGATAACATAAATACACTTTCGTTTTTCGTTTTTTGTTTTTGTGAAATCAAAAATGAAAAATGAAAACACTTTCATTTTTCGATTTTAGTTTTTGAGAAATCAAAATCGAAAAATGAAAATACTTTTGTTTTTCGTTTTTTGTTTGTGAAATCAAAAACGAAAAACGAAAACACTTTTGTTTTTCATTTTAATTTTTAAGAAATCAAAAACGAAAAATGAAAACACTTTCGTTTTTCGTTTTGGTTTTTAAGAAATCAAAAACGAAAAATGAAAACACTTTCGTTTTTTGTTTTTTGTTTTTGATATTTCAAAACGAAAAACGAATGGACGCAGATATACACGGACCATTATGATCAGTTATTTTCAATACTTTATCTTTAAAATATATTTTTTCGAGAAAAACTTATTTTGGGGCTTTCAAATTTCTTACTTACTTACTTATCCTCTTCATCTCCAGTGGACACAAGGCCTTTTTAATTAGCATACAAGAATCGTCTCTTTCTTCTTCTGACCAAGATAGGGAAATGTGTTTTGTAGGTGAAAAAGGATTTACACATCGTACAGATACTGGCTGGTATGGTAAAGGTGTTTACTTCAGTGAATACCCCTCATACTCCATGGGATATATATCAGGAGCAAGTCAGCTCCTTCTCTGTCAGGTTCTGCCAGGGAAAGTGTTCCATTGTACAAATCTGATCCATGGAGCAGAAATGAAAAAAGGATATGACTCGCATATGTCACCAGATAAGAAAGAACTGGTTGTTTTCAACTGCCATCATATCATCCCAGCTTACATTGTGCATTACAAGGATTCAAAAGGAGACTTTAAGTATAAAGTGAGTTAATAAGTATTTTCTAGATAAAAAAATCTTCAATTATTAGATGTTTCTTATGTTTATTGTAATAATTGCTCACTGTGGTAGAAGCAATGAAGAAAAAACACTACTGTAGAGCTCTGTAAGTCAGTCTTTCAGTTCAGTAAAAAGTATTTATTGTAACAGTGAAGACATGATTAATATGAAATATAGTTTATCAAAAAAATATAAATGTAAGTATTATCATTTAAACAAATAAGAAAACCAATATTCTAATAATTGTTTGCCCACAATCTTAAAGTGCAGGCTACATTACATTCGCTGTCCCTCTGTCTGTTCATGCTCAAAATTTAGTTTTTTTTACCCTTTACTCAGGTATATAACTTTATATTTGGTCATCAACTTGACAGTGATGAGTTGTATTCAGACACCTACTTTCTGTTTGCACTTTTCAATATTTTGCTATATTGACTTCCTACTTTGTCTTCAGTTTAGCAGTGATGACTTAATTGTACATGGAAGTGCTTTTTAGATCTGTCAGACACCTACTTCCTCTTTTCTGATACTTCAGATACCAAATAAAGGTATGATACTTAGCAAGATAATATGTACATGCACATTTTTTGTCTCGCCTTGACAGAGTCAAAAAGCGAGACATAGGTATGCTGTTTCCGGCGGCAATGGCAGCGACGGCGTCAACAATGTATTAGTTTGTGATTAGGTCTAGTTTATGGTGGTAGGTCAATCATATTTGGTATGCAGTTGTATAAGCATTGGCACATCTCATTTCCATGAAGATTATTTGGCCCTGCCCCCTCAGTCATGGTCTATTGACTTCGAAACTTTTGCTTATTTTATATGTATTAGTTTGTGATTAGGTCAGTTTATGGGAAACCACAAGTGGTAGGTCAATGATGTTTGGTATGCAATTGTATAATCATTGGCACACCAGTATCTCATTACCATGGATATAATTTAGCTCTGCCCCCTTAGTCATGGTCTATTGACTTTGAAAATTTTTCTAAGTTATCATGTATTAGTTTGTGATTGGGTCAGTTCAAGGGGAACCATTAGTGGTAGGCCAATGTTAATTGGTATTCAGTTGTATAAGCTTTGGCACATGTCATTTCCATGGAGAATATTTGGCCTTGCCCCTCGGTCACAGTCTAATGACTTTAAAACTTATCTTAGTATACATGTATTAGTTTGGGATTAGATCAGTTTAAGATGAACTGCTTATGTTAAGTCAATGATATTTTGTATGCAAATTTATTGGCATTTCCAAGTATTGTTTCCATGGAGATTATATAGCCCCACCCCCTCTTCATGGTTCATTGACGTTGAAACTTTTACATAGTTACAAGTTAATGTTTGTATTTAGATTTGGGAATGACTTATAATAAGTCAATGGTATTTGGTATGCAGTTGTATTAGCATTGGCACATTTCATTTATATGGAGATTGTTTATCCATATAACTCAGTCATGGTTCATTGACTTTGAATATTTGCATAACTTGTGTAAGATGTTATAGTATTGCTATTTGGATTTCAACATTTGCATATAAATCAAAATTACAAAAAGGCAAGACACATCTCTGTGATAACAGTTGTTGTTAATATTTAAGATTATTTTAGGCACCAACAGGTAAAGGAACAAGTAAAGGAGGGACATCATCTAACAAAGCTTCTAGTGATGATAACCAGCCACCAGATGATATCTGTGATGAAACAAAGCTTGCTGAAAAAGGATTTCTTGCATTGTCTGCTAAGACTACAAAGTAAGGATACAATTGGATTGTACATATTTCCTTGCCTTATTATAAGGATAGAACAATTATAAAATTAAGTAAACAGGGAAGACAATTTTAGATTGCTCCCAAAAGTGTTACTGTGTTAGCATCAAAATTTCATTCTCAGTTGAAGAACATCCATAAAATCATGATTTGTTTTTATACAATTGCAAAATATTTTTGGGATCATATAATGGTATGATGTTTAGTTATTGTTTACCTGTTGGACAATAGATAATTAGAGAGTAAGTAATCTACAGTAATGAAGTTAAGATGGTGATATGGCTAAATGAGGTTAATGGCAGCTATCAAAACTAGGTCACTTAATGACATATTTAGATTTTACAAACTTGTATATAGATGAGCATGTTTGTTGATATTGCTAAATTTGCATCAAATTAAGGTCATAACAACCAACATTTAATTCTATGTCATATTTCTTTTAATGCCTGATTTAAATTTAAAGGTCATTTTAGAAAACACTATATACTTCAATATCTTTGATTATACCTGTATTCTATTTTTTTTTCTCTGAAATTAGTATGCTGTTTAAGAGTAAATTGGTTGTTCATACCAGTATATATAGGTATTTTGAAATTATCAAAATAAAGCAAAATATCAGAGTTGGTCAGCAATGTAATGAATAAGTTATTTTATTTACAGAGTATTTAAAGGTCAACAGATCACATTTTCAGGCATCTTTCAACATACACAAGCAGAAATGTATCAATTAGTTGAGAAACATGGTGCCAAGAAAGGTAAATTGTAATGTCACATTGACATTGTAATCACATCTTTCTTAGAGGCTGTTTTCATTAAAAAGTACAAAGTCTGAAAAACTAGTAGTGGTATACTTTGCAACTTCTTGTTACAGTAACTCAAGTGAAAGATAACTTCTCTTTCATAAAACTAGTGGGCTAAAACTTATTTCAAGGTAGTTTGAATTTGTTTCTTCAGACTGATCAAATGGTGAACAATTTAGGCAGTTCCTTAAGATTATAATTATAAATGGAGTGTGTGGTATGAAGATATTTTTACCATCAAATATCAGTGGTATCATGAGAGATTGGAAAATTCTAGTTTAAAAAGTTAATTATCATATAAATTAAATATACCTGGGATATGAAAGCTACCATAATTTATTTTTAACTGAAAAGTGATATAGATGCTTTGTTTGTTGATTTGTATGTATCAGAGGCTGATTTAGGGAGTTGCCCTGGTCGTGTCCAACCCCCTGTTGGAGCTTTATTTATGCTTAATCCAGACTTTTTACCATTTCAGCGACAAATTTTGTCTATTTTGGGGGTCTCTGGTCCTCCCTTTTTTTAAAATCCTTGATCCACATTAGTGTATATTTTGGTATTTTTGGTAAACTGTACTATATTTATGTCATTACAATTATGTTTTTTTTATCTATTTTTAGGTACTGCTGCTTCATTTAGTTTTTTGATAGCAAGTCTAGATGAATACTCTAATGGTTCAAGTAAATGTGCACAAGCAAATAAGAAAAATGTAGGTAATTTTAATCTATTCTGTAGGTATTTTGTTATAATTTTAATTACATAAGAATGAAATAAAGTTTTTTGATGGTATACATAATACTTACAAAAAGCAAGCACTTAATGAAAGCAGGCTTAAAATATTCCAAATTTTATTTTTTGGCAGAGAATTTTAACTTAAAAATTGAGTAGATATTTTACATAATGCTTTTGTCTTATGTATTATTCTGTCAGGTTTTATCATCCCTTGCTTCTTGAATTCAACTTTGAGTTTCATATTTTTTCTGATATAATTTTTGTTCTTTTATAGTTTTATACTAGCTTCTTTTTTGATTAAATGAATAGAATGATGCAGTATGGTCAATTCATTTTTTGGGTAGAAACGTAATGTGATAAGAAAACCAATATTCTAACAGTTGTATACCAGCAATGTAAGAGTACAGGCAACATTACAATCACTTTGTCAATCTGTCTGTTCATGTAAGAAGTTTTTTTCACGCTTTTCTCAGGTACTACAGAACAGAATAACTATATTTGGTCATCAGATTGACAATGATAAGTTGTGTTCAGATATTTCAGACACCTACTTTTTGTTTACAGTTCACCATAAATCAAAATTGAAGTATTGACTAAAAATGTCTAGTTTTCACATAATTTTAGGTTGAATTAAGTATGAGCAACATCTTTCCTTCATAAATAAAGGCAACAGTAGTATACCGCTGTTCAAATCTCATAAATCCATGGACAAAAAACAAAATCGGGGTAACAAACTAAAACCGAGGGAAACGCATTAAATATAAGAGGAGAACAACGACACAACACTAAAATGTAACACACACAGAAACGGACCAAGCATCAGACAAAATAAGATACTACATAAGGTTCTTGACCCATATTAGCATATTTGTATAAAATTATCTTTCTGAGTAAGGCTATTTCTCATATTAACTAGTTATTAAGTACAAAATCTCAGATCATGATTAAATTGACAGTTTTAAAGTTTGAAGGCCTAAAGATGTTTATAAGACAAAATTGAAAAAATATTGAATATTTATAACTGACTGACAATTCAACTGAAGGATATAATCTAAAGAACTATTTAGAGAATTACATTAAGCTCTCTTTTTATCAAAAATTGCAGTCAAACTTTCAGTTAGATGTTTACAAAATATGTAAGAGTTTACATTTGAAATAGAAGACAAAAGTAGCTTTTCAATGCAAAAAGATTGACATTCTTTCTAGCTGAATTCAAAATTGAGATTCGACAGTCATTATCAGAATGTATCTTAGTATCATATGATGAATGCATAGAAAATAAGTCTTTTTCAGCTCAGCTGGCCATTTTAGGTGAAATTGTGAATGCTGTACATCGTATAATGCTAGCTATACCAAAAACTTTCTAACATACAGTATTTTTGCTTCAACTTGATAGGCATGGTATTTAGAATTGAAAAATGTCTTCTGATCTTCCATCTCCAATTTATAGATTTATTTAGCCAAAGCCTGTATTTAGTAGAAAGTAAAATAACAAAAATTATAGACCCCAAGGAAAATTAGAAACAGGAAGTCTTTTATCAAATGGTAAAATCAAATGTCAAATACATCAAAGAAATGGGAAAAAAACTGTCATTTCCCTAAATTGGTACAGGCATTTCCAAAGTAGAAAATGATAAATTAAACTTGGTTTTATAGCTAGCTAAACCTCTCACTTATAGTCATGGTCACATAGAATTTCATTATATTGACAACTATATATATGTGTGCAAACCAAACAAGACATATTAAGTAAAAATTTCAAAATTTGGGTAACAGCAGTCAACATTGTGTTATAATTTTATAAATACAGAAACTAATAGAATAAAGAATAAGAAAATGGCATATCAACACTCTAAAGATAAGTAGTTCCCATAAGCAAAAACCAAAGACAATAATACAAAAATGACCATAGCACAAAAACAATATGGCTGCATGTATAAATGATGAGCCATGCCAAAAGTATATGACCCAAAATGGACTAAACAATAAAGGTTAAAAATATAAGTACATGAAAAAATAACTCTTTAACAATAAATTAAGTAGATTAACAAGATCAAAACCTATAATCTATATTCATGATATTTAGTAGAAGAATTTGGAGGTCTTTTATTTATTTTATTTTTTTATTCATTTAAGGTGCCAATTTTAGGAGAGATGTTTGTTTATGACTGTATACTTAAGAAGAAAATGTTAGATCAAGATGATTACAATATGGACATCTTATGTTAAAGTGTATTAGTATAAGTATAAAACCTTTTGATTTATTATTTACCCCTATTCAAGGAGTAAGATAGTACTGAACATATTAGCCTCAAATTTGGTGAGAAGCTTGACATTGATGAGTTGTATTGTGTTTGAACTCTTCTGATCATTCAGACACCTATTTCCTCTGTTGAAACTATGAATTGCAACACATTGTGTTTTTAGGATTATGAGCACAAAATGAGCGGTTAGGGTAATGGAAGCTGAGTCAAAATATTTTTACTTGATGTCCTGATACCAGTTTTTAGAGGAATCAATAGCTTAATAAGTTGTTGGGCAAGATAACCATCATGATATTTTATCACTCAGCAGTTTAAAATATCTTATTTTTTTAGTTTTAGGAGAGCTGGTGAAAACATTTTAATTTTTATGACCCCTTGCCTCAAAGTTGGCATGAAGTGTTACCCATTGACTATCAGTCCATCCGTTTGGTTTGCCTCAGCAAATGTTAAGAAACTTATACACAATGCTTACCAGTGTTACTACAAAACATAGATCAAGTTGAATTTGGGTACTTTCATGGTTTTTGAGTTATGTCCCTTTTATAAATTTATATTTAGCTTGAAATGTTTATCATGGGATAAATGTGTAGTGAGAAACTGATTTCAAATATATAAATTATAGAATGTCAACTCACATACTTGTCCAATTTCCAGGTCTCAACAATGAAAACCTTTAAGGCAGCTATTAGAATAACATGCTTGACATTTACAAAGTAAGGTAGAATATTTTTTTGAAGATATCTCATTTCAATAACTCATTTAATGTTTGGATTTGAATTTGTTTGATCGAGGAAACATGCATCATATTCTTGCATAACGAATTATGTTGACATTGGTTAACAATAGAATTCTGGGGTCCTTATAATTAGCATAGTTCACTCATTTGGTGGGTGTTATGCAAGCAATCATACTACGGGGGTCTCATTGGGGGGTTCTGATCCCGGATTACGCTTACTGTTTTGTCAGATTCCCGTATCTCGCTTACACTATGTACATAAGCAATTCTCATTATTTTGTAATTTCCAGTGTCCCGCTAGACTTCATTTCCTGTTTTCAAGACACAATAATTTGACTTTCACGTGTCACGATTACAAAAATCGGTAATCCTGTGTCACGCTTAGACCCCAATGAGACCCACTACTACCAGATTCTTGATTAATGTTCAGTGTTACAGTAGAATGCCAGGCAGTGTAAATTTTATTACTGAGGTTCAATTATATGGAATTTTAGAGCCAATATGAACCCTTTGTGAATCTACTTCTGGAAATACTATAGTACCATATACATATATAGTTCATTCTACATCTCTGTATTATAATATTACAGGAAACTTTGTTTTGTTGCAAAGATAATTTTGATTGTATATATTGATTGTATATATATGTATTGGAGCAAATGAAATTACTTTCAAAATGTAAATTGATTGGCAGGTTAAAAATTATAGGGTTAATTCTTGTTTGTTGGTTTAGAACCAGTATAAATTTTCTCCATGTTTAATGTATTGTTGTTTTATGAACATAAAGGAGAAACTATTTATCCATCCATAAAGTCCGTGAACAAACAACTGACTTTATTTTGTAATACCTAATACTTGTATGAAACAAAAACTGCCCTCATAAATCAAGTGAAGGTACCTGTATAAAAAGTGCATAGTTTTATGAATAATACAGGTAAATAGTGGAATATTTGTTTCTATCTGTTAATTATTTTATATTGTTAAGTTTTTGAAGATACTTTTTCTAAACTATATTTCGGGAAAGAGGTTATTTGTATATATATAATTGTTTAGGTCAGAATAGAATATATAGGTATATCTTTCTCATTTAAAGGGTTGTGAGAAAAACTTAATAGTTTGAGTATTATTTTTCAATCTTATATAAACAACAAAAAAATGTTAAACTTATATCCTTGTTTGCAAGCATTTGAATAAATAGCAATGATTTTGAACATATACACAGATATATAAATTTTTATTCCTTTAATTCATATATTATATCATGATGTGAATTTTAAAAACTTTATAGATAATGATTTGAATTTGTTGATATATGTCGTCATTGATTTTTGTGTGTTGCATATTTTATTATTTTATTATCATGGTTATATCTGTTGCTATTTCATTATTATATTATCATGATTATAACTGTTGCTTATTCATTATAATTTTTAAAAATTTATATGTATATTTTCAAAAAATATTTTATTTTAGTCATATACATTAAGAATGATAGTTTATAGAATATATATTTACGTTTTTGATATTAAATTTAGGTGGCTTGTACCAATCTAGGATTATGTTTACCAGGTTTTATTCTTTGTTTGAAAGTGGGATAGATATTTATAATTGTAAGGTATAAACATGATAAACCTTAATTTAAGAAGATATTTACCCCTAGCAGGCTTTCTTTAACTGAAGACTATCTTATGGATATATGTTACCTGGTAGTTACTCATTTTAATTACAGTGAAATAAAATGTCACATTGTTTGTCTTGTCTCCAACAGATGGTAAAGAACAAGGCATGAATGATATAGTTATCAGAAGTTGCAATCATCCATATTCAAATAAGTTCCTGTGATAGGTCATTGTTATTTAGTGAATGGTTTCAGTCAACATGCATACAGTTTATGAAGTTATGCCCTTCCAGTCATGGTACAAAGGCGTGAAAACTTGCATATAAGTTTCCTGGTTTGGTATATATGATGATATATTTTATGGGTATTAAAGGCAACAGTAGTATACTGGTATTCAAAAGTCAGAAATCGATTGAGAGAAAACAAATCTGGGTAACAAACCAAAACCATGGCAAACACATCAACTATAGGAGGAAAACAAAGGAACAACAGAAACACAAAAGTGCAACGAAATTAAATGTCAACACACATAGAAACGAACTATTTTATAACAACTGCAACATTCCTGACTTGGTGCAGGACTTTAGAAGAAAAAAAACAGTAAAAGGCCATTTCTATATTTTTCACTGTTTCCGTACACCAGCAAGGATTTAAATACATTGTGATTAAAAAAGTGTTGCATCTTGTAGTATCTCAAGTATTGTTAAAGGTTTATGTAAAAATGCCAAGTATCACACATTTACAAGCCAACCTAAGTTTCTTTGATACACCACATTAACTTTATTTTTATGAAATAAATCTGTTTTGATGAAAAAAATCCAACAGATCCATTGTCAATCCAAACTATGAATGGTGTATGTATGACAGGAAATCTGCCAAGGTCTTTGCCTACTCATTATAAACCCATACAGTCTTTGTTTACTGTCCATAACATTTCTGTTGATCATATTAACAAATTCATTGATTTTAGCACCAAGGAGACGTTGAGATTGTCAGCTTGCCCTTCTTGAGTAGCCCTTGAGTTGTGAAACTGTTTATACTAATATGTGTCTTTCTAAATTGTGATGTTACACTGTTGTTTCAGGTAAGGATGAAGATTGGTACCTATTAAAACGTTTAAACCCTCTGCATTTGTTTGCACCTGTCTTAATTATGTCATTTAATCCAGGTATCTATGATGAGTTTATTTATCATAAATAAATAAAATAATAAATATATATTTTATTTGAGTGTCATACATCGATTGATACAGTACATATATACAGTAATTTGTCAGTAATTTGATGTTCAGTAGTTGTCGTTTGTTGATGTGGTTCATAAGTGTTTCTCGTTTCTCGTTGTTTAAATAGATACGACTTTGTTTTCCCGTTTGAATTGATTTGACTAGTCAATTTTGGGGCCTTTTATAGCTAGCTGAACCAAGACTCCGTGTTGAAGAACATTCTTTGACCTGTAATGTTTAACTTTTACAACTTGTAACGTGGATGGAGATATGTCTCAATTGCACTCATGCCACATCTTCTTATATATATATATATATATATATATATATATATATATATATTATATAATGTTTGTGGCACAACATCGTAGCCACAAGTTAACAAAGTTTTTTTTCTGTGACGTATTAAATTTATATTCAGATCCATTTTGTTACATCTTGTGATCAATTTTATTTGGCAATCGTCAATTGCAGTCAGCAGGTTTAAAGAACATCAGTTGTTCGACCTGTTAGTCAAATGCGTTTTGTTTAAATATACTTTTTCACTTTTTTGGTCTTTTGGAAAATGTTGTTTGTGCTGTTTTTAGACCCTTCTACAACGAAATTTGTTTGACATGCACACGTATAAAAATTGCGGTTTTTATCCAACGCAATCATAGGTTTGAACGTAGTTTTCAATTTAGACTCGTTTATAATTTTTGTTTGGGCATGTATCATATTTTCCCTCCGGTTTATATGATCCGTTCATCCTATATTGTCTCTTAAAATTCAAGAGTCAATCTTAAATTGAGAGTAAATTATATGGCCTTCCAAATACCGTTTCGATCCCTAACATCACTGAAGAGACATATATTGTCGAAATCTAGATCTGGTGTACTAATGAAATATTGATACCGAATGTTTGTGGCACAACATCGTAGCCACAAGTTAACAAAGTTTTTTTTTCTGTGACGTATTAAATTTATATTCAGATCCATTTTGTTACATCTTGTGATCAATTTTATTTGGCAATCGTCAATGGCAGTCAGCAGGGATAAAGAACATCAGTTGTTCGACCTGTTAGTCAAATGCGTTTTGTTTAAATATACTTTTTCACTTTTTTGGTCTTTTGGAAAATGTTGTTTGTGCTGTTTTTAGACCCTTCTACAACGAAATTTGTTTGACATGCACACGTATAAAAATTGCGGTTTTTATCCAACGCAATCATAGGTTTGAACGTAGTTTTCAATTTAGACTCGTGTATATATATATATATATATATATATATATATATATATATATATACATATATATATATATATCAGCTGTTTTTATAAAGAAAACTTTTGGTTTTTAATTGATAATAAAAAAGGATGAGTTCTAAAAAACATGATTTCCTTTACACTATCTACAAAAAAATCTATTCTAAACTCTATTCCATATATTTTTATTGGATTAAAAGTTGCACATCTTTGCTCTACCGCTAGATTTCCTTTATTAGACAATTTGTTCCTAATTTTCCAAATTGATTATATAATTTCTGACATTTTCTACTCTTATTGTCTAGATACTCGTCTTCCTACAAAACCAAAATTAAAGTGGTTAGCAATAATATCGATAGGATTAATGCATTATGACTAACGACACCAACAATCAGTTGTCAGTGAAAATGAGAATCTACGAAATATGTTCATGTCTCAAAATATTGAATTTTAATTATGATAATTGTTCTATAACATTTAATGCTTAAAAAATTCCAATTTTTCTAATTTCAATGATTTAGCCAGGCTCAAGTGTGTTATCAAAATAAAATTAGGCTGAACAAAACATTATTTTTAAAGAATTAATTTTCGTGCCATATTCTTGTATAGGTAGGTTATTGAAATTACATTTTCGACATTATATATCATTCAAGTGTATTATTGTTTTATGATAACACCATGAACAAACCAACCCAAAAAGATTAATAAATACATACATACAGTTATAAACAAAAAAGTAGACTTGTACAATAGATGACAAAAAATACAAGCAACAAGAGGTATAATTAGTCACAAGACATTACCATAAGAAATTACAGTATGATGGAGTACAATTATGGTATATGAATTAAAGGCAAATATTTTATCTAAAAGTTCAATATTTTTTTGTTATATTAAATACTGTCCTTGCTTGTTATTTTCGGACATATATATTTTAAAATTTGAACGCTTGTGTATTGCAGATAAGAATTAATCGATGCAGAATTTCATGGTTATATATATTATTTATTAAATACTCTCTACCTTTCGTTGCGAAGAACAACATATTATGTATGTATGTGCCTGTCCCAAATCAGGAGCCTGTTATTCAGTGGTTGTCGTTTGTTTATGTGTTACATATTTGTTTTTCGTCCATTTTTTTTTTTTGCATATAAATAAGGTTGTTAGTTTTCTCGTTTGAATTGTTCTACATTGTCATTTCGGGGCCTTTTATAGCTGACTATGCGGTATGGACTTAGCTCATTGTTGAAGGCTGTACGGTGACCTATAGTTGTTAATTTCTGTGTCATTTTGGTCTCTTGTGGACGGTTGTCTCATTGGCAATCATACCACATCTTTTTTTTATATAAAAACTAGTGAAAGACATAATTTGATAAGGAATATTTAGATTATGACTATTTCACAGCAAAAATTGTTGAGGACCGTATTGAACAGTACGAAGTACAAACTATCATAGAGGACATTATTGTATCTTACACACAGTGGTCTAAAAGAATAACAGATATCCAAATTTCAAACCATTATTTCCGTTAAAACGTCTGGCAGAACCTATAGCATTCGGTTTATTATTTCCAAATGAAGCCACATCTGTGTGGCTTAAAGGATTTTAAAGCTTTTCCCGATAGTTTAATCTTAAATCTAACGTGAATATACAAAGCCTTTCAAAATCATTTTCAGATGTTATGGTTGCGAAATATTTGGAGATAAAAAAAATTGATACTTCTAGATCCTCAAATATACTACATCTCCATCCTAATGTAACTGAGGGCAACATCGTTAATACAAAATTAGTCAAAATGACGTCGCATACCATTTTAGCCCATCGATTTTGAAATTGATGCAATAGAATTTTTTTGTGTTATCCAATCAAAATGAATTGTACAAACAGTTGTATGATAATAAGTAATCTTCAAAACAGTTGTTTCAGAATTGTTTTGCAACCATTGTTGTATTTTTAATACTTAAAATAAATAACAACTGAGTAATCCTTTTAAAATGGATTAAACGGAATGTGATTGACGAAAGAAGATATGACTTAACAACTCCATAACCTGTTGTAGAAATATTTGGTTATATATATAAGATTGCACTTTGTAAATACCGCTGTTTCTCAAACCACGCCTCTTTTGGGGAGAAATAGAATACTCATAGATAATTAATTTTGTTTACATACTGGTTCCCAGTTCTGATCTGTAGGTTGTATCTCATAGAGACATAACCTGGGAATGTTACCAGTAAATTTATATGTGAATATTGTTTTATATTGAAATCTGTGGTAACCATACAGTAGAAGTAGGAGTAGTTAAGAATTTTAGTGTTAGTTTTAACTCTTACAAGTTCGGAGCATATAAACGTTGAAAATATGCAGCACAGCCCTATAGTATGACCTTTGAAAAAAATAGTAGTGCATATGAACTTTCTATTCTAGGATATGATTTTTTTCAAAACTTCATAGTAAAAGTGGTACAGTTTTAGCCGTAAAGGGAGTTCCTATGGGAAATTGCATTGTCAATATTTACAGAAATGCAACCTAAAAGTTTTGCCAAATACAGCTAAGGTAATCTATTCCTGAGGTAGAAAAGCCTTAGTATTTTTAAAATTCAAAGTTTTGTTAAAAGTTGATTTATAATTATGAACATATCAATGATAACTAAAAATCAACACAGAAGTGCTGACTACTGGGCTAATGATACCATCAAATTGACAGTCTCTGATCACAAACTTTAACCTGTTTGTAATGAATGACTGGTCAAAACGTATTCCTCTACGAAAAACGCGCATTCTCATTGCATGAGTTAAAGGGTATTAATAATTTACCTTTTCAGCAGCAGCAAACCTTTGTGCCCAATCAACACGTTTTCCAACTTCCTTTCCATGCATGTATTGAATTACCTTGAATAATGATAAATATATAAGAAATGTTAAACAGGAATCAATATTTTGACTAGTACTGCCTGTTATTCTTTCGATTTTCGTGCAAATTACACATTTTAGTCGACTTTTTATCGAGAACACTTGCAACCAACCATCAGTAAGATTCATTAATAAAGTTAATTACAGCATTTGTACACGAACTTCAACCTACACTAGTAACATGTTACATAACGAATCTATGTAAACTTCCTAAATCTTTGAAATAAATCTTAGTTACTTTTTTTTCCATATTCCCCAAAAAAATTTGAATGCTTTCCATTGTGATCCATAAAATGCATGCGACAAATATTATTGAACAGCAGTAACATTTTGTCTTATAAAGTTCGTAAAACATTATATTATTGCAAGTTCTTGTCATTTTCCTTGGATATACTTCATAGTTTTCAAAGGTACCAGGCTTACAATTTGATACGCCAGACATTATATAGTCATCAATACAAATAAATCACTTAAAACATTAAAAATAATTTAAACGTAAAGAACCATTCAAAAGTAATCGTATGCCGCATGTTTTACAGACAATTATATAAAAACTGCTACGGACGTATGAAATTACAGTTGGCGATGCGATCTCACATTGTACAACAATTAAAAGAAATTACTTGTAATCATTTTTTGTAAACAGTTAGAAAAACAATATTCCATTATAATTTGAAGGATTTCATATTTGGGACAGCAATATGGAATTGTGTGACAATCCTCTAAATATTTATGTAATTTATTTAAAGGTGAAGAAAAGAGTTTGGTTAACAATTAATGTCTGCAGTTGTTTTTTCAAATAGAAATAGATCAGAAATATTTGTACTGTTGGTTCGAATAAAGGCAATACTACCGCTGTTCAAAAGTCATAAATCGATTGACAGAAAACAAACCCGTGTTACAAAAAACAAACAGAGGCTAGGAAAACCTCCTCGCTTTATGACAATATTAAATATACATATAAAATGACAACATTACATGACGGGAACACAGCAAAATAAATGCAAAAACACCAATAACATAAAAATAAATATATTTTTTTTTTATAAAGTACATTTCGACATATTAATCACAGAATAACAACGAAAAACTAAAACAATTTACGACAGAACAAAACAAAACAGCGTAATAGAAAGACGAAGTGTGTGTCTATAAGACGAATGGTGTAACGCCACAAAAAGTAACGTTGCACGTTAAAATTGGATTAGGTTTCTATTTATGTTATTTGATGTATTTCAAAACAATTACAAGAATTTTGATATACAATTGTGTTAGTGATATTACAGCTTATTATGTCAAATCAAACTGTGTAAAACAAATAAATCCTGTGCACATTTATATAGTTGCTTTAATTCAAAATCATTCAAATGAATTATTTCTAATAACGTAATAAAATAAATGATGGAATCACAACTAAAAATGCTAAGACACAAAACAATATCTGATACAGAATTACAAATACAATTTCGTCACTCAATAGATGAACACTAAATAAACATATAAGGCCGTGTTCACATTGACCTAAAACTCGGTGTTGTGTTAGTGTAACTCCCACGTAAACTAAACAAAATATATATTTAAAGAAGAAACGATTTTTGAATAAAATTGATATTTATAACAAAGTTATTTACAAAAATATTTGTTTAATCTTGATATATTTATTTGTTATAAATACCAGTTAACGTGTCTTTATTAGCTCCTTATCAAGACTTTTTGTTTTAATCATACGACCAAAATATTATTTTTATCAAATTGGGATGAGAATATTTAGCAAGAAAAACCCCTTTTGAAGTCAAACGGTGGTTCTTTAACTGATAGAAACGTTGTCCGGAAAATGCATTCGATTCTACTTATTGAACATTTAAATGACACATAGTTTACAAGTGTGAACAAACCTTATGTACAGGTAACTAAACAAGGTGTATGGATGTGAACACATTTAATGTGAAACCAGTGTAGATTACATTAAACTAAATGTAAACATGTTTACTGTACATGGCGTTTGGTGTGAACACGGCCTTAGATTCCCTATGCTGCTTATTTACTACTTCTAAAGGTTGAACTGCTCAATATCTAATATGATTATTGTGCTTCTTATGATGTTGATAAATGATTCTTTTTAATTTATTAGGTCTTTTAAAAGGATAAAAAGTGTTCTTGCGTGCGCCTCGATAAGTAAGGTCCAGTTTCACCTACGTACTGAATTTCGCATCCAGGTTTGTTTCATGAGAGTAAATAGATACTGTCAGTTTTTCAATTTAGATCAATTTCAAAATTTAAGGAAGATTTGCGACGATTAAGCGAAGACCTTACCGTATTATTTGTGGGAAAACGGGGACATCTAAGGTTTTTTTTTTTGGCATGACATATATCGATAGAATATTAACCACGATTTGTCTTGTTAAAAATGTTAGCGATTGTAATAATTTTTAGATGAGCGATTTTGAAGATTGTGAGGTGTAGATATCATTTGAACGAGTTTTGAATTTAGTAGTATTTTTTTCATTTCTTAAGCCTTGGTCACACCTTACCGGATAGCACGAACGGAGCCTAACGGACGTCAACGGACATCTTATCCGTTGGACGTCCGTTCAAAGTTTTGAACATGCTCAAAATTTTCCAACGGACAGAATGGACGTCGACGGATGAAACGTACGCTAAACGGACATGAAATGGATATGAACGGACGTCTAACGGATAAGAACGGACGTCTAACGGACATGAACGGATTGAAAAAAAGTTATCCGTTAGCCGTCCGTTATTTTAAACTTCTTTATCCGGAACCTTTGTTGCCATTTCAGAATGAAAAACAAGAAAGTAGGCTTAAACAGACTTTTGTAAAACAAACTAAGACCCTTTTCTCAATGAAACGGCACAGGCCTTTCTCTTATATGACTCCATACAAACACCAAGACCTATGAACTCTATGAGCAGTCACAGACTTTTCTCATAGATAACACCATACAAACACCTAGACCTAAGTACTCTTTGAGCAGTCACAGACCTTTCTCTGGTATACCACCATACAAACACCAAGACATACTTACTCTTTGAGCAGTCACATACCTTTCTCTTGTATAACACCGTACCAACACCAATACTCATGTACTCTTTCATAATCACAGACGTTTCTCTTGTACAACACCATACAAACACCAAAACCTATGTACTCTTTGAGCCGTCACAGACCTTTCCCTTAGATAACACCATACAAACACCAAGATCTATGTCCTAATTGGGCCATCACAGACGTTTCTCTTGTATAACACCATACAAACACCAAGACCTATGTCCTCTATGAACAGTCACAGATCTTTCTCTTGTATAACACCATATTAACACCAAGACCTATGTACTCATTGCGCCGTCACAGACGTTTCTCTTGTATTACACCATACAAACACAAAGACCTATGTACTCACTGAGCAGTCACATATATTTCTCTTATGTAAAACCATACAAACACTTCATACATGTCCAAGACAAACAAGATGCCGATATCGACGATATCGACAATGTCGACACGATATCGAATCGATATCGACAAACGAATACACCGTGACAACACTCACTATCGATATCGACATTTTCGGTACGATATCGACGCATGAAAATACATACTGTTGATATCGACAATAACAACACGATATCTAATCGATATCGAAAACTTCTGAATTAAAAAATGTATGAACAAAGAAGTCGATATCGACATAGAAAATTTTTAACCTCTCCCCGATGATTATGGTATATGGATATACAATAAAGGAGAAAAAAACATAATATTAAAAGAAGTGTTTACAACCCAGGACTACCTAAGAAGAAGTGCAAACAGGGGACAAAAGACAAACCCGGTAACAAATAAGACATACAAGGACAAACAACAACATTTGACATTGAAACTAAAAACAAATGAAAAACGCAGATCCCGAAATACTTGGGCGACCATACCATCAATTCTTATTGCGTTAACATCTATGTATGGATGAATGTCAAGTTAAGATATTTTAAATGATTTTTTAAATACATTGCTAACATAGACAAAATTCGTATGTAAACTGGATTTAAAAAGAAAATTTACGTATTAACTTCAACCGGAGGAAAAAAAATATAAACGCACGTAGTCCCCCCTTCGAATGATTCAATCAATAATCAAATTACCCTCATGCGTTGTCAAATGAAGATCTTCATAGTGTTAAGTATCTTATACAATGTAGTTTTATAACTTAATAATCAACATAGAAATTTATATAAAACAATAACATAGACATAATGTCAATTGTGTAAAATTGTCAATTTATTTTAAAATATTTCAAATTTACTTTGCTCGTTTAGCGTTTTTCACCATTTTATCTTCATTGTATATTTTGTATATTATACATATTGTTATATTCACAATAATCGACAACCAAGACAGAGGTTTCAGGCCGTTGATCAAGCTTTGGAATGTTTGTCGATATCGATTTGATATCATCGATATAGTCGATATCGACAACCAAGACAGAGGTTTCAGGCCGTTGTTTAAGTTTTAGGATGTTGGCGATAACGATTCGATATCGTCGATATCGTCGATATCGACAACAAAGGCAGAGGTTTAGGGATACGGAAAGCTTTTCGATATCGATTCGATATCAACATTCAAGACAGGATTCAGACCATGTGGACATAACAACACACATACGAAAAGTCGTGTATCGATATCGAATCAACATCGTGTCTCGAACATACCTCAAACACTTAACCCTATTTACTAATCGAATAATCAAACATTGTTGTTAGTTGTTTCACTACTTACTTTCATTTTATCCATGAAATCAAGGCCGTCCTCTGGTTTAAACATCTCTCTTTGTAATTGAAGATTATTACTCTTGTCTTTTTCCTCTGGTTTAAACATCACTCTTTGTAATTGACGATTATTACTCTTGTCTTTTTCCTCTGGTTTGAACATCTCTCTTTGTAATTGACGATTATTACTCTTGTTTTCGTTCAAAACATTTTCATACTGTGGAATCTATAGAAAAAAAAAATATAACAAAAACAAAATTTAAAAAAAATAAATTTCAGCTAATGAAAAGACAAATGATATAGAGATATAATCGATTATTTTTTTGGGATGATATTACTAGTAACAAAACTTACAAATCATTGATTTTTAAAGCGGACAGTCAAACTGTTTAGAAAATACAAACAAAACATAATACATCAAGATTCATGTTCCAGAAACACATCAAAGGATCATAGGGAACCTTCGTCTTTTCAGTCAACATCGAGTTGTAAGATTGCAACATAGTTTTTGACTTTTCAATTTTGATAAGAAAATGACTTTTGTTGTGGTTTTATTTAAAGATTAATAATTTAAATTTAATAACGAATTGTAAATATTTTAAAACGTTAACATCGGAGACAACTCATACCAATTAAGAGCTCGCTGATACCAGCATCAAACTGACGTTGTTTATTGCTTTACTGATAATTCGAATAGTACACATATTTATACAAACGTACTATGAAAATCTTTACACAAAAGCACTGACCTTTGTAAACAAAATGCTACTGCACAGTAGTCTGTAGATTGTTAATTGTCACAAATACATTCATGCGAATTAATGTGAAAAGAACTAGCATTAGTTTAAATGGTGAGAGAACGACTTAAAGTTTACCAACATATTTGTGAAAATCATCTTTAAGTAAAAAAAAAGTCGTAGAGGATACTTAAGAAAGATTTTTTATTCAAACAGTTCAATTTTCGTTCTTTGTATATATTTATGTGTTGTCCATTTGAAAACTACCGTTTTAGTGTTTCAGTATATGTATTATTTTTGATGAATAGTTCTTTTAAAATAATATGATTTATGTAAACCTCTAGATCTGCTACCCTTCTGGAGCACCTGATATCACATCCAATTTTTGGTTGGGTTCGGGTTGCTTAGACTTTAGTTTTCTATATATTGTTTTGTGACCTATTGTTTTCTGTTGGTCTTTTTCGTTTTTTTACCATAGTGTTGTCAATTTATCTTCGACTAATAAGTTTGAGTGTTCCTTTGTAATCGTTTGCCTCTGTTTTTGAAGTCATTGTTGCTTTAATATAATTTTTTTTATTTTGTTACTTTCCGTTATTTTTCCCCTCGGTGTTAAAATATCAAATTCTCTTACATTAAATTCGGATAAGTTTATGAATAAAATACATACCCTACTATTGAATCCCATCACAGGAATCAATATTCCTAGAAAATACATGTGTATGATGTATTTTACTGTGTTCATTGCACCAGTAAGAGCACCAGATATTAAAAGAAATATATGTGAAGCCTTCTTTTAAATCTGTTTTAGGAAAGGGCGTTCGGTGTATGGCATATGATATTTGATTTGACATTCATTAGTGAATATTTTTCCGATATTGAAAAAATATGCCCTAACCTTATAAGCTGAAATTCATTTTACTAATTTAGTTTTGTTCATTTTTATTAAGAAGTTCAGCCACTTTATCAAGCATCCATGCAGATAATATCGTTAATGTTACAGAAAATACTCACAACAACAACATTTATAATTTATAATGTATGATTGACATCAATTAAAAGTAGCTTTTGATTGATAGGAAATGTCAATGATTCTACACATGTTCATATATTTTTATCCGAGACCAAATCCATTGTCGACAGTGGTTGTCAATATGTTTCTTTTCCTTTTCCCCTGTTTAACAGAAAAACGCGAAAAAAATAAAATTAAAAGAAAACAAAAAGTAACGAATTTCCAAAAAAGGGGAGGACAAAAAATGAATGTCCTGTCCGCATGTACCTATGACTGTGAGCTGTTATTGACTTTTAAAATACTTGACATCTAGTAAATTATTTCTAAAGATATGATCTTCGATGTACACTTAAAAATATTTAGAACATTTGTTATGTTAAAAAATGTAAAAATAACAATGATTTATTTGATAAAAAAAATCGTTCGAAACCTCACCAATATTCTGATACATGCAGAGTCGTTAAAAATTTTAACGATCGGTAACAAATATTGCATGCATCTTCAGGTCGAAATCAGAATAAGAAGGAAAAATGTAATAACGTTATATTTTTTATATTATCTACATTTCCAAAGCACTTAGTCCTGTACAAATATAAAAGTTTTGGATTTCGCACTTTTAAAACTTCACAAAGATGTTGATAGAGAATATTTAATTGCACCTAAATAATAGTTGTTTTCTTTTCGTTTGAGCTTTAATCTTGCCATTTGTTAAGGTACTTTCCGTTCTGAATTTTCCTTGGAGCTCGGTATTTTTGTTATTTTGTCATTTACTTTTTACAACGTATCTCTACCAAGTCAGGAATATGACAAATGTTATCCATTTGTTAAATTGTTTGAAATTTTGATTTTGCCATTTGATTATGGACTTTCCGTTTTGAATTTTCCTCAGAACTAACTAAGTATGTTTGTTATTTTACTTTTTACAGATATTCAAGTATTGTCAAATACCGTTTGCAGGACCGAATATCGAATACGAAAAAAAATGCTAACCGGTTAACTTGACATTTGTTTTCAATTTTAATAGATGTGTTATTGTCTTTTTTCATAAAAAAAAAAAAACATCTGTCCAAGTTTTGTAAAATTGCATGAAGGTTTGACAATATCATTGTATAAAAAGAACACTGACTGATTTTGTATCTTAAAAAAAATTTGGGTTAATTTGTAGTAACGAAGTCCCTGGCAATATGTTTATTTAGACACCACTATAGGATGTGATAACCTGTTTGTTACAGGGGTTCTGCAGCTATAGCTACACTTTCAAGAGTAGTAAATTGAAGAGCATTGATGACCAACATTCCAAAACGTTTTGCCAAATACAGCTAAGGTAATCTATTCCTGGGGTGGAAAAGCCTTAGTATTTCAAAATTCAAAGTTTTGTAAAGTTAATTTATAATTATGATCATATCAATGATAATTCATGTCTGCACAGAACTGCTGACTACTGGGCTGGTGATACCCTAGGGGAATTAAAACTCCACCAGCAGTGGCATCGACTCAGTGGTTGTAAATAAACTCATCATAGATACCAGGATTAAATCAAATGACAATAAACTTGTATACAAAAATATCATTGGCTTAACATTAGTAGTTCATCTCAAACTGATATAATCACAAACTAGTACATGCAAACTATGCAACAGTTTCAAAGTCGATAGACCATGACTGATGGGGCGGGGCCAAATATTCTTTATGGAAGTGAGATAAACCTTGGTCTACCACTAATGGTTTCCCTCGAACTGAACTAATCACAAACTAATACATTTTAACTTAAGTAAAGGTTTCAAAGTCACCATGAATGAGGGGGCATGGGACAAATAATCTCCATGGAAATGAGATATACCAATAATTATGCAACTGCCTACTAAATATGAATGCCCTACCACTTGTGTTAAACTATACACTGGACCTAATCACAAACTAACACATTGTTGACGCCACTGCCGCTGTTGTCGCCGACGCCGGACAAGCATACCTATGTTTCGCTTTTTACTATGTCAAGGCGAGACAATATACCATAAGAGGGGCCGAACTAACATCATCTTCTTAAAAAAGTCATAATTGTGGATAGAATAATTCAATAAAAATACGTTCTACAGAAGGGAAAACCCCTAAAAAATAAAGATATTACTGTTAAAATTAGATTTATAATAAAAAGTAATCCGCAGTATATTGAACGCAAAAATCTTGATGTGTTTCCCACGGTTTTAGTTTGTAACCTGGATATGTTTTCTCTTAATCGATTTATGACTTTCGAACAGCGGTATACTACTTTTGCCTTTTATTTATAACAATTCCATTCAACTTAAAATTAATTATAATGTTATCTGAACCCTGTCTAACGAACATGTTCACCTAACAATCATAGTGTACACCAAATAAAGATGACCTGATGCTTAAAATATATGAGAAATATATATAACCATTTGCCTAACATAAACCTTGTGGTGAAGGTCAGATAAATCATGCCAAATGGACAATCATACCATACACCAAATTGTCGTTTTGCTACAAGTAATACTATCTAAAAATTCTTAAGGGTTCCGCGGAACCCAGTGTCTCGCCTACTTTTGCTGATAATCACAGGCTCAACAAAAATGAGGAAAAAAATCAATAAAATTATTCCTCTTAATACTTTTGATTGTAAGAAGCTTCTGTCAAAGTTTGGTAAAAATCCAGGATAGGTTATGAATCTAATAAATGTTTTAAACACTTTTAACTGCAGACTGTATGTAAAGTTAACTAGAAGAAAAACTAAGTCAATTTATAAGTAAAATACGGAAAAAAGGAATTTTATTTTTACAAAATTTACCTCTTCATACTATTTATGATCATAAACCAGCTTTTGTCCAACTTTGGTAGAAATCCATTATAGTTTAAAGAAAGTTATTAAAATTTCAAAACCTTTAACCACAGAGTGAATATTTGTGGACGCCTCCGACGCCGACGACGACGAGGTAACGATCAGATGAATTATGTCAGATAGACATGTAACACTTGCAATCATCCATTGCAACATACTGTAAACCAACTAATTTTCGCGTGCGTATTAATGTTGCTTATTTCACTTAGAAATAACGCTAATATGCAATACTTGGATCTTTCTTATTTAACTACATCAATAAAATGTGAACATCGTAAATCACCGCGAAGTTGGCTTCACAATGCTGAACGCGATATACAGTATTCGTATTACAGTATATTCGATTGTCATACAAATGAGATGTTTTGCTTGGTATATTGTAATGCCGGCATTCCCCCCTTTTTTTTATAGAAAACCCATGTCTGTATAGATTCTAGAAATTATTGAGGATAAACGATAGAAGTTAGTGAGATGTCTAATGTTGCAAGTAATGGAAGACTTGTAATTTGTTATTTTGGGTGTTGTTTCTATGATACGACAGGTTTGTGTATGTTAGCGTGTTTAGAAGTTTTATTTCACGTACTGATTCCGTACTTTCGCGGTATAGATACCTTATTATATTATAAACTCAAATAAAACTGTTCTTATGATCTACTTATAAATTTAAAGTAAAAACCCATTGAAGATCAATCCAATATCAACATTGGTTGGTATACAATATGTAACAAGCTCTGCCATTGGTCAGTCGAAAGTATAAATACAAAAACAGAACCGACGGAGTATTGGGTTGACAAAGAATGGGGAGTGATAAACTTTAATAGAGCTGAAACATGTCTGAGAAATACAGACAAGCATTGAAAGTTAACTTTTCTCATCACTTGGCGTCCGTCGTCCGTCGTCGTCCGTCGTCGTCGTCGTCGTTAATTTTTTACATTTTGAACTTCTTCTAGAGAACCACTGAATGGAATGAAACCAAGCATGGCATAAATGTGTTCCTTATGAGGTGCTGACCAAGTGTTGTTACTTTGTAGCCGATCCATCATCCAAGATGGCCGCCAGAATGGGGACTTTGTTTAACATAGGACCCTATGGGAAATATATCCAAATGTCTTCTTTTAGAGAACCACTGAATGGAATGAAACAAAACATGGCATGAATGTTCTTTATAAGGTGTTGACCAAGTGTTGTTACTTTTTAGCCGATCCATCATCCAAGATGGCCGCCAGCGGGGGACTTAGTTAAACATAGGACCTATGGGAAATGCATACAAATGACTTCTTTTAGAGAACCAATGAAACCAAATATGGCATGAATGTTCCTTATGAGGTGCTGACCAAGTGTTGTTACTTTGTAGCCGATCCATCATCCAAGATGGCCGCCAGCAGGGGACTTAGTTTAACATAGGACCCTATGGGAAATATATCCAAATGTCTTCTTTTAGAGAACCACTGAATGGAATGAAACCAAACATGGCATGAATGTTCCTTATGGTGTGCTGACCAAGTGTTGTTACTTTGTAGCCGATCCATCATCCAAGATGGCCGCCAGCATGGGGACTTAGTTAAACATAGGACCTATGGGAAATGCATACAAATTTCTTCTTTTAGAGAACCACTGAATGGAATGAAACCAAACATGGCACGAATGTTCCTTATAAGGTGTTGACCAAGTGTTGTTACTTTGTAGCCAATCCATCATTCAAGATGGCCGCCAGAATGGTGACTTTGTTTAACATAGGACCCTATGGGAAATATATACAAATGTCTTCTTTTAGAGAACCACTGAATGGAATGAAACCAAATATGGCATGAATGTTCCTTATGAGGTGCTGACCATGTGTTGTTACTTTGTAGCCGATCCATCATCCAAGATGGCCGCCAGCAGGGGACTTAGTTTAACATAGGACCCTATGGGAAATATATCCAAATGTCTTCTTTTAGAGAACCACTGAATGGAATGAAACCAAACATGGCATGAATGTTCCTTATGGTGTGCTGACCAAGTGTTGTTACTTTGTAGCCGATCCATCATCCAAGATGGCCGCCAGCATGGGGACTTAGTTAAACATAGGACCTATGGGAAATGCATACAAATGACTTCTTTTAGAGAACCACTGAATGGAATAAAACAAAACATAGCATGAATGTTCTTTATGAGGTGCTGACAAAGTGTTGTTACTTTGTAGCCGATCCATTATCCAAGATGGTCACCAGCTGGGGACTTTGTTTAACACAGGACCCTACGAGAATTACATACAAATGTCTTCTTTTAGTGAAACACTAAATGGAATGAAACCAAACATAGCATGAATGTTCTTAATGAGATACTGACCAAGTGTTGTTACTTTGTCGCCATTTCAACATCCAAGATGACCGCCAGTGGGGGGACTTAGTTTCCCTATAGGAAATGCATACAAAGTTTTTCTTCTAAAGAACCACTGAATTGAATGAAATCAAGCATAGCATGAATGTTCCCTTCCTTATGAGGTGCTGGCCAAGTGTCGTTACTTTTAGCCAAATTTTATATTTTTTTTATATGATTTCAAAAACCCAAGTAGAATCAGGTGAGAGATACAGGATCTTGAGAACCTCTCGTTTAATTGAAGATTGTCGGTGCCGGTGACAAATACGGGCACTGGTGACGGTGCTAAATACGGTTTCCGGTGACGGTGACAGTGCTATTAAAGGTGCTCATTAAGAGTTCTGATGGTGGTTTTTACATGATTAATATGTCATTTAATGTGTTATACTAAGTTGTTGTTTTCTTAGTTCTATAATGTAGAAGGGTGTTATTATCTTTTAATTGAGATTATAGAAAGATACAAAATAGCTGACAACCTTGTTACTTGACTGTTGAATTATATACATGTACTAGTTTTGTGTGTCTATGTAAGACAAACCTTTACCGGGGACCTGACCAGACCAGTGACGGTGCCTGCAAGACCCATTCTCTTCGGCGTGGGTTATTTTTGATATTAATTAAATATGAAACTTTATTTTATTCAGATATTTTATTTCATAACTGAGAATTAAATATAAACACAAGTAAACGATTTCCTTTTCTGTAACGTGTTTTGGTCCGACGGTAAACAGTGGACGTGGAACCTTATACTTTATAGATCATTTTACTCTCTTTTTCTTTGTGACCTTGTGTTCTCTGGTGTCCGACTCTAGCACCTGGGAGGCGGCGTTACAATTTAACCAGGTTTGATCAACATTTTTTTACATAAGGAAATGGCTTTATCAAGTCAGGAAAATGAGTTGTTTCCATTGTTTGTGATCATAAACCAGCTTTTGTCCAAGTTTGGTAGAAATCCATTATAGTTTGAGAAAGTTATTTGTGGCCGCCGACGACGACGACGCCGACGAAATGTAAGATCGCTATGTCTCGCTTTTTCGACTACAGTCAAAGGCTCGACAAAAAGGAGCCTAATCTTGAAAACTTTTTTTTTCAAAACATATCGCGTTAAGACAAGAAAGCATTTGTTACAATGTCTCACCTGGTTGACAGATCACGACTGAAGGAAACACTTTTATCAGTTTTGCGACAAATTATTATTATCAAAGAACCATGTATACGAAATAAAGGTTGAGTCACTGAAACCTGTCGGATAGACTTATATGCCTTACAATCATTTCGCACACCAAATATAGTTTACCTATTGCATTTCACTATTAAACCATGAAAATGAGGTAACGATCAGATGAATTATGTCAGATAGACATGTAACACTTGCAATCATTCAATGCAACATACTGTAAACCAACTAATTTTCGCGTGCGTATTAATTTTGCTAATTTCACTTAGAAATAACGCTAATATGCAATACTTGGATCTTTCTTATTTAACTACATCAATAAAATGTGAACATCGTAAATTGCCGCGAAGTTGGCATGATAATGATGAACGCGATATACAGTATTCGTATTACAGTATATGACTAACCTATTGCCTATTGTATCTTAAATTGGACTTAACAATGAAAACATAACGCTATATTTTTGAACCAGGATAATTAGGCATGAACAGACCAACCTGTAAGAGAGGCATGATCAGCATACAATTTTGGAAACACCAAATATAGTTGACACTATGCTTTGAGTACATGAGGAACAAACCTCCACATGACAACTTATCCCCCTTTTTGTCCTTGTAAATTTTTTAAACTTTACTGTTTATCCGCTTTGATTATTTACTGATGAATGTTATCAGTACTTAAACATATTGCAATTGTGATGTGGTCATTTTTGAGTTATTGTAGTTGTTCTCCAATCTTCGACGTGTATACCCATATTCTGTTTGGTTTACTCAATATAATGGAATTCTATTCGATTATCATACAAGTGAGATATTTTGCTTGGTACATAGCCAGGTTTGATCCACAATTTTCTGCATGAGGAAATGCCTTTACCAAGTCAGGAAAAAGACATTTGTTTTCCATTGTTTTATGTTTCCCTTGGCGTTTGGTATTTTTGTTAGTTCACTTTCAACCAATGAACATAACAGAAACGAATTATATTACAAAAGATAAGCATGACCAATGATCCATGATAATGGGATCAAGATCAATCGAAATCTACCCGATTAAGGCATGTACACCTGTCAATAATCCATACACCAAATATAGTTGACCTAATGCTTATAGTTATGAGCTAGGGACTAAACCATGAAAGTAAAACTTGAAAACTGATCGATGAATTGAGGTGAAGGTCACGTAGGCCCCGTCTGAAATGACATGTGGAACATGCAAGGATCCCATATAGTTTTTCGAAGCAGTGACTGAACTATAAAATCGAGGTTATATATGACAGACAAGACACTTCGCAACATAATGCATATGTATACAAGGTATGAAGCATCTAGGTCTTCTATCCGGTAAAATATAAGAATTTTGGTTATAAACTATTCTTACCTCACTGAATTTGTTCTATGCCTTCAAATGTCTGTCATGTTGACTAACTGAACTTTTAAATTTTATTGTATTCTAAAAAATGAAAGTGAGCTTGACTAGTCAGCAAAAATATAATATTTATAAATATATTATTGTATCTGGAGAGGACCAAACTACAGAGACTAATCCTTATATTGTAGTTCCTGATTAAAATGTGACAAATTTTTTTAACAGTTTGGCTATCATGTGTAAATTCATACAAGTGTTCGGTTAACAGGAAGTTGTCAAGTGATGAATCTGAAAACGCCTCACACGGTATAGCTTACTGATATAAACCCTGAAACAAAATTTCAGAAATCCTTGTATTGTAGTTCCTGAGAAAATTGTGACGAAAATATTCAACTTGGCTATCATGTGTTAAATGTAAAAATCACAAAAAGACTGAACTGAGAGGAAAATCAATTCGGAAAGTCCATAATCACATGGCAAAATCAAATAAAAAACGAAATCATACAAGTGTTTGGTAAACAGGAAGTTGTCAAGTGATGAATCTGAAAGCGCATCACACGGTAAAGCTGACTGATATAAACCCTGAAACCAAATTTCAGAAATCCTTGTATTGTAGTTCCTGAGAAAATTGTGACGAAAATTTTCAATTTTGCTACCATGTGTAAAAAGTAAAAATCACAAAAAGACTGAACTGAGAGGAAAATCAATTCGAAAAGTCCATAATCACATGGCAAAATCAAATAAAAAACGAAATCATACAAGTGTTCGGTAAACAGGAAGTTGTTATCAAGCCTGAAACCAAATTTCAGAAATCCTTGTAGTGTAGTTCCTGAGAAAAATGTGACAAAAATGTAAATGGCACGGACGGACTGACGGACTGATGAATGGAAGGACAGACAGAGGTGAAACAGTATACCCCCTTTTTTCAAAGCGGGGGGTATAAAAATATATAGTAGACTGCTGATTGATTGTGAGGCAAAACTCATAGTTGCTATTATGAACTCTGATGGTATGTAATAGCAATGTATCTGAGTGGCAGATTATCTATGCATATCTTAGGTAAAAATTTCATACCTGACAATCTTACTGAAAATTTGTAAAATAACTTGTATTTGGTACAAAATAAAAATGCAAATAACACAAAAACATTTTGATGAAAATACTCTATTGCATTTCAGCAGAATTTTAAATAATCAATGATATCCTGATGAAAGTCTGGTCAGGTATTCTGTCTTTCTCTTTAAAATCTCTAATATTACTAGAAAACTTTAAAACATTTGATGAATGTAAAATTAAATTCAGTGATAGAGAATTAGTTTTCAAATATCAAAGATTTCAAACATCTTACAAACAATTTTAAGACAAATCCTGATACAGTCAGAGGCATAGCACTCAAATTTATATTGGTACGACAGGAAATTTTATGGGTCGCAGAGCAACTCATCCCGCCTCAACGTGGCGGATATTCATCGGGGGTTTGGGTCAGCCCATGCCCTCGAAAAATTTTCAGGTAAATGGTGCAAAATTCTGCATTCTGACCCTCTCCCGACACTTTAATTTCACTCATGAAAACATCATTTTTTTAACAAAAAGACTTATGACACTTTTTTGAAAGTCAAATACAAAATAATGAAAAAGAGAATTTGAAACATGAAATGTGTCAAAAAGTCAACAATCCAAATGGATAAAAAAAAAAGTGGAATATCTTGGCTAAAATTAAGATTAATACTTTCAAGTTGTGTCGGATGCCATGCTAGGGATCTTGGGATACAGGGGCAGATCCCTGATTTTCAAAGTGGGGGTGTCGAATAAATTTCGTGGCGGAGCATTGCGAGGCAATTTTTTTGTGGACCTTTTTGTGCTCAAAAACATAAAATAAGTGTAAAATGCACTTGTTAAACAGTTCCTGAAGTGGGGCATGTATAAATTATTAGTTAAAGTGCAAGGGTTTAACATTTTTGATGCTGTATTCGACTCCCGAATTAATTTTCTATTATAAAATGATTGGATGGATCCAAGCTATGTACTAATATATTATGTGGGATTTGTCAGTAAAAAAAAGACATGGAAAAATTCTCCCTAGCTAAGTTAGTCACTGAAATAAAGGTTATAACAAGTAACCGAAGAATGAATTTCTTATTAACATTTTTTTTAAGTGTTAAAAAAATATGCGTTTTTAATTCATTTGATGCTAAATAATTTTGTTGGAAGTTTTTTTTTCTAATCGCAAAAATTTAGGCAAGATTATTATTTCAACCCAGGTACGACGGCAAAAAACAGGGCCAGCATTTTTTTAATCTCTAAATTATCTGTGACCCCCGCCCTTGAAAATCAAATGGTCTGTACCTTAGATTTTTTTATCCATGTAGAGTTTACTGACTGTGGATCATTATTCAGCAATTTATTAATGGGCTGGGGCGTGTGGGGCTAAACATGTTTTTGTAGGTTATAAATGTTATAGCTGTGGAACTTTTTCATATGAGTGTAATAGAGTATTGCCTTCTGCTGAGTGGAATTGTGAAATAGGAGTCAAAACGTCCTTGTCCATCCTTTGTCTCTTTGAAGGTGTTATGCTTGTCATCTTCAGTCGTAGCAATGTGTTACTGTAATTTGAATTTTAAAATGACTGAATGATGTTTTTTCGACGTACTGGTCAATTCCACAAATCACGTCGACTTTGACATAGTTAATAATATATTACAATAAATACGAGCGAATAAAGTATTTATATAAGTAACAAATTGTTGCAAAAATATACAGGATATGGAAAAGTCAACGAAATCTATGCTGAGTTCACACGTAATTCGAATTCAATTTGCATTAACTAATTCAAATTCGTTTAATTTGCATTCAAAACGTTTTACTTCCTAACGTCAATTCTAATTCGAATTACATTGCACGTCAAATTTGCTGTACTGTCCAAACAACATTAACTTTTAATTCGTATTAAAAATCGTATTTCTAATTCCCATTGGATAATTTGAATTAGCCAATTCGAATTAAAAAAGAAGAGTATGTGAACGTGATTAGCAATTTTGATTTGCATTCGATTCAAATTCAATTCAAATAAAATGTACGTGTGAACGAGGCAGAAGTCTGATTGATCATTTTACAGTCGTGTTTAAAAAAAAAAAAATAGTGCAAATAAAAGACATTCACATAAAGTTCAGCTACACAGAAATATAATAATAAGAAGCTAAGGTTGCATTATCTACATAAAAAAATAATTAAAAAAAAGATTTGATAATATATATATAATTTTTTTTTAATTTTTGAAATAGACAAACAAAAAAATAAAAAACAAGAGTGCACACACTGAAATGTCTCGCCTTCTTTACTAATCATTGATATTATGTTGAAAGTCCTAAGTATAAAGCTTTATTACAACTGTCACATAAACTTAACATTAACCAAGATAGCTAAACAAAGACCAATGAACCATGAAAATGAGGTCAAGGTCAGATGAACCATGCCAGACAGACATGTACAGCTAACAAAGCTTCCATACAACAAATATAGTTGACCTATTACTTATAGTTTAAGAAAAATAGACCAAAACACAAAAACTTAACACTGTGCAATGAACTGTGCAATTGAGGTCATGGTCAAATAAACCTGCGGGACTGACATATAGATCATAATATATTTCCATACACCAAATATAGCTGACCTTTGGCATATAATATTAGATAAAAAGACCAAAACTTAAAAACTTAACTTTGACCACTGAACCATGAAAATGAGGTCAAGGTCACATGACATCTGCCCACTAGACATGCACACCTTACAATCATTCCATACAACAAATATAGTAGACCTATTGCATAAAGTATGAGAAAAACAGACCAAAACACAAAAACTTAACTATAACCACTGAACCATGAAAATGAGGTCAAGGTCAGATGACACCTGCCAGTTGGACATGTACACCTTCCAGTCCTTCCATACACCAAATATACTAGCCCTATTGCTTATAGTATCTGAGATATGGACTTGACCACCAAAACTTAACCTTGTTCACTGATCCATGAAATGAGGTCGAGGTCAAGTGAAAACTGTCTGACGGGCATGAGGACCTTGCAAGGTACGCACATACCAAATATAGTTATCCTATTACTTATAATAAGACAGAATTCAACATTACAAAAATTCTGAACTTTTTTTTCAAGTGGTCACTGAACCATGAAAATGAGGTCAAGGACATTGGACATGTGACTGACAGAAACTTCGTAACATGAGGCATCTATATACAAAGTATGAAGCATCCAGGTCTTTCACCTTCTAAAATATAAACCTTTTAAGAAGTTAGCTAACGCCGCCGCCGTAGCCCCCGCCGTAGCCGCCGCCGTAGCCGCCGCCGCCGGATCACTATCCCTATGTCGAGCTTTCTGCAACAAAAGTTGCAGGCTCGACAATAAATTAAAATGAGCCACAGAGGCTAAGACTTGTCTAGCTTTATGTACCATTCTAAGGATCAGGGTAACAGGGTGCAATTTGACTATGTGCGTACTGGACTTATCATCCACGACCTATATTCATAACACTTGGTTTCAGATTTTAGCGTCATGGAATGTTTACTTTCAGCCTTTTATTTGACATCGCACAGCAGATGGTAAATTTGTAGAGGGTGAAACTCTGATATTAAGGAAAATAATATACACTGAACAAAGTGCCTCACAGAAGGTTTGCAAATTTGAACCAAACATACGAAAAACAGAATGCAAATAAAATTTCTCTTGTTATATATAACATTCTTTTGATTGAGAATTAACAAATTTTTCATCATGAAACGTTGAAATTTGAAGCGATTTTTTTAATTCCCCTTTGAATTGTTTTACACAACCCTGATGGAAGTTTTGAACGACTTTGACTGGCTACACAGCCCTTGCAAGGTCGGCCCTACCTTGCGCCTTTTTTTATTTCATTGTCGGTTCCTTTTTTTTGCATATTAATCTGTCACGTTGAGACTAGAAACCATGCTGAAGTCTGTACTCAGTTTGACCTATAATAATTGTTTACTTTTTACACACTGTGAGACCTGGATTAAGAGTTCAACTTGTCTCATGAATTGGCTTCTAGTCTACCGCATATCCTTATTTCTATTGAACCAGTATTAATAAAGGTATACCGTATATATAGCTTATAACTCATAAATGGGATTTTCTATCTTCGTTTTTTCCTATAAAAACCTTGTTTTCTTTTTTCCCTTGCAAATACCTTGGTTTTTTTAAAATAAATTATATAAATTTTAGGTAGGGCATGCTGTACCAACGAAAATTATTGGTACAGCGGCTGCTACGCCCCTGACAGTATAAAGCATTATTATCAACTAATATTGGGACATGTTCTTAATATATTATGATGGAAACCTTGCTGTTGAATCAGCATTATAATTATAATATTAAAAATAAACAAGATAAATTGTGACTATTGGCAATTGAAGATACCTCTACTATAGTTATTTGAAAAAAGAAAGCTGGTGAGCAAGTTGATTTAATTGAAAACAGTTAAAATTTGACTACAAGAAGATTGATATTAAATTTCAGAATACTGAATATATACTTCCTGACAAAAATGTCATACAGGGTAATAATTTATAAGTATATAGTAAACTAGAAGTTAATGAGCAATGAATATGAAAATGCATTCCTTTAAAGAACAATGTGATAAAATTTTTTGGAATGGAAGGATATCTATAGGCCGAGTCTTTTTGTAATCCCTTTGTTTAAAAATAAACAAGTGAAACTGTGAGCTACTGCTCACTGATGATACCCCCGCCGCAAGTGGATAATATTAATAGTGTAAAAATATGCAAGTGTTCGGTAAACAGGAAGTTGTCGAGTGATGAATCTGAAAACGCATCACACGGTATAGCTGACTTATATAAATCCTGAAACCAAATTTCAGAAATCCTTGTATTGTAGTTCCTGAGAAAAATGTGACGAAAATTTTCAACTTGGCTATCATGTGTAAAATCAGACAAGTGTTCGGTAAACAGGAAGTTGTCAAGTGATGAATCTGAAAACGCATCACACGGTTTGGCTGACATATATAAATGTTGATACCAAATTACAGAAAGGGTGGATGTGTAGTTTCTGAGAAAAATGTGACGAAAGTTTCATGGGACGGACTGACTGACGGACGGACTGACGGACGGACTGACGGACGGATGGACAGACAGAGGTAAAACAGTATACCCCCCCTTTTTTAAAGCGGGGGTATAATAATTTAAACAATCTAATCTTTTAATTGATCAAAATGGACGGGCAGACAAACAAAGGTTAAGTTATATCTCATTCCTACGACGACAGATTAAAAGGTATAATAACAGCATCAATTTTCTAATCAGAATAATTCTCATACATTATTAATAGTTCGCTGTCTATTTATTCCCTATAAATGACTTGCTGTTCAGCAAACTTTTATTGCAAGAATATTTCATTGACTATTTTTGTCTTTAAATCTTTTTAAAACCATCAGTGTCCAACACATTGTGGTACATGTAAGACAAATGGCAATAGCACTTAAAACCAGTCAGATCACAGACATTTCATGGTGGGTAAGGTGAGAGTCTTTTCATTTAACATCCTTCAAATTCTATCCACTGATCCAGATGCCTGAAATGAACAAAATAAAGTAAGAAAAAATAATGTGGAGTATTAGAGATAATTTTATGACAATTATTCTACATCACAAAAACTGAATCTCATTCTTTAAAATCAATTTATGTTAATTTTTTGATGGGTTACATGAGAATTAATTGAGAAACATCAGTACTATGATATTCTTTCATCCTAAATGGATTTTCATTTAACTTATTTTTCATCCAATCCATCATTCTATTCATTATGAAATAAATATGTCCTATCTCACTATGAAGTAACCTAGGTTTCTTCTACAAATGTGTAAAAAAGATTTTATTTTTCTATTTTTTTCCTGCTTTCAATATACTTTTTGCATAAAAAGTGACTAAGAAGAAATGAACACAGAAGCATTCACTATCCACTCTTAATCAATTTATAGCATGTATGTCTAAAACTGTAAGTAGGATTCCGAAAAAATAGTTCATCCCTACAAAAAGACATAGAACCAACCATTTCAGTGCAAATACAAATTAACATTACATAAAAAAACACCACTATAGCACAAAGACATTTACCAGATTCCAGATACATTAAAAACAATGTATTTGTGGTTATATTGTCAACTTATACATATACTAAAAGTTTTGAAGGAAATTAAACCATCACCTATAAATTTCAACCAAAACAACCACTCATAATTCTAAAAGTTTTGCCAAATCTAGCTAAGGTAATCTACGCCTGAGGTAGAAAAGCCTTAGTATTTCAAAAATTCTAAATTTTGCAAATGGTTCATTTATAAATAAAATACAACCATATCAATTATAATTCATGTCAGCACAAAAAGTGCTGACTACTGGGCTGGTGATACCCTCGGAAAGAAACAGCATTCTTTTTTAATTTGTGACTGTATTAATAGTATGAAAAGATGTGTCAAGAACACATAACACAACTCATAAAAAAATTCTTAATACTCATATTCAACTCAATCATGTTTACTGATAAGATTAAGAATGCTTAAAGAAACAGCAGAACTGTATGAATATGTTTGCAACTTTATTTTGTGTTGACTTTTATCTTGTCATCAGAAGCAGTCAAAGAATGATTCAAAATAATTCAAGTACAGAAAGTGCTTGTATACAATAATCTAAACTGAGGGAAACAAAACAAGAAACCACAAACAAACTAAATATCTCATTCATAAAAATGAATTGATAGATTTTGTATCCACATTGAACATGCATAATGTGTTTACATGGACTAACAGTGCAAAGCAGCATATTGACTTTGTGTACCCCTTTAGAAAGCAGTTGTATCAATATCTAGTTATTTGTATTATAATAACATAAATGCATTTCTTGAAGAGCAAGAGCTCTTTTGACAGACATGAACTAATTTTTTTTTATTTACTGAATTAAAAAACAACACCTTTTTTTTTCTTCTGTTTATTATAATACATATTGCTAGATCTTAAGAAAGCTGGCAAAGATATATTTACATTACGTTTCATTTATCACTTCTTTGTAGGCTAAGAAAATAAAACATTTATCTTTTTATCTTCTATAAATTGTAAAATTTCAGATGAATGAGATCATCAATTGTAACTACAACAGTCCTATTCAAACTAAGCAAGGTCAATTCATAACTTCCTTCTATTCTACAAATTCTACAAATAGGACTAGTGAAAATCCTGCTGTTTTTACCAATTTTAAAAACAAAATCTCAACTAGGAAACTATTGTTACAGGTGACTAGAAAAAAAAAACCATTTGTAACAGTTTTATAACACAATTAAAGAAGTGTTGACAACATTTTGTAAGTGTAGTAAGTTTGAGAAAACTACTAGTCCTTAGTGTATGTTTATACTGTGATATATTTCCTGTTATGGTGGCAATGTTGGTTAATTATTCGACAACTAATATATATTAATTCACAAAAAGTCAAGTATTGGTTGATTGTCTCATTGATAAACAACTTTGTTACGTAAAATGATAATGCAATATTAAGATGCATATATAAAAATTGTCATCTAAGGACATTAACTTCAATGAACCAGTTAATTAACAGATTTGATATATTTTATCTATAGCCAAGGCAAAAATGTTGGTTGTTCACATTGAACTGTTGTTGTCCTTATGACCTAAACTACCTTCCCATTGATAAAAATTAATGTTCATAAGAAGTTAACATTAGGTTTTCATTACATGCATTGGATAGTCAATGTATGCTTTGTTCTGGCTAGTACATAAATCTAGACATTCAGAATATGAATTTTATTATAAATATTTACAAAGAAACATCTATTCAATAATGAATATATATAATTATGATACTATTATGAATAAGGCCCTACACAGATTTATTGTTTTCAAGAGATAAATAATGCTCTATTATTAAAAAAACATTAAAATAAAAGTAACCTTATAAAGTCTTAAATAAAATCAAAGCAATCATTGTACAGATTTCTCAATAATAAAGTCTTCCATCATTGATTGGACACACTCAAAAAAAAAGAAACATTAACAACAAGAATGTGTCCACAGTACACGGATGCCCCACTCACACTATCATTTTCTATGTTTAAAGGACTGTGAAATTGGAATAAATTCTCTAATTTGGCATTAAAATTAGAATGATCTTATCAAAGGAAACATGTATACTAAGTTTCAAGTTGATTGGACTTCTACTTTATCAAAAACTACCTTGACCAAAAACTTTAACCTGAAATTTGCACTATCATTTTCTATGTTCAGTGAACCGTAAAATTGGGGTCAAAACTCTAATTTGGCATTTAAATTAGAAAGATCATATCATAGGGCACATGTATACTAAGTTTCAAGTTGATTGGACTTCAACTTCATCAAAAACTACCTTGACCAAAAACTTTAACCTGAAATTTGCACTATCATTTTCTATGTTCAGTGAACCGTAAAATTGGGGGTCAAAACTCTAATTTGGCATTTAAATTAGAAAGATCATATCATAGGGCACATGTATACTAAGTTTCAAGTTGATTGGACTTCAACTTCATCAAAAACTACCTTGACCAAAAACTTTAACCTGAAATTTGCACTATCATTTTCTATGTTCAGTGAACCGTAAAATTGGGGTCAAAACTCTAATTTGGCATTTAAATTAGAAAGATCATATCATAGGGCACATGTATACTAAGTTTCAAGTTGATTGGACTTCAACTTCATCAAAAACTACCTTGACCAAAAACTTTAACCTGAAGCCAAAAACTTTAACCTGAAATTTGCACTATCATTTTCTATGTTCAGTGAACCGTAAAATTGGGGTCAAAACTCTAATTTGGCATTTAAATTAGAAAGATCATATCATAGGGCACATGTATACTAAGTTTCAAGTTGATTGGACTTCAACTTCATCAAAAACTACCTTGACCAAAAACTTTAACCTGAAATTTGCACTATCATTTTCTATCAGTGAACCGTAAAATTGGGGTCAAAACTCTAATTTGGCATTTAAATTAGAAAGATCATATCATAAGGAACATGTGTACTAAGTTTCAAGTTGATTGGACTTCAACTTCATCAAAAACTACCTCGACCAAAAACTTTAACCTGAAGCGGGACAGACGGACGAACGGACGAACGAACAGACGGACGAACGAACAGACGGACGAACGGACGCACAGACCAGAAAACATAATGCCCCTAAATGGGGCATAAAAAATCTTGTCAAAAACTTTCAGGAGCATCAGCACTAAGAATATTATTTTTAGACTCAGTATTGAATTATTTGTTTCCTTTATTCCTAATGAAATCAAGAATATTTATAAACTTTCCATCTGAAACAAATAATTCTGTTAAGTTTACATGTGTAACTGGTATACAGATGAAAAGAAATTTAAGGTGAAAAGAATGATCATTACATGAAACTAATTTTTAAACAGGTTAACCCATTTACAGTTTGGTGTGAACTCGTCCTCATATAATCAAGAAATATACGAGTGAATTTCAAATACAATTTGTATGACAAGAATAGTTTAATGTATACTAACCTGTTGTGTGCCCCATGCTAAGTAGTCAGGCTTTGTTGCTGCTTGATATTCATCCACTAACTGTTGAATTACTTCCCTTGAATTATCAAACTCATCCAAATTGTCTTTAAATATTGACTCCTTTTTAAACTGATCCATGAAGGCTTCTCTTTTTCTTAACTTATCAAACTGATTTAATGTCCTTTCAAACAACTAATGGTATGAAAAAAAATCCAACATTATGTATAAATTCTCATTTATAGTTTATGAAAATAGATTTCAGTATGATTCATTTTAGCATTCTGTGCTTTTTGATTGATTTCGCATATCAAACAAGATATGCTCATCTGTTTGGAGCATTTTTGAGAGAGTTTGTACAATCATTTGCTGGTCTTAAAAGTTTTGTGAATTTTTTTAATCTATGGTTTCCTTTTTTCCCCCATATTTCTCTTTATTGTTAGATGTTTTAACCTTGTTGGTTTGGTATCTTCCTCACAAAAAACAAAATTTGATGTAAAGCAAAAATAGAACACATATATTAAACTTAACATTTGGCTGTCTATATGACCTTAATGATTGGATTGTTTAGGCCCTGCAATGACCTGATGATTACTCCCATGTAATTTGGCCTCCGGTTGAGAGTTGTCTCACTGGCAATAGTACCACATCTACTTTTTTTTATATTATATGATTTGCCAATAGTAGATAGTCAATATCCTTACTGATGAAATGCTAGTATGATTTGCCAACATTAATCCACTGACTCTGTTTGCTGTCTGTATGTAGGGTGATTTCCTTGACAAAGCTACTTGTATACTTGCTGGACCCCAAGGAATAAACTGTGCTAGCTTACGTTCTCGGATTCTTTGTAAACTCTTGTGTACCTGTTAACACAGAATAGAAATTACTGGTTGAACACAAACTTTGTTTACTTTTAAGGGTTTGTTACACACATGTAAAATTATCATAATTTTGCTTGTCAACAAATCATAAAGCAGAGATGTCTCAAGAGGTGAAATCAGGATTATTATGAGTTCAACCCATGGGAACTACATACTTTGATTGCTATTTTATTAGTAACAAATTCATTTTTTATCAAGAACATAACATCTCAAGTGTAGGATTGAAATTTCAATGTTTAGCTGAGAAATAAATTGGTATTTTATTACTTTTCCACTACACAATAAGTATCTAGACCAAAATAATTGATTTCCCTCAAAACAAATTGTTGCCCCTTTTTAATTTTTTATTACAAATTCCTGCATGATTTATGGACAAACTTGTGGTGCAACTAATATATATATAGGTCTTGACTTTGTTCTTATCCACAAGAATTTATAAGATTTTTGGAAAACTTAATTTATGACGGTAGACTCAAGTGATGAGAAAAGCTCTCCTGGACCTTTGGGAAAGGTGAGCTAAAACCTAATTTCATAATTTGTCTGGGATTATATCTATTAATCATAACAAGAGTGCACACGCTGAAATGTCTCGCCTTCTATACTAATCATTGATATTATGTTGATAGTCCTAAGTATAAAGCTAAGCTTTAATACAACTGTCACATAAACTTAACATTAACCAAGATAACTAAACAAAGACCAATGAACCTTGAAAATGAGGTCAAGGTCAGATGAACCATGCCAGGCAGACATGTACAGCTAACAATGCTTCTATACAACATATATAGTTGACCTATTACTTATAGTTTAAGAAAAATAGACCAAAACACAAAAACTTAACACTGTGCAATGAACCGTGAAAATGGGGTCACGGTCAAATAAAACCTGCGCGACTGACATAAAGATCATAAAATATTTCCTTACACCAAATATAGATGACCTATGGCATATAGTATTAGATAAAAAGACCAAAACTCAAAAACTTAACTTTGACCACTGAACCATGGAAATGAGGTCAAGGTCACATGACATCTGCCCGCTAGATAGGTACACCTTACAATCATTACATACAACAAATATAGTAGACCTATTGCATATAGTATGAGAAAAACAGACCAAAACACAAAAATTTAACTATAACCACTGAACCATGAAAATGAGGTCACGGTCAGATGACACCTGCCAGTTGGACATGTACACCTTACAGTCCTTTCATACACCGAATATACTAGCCCTATTGCTTGTAATATTTGAGATATGGACTTGACCACCAAAACTTAACCTTGTTCACTGATCCATGAAATGAGGTTGAGGTCAAGTGAAAACTGTCTGACAGACATGAGGACCTTTCAAGGTACGCACATATCAAATATTGTTATCCTATTACTTATAATAAGAGAGAATTCAACATTATAAAAAAACTGAACTTTTTTTTCAAGTGGTCACTGAACCATGAAAATGAGGTCAAGGACATTAGATATGTGACTGACGGAAACTTCGTAACATGAGGCATCTATATACAAAGTATGAAGCATCCAGGTCTTCCACCTTCTAAAATTTAAAGCTTTTAAGAAGTTAGCTAACACCGCCGCCGCCGCCGCCGCCGTAGCCGCCGCCGCCGGATCACTATCCCTATGTCGAGCTTTCTGCAACAAAAATTGCAGGCTCGACAAAAATGCTTATGTCAAATTTTCATACAAGTTGATGAATGTTTGACAAAGTAATTGATATCTTTTCAAAAATCTAACCTCGGACTGTATCTAAATGACAACAGCAAAAAAAAAAAGTATTTAAGTCCATGTAACCCTACCAAACATCATAATCTAGCTCAAATCAGTTCAATACATCAATGCAAGGAACTATTCAAGATATTAATTAGATGAACTACAATACAGTTTAATTAGACACATGATGGCATCTAATGAAATACCTCAGGCAAGCTTAAGAATGTTGGAGGTACTTACCTGTGTTGGATCTACTTCTCCCTGGATAATGTTTAATATAGATATATAACAATGATTAGCTTGTCTGTGTACAGGTGTAGATACCATCATGTTTTTAGGTTGTAGCAATCTTCTCATTACATCTAAAACTGTTGTTTTTCTTACACTAGCTACCTACAAGATAAAGTAATGCATAACCAATGAATCTATCAAACAAGTATCAATTAGTATTAAAAAAGTGAAATTCAATAAAGACTTGAAACTGAGAACACGCTAGAAAAATATCAAAACATTTTTTTTTTAATTTTAAACACTGGTTTATGTATAAGTAAAACAATTTAGTCCTGACTATTTTTTTTTTATTATATTTATTTGGAGGATGTGTAGCCTTTCATTTTATATAATTACCACTGTGATGCTTAAGTGATATAATTCTTATATGATTTGCATATAGGTAAATACTTGAATTTGATTGGTCAATTTGAAATGTTTTCATTAGTTTACACTTCGATAAACCATATTACCAAAAAAATGTGTTTAATCCTATAGTAAACATCTGACTGACTCACCTGTACATCTGTAAACTGGTATGATTAAACGGTTATAAACTTTGCTACTATGACTTACCTGTGCAGCAGTTGTTAGTGGTGTGTAGCCTGTCATTAAGTAATGTAACCTGGGTGTTGGTATAAGGGAGGCTATCAGTCCAATCAAATCATTGTTCATGTAACCTGGATACCGTAATGTTGTTGTACTGGTTGACATTACTGTTGACACCTAGTATATAATATATCAACTTCAGGTACTGGTATGAGATATATTTATAACATGTGGTATGATTGCAATTATAACAACTATTTAACCGAGTCCAAATTAGCAGAATTTAAGTAATTGTAGGTCACTGATTAGACCTACAAGTTAAGTTCAACTATGAGCAGAACTATAACAGATATTCAGCTACATAAGACTCTGACATGACAAATGTGAAACATTTTAAGTAAAAAAACACAAGCCTAATCTATGAAAAAACAAAAAACAAACATTTTTACAGTGCCACACAGTAAGAGAGTATACCATATGGTTATAAATTCAATTTGGTAACTTCTTTAAAAACTGTGAAGATATTGCAATTTTTTTTTAGATAATTATTAAAATCATCAAGTTAACATTTCAGTATTTTTGCGAGCGTGATTGGAACGTTGTGAATTTGTACGTTTGTCTATGGTTATTACACTTACCAGTTGGTTAATCTGTGCAAATGATGGTGTGTCAATGTGTAATCTATCTGCTGCTATTCTGTGTAAAGCTGTATTATCTAAAACTACCTGTAAAATTCAATCATATGCTTTCACAATACATTCAGTATTAAGCTTAATCTGTTTTAAGTACATTTTGAAGAACATTTAAATGATGGGACCATAGCATAAACATTTGTAGATATTTTTAAATCTTGACATTTTGTTTATGTCACATTTATCTGTTTCATAGATGAGTACTGTATAGTTTCTACTTTCAATACCTCAAGACTCATGATGTTGAGAGCATAAATATAATATTTCATCCAAGTAAGGCTTTCATTATATTTTCTGCTAAATCCATACAGAAATTCAATGTGTATTTCAAGTGAGTGTCCATAGCTAACATAGCATTACTTAAGGCCACACCAATTTAATTCCTTGTTCCACAGACCCGCCCGCACCTTTTTTTTTCTAAACAGATTTTTTTTATTTTTTTTATATTCCCGCTTCCCGCATCCGTAAATGTAATCATGTCCATTTTCCGCACCGTTTTTTTGTAAATATTATAAAAGATCATAAACATTTGTCTTTAGATCAAAGTCTTTTAAACCTGTATATAACGATTTTAAACCTATTAGCACCCCACCACACTGTACATATCTGTGAAACCAATTAATCCCAAGGTGGAGTGCTCCGAAATAAAACAGCGGAAATACCTATACCGTGAGAACAAAACATAGGTTTCTTTCCCCCTTACTTATATTCCCTATCACAAAATGTTCGTTGTTAGAATAAAATTCAAGGAACTTCTGAAAGAGTTGCTTTCAACTACAATTATATTGTATGCTGGCGAAACAAAACTATCCATAGCCGCTGTATGTTTATGCACCTGTCCTGATTGATTCAGGGACGTGTCGTTCAGCAGTTGTCGTTTGTTGATGTGGTGCATTGGTATTTTCCCGTTTTGGCGTTTGGATATATAAATTAGATCGTTGGTTTTCCTGTTCCAATTGTGTACACTAATAATTTTAGGGTCCCTTATAGCTTGCTGTTTGGTATTGATCAAAGCCCTTTGTAAAAGGCCGTACTTTGACCTGTGTTTGGAACAATACCCCCCCCCCCTTTTTCAGACAAAGGGTCATTTTACTGTTGTAGAAAAGAAAATAGAAATACCAAGGATTTGTAAAGTGCTACTATACAAAGCCTTTGATAACTTAGAATTTTTTACTCAAAAAGAGGTTAAATACAACATATTTTTAATAACTTTTCTAAAAGAGGGGTCCACTTATTATGAATAATATTAAACTGTTAAAGTAAATGTGTTAACATGGTTAAAGTCCAGAAATATTACAAAATTCTTGGACCATTTAATACCAGATACATATATAGTTCTTTGGGAAAATATGAGCCCTTTTGTACTAAAAAGTGTTTTTTACAAAAAAATATATTGTAAAGTTATATTGACCCTCATTAAAAGGGATATTTATAACATTAAGGGGTTGTTCCCAACCTGATTATGACTTGGATGGAGAATTGTCTCATTGTCAGTCACACATACAAAGACCAGATTTAATCATTCAATTATTTCTTGGTAAACAGGGAAAAAAATACTTCATAAATTAAAGAAATGTCAAAGTACAAGTGATAAATCAAGTTTTAATATTGTCAAATCCTACTATTTTATGTTTACAAAAAAAAATTATAATCGCTCGCCTTTACTTTTCAAGCTTCGCCTCAAAAATTTGCAAATTAAATATTTTTTTATTAAAATTTTCAAATCGCTCGCGCGTCCAAATTTTTGGAGTCCAAAAATCTGTAGAACAAGAAATTAAATTGGTGTGGCCTAAGAAGATAATTAGCACTAAACTAAACTGGAGTCATTCATGCTGATCACTGCAAACAAATCATCCAACATACCCCTGGACCATTCTCATTATTTAAAATATCAAAATATTGATTTAAAAGCAAAACTTATACTTAAAAAAATTGTCCACAAACAAAATGTTTGAATGATACTGGAGAAATATTAGGAATGTATCAAAGCACTAAATTTAATTTTCTATTGCTATAAGATGATGAAATATTGACCTTAATATGTTATCATACATATACATAAAATATACATAAAGGTCCACAAATCAAGTGTCATTAATATCACAGTTGAATTCACTGCAGAAACATCACCATGATCAATATTCAACAACTTGGAGCTGTTTATATATCCTGACCTCTTCTGAATTCTCTGTATTCAAAACTTATTTTGATAAACTTTTTTAAAATTACTCGTCGTATATGATTGTTAATACTACATGTAACTATACTTAATATCATGGAACTTTAATTTAAAACTTACGACACAATCTGCATTCTGTGTCAGTCTTTTAAGGGTCAATAATGAATTATATGGTTGAACAACAACATCTGAAATTTCATCTAAGTTTGGAAAAACTGAATAAGTCTGAATTAATTTCTTTGGAAATCTGAAAATTAAAAACAATAAAAACTTCATAGTTTAAATTTCTGCTTCAATCTTATTATGATGGAATTGACTGATTTTTAATTAAAATTGTTATTGATCCTCATTCAAATATCGTACCAAAAATATATCATTTTGGTATGTTTATCTTACTTTTACATCATATGGTTGGACAGAAAAGATGGCTTGTATATGCACTTACATTTTGTTTTGTTAGCTCTACTACATTGTGTGCCTGTACCAAGTAGGTAACGAGAGACCATCAGTTATATATATTGAGAATAAATTCACATTATAAGAAAAAACAAAGTAAAAGGGTCTACCAAAATTTACATGATTCATTATTACATATAAAGTGCCATTAAGTGTGTTTAAATTCTAAAATAACCTAGTGTTAATACAATTATTAAAATATAAAGTGCTCTTCCCATTGGAAAATAATTTTCTATCAATGATACATATGTATTTTGTGACATAGAAACTGTTATAAGTTGACACAAAGAAGCAGTAAATTTTTATTTACAAACCTGTCATTTAATCTTTCTAATAAATATGATCCCATTCCTGATCCTGTTCCACCTGCTATGGAATGACAAAGGACAAAACCCTAAAAAAGTAAAAAATCTTAATTTGGTTTTACTGTCAAATTTTAGTTGGAACAGATCAACTTTTCATAATGCAATTTTCTGTTCCCAAGCATCAATTCAGACAAAATTTACTTTTAAAAAGTATTTTGAATAACTTCTTTTATGAACTAAGATTCCAAGGTATTGTTGTTGTTGCAATAATGAAAACCATAGTATTTTAAAATACTGTTGAAATCTAGTGATATGTCTTACCTGATTTAATTTTGATGCACAAATGTATCATGCAAATCTTGTATTACTTTTCTTAGGTTTGTAATGGTTGAATCTATATATGGTGTTGTCTTACAGATATATGTTTAAAATGAAAAAAAAAAAATGAATTTACTAGAAGTTATTTGAATATTTATAGTGATTATTGTAATTAACCAATAATTATTAATTTTGTAATGTAGTATTTTAGTTGATACTAAGCCAATCCTGATTTACAATGAAGTATATATATTTTTGCTTTAATGAAGTTCTTTTTCATTTAGTATTTACCTCCAGACTGTCACTTCCATCTGCTTCTCTGTCTATTATATCAAATATTTCTTCGTATAATTTCTCTGCCTGTATTATCATACACAAAGAAAGCATTTGATTTTAAAGTATTGTAGTATATTACACAGATGGAAACCAAAAGTTGGAAAAAAACAATGATACTGCACCAGTGTAAATAAAGCTTGAAATTATCAATGTCATCAGTAAACCAAATGTGTTTTGAAGTTTTACTAGCTTTCCTATACAATAAACAGTTTATTGCATCAATAATGGAGAATGTAAGCACATCATCAGTGACATGTACAAAATAAATTTCACTCACAAGCTCATGCAATATACAAATCTTCTCACAATGATCATAAATATTCATGCAATAACCCTATAATATATTGCTTGACTATACATTGTATATTTAGTGATATAATGCATTTATAATAGAATAACTGCAGAATAATATGTGTACCACTCATGTTTAGGCTGTATCTATTGTCCCGTGAGCATGGTGAGTAGCTCCATAATAATAAAGATAAACTAGATGCTCCGCAGGGCACAGCTTTATATGACCGCTAAATTCGTACCCTGAACATTGGGGCAAGTATGGACACAACATTCAAGCTTGATACAGCTCTGAATTTGGATTGTGATTAAATAGTTGACACAACACAGGTTTCTGACACATAATGAATGTGGTCCAAGAACTTAAACTTAAAAACTTTAAATTTTAAATTGGAAATTACCTATTATGGTCCAATATCCAAAATCAAAATATATGGTTAGATTCAGCATATCAAAGAACTCCAAGAATTCAATTTTTGATGAAATCAAATAAAGTTCAATTTTGGACCCTTTAGACCTCAATGTGGACCAATTTGATAACCAGGCCCAAACATCAAAAATCTAAATACATGGTTAGACTAATCATATATTAAAGAACCCCAAATATACAATTTTTGTTGAAATCAATTAATTTTTGAAAACTGGGCCCATAATAAAAAATCTATGTACATGTTTAGATTCAGCATATCAAAGAATCCCAAGAATTCAATTTTTGTTGAAATCAAACAAAGCTTAATTTTGGACCCCGATTTGGATCAACTTGAAAACTGGGCCCATAATAAAAAATCTAAGTACATGTTTAAATTCAGCATATCAAAGAACCCCAAGGATTCAATTTTTGTTGAAATCAAACGAAGTTTAATTTTGGACCATGATTTGGACCAACTTGAAAACTGGGACCATAATCAAAAATCTAAATACATGTTTAGATTCAGCATATCAAAGAACCCCAAGGATTAAATTTTTGTTAAAATTAAACTAAGTTTAATTTTGGACCCTTTGGATCTTAATGTAGACCAATTTGAAAATGGGACCAAAAATTAAGAATCTACATACACAGTTAGATTTGGCATATCAAAGAACCCCAATTATTCAATTTTTGATGAAATCAAACAAAAAAGTTTAATTTTGGACCCTTTGGGCCCCTTATTCCTAAACTATTGGGACCCAAACTCCCAAAATCAATCCCAACCTTCCTTTTATGGTCAAAAACCTTGTATTTAAATTTCATAGATTTCTATTTACTTATACTAAAGTTATGGTGCGAAAACCAAGAAAAATGCTTATTTGGGCCCCTTTTTGGCCCCTAATTCCTAATCTGTTGGGACCTCAACTCCCAAAATCAATCCCTACTAAAGTTATAGTGGGAAAACCAAATTTTTTCGGACGATGACGCAGACGACGACACCAACCTGATACCAATATATGACCAAACATTTTTCAATTTTTGCGGTCGTATAAAAAGCTAGTTGACAATCAAGCCAAAATTACAGGTTTAAAGGAATCACCTAGCTATAAACTGTGATTTCACACCAAACTGATCATTTTGTAGTTTGTTGTGTATGCATATTGTTTTGTGAATTAATTTTTAACAATTATTTCTTGATCATTTTGTTGCCTGCATTGGTTTCATAGTTTCACTTGCTTTTTACCAAAAAGTAATCAGGAGACATTTTCTGATTTTTTTTTGCATGGTCTAAAAAGCAAATCTGGATGTTAAGAGAGGGTATTTGTTTACGCTTTCGTTGTGTTTATTTATTGTTTATATATAAATGGTATTTGATCCATGTTTTAGAAAATCGAATTTTGTCTGCACCTGTCTTATCACTGGATCTGGTATTACAAATTTCTTTACCTTGCTTGTAGAGGCTACCGCTCATTGGACTGTACTCGTGTACATATATCTGTTTAGCTTGTTGTTTTCAGGTCTTCCCCCTTATTTTCAAAAGCAAACATACATTTAGGTGTATATTCACCAACAACTAACCTATCCATTTTCCCAGTGTTTTCAGAAGACAACAATATTTTGCACTATACCTGTGTATATCCACTAGCCCAGTTATTACCAGCACCTCCTCCATGCTTTGAGAGGTAGACATTTTCTGGGTTGTATAAATTAGCATATGGAGAGTTCATTATAGAGTTGATAACCCTGGGCTCTAAATCCAATAAAACTGCTCTGGGAATATAATGTTCATCATCAGCCTACAAAATAGAATAATCTATAGTTAAATTGACAGTTTAAACAGCCATGCAGACAAAAAATGATATGGTAACTTTGATTTGATTTAGTTTTTTTGTGTTTTAACTCCACTTTTGGGCTATATGGTTACTTAAAATACTTTTGAGAATGGTGCTAGGCGACACCTGTAAATGATGAATGTATTAAATGCAAGAAACTAGAGAAAAATCACTTTATTGCATACTACTTTTCTTTCAAACTTGACATGATAAAGTCCACAGTAAGGCCAATTAAAATTAATTGATAGATTTTCATCCCCGCCCGCCCCTTTGAAATCTTCCCGCCCCGATTTTTTTTATTTTTGAAAAATTACGATTTCCGGATTTTGTTCATTTCTGTTACCGGTAACCGTCGATAATTTCGTTTCATGTAAAACTTCCTGTTTCAAATTTCGGTTTTCGTATTTCTTAGAGTATTCTTACTGAATGATTAAGTCGATATGTTCTGCTAATCTATCATGACAACATCATCTACCGAGAATAGAGATTATTTACGAGAAGGGCGTGAAATATACGGGTTACGAGTAATACGCTGTGTGCAATAACGCAAATCGCCGTATGTCACAAATGACACAAATGTTTGTGAGTAAAACATTGAATTTATTTTATTTATACAACGACTTTGTGTCAAGAAATTTGGACTGTGAATGAAATCCAAAAGCGTAAGAATCGTGGAACACATTTGACTGGAAAAAAGAAATTGACACAAGCATGAACTTTTTAGATTGATGACCGTATATTGAGTTCAGAAAATCGACAAACATACGCATTTTTAATTTATTAATTTATAGCAAGCTCTTAGATTTAGATTTAGCCATGCCTTTCGTTTTTTGTATAAAAAAACAGTAAACATCCTCTGTCCCAATACCCACGATAGAGTCATTAAAAAACTTTATGTTCTACATTGTAATTATATTTGCATCTTGCATATTTAGGACCAACCCTATTATTTCAACACTGTTTGAGTTTTAATTTTATTCTGTACTTGTTGTACTCGTGTTGCATACCAATGCATTTGCTTCATTTTATTAGGACAACAAAACATTGCTTAGAAAGCAAAATACAGTTGATGTAGGTAGTCCAACTGAAGAGAGTGCTATTTCTCCACATTTCTGCTGTTTACTATAAAATAGGTTTCTAAAGTGGCAATTACATGTAGAACAGTGGTTGCCAATCAGAGATATATATTTACGAATTTGAAAAAAGCAGCAGCAGCATATGGAGTATATGTGTCTCAATTGAAACGTTACTCTTAGAGCTAGCTCAAAGTACGTTGATTTTGTTGAACGAGGAATACTGCTTTCTCAAAAGTTGCTAAGACAGGGCTATGAATCAATCAAATTAAGGTCATCACTCAAGCAATTTTATGGTCGCCATCATGAGCTGATTGGCCATTATGACAAACATATATCAGTGATATTCTTCCTCAGTCATAACCACCTTCCATCATTACCGAACTGAACCAAGAAATAACATGACGGGTGCCGTATACGGTGCAGGAAATGCTTACCCTTCCTGAGCACCTGATTTCACTCCTGGTTTTTAATGGAGTTCGTGTTGTTTCCTACTTATTATTTGTAACTGTTGATGTAAATGTCTTTTGGTTTTATGAGTCTTTGGTTACTCCTTGGTTTTGATTATTATTGTCTTATACACGATTCCTTATGGATGTATTTAGATGATATAAGCTTATTATTACACTTGCATATATGAATAACACGTGACAAGAAGGTTTCATATGAAATAAAATTTAAAAAATAAAATCCTCCCACCCGCCCCATTTTTTTCAAAAATTTGGATGAAAATCTACTAATTAATTTTAGTTGGCCTAATGCAAAACTTGCATCTTCTTCCCTTAATTCTTTTTTCACAACATTAACTTTTTACAAGTATAAACATGCATGAAATATGAAATTATGAATACATATCAATTATAATTTAGGTAAAAAAAAAAAAGCTCGTCAATTATATTTTAGCTTTTCAGATTTATTTTTACTTATGTAAATAATTCATCTAATCTTTAGACTAAATTGCTCTTATAGAAAGTATATAATTGTCAGCCATTAATAGTATTTTATTCATAAGAATACAATTTTAAAAAATTGAAAATATCATGTCTGTTCTTTTAAAAACTCTTCATTTACAAGGCTCAAGAGAACAAATTCTAGAATTCTTGCAAGATTGCCTAACACCTGTGCATAGTAAAGTTCTTTTAAAATTCATTAGACACAATGTTAAACTTAAATAAAAAAAATATAATACATGCCAGGAAATTTATTTCATGCTTGTTTTGATAAATTCTGAAGACTTCAGAATTTCCAAAATTGTTTGTTAAAAAATTTTTTGGGGGTGCACAAGGGGAGATCATTGTAACATTGAACAAGAATGTGTCCCTACATAGCAAGTACACAGATGTCCCATCCGCACTATCATTTTCTATGATCAGTGGACCGTGAAAATAGAGTAAAAACTCTAATTTTGCATTAAAATTAGAAAGATCATATAATAGGGAACATTTGTATTACTCAATTTATTTCACTTGACTGGGCGGAGTTTAACCGTTTCGCTCATAATAAACCATTCCATCTATAGATAGGTGTTTAAGAATAAACTCATCAATGAAGTGTCCAGTTATTCTTTTGTAAATTCCTTTGATGGCAGTGATAGGTGATTAGAAATCAGTTATAATTATAACGGCAATCATCCTAATCACACACATCTTTAAATAGACTGTCCTTATGCAAATTAAAACGTAAGCTTCGCCCGATCAGTTGAAATGACATTGGTAATACTAAGCTTCAAGTTGATATGACTTCAACTTCATCAAAAACTACCTCGACCAAAAGTTTAACCTGAAGCGGGACAGACGAACTGACGTACAGACCATAAAACATAATGCCCATAAATGGGGCATAAAAATAATATCTGACAAATTTACTAAAGTTTCAAATCATTAATATGATAAGCATGATAAGGGATTAAATTAAACAGGGACCTATGGATTTAATGATTTTATTTCATGAAAGCTATATATTCTGTAAACAAAACTGGTGAAGAAGCTCATCTCAATAATACAAAAATATTTTTAAAATTTGTAATCATTACGAACCTGATAAAAAAATACATCTTTCCTGTCTGTACCTTCTGTTGCAAAGTCCTCAAGTATCCCCTCTGGAAAAAGTTTAATGCATTAACATATACTGAGCAGTACAAGAAAATCACAACCTCTGTTGTCACACTGTTTCATACATGTATCCTGCCATGACCAGAGTTCCAGAGAAGACTTCTTAAATTAGGATATAAACCCACCAATTTTTATGTAATTATTGTTTTTCAAATATGCAACATAAATTTGTATTCACCCATCAGAAAAAGATTGAATTGGAATTTTTTCACCATGAAGCTCCTGAATATTTTTGGTATATATATGGTTTTCTTTTAAAAACAATATGTACATGTACAAAATAAATATTCTACTTTTTCTTTCAAAAACATTTGGACGTCAAACAAGCAATCATCAAACCATAAAAAAACAGATAAAGATGCATATGTTTCAGCATTACAATACAATGTACAATATGTAGTTATAATTATTTAACAAAATGTGTACAAGAATAACTGGTGTCTAGAAATATGGTCACATTGGTCTTCTTTTCATAACCCAGCTTCACAGAATGCTTTAATTAAAAGCCACATCTGGTCAGAATCATGATTACTTAATTTATGGTGCAATTTAAAAGCTTGTCAGATTTGCTTTAAATGCTTTGGTTTCAAAGTTATAAGCCAAAATCTACATTTTACCCCACTATTCTATTTTTAGCAATGGTGGCCATCTTGGTTGGTCGGCTGGGTTACCGCACACATTTTTTGAACTAAATACCCTAATAATGATTGTGGCTAAGTTTTATCAAATTTGGCCCAATAGTTTCAAAGGAGAAGATTTTTGTAGAAGATTACAAAAATTTACAAAAAATTGGTAAAAAATGACTATAAAGGGCAATAACTCCTTAAGGGGTCAACTGACTATTTTGGTCATGTTGACTTATTTGTAATCTTACTTTGCTGAACATTATGATGTTTACAGTTTATCTCTATCTATAATAATATTCAAAATAATAACCAACTAGAGTCTCTCAAGAGCCTGTGTCGCTCAACTTGGTCTATGTGCATATTAAACAATGGACACAGTTAAATTCATGACAAAATTGTGTTTTGGTGATCATGATGCGTTTGTAGATCTTACTTTACTGGTTATTCTTTTTGCTACAGTTATCTCTATCTATAATGAACTTGGCCCAGTAATTACAGTGGAAAATATATTCTACAAATTTACAAAAATTTACAAAAATTTATGAAAATTGTTAAAAAATGACTATAAAGGGCAATAACTCCTTAAGGGGTAATTTGACAATTTTGGTCGTGTTGACTTATTTGTAGATCTTACTTTGCTGAACATTATTGCTGTTTACAGTTTATCTCTATCTATTATAATATTCAAGATAATAACCAAAAACTGCAAAATTTCCTTAAAATTACTAATTCTGGGGCAGCAACCCAACAACAGGGTGTCTGTTTTGTCTGAAATTTTCAGGGCAAATAGATCTTGATCTGATAAACAATTTATCCCTGTCAGATTTGCTCTAAATACTTTGGTTTCAGAGATATAAGCCAAAATCTACATTTTACCCCTATGTTCTATTTTTAGCCATGACGGCCATTTTGGTTGGTTGGCAGGGTCACGCCACACATTTTTAAAACTAGATACCCCAATGATGATTTTGGCCAAGTTTGGATTAATTTGGCCCAGTAGTTTCAGAGAAGAAGATTTTTGTAAAAGATAACTAAGATTTACGAAAAATGGTTAAAAATTGACTATAAAGGGCAATAACTCCTAAAGGGGTCAACTGACCATTTCGGTCATGTTGACCTTTTTGTAAATCTTACTTTGCTGAACATTATTGCTGTTTATAGTTTATCTCTATCTATAATAATATTCAAGATAATAACCAAAAACAGTAAAATTTCCTTAAAATTGTCAATTTAGGGGCAGTAACCCAACAACGGGTTGTCCGATTCACCTGAAAATTTCAGGGCAGATAGATCTTGACCTGACAATTTTACCCACGTCAGATTTGCTCTAAATGCTTTGGTTTTTGAGTTATAAGCCAAAAACTGCATTTTACCCCTATGTTCTATTTTTAGCCATGGTGGCCATCTTGGTTGGTTGGCTGGGTCACCGGACACAATTTTTAAACTAGATACCCCAATGATGATTGTGGCCAAGTTTGGTTTGATTTGGCCCAGTAGTTTCAGAGGAGAAGATTTTTGTAAAAGTTAACGACGACGGACGCCAAGTGATGAGAAAAGCTCACTAGGCCTTTTAGGCCAGGTGAGCTAAAAACTGCAAAATTTTCTTAAAATTACCAATTCAGTTGCAGCAACCTAACAACAGGTTCTACGATTCATCTGAAATTTCAGGGCAGATAGATCTTGACCTGATAAACAATTTTACCCCTGTCGGATTTGCTCTAAATACTTTGGTTACAGAGCTATAAGCCAAAATCTACATTTTACCCCTAAGTTTTATTTTTAGCCATGGCGGCCATCTTGGTTGGTTGGCCGGGTCACCGGACACATTTTTTATACTAGATACCCCAATGATGATTGTGGCCAAGTTTGGTTAAATTTGACACAGTAGTTTCAGAGGAGAAAATTTTTGTAAAAGTTAACAGACGGCAACGACGGACGCAAAGGGATGACATAAAAAAAATGTGGATTGGATTTTAAGGATCTGCACATTTTCACAAAGGATCTGATTCTCTACCAGGAACTGAACGACATGCATTGTGTTTTCATCTACCACAAATGTATATTGTTGACCATGGACGTATACATAATGTCCACGTTTACGTTCTGTGTTCACTGAAAAACATTAAAAAAAAGGCTGGTGTTCGTTTATTCAGAAAAGGATTATATTTTAGATTCCGGTTAATCAATTGTAAAAGGACCTTCTAGAGCCTCAATCTTAATGCACACAAATGTCAATCATTACAAAGCGATTTAAATCCTGAATGAATTTTCACACGGTAATCTAGAAAGGTCACCAAAGTTTACTGTTACATGATAATATTTCCTGCCAAATAAAAATCTTGTGTACAAAATTGATGTCCCTATTTTAAGCATTCAATAATGTGAATGAAGTCAAGTTCAAAGTTCAACCATGCACTGTTGATCACTGAGATGTGTATCGTCTTCCCACAGCAATTTATTGCTTTACACATATTTAAAGATCACTGTCCTACATACAACACACAAGTTTACATTCATTGTGCGTAAATAAATATTATGAAACGACGAGTTGATGCAGCTATCGGATTTTTCCTGTTGTAGCCAACATGTGTTATTTATTCTATGAGTAACAGTGGTGGATCCAGAGGGGGGCGTAGAGGGCGTACGCCCCCCCCCCCCCTTTGCTTGGACTTTTTTTTTTGTAAAATGATTAATCAGACTAGACTTTGTGAACTTTGCCATTTCCCGTGTATTTAATTTTGAAGCGACAATTCTTTACTTATAAAGATATTTCTGCTGGTATTTACTGATTATGTCAAAGTTATATGATTCGCTACATGATGGAGTTGATCAGTGCGTAAAATAAAACGTCACTTAGTTATTTTGAAATTCAAATTACAGTAACACATTGCCTAGACTGAGGATGACAACCATGATACCTTCAAAGCGACACAGGATTGAGCAAGAACGTAGTGACATCTATTTCACAATTCAACCAAACAGAAAGTAATACTCTATTACACTCTCATGAAAAAAATCCACAGCAATATTATTTACCTACGAAAACATGTTTAACCCCAAACGCCCCAGCCTATTTTAAAATAGCGTGATAGCTGAATAATGATCCCCAGTCAGTATAAGCTCTAGATAGATTTAAAGTCTAAGGTACTAACCATTTGATTTGAGGAGGCAGTCTAAGGTATTTGAGAGAAAAAAATCTGACTCTGATTTTTGCATTAAAATAAAATTCTGGCCGTATCTGGATTGAAAAGGATAATCTTTTTTGCTTTTAGAACCGAAAATTTCCAACAGAATTATTTAGTATTAAATGAACATGATGAATACAAAACGGGCATATTAGTTTGAGGCCGGGGTTTGTATGTCTGACCGGAATGTCTGTTTCGCTGAACTGATATATTGAATACTTTTTTCAAGACCAGACTGCAACCTGTCTGCTGAGTGTGGCCTTTATGTCTCCATTTGTCAACCGTCATCCATAAATTCGTTTTCATTTCAGACTCATTCGTAGCCTTTGGTTGATATGGAACCCCTCACCTCCCTTAATTTTGTTGGGTGAAACATATCAACCAAACATTTGGATTTTTTTTTTACTTTTTTAACTCGTGTTGGTCGTATTGTAAATTTCATAGAATAGCCCAACGTATTTCTTGTTTACAACAAGAAATCTGTGAGGTTATGCTAACTTAACATACAAAAACGAGAATTTTCCATGTCTTTTTTACTGACAAGTCCCACATCAAATATATTAGTACATAGCTTTGGATCCATACTATCATTTTATGACAGACAATCAATAGGGAGAATACAGCATAAAAAAAATGTCCAACACTTACACTTTAAAGCAACTATAGAATATACATGCCCCACGCCAGGAACCATTTAAAAAGTGCATTTTCACTTATTTTATGGTTTTTAGCCTAAAAAAGGTCCCAAACATTAAAAACTTCGCCCCTCCTTTCCAAATTCCTGCATCTGCCCCTGAGTAATGCTAACAAATGGTAAAGAAAAAATGCTGTAGACTTATTAAGCATAACGAATGGGGAATAGTATTTTGATTTTCTTTTTTACTTGCATATACAAGTTTTGAGACATGTAATTTTCTTTAAACTGCTCACATTTTATATTCAGCGTTAGTTTCCGTTTATTTTTACGCAAGTACATTTATGTCTATTTTCGAAAGTAATGTAATTTATCGATAAAAAAAACGAGGTCAAAATCAAGTAGTTTTTTTTTTTATAAAACTTTAATGCAATTGAAAGAATTAACAACAACACTTTACTTTTAAATCTTTCATTTGATTCAAGCAATTATGTAATCGTAAAATGAAATGGCGTAGACTTAATAGCATAACGAATAGTGAATAATATTTTCTTTTTTACTTGTATACTAAACTTTGAGACATGTAATTTTCTTTAAACTGCCCGCATTTATTCAGCGTTAGTCTCCGTTTATTTTTACACAATTATATCTCATTTGTTAATTAAATATTTATTAACTGACAAAAAATAAACGAAGTCAAAATCAAATATAGTTGCTTGTAATAAAACTACTTTTAAATGTACATGTACAGTGTAATTGAAAGAATTAACAATAACGTTTTGCTTTTTAATCTTTTATTTGTTTCAAGCAATCAGATATATAACCCGATTATCAATAGACAGGAAATACAATTGTTTAATTACATTAGAAATCTAACATACCTTGACTGTGCGTGCCGGTATAGATCAGAAGGATTAGGACAATTAATTACTTGGTGTGACACCGTGTCACACTTGACTGGGAGAGATGTCGCTAATACAAGAAACAAAAGGTAGCGAATTTACGCGGAAGTTGGAGGGAATATTCCCAAATTTCTCCGAGAATTTAGGGAGGGATGTAGGAGTTCCCTGGTGTCACATCAGGAATAATTTCGGTGTATGGAGTTTGAGATTACAAACTCTCTGGGGTGTACTGTATTTCTAATGGAAAGTGTAAAATAATATAATTCTTCCACAGGAACTGGAGTTTAAATTTACAATAGGACAATGCATGCTCAATTTTTTCTTTTATATTGTTTCACATTTTGTTGCTTATTAAAGTCCTTTTAACGATTATTTTACCATGTATTCTGGTATGAGAATTGTCATTGTTGGTAATCTGTAGTTGGTTATACATGTATATTACATGTAGCTCTTCAATCTTTAGGTGGATAGTAGTCGGATTGGCAATCATGCCACATCACATTCATGACAATAACATAATCATTTATAGTGTTTGAGTGCTTTTTCATTAACAGCAACTAATATCATAGCTTACCAGGACTGATTCCATGCTCAGAGCAAAGCTGTTTCCAGAATTCCATACCAACTGAAATGTACAAATGTTACATTAATGTTTGGCGCAGGTCTAATTGTTTTTCATTCATAAAAGTTGTTACGATATATACCTTGGTGAGAAATTGTGTATTCTATCAATCATTCAAATGACACTGGTTTACAAATACATGTACGATGCTGTGTCAGGAAGCAAGTTAACTTGTACCACCGAAAACTCGTACCATGTTAACTCGTACCAAAAAAGTTAACTCGTAACAACGTAAACTCATTCCACTGCGAAGTCGTACCATTAAAAATATATATTAAAAAATATGAATGTTTTATGGTTTTTTTTTTTTGTAAACTTAATAAAAAAAAAAAGTTCAATTACTTGAATTTTATACTGGATTTTAAGGAAAGCTTAGACAAAAATACGAATGTTTTTTTAAGCTTTATTTTTTGAACTGATCTTTCAAACTAGTTTTAATCCAGAAGAAAGTAAAAAAAAAACCATTGCTTTAACTGTACCTGAAGTTGAATATCTATATCCAAATTAAATTAATTAAAGTTGTAATCCATGATCACAAATCGAATGCTATGTTTACAATTGTTGAAAGCCATGTGCTTTCTGGCGGGAAAATTCGGGAAACCCCTTAACAGGAAACACTCCCAAACAGTTACATTTCATTGTTATTTATAGACAGTAAAACTGTAGGAATTTCATTTTGGAAATCATTTTGATTAACCGTGTTAACTGCTAAGATTTATTCATGAAAAATAAATATTTTCTTGGGGTGAAACTTATAATGCTTTAATAATATTACAAATATAAGTAAACCAGTCTGAAGTATTTTCTATCCAGGACCAATAGACAAGGAACATTAGCTACAAATTGGTCATTGTACTGTCAAATTATATATATTTTACAGACTTAAGAGGTATTGAGTGAAAGTAAAGTATATATTCATCATTTAACACCATTTAAATAAGTTGGTTCGAGTTAGCAGTGGTACGAGTTTGCATTGGTACGAGTTTTTTTTTAGTGGTACGAGTTGACGTTGGTACGAGTTTACAATACGGGATAACTATAATTCCTGTGTCATCAAGTGCAGTGGCTGTACAAGTTGTGATCAACAAAACCGAATAAATAAATAAATATACATTTGTATACAAGTTTAAAATTGTGGTTGGTGCAGGATAAAACAAGGATAATCTTTATCACTGTATCTCTGGTCTCAGAATGGAAGTTTGACCAGAGGTTTTCCTTGAAAGTGTCCAAATCGGTGTCAGTTACGATCTTTCCAGTCTCAGATTGTTTTCGGGTAGAAGCTGAGTTTGTATTTGGTAACTTTGAAAACTTATGTTCAACATTGTTATTACTGTTACAGTGTTAGCATGGTTAGCACAGTTATATGTAGGGATAAGTGGTCTTTTGGGGTTTTGGAAGATATTAACTACCAGCCCCAAAATCATGTAAATATGTAATGTATGGTTATGGTATAATTACATTTTTGTACTTTGATTTCTACTTTGTCCTAACTGTTTCTCATGGCATTTTGATTTGTTTTGTCTTTCAACATTATCTTTTTGGTGGTGTAACTGTTCGACATACAAAAGTAGCCTGTAGCTGTATGTTGCTGGCATTTTTTAGCGGCTAGTTAGAGATTGTTAGACAATGTAAATGTTAAGAAAGATCGCTAATACAAATGGGAATGTTAGTCGTTCTTTTAAAATTATTACTCTAAAGGTAACATATAAACTGATATATATTTAAAATTAATTTGGAGAAACATGGGGTCTACTTTCTAATCGCTCGCAAAATACTCGCCCACTTATCCTGCTAACTATATAAAAGAAATATAATTACTTTGATTTCCACATTGTCCTAACTGTAGTGTTATGATTTCTCTTGGCATTTTGATTTATTTTGTCTTTCAACATTTATCTTTTTCTGTTTTTGTTCAGAACTGAATCGAAAATGGCGGTAATGTTGATGTTTTGAACTTCCGGTTAAACTAAATTTAGAGCCCGAGCTCGATTTGCAAATCCGACTTCGAAACTCTAAAAAAAAATCTGATTAGACTACAAAGATACCACCAGGCTTTCAATTTAATATAGCACTAGACGCACATTGGTTTTTAAAAGCTAAGATATTTTGCATATCGAAATTTTCGTCCAAAATTTCCAATCATAGCCTCAGAATCAAAAGTCGGCTGAAAAAAAGTATACAGAAAGCATACAGTTTAACATAAAACATAACATGCAGTTCTTGTAAATAATGTATTTACTGTATATTGCTGCCCCATAACTTGATCTCGAAGCCTGCTGTTTGTTTTTTATGTTTTATCTTTTTGCAGTTATTTTTACTAATTTAGCTATTTACTTTTTATTTGCTTATGCATTAACTTTGCGATAGCTGCATGCAGTCTTTTGAACTTCCTCCGCCTCATTTTTAGACTTATACCTCGAATTTGACATACACAGTCATCTTAGTACCAGAATCTATGACAAACGAGACGATTTTGATTTTGAAATTATCAATTTCCCCCACCTTAGTAGCAATATACCAACTTCACCTGCATATGGAATATACATTTCCCAACTTATTCGGTATTCAAGAGCTTGCAGCTCCTACTCAGACTTTGTAAAACGTCACCAATGTCTGAGCAGAAAGTTGATGAACCAGGGGTATGTCAAAGAACGTCTCGTCCTTTTTCTAAAAAAAGTTCATCGGAAGGTACCCAGAACTTGTTGATAAATATTCCGTATCAACTTCACAAATAATACACGATGGTCTTGGAATATAGATTTTGCGTACTGACGTTGTTTATCATCTTAATAACGTGTTATATTATTTTTTTATTTGTCTTTATTAATATTACTTTTACTGTTAAGTCGGGTTTTTTTTAGATATCCTTTTTGACTTAACTCTGTGCTTATGTAACCCATCATACTTTGAACGACAAAATTATTTAATGATGTGACTCTGTACCTATGTATCTTGTCATACTTTGAATGACAAAATTATTTTATTTATTAATATCTTTTATTAAGTTCAAATACAAAAACAGAATTTAACCCTAAAATGAAAGTTAAATGGGATAAAGCAGACCTGTCCAAGTACACTGAGATAATTAATGAGGGACTTATTACATCTCTACAAGACATAAATACAAAAGTTGATATAGAAACAGGTTTTCATGATATAATTGCTGTAATAGCTAAAGCCACCAATGAGATCGCACAAAAACCAAAAACTCGAAAGAATAAACCTAAATTAAAAGTAATGTCTGACGAAATATTGAAAGCTATTAGGAACAAGAAATCAGCATTTTATTATTGGAAAGCAAAAGGACGGCCAACTGATAGTTTAGATCCTTTTCTTCTTGAAAAGAAAATTACGACACAGGAATTGAGAAAGATTTGTAGACTAGAAGTTGCACAAAAACGCATACAAGAAAGAAATGAAATTATTGAAGCAAGATCATCAAACAAAACTCTCTTCTATAAACTTATCAACAAGCAACGTGGAAAATTATCCAGACGTATAGATGAGCTTAATGTAGGAGACAACATTTATAACACGCAAGAGCAAATAATGGAGGGTTGGAAAATACATTTTGGACAATTAGCAGAAAACACTCTTGATGAAAATTTTGATTCAAATTATTTAAAGACTACAGAAAAGGAATATAAAAACATCATTGAACTCTGCAGTGAGCAATTTATACATGTTGATGTAACACAGGAAGAAATTCTAAAAGCTATAAACAGTTTGAACCGAAATAAAGCAGCAGATTTCTATGGCATTACAGCTGAAAATATTATCCATGGAGGTGTCAACCTTTTAACATATTTACAAACTTTAATCAACAAGTCTTTTGAAAAGCATTTTATTCCTGATTCACTCAAAATTGGAACCCTCTTTCCGGTATTTAAAAATAAAGGCGACTGTAAAAATGCGAAAAACTACAGAGGAATTACTGTAACACCAACATTCTCAAAAGTAATCGAGAAGATACTAAAAATTAGAGAGAACTGTAAAATAATAATATGTCAAAATCCTTTACAAAGAGGTTTCACAGAAAATTCATCACCATTACTTTGTGAACTTATAGTAGAAGAATTTGAAAGGGAGAATAAAGATCTTAAACGCCCAACATATATAGGCCTTCTGGATGCAAAATCTGCCTTCGATGTCGTGGTTCATGCAAACTTAATTAAAAGACTTCATCAATATGGTTTTTCCAATCAATCAATCTTATTGATAGACAATCTATACCAAAATGCAGTTTCATATGTCAAATGGGACAATAGCTTTTCAGAAGATTACTTTAAAATAGAACAAGGTGTTCGGCAAGGCGGAACTCTCAGTGCCGACTTATACAAACTTTATATAAATCCTCTTTTGAATTTTCTATGCGACTCTGGACTAGGTGGAAAAATTGGAAACATTAATTGCTGTGCACCGACCTGTGCAGACGATGTTGCACTTCTTGCCTGTAACCCATTGGATATACAAACAATGGTAGATATTGCCGTCGATTTCAGTAAGCGCGAAGGATACCATCTACAACCTTCAAAAAGCGTAATTTTACCTGTAAAAAGCAAAGCTAAATCTATGGAAACTAATTTAGGATTTTGGAAATTGAACGATACTGTAATGCCAGTAGTAGACAAAGCTTCACATATTGGAATAACGAGATCTCAAAACAATTCTGCACAAACAACTGTTGAAGAAAATTTGAAAAAAAACCAGAAGAGCTATCTACAGTCTAATGGGAACTGGTCTGCATGGGGAGAATGGTCTTGATCCCGAAACATCAATTGCAATGTTGAGAACCTATATTCTTCCAATACTTACATATGGGCTTGAAATTGTGATACCAAAAGGCAAAATTCTTGACAATTTACAGATCCAATACAAAAAATTACTTAAGCAGATTCTTTCGCTAAATATTAATGTTGCTGATCCTGCTGTGTACTTAATATCTGGTTTATTACCCATAGAAGCAGAAATACATTTAAAAATCCTTTCAATGTTTGGAAATATTGCAAGAGCAAATAAAAACTCATCTGAGTGGAGGCTAGCAGAAAGACAACTACAGATTAAGAGCTTTGACAGTAACAGCTGGTTTATAGATATGAAAAAGATCTGTATCAAGTATAATCTAGAAAACCCATTATCACTACTTTATAATGAAATGTCAAAAGGAAAATGGACGAACATGACTACAACAGCAGTACATAAATATTGGACGACAAGAATTAATGAAGAAATAATGTATTACTCCAGCTTGAAATACATCCCAACATCATCATTTAAAGTTGGGAAAATTCATCCTTTGGCTTTAGCGAATAGTGCTAATCAAAGAGACATTAACAGAATCCCAATAAGAATAAAAATTGCAACTGGATCCTACATTCTACAGACGAATAGAGCAGCTTACAATCAAAACAACGTTGATCCAACTTGTAAATTATGTGACCAGGCAGAAGAATCTTTATCACACTTTTTGCTGTGTTGTAGAGCACTAGATCAAATTCGTACACCAATATTGAAAAACATTATATGTAAATGTAGTGAGCTTCTTGCTTTGCAACATTCTAATATTCAGCTAGACATTATGCAACTAATTATTAATCCATTCCACTATGCTGGCAGTGTTGAGTCAGAAAATGATATAAGCTGTAGAATTGAACCTCTGTGTAGACAATTAATATATAACTTACACAATAAGAGATATGAAATACTTTCAAAAATGGACTTGATAAGTAGTAGGAGGAAGATGAACTTTAAAGTCAGTTAGAAAGGTCAAATAGGGTTTTTGCAGATCGCCTAGGCTAAATTTTAATAAATAGAATTATTATATTCCTATTTTAATAGTATACAGACAATTTTTATCTTTTACATATAAAAGGATAAATAAATATCGTAATTTGAACTGTGAACTGTGTACATAGTGCTCATAGTGTAAATATATTGATGGATTAATATTCTATACTATTGCGGTGGTGGAACTACTTTTATTGTTTTACTCCATATAACGGAGGTGTGCCTATATTGGCAGAAATTCATTGGATACAGATACAGAATAGTAATTTAATTTACTGTTAACCCACTTTTTTGTGATATACATTTGACGTGACTCTGTACTTATGTATCCCGTCATACTTTGAAACCACACTATTATTTTATTTATTATTACTTTATACTGTTTGGTCAGTTTTTGCTATATCTATTTTGCGTGACTGTATTTATGCATCCCGTCATACTTTGAACGACAAAATTATTTCATGTCTACCTGTGCGAATTTCAAACGCGCAATTTTACACTAGTACTCAAAACCCTCCTTCCTTGATGGGTGCATTTTACATAGACAATTGAAATCGTATAATATAATCAAAATGAGAATGTTAATTTGATGTGTGCTTCTTCGTTACATTTGTTGTTTTTATAGTGATTAATATGATAACACAATGTTGACTGCTGTACCCCTATTTTTGACATTTTTAACTATTGTGTCTGTTTGTTTTGTTCAAGCATCGGTGACAATATAATGGAATGTGATACGACTGTCATACAAGTGAGAGGTTTAGCTAGCTATAAAACCAGGTTCAATCCACCATTTTCTACATTTGAAAATGCCTGTACCAAGTCAGGAATATGACAGTTCTTGTCCATTCGTTTTTGATGCGTTTTGTTATTTGATTTTGCCATGTGATTATGAACTTTCCGAATTGATTTTTCTCTGAGTTCAGTATTTTTGTGATTTTACTTGTTTGTGCTTATACGGTGTTTAATTTTGCATGTGCTACCCCAATATAAATACTATGTGCTGATATTTGACATTTGTTTTAATATATATATATCTTGCTGAGCTTTTATTCTGCCTGTGCTATCTATGTATTACTAATTAAATGTGATGTCTGTCTTTATGTTATTACATCTATGTTTTGTTGATTAATATCAGTCGGTTTAAAGAGCTCTTAAAGGGGCACTATAGCTACGAGATATATGAAAAACCTAATATATTATTTGTTTTGGCTCAATCAGTAATGAAATACAAATAGTGAAATAATAATTACTTTTTAGTAGCTAATAAGGTTCAATTTTGTCAAAATAAGCAAAAAAACATTGGTTAAGGTGACTTCCGACACCAAGGGAGATTGCAAGTGAATAATCCGATCTCATTAAATCCGTATTCATGTCAACTTTAATTTAATCCCTTAGCTTGAGATGGATAACACGTGAATTGTATGTGTAAAGTTATTTAAAGGAAGAGAATGTCAACATTGAAAGTGAAACCAAGGTAAATCATTTGATTGACAGATTCGATCCACAAATTAACATTCTAATAAGGTAAAAACGATGATAAACATTTATTTTTTATCTGTTATATGAAATTAAATAGACCTAGAATAATTCAACAGCACGTGTTTGCTTAATCTATTTATATCTATATTTATGTTTACATCGCTAATCATGATGGTCATCGGATGACTATAGCTAGAGGTCAACTCGATAAATAATTAGATGGTGTCTAGACTCAAATACACACGAAACGAAGCTACGTATGTTCATGCCTGTGCCTTGTTTATTGTTTTATTTAGACTTTTAATAGTTTGGATAAATGTTTTACATTGTTATAAATCAAATATGAGAATTTGATAAGAATCGGTGAACACGAATTTGACAGCTAGGGCCCCTTTAAGAGTTCATGTTCATTGTTATTGTGTATTATGCAACCCGACTTTAAATAAAGATTACTTACTTACTTACTTAACAGATGTACTTGAAGTCGGGTATAAATAAAACAATACACCGGTCTATTAACAGAAATACATATTGTGTATGATAATTAAAAAAAAAACATAAAACATATAAATCAGAAAGTACATAAATCACAGCAAATTCAATGACAAATTATAAGCAAATCAACTTAAAGCATATAAAAGCAAACTTAAAATGCAGACACACTGACATTCATGTTGTAGCTATTAAAGGGTCATTAGCTGTCAAATGTCTGTTCATCTATTCGACTCGGATTATCATATTTGATTCAGATCACACTAAAACGCCATATCCGAGTTACAATCAGTCTGAAATAAACAGTTAACAATGCATGTACTTGATAATATATATATATCAGAATTTCGTACGTTATACGCCATCTAATTAAATATCGAAATGGCTTTCGAAGCCTGCTGACGGTCACACAACCCGATATAAACATAACCATATGTATTACAAGATAGCGATCTCGTGCAATTGGATTTTTCTTTGTCTGTTTAATTTCATGTCATATGTTAATCGTTTTTACCTGTATAAGAATCTTTTTGTTTTGCGTCCTGTAATGGCCTTACCCTGTCGATACATTCGGTCTCACTCCCTTTTCCCTTTTTTGAATACAAAATTCATACCCGAAAAAAGATTTTAAATGACGAAGTTAAAATTTTATAATTTTGTCACGGAAAAAGGCAAGGTTGATCACTGATTTAAACCATTAGCTTTCATCACAATACTTGATTCCCAAAATCAACAATATATTGTTTTTGTTTGATTCAGATCATACTAAAACGCCATATCCGAGTTACAATCAGTCTGAAATAAACAGTTAACAATGCATGTACTTGATAATATATATATATCAGAATTTCGTACGTATTTAGTCTACATTATACGCCATCTAATTAAATATCGAGATGGCTTTCGAAGCCTGCTGACGGTCACACAACCCGATATAAACATAACCATATGTATTACAAGATAGCGATCTCGTGCAATTGGATTTTTCTTTGTCTGTTTAATTTCATGTCATATGTTAATCGTTTTTACCTGTATAAGAATCTTTTTGTTTTGCGTCCTGTAATGGCCTTACCCTGTCGATACATTCGGTCTCACTCCCTTTGTAGTTCATGCGATTGCTATATGGTTTTGGTTTTTACCTTGATTTGTATCGGCTTTTTAATGGTTTTATTGTTGTCAATTTAATGTAATTTTATTAGACTGTCACACAATTAAGAGAGGTGGACAGATATTCCGAACTAACTTCACAAAAATACATGATGGCCTAGAAAAGAGGGACACAAGATACCAGAGAGAAAATCAAACTCATAAATCGAAAATAAACTGTCAACGCCACTGCTAAAAATGAAAAGGGCAAACAGACAAACAATAGTACACATGACACAACATAGAAAAACTAAAGAATAAGCAACTGAAACCCCACCAAAAACTAGGGGTGATCTCAGGTGCTCCGGAAGGGTAAGCAGATCCTGCTCCACATGTGGCACCCGTCATGTTGATCATGTTATAACAAATCCGATAAATAGTCTAATTCGATAGGTCACATTCATGAAAGGGACGGGGATTGTAGTTACGACGTAAGGAACATATCCGATATCATTTTGTGAAACGGTTATTCCATAACAGTCAACCAACTCGTGATGGCGTCCGTAAAATTTACGAAGGGATGATTTCAACTTCACCATTTGGAACTCTTGGTTTAATAGCTTCCTTGTGAGCAGCAAACCTCTATCAAGAAAATCATGATAGGAAATGTAAGCAAGAATATCGTATCAATTTGGAGATATATACCCCGTATGCAGGTGCTGCTGGAATGTTGCTACATAGAAATGGAAAGTTCATAATTGGAAAAACTGTAATCATCTCTTTTGTCGTAAAGTTTTGTTTTCAACCGACCCTCATTGGCAATTTCTAGATGTAAGTCAAGATATGAGGCCGACTTAACTGTATCTCTTGTATCCTTTATGTCTAGTTCGATGGGTATATATATTCTAGGTTCTGGTGTTGTTTACATCTAAGTTTAACGTACGTGTTGTAGTGTTTGTTATTTGTCTTTGTAATTTATTAACCTTTCCTGGTTAGTCGATGTTTGTAATGTCCTTATGGCGTGGCTTGGATTTTATGCTTACCGCCAATGTGTTGCTGTTCTGTGGTAATTTTTTTTTTGTATTCTAGTCTTTCTTTTTTGCTTATGTACTTTGTTTATATGCTATTTTGAGTTCATTTGTTAACATATGTGTTTGTTTGTATAGTGATTTCGATTAAAACGTTGACTGCTGTACCCGTATATTTGACATTTTTACCTACTAGAATTATGTCTGTTTGTTTTGGTTACACATTGTTGTCAATGTTATGGAATTTTATGCGACTGACATACAAGTGAAATGTTTAGCTAGCTATCAGACCAGCCTTTAATACATAACTTTCTACACGTCAAGGAAATACCTGTACCGAGTCAGGAATATGACATTTGTTTTTCATTCGTTTGATGCATTGCATAAGCTTTTGATTTCGCAATCTAATAAGGCATTTTGTCCGTTTAGAATTTTCCTTGGCTTTCGGGATTTTTGTTATTTCACCTTTTCCCACTATAATAGGTCTTTAATCAATTGTGACAATCGAGATAATCATAATTTCGCAAATTCCCTTTAACTGCAATGACTCTTTTACTGTATTATCAGGCCACTGACAAACAAATATGAATTGTCTCATATATACAACAATATCGCAAGATGTAAAAAAAAAAAGTTTAAAAAGACACAAATCCGAGTTTTCAGGAAATTAAGGAATATGACTTCAAATTAACTCATAATAGATATCAGGATTAAAATTGTGTACGCCAGACGCGCGTTTCCTGTACAAAGGATTCAGCAGTAATGCTAGAATGATTTTTTTTTTAAAAAGGCCAAATAAAGTTCTAAGTTGGAGAACATTGACGACACCACAACAGCTTCGAAATTTGTATTTAAAAGACTTTTTTAAGATTGAGTAATTTCCTTTGGTTTATTTTCAACAAGGTTTGATACCTTCCGATGAACTTTTTTGGAAAAAGTTCGAGACGTTCTTTCACATACCCCTGCTTCGTCAACTTTCTGCTTAGACGCTGGTGACGTTTTACAAAGTACGAGTAGTTGCTGCATGCTCTTGAATACCGAATAAATTGGGAAATGTATATACCATATGCAGATGAAGTTGGTATATTACTATTTAGGTGAGTGAAATAATCAAATCGACTCATTTGTCATAGAATCTGGTACTGAGAAAAGCGTGTATGTCAAATTCGAGGTATAAATCTAAATATGAGACGGAAGAAGCCGTGGTTGTGTCTGTAATTTCTAGTTCTAGGGAATAAATCAATGGAATCCAATCAGAAAAAGTTTGCGAAGTATTGCTATATATTTTCACCAGCATAGTAGTAAGCACTTTTGTGTTGACATGAAATATTATCAATCGTTAATGTCCATTACATGTATTGTTCATCTAATGTTGATTTTGTAAATTAAACTTTTGCTGTATTTCACACAATCTTCCCAATAATTTGTTTTGGGTATTTCTTGTGCTATAACTTCGAATTTGATCTGGCCTTCAGACTGTTTTATAATGCATTCCACTGGACAGGTGAGTCTCATGTAGACATACCGTACCGATTATGAACGAGGTGGGTTTTTTTTTTGTTTTTATAACTGCTGAGTAGATACCGTTTATACTAGTGGACGTTTCGTTCCCGATGATATCACCAGCGCAGAAGTCAACACTTTTACGTTGATATGAAATATAATTGATAGCACATTTACTATTCATTTAATGTTTTTAAAATGTTGAATAATTTTTGCACTTAAGATTTTTTATAGCACATGTAGCAGGCACAGACAGTTTTAGCTGTATTTAGCGAAAATGTCGATTTTCAAGTTCTTGAATTTTGTATTGGATTTGGCTTTCAAATGTTTGAATGGAGCGCCACCGATGAATTACACGAGAGCGAAATAAGTGTCTGGTGTTCCGAATTATATATCTTTATTGAGTTTTAAATCTAGCTAGTCAGGAATATGACAGCTAGTTGTTATCTAATAGTTCGTTTCTATGTATGTTGCATTGTCGTTTGATTTTGGTTGCACTTCAGTGTTTCTGTTGTTTTGTTTTTTCCTATTGTATTATTGTTGATGTGTTTCCATCGGTTTAAGATTTTAACCCGTATTTTTTTTCTCTCAACCGATTAAATGACTTTGAACAGCGGTATACTACTGTTGCCTTTATTAAAGTCAGAAAACGAAACATTGATATCTACAAGTTTATTTCTCTCTTACATTACATATAAAAACTTTTCTGAGGATAAATTATTCATGCCGTGTTCATTTATTTATAAACACTATTGCGACATATCTTTCCACAAATCTAGATTGAGGCTAGGGAAATTTCTGCAAGGTATTTTCTTGTTACTAAAAAGAAACAAGAAACATATGTATGTTAAAATTAATCTTTCATAAAATATGTGGTTTATTCATTAATTAAATAAATAAAAATAAGGATAATAATAATAATCATAATAATCATACATATTTTCATTGTAATAATTTCTTGACATTGTCTGTTTTGTATAAGATAACGCATAACAAATTTAAAGACAAATCGTCGCACAAAATTAACACATTGAATTAAATCACTTAACATGAGTTTTCCCTTTTTTGAATACAAAATTCATACCCGAAAACAGATTTTAAATGACGAAGTTAAAATTTTATAATTTTGTCACGGAAAAAGGCAAGGTTGATCACTGATTTAAACCATTAGCTTTCATCACAATGCTTGATTCCCAAAATCAACAATATATTGTTTTTGTTTGATATACGTTTCATTAGAACACTTTCATGAAAACTCTCGATCGTAACCGATTTATTTTCTCTAGCCTCTCCCTTTACTCGAAAGATTCAAACATCATGAAAGGGCTTCTTAAGAACACATAAGCCGTGATTTATATTAACAAATTATTTAACTAGCTCAACTAGAGAATGTCTTAATATCCCATGTTGTAGGTTACACCAAGTCATACAATTTGACAGGGAGGACATATTCTACAAAAGGATGACTTAGCATTTGAGAATGGTTAACGTAATTTTTTTATATATCACTAAAGTTGAATTCAGCAGTGATACAACTATATTTATACCTGCCTTCTATCAAACACATCATCAATTCAGCCAGGAATATAAGGAGTATCTCTGTTTTAGTGTATGGACTTTTAATATGTAATACACATGAAGAAACATTTCGTATCAGGATTTTTAGATCACAGATGAACTCTAGATTTTTATGATTCTCTATTTTGCTTTAATTTGCTAGGTGTTTGTTTATAGACATTTTAAATATCAAAATCCAAGCAAACTGAGTTTAATGTTTATTACATTAATTAAACTTCGTGTAAATTTACGCCTGGAAAAAGGCTTTTTCTTTAATGTAAAATAATTACAATAGATGTACGTTTCATTATAATTAGGACACACCCGCGAAATCGCGGCCATATACAACTTGTGAACTGTTGTAGGTTGAGTTTTTGTAAAAGATTTAATGTATGGAGAATTTCATAAAAGGTATCAAAAGCCCTCTCCCTTTTTCCAAAGTCCGATATGTGTTTCCTCTCTGTTAAATTCAATTATTTTGGTATTTCTGGCTTTAGACCATAATTATTTTTCTCCTTTGCTATAATGCATCTTTTGGTAAAAGTCAAATAGAATTAAAAATTTGCACCGCTTCAAACATGAAATAAATGTAACTGCTTATATATAGACCATTATTAGTCAAAATAGTTAATAAAATATGCTTCTATGACAATCCATTTTGAGGGCCTTATAAACATGCCAATGGTAGGATATGAATCTTGTATAAATGACTAAGACCGACTAAGGCTAATTTGAGGGGTAGTCGGAGAGGTCCTCATCCCGAAATTAAAACTATGAAGTCCCGAAATGCAGAATTTAAAGAAATTTATATCCTGAAATCCTGAAATCGAAAAATATCTTCCCGGATCCAGTAAGGATCAATCCCCAAATCCCGAGCTTAAAAACACCCGATCCCGACGTCCCGAAAAAGGTCATGACTTCCTCTAATCTCTACCCTATTTTCATTTTTGCAAAAAAACTCTGGTCACTTTCAACAATTAATATTTATGCCCCACTTATGGGCATTCTGTTTTCTAGTCTGTGCATCCGTGCGTTCGTGCGTTCGTTCTTTCGTTCGTTCGTTCGTTCGTCGTACCGTCCGTCCGTCTGTCTCGATTAAGGCTAACGTTTTTGGTCGATGTAGTTTTTGATGAAGTTGAAGTCCAATCAACTCGAAACTTAGTAAATATAGTGCCGATGTGGCATCCGTGTACTATGGACATATTCTTGTTTCAACATGTTTTACTAATTTAATATATATGCAACTGGTATGACCCCTTACATAGTAAACATTTCAAAGAAAACAGTAGACAGAATATAGAGAGTCTCTCTATATTAAAGTAGTAAAATCGTAGTTTACATGTAGATAAACACGAAAAATAATTGTCCTCTCTAAGGAGGTATAATAGTTGTGGTTCTTGCGATCTAAACACCATGATATGAAGAACGCTCTGATTGGATCATTTATTTTTCATTTTTGTTATCTATTATACGATTGGTTGTACTTGTGTCAACATGTTTTACTTATTTTAATGTATATTATATATGCAACTGGTATGACCCCTTAAATAGCAAAAATTTCAAAAAAAAAAAACAGTAGACAGAATACAGAGAGTCGCTATATATTAAAGTAGTATAATCTTAGTTTACATGTAGATAAACGCGAAAAATAATTGTACTCTCTAAAGAGGTATAATAGTTGTAGTTCTTGCGATCGTAACACCAGTTTATAGAGAACGCTCTGATTGGCTTATTTATTTTTCATTTTTGTTATCTATTATACGATTGGTTGTACTTGTGATGTTTCAAACCGGAAGTCTTATCTATGACTAAAAGTCAGTCTGATGACGGAATCAATATCCGGACTCCTCTTTTGTCGTTTTTCTCCAGAAATAACTCAATCTGAATTATCATAAGAATGGATGACAAATGCGACTATGCATGTTACCTATAGAACACAGAGGCATGACGATTAATTTATCGTGGAAGGAAGAGAAGCGACACACAAAATGAGGTCTTCTCGTTTAATAGTATAGATACGTTATTCTAATTGGATTCACTGCAATTTCGCGTTATTCCTTAATCAACTTCATTACACAATAAAATTCATCATTCATGATGACAGGAAGTCCCACAATAAAATCACAGGTAAATTAAATAAAAACATGATAAAAATCGTGCTTTTATGATCCTAGCTAAACAATGTAATTATAAGTATTAACCGCTTCTTTTTGTTACTTCATAAGGTTGTAAAAGCGTGCTTCGGTCAAAGCTTTTACACCCAAATGAAGTTACAAAAAGAAGTTTTAAATTCTTAATTGATGTAGTGTAAGCTTACCTCTTCAGGAATGCATTAGGTTGAATCTTAGGTAGGTTAAAATTGTCACAAAACAGTTTTGACAATTTCATAGATTTGATGGAATTTAGCTGATCTATAATTAAGAAAAAAAGAAATTCTTAGCCTCTTGTTTGTGTGTTATATAGTGCTAATTCAAAAATAACATAAATATAAAAAAAATGATAACACTTACCTTGATGATATACTTCATTTAATTGATAAAAATGTTTTAATTCGGTAATTCTATCTGAAGTAGCTGATTAAACTAAAATGTACGACAAAAGATAGATTTTTTTTCTATTTTTAACGGTGAAGTTCCTTTGAAACCTTCTGATTGTAAGGGTTTTTCCCACAAATCATTCGTTCGGTTTGGAAAAAAAATTTGACTGTATCTCTGTATCTGTATGTAGGATACATATATAATTATACAGTAGCGCAGGTCTTACATTTATATTTCATTCAAATGAAAATCGTTTAATACGATGTCTTATATGGTTTTTGTGTTTCTTGAAAATGCTTTCATTGTTTCAGACCTGTATGAGGGTCGTAATGGGGGTACCTTCATGACTAATAACGGTAAAAATACTTGCCAAATGATGTTAACGGTATTTTTTGGAGTATGACGATAAAATGAACACTTTCTTTTAGACGATAAAAACATCGACTGATTTTAACGAATCACGTTATTTTTTTCCAAAATTGACGGTAACGATAATTATTTGAGACATCTGACGAATCAGGATAAGGATATTTTGACGAATCACGGTAAAATCCTAACCAATTTTACGCTAATGGTAGCCGAAAATGGCTGTTTGACGCCTGACGTTAAGATCGTACTTAGGCTATCTAAGGTAAAATTAAATAAATCAAGAATTCAAAATTGATACTTTAAGCTGGAAGAGTATTAGTTTAGGATCAAAATTAGAGATATTTGATTTATAAAATACGGCGGGAAAAGGCTGACTCGGGCTTTTACCTTTATTTGCATTTGTATTTTTTTTGGTCTCAAATTCATAGAAAGAAAATCAAGAATCTGCTAAAATTTCGTCAAATGAGCTTTTATGAGCTATTAAGACTTATGTTAAAAGATAAATAGGTGTTATGGGGCAAACTTTATAACTTGTATCATATGGAAAAACACCAATGAGTCCTAACATTTGACACTTATTCCAAAACCTCACCTAAGAACATTCTTTAAGGGCACTACTACCATCCTGTATGATGACCTCTGAATTTTCATTTTTTATACTACTGTATTATTAGCATTACCCCAAAACCTTCTTTAACCTTTGCAAAATTTGATATTTTCAGCTGTTTATTAACCTTCTCCAAGACGTTTCATTATGACAAACGAAATGAGACCTTATCTTTTATTGTTGAAGAAGCGACTTAATTTTAAGTGTAGAAGACAAATAATCATATATATGTTGGGAAAATGATGACAGAATTTGGCTACTTACATTTTTTTTATAGTTAAACATACTTTTGCAATTCAAACATATGGATGGAGAGTTGTCTCATTGGCACTCATACCACATCTTCCTATATCTATATATAAGAAATGAAATCGTTTTCCAACTTAATTTCAAAATTTTTCAATGTGTTTCACCAATTAACCGTTCTTTGTCTTTAAATAAAACCCTGAGACAATAACAACTGATTCATTTATAGATGACTATTAAGATGTCAACAACATATATAAAAAAAATCCGCTATGAGCTATAAACAATATTAAGTACAAATTTTAAATAGCATCCAAGATCTACAACTCCCTTTTACGTTTACAAAAGGATTTAAATATGTACGAAAAAGAGTTATCATTCAATTAATTTGTTAATATTATAAATAAGTTGAATTCATTCGTTAAAGTAATCACTTTGACCTGAATGTATTGTTTGTAACAAACGCGTTTTAGGCTATCACACAGGAGTGAAATTTTTAGCTTATTGAATAAAAAACTGCTTTGCTATGTAGAAATTGAAATAAAAACCCTTTCTTTAACGGCGTAACTGAAATTAAGAGTTTATAAAAACATGTCGTGCAAAAAAATAAAACTAGATGTATCAAAGCGACACGAATGGCCCGTCCTAAAAAGTTGAAAAATCTACAATTTCAATAACACATGTGGACACAAACATGATGGTAGTCTCACATATCAAAAATCAGCTCAAAATCTGGAGACGTATATAAAAATATCTGTATAACTGTGATTTTCAATAATTTCTCAAAGTCCAAAGCCCGTAATTTCAGCAAAAATTACAGGAGCGGAACGAAACTTAAACTTGATCTGTAACTCATCATGATGAAATCACATACCAAAAATCAGCCCAATATCTGAAGGCGTTTAGAAAAAAGTCCGTATAACTGTGATTTTCAACAATTTCTCAAAGTCCAAAGCCCGCAAATTCGGCAAAAATTAGTGGAGCGGAACAAAACTTAAACTTGATCTGTAACTCATCATGGTTACCTCACATACCAAAAATCACCCAATATCTGAAGGCGTTTAGAAAAAAAGCTCCGTATAATGGTTTGTTGCGGAATGACGGAATGACGGAATTACGGAATTACGGAATTACGGAATTTCGGAATATTAGACAAGGGTAAAACTATATGGCACCGACAACTTCGTTGCGGGGCCAAAAAAACTGTAATAAACACGTCAATTCTTATACATTCGTGTGCTACGTCTAAAATATACCCCTAGTAAATCCAGCCTTTCCACGAGGTCTCTCATACCAGTGTCTATCACCGTTTTTCAAGGCTTGAAACTGACGTACAAATATGCATTGGAAGGTTGGGCCTAGTAAACTGCCTGGTTTTGGTTTTTCAGAAACTGCTCCAGCATACAAATCAATGTGTGATGCGTGTCTGAAAATAAGTGCTTTACATTTCACTTGGGTTAAACTTTATGCATTCTATCTCAGACAACACAAAGAGTAAGACAATTTCATTCAATATAAAACTGAACAATATATTTTGTGTAGTTCAGCTTCTTTATCTTATGATATATTTTCATTTAGAATCTCAATTCTTATATATTCGATTGTTCAGTTATCAATGCTCTTACACTTTGTACTTGTTTTGGCTTTCTAACAATTTTGATCTGAGCGTCTCTGATGAGTCTAATGTAGACGAAACGCGCATCTAGACGAAACGCTCTTCTGGCGTATCGAATTATAAGCCTGGTACCTTTGATAACTAGAACACTTGTCTTGCATACTGACATCTGTATAATACAAAACATTGTTTCCACTGGTTGACTGTTGGGTTCTCGACGGTAGCATATTCACAGTAGTCAGGTAATGATATGATCGAAAGGAAAGTGTTTGATACTTGTATTTCAGCAAATTAATCAGGTTTGGATTCTAAAACAAAAGTTGCAACTGACATGTCTTAAAAGCTCCTTTCTGTTCTGGTAGCTAAAGAGATTATGATGATATAAAATGCTTTATTTATTTAACTCTAACATGTTCACATGTGCAACGATGACTTATCATGATATTAATGTTTTGTGCAATAAAATAGGAATAGTATGTATATATTATAGTAGACACTTGAAACTTTCATACCTGTATAGTTCTTTGATTTTATCAGAACTTTCTTTATCATGATCGGCAATTATATCATCGCAAAATTTTACTGGAATTAAACCACAAAATTGTCTCCATGAATTGTAATCTGGTAGACCATGATCTCGTCCTCTCTGAATATTTCGAGCAGCTAAATCATGACTTGTGCCTTCCATTTTGAACAATTTGTTCCGTACTTCAGACTGGAAAAATCTGCAGAATAAATTTGGGCTTATTTGAAATATCCACACGAAGAGAAACAATTGCAACATATAACATTTCGAATAAAAACGGCAAAAAAGTTCACTTACCGATAAAATCAAAATAAAGAATTTTAACGTCTAATCTACTAATAATTACTTACTATAGCGACTATAAATGATCATTGAAGAATTAAAAAAAAAATACCGAAAAAGAAAATTGAAACAAACAGGACCCGTAATACAAATTATTGGAAACATGGCGGCTGGTATCTTACAAATCAGAAAAGCGTACACTGGTAACAATTCACCGCTTTTGAAATGCTGGAAAAAGTGGGGTCATTCTGTTTAGTTATTTTTGTTGAGAAAAACAATGAAAAATGTGACATACAAATTGAAAGAAAAGATTCCCACAACCTTTTGTTAATACAATGTATTGTTCAGATTATCACGATCCGATACCAGGGTTGAGTTCAATATCGAACAGCTTCATAGATCTACATAGGGCTTTTGACTACTGAACGTGTAGCTAGTATATCTGCTAAATAGATCTAGATAGCAGCTAGTCTAGCTACACGTTCCGTAGTAAAAATCTACCTATCCCTTTGTTCCCATGTCTCAGTAGTAACATACCCTCTGACCCTTCGTATGGTGTTTACATATCGCAGTTGATACGTTATGCTCGTGCATGTTCACACTATACGGACTTCATATACAGGAGTGTGCTCTTAACTCAGAAACTATTCAAACAAAGTTATGAGGAGGACAGATTATAAATGACATTCCGTAAATTTTACGGACACCATTATAAATTGGTTGATCCATACGATGTGTCTTTGTCCAAACTGACTAAGGACATTTTTACCACGTGTTAGATTGTGGTTTGACATTGCATCGTCTAATCTTTTGATTACCGAACGTGACTTATTCCCGATTGTGACTGTTTTGCTGAGTGTGAACTCGATTGCTTTAAGACGTGTCATGGTACTTTTCTATCCAAAATTCATTCATTTAGTTTTGATGTTATATTTGTTAATCTCTTCGGATTTTGTCAAATGTCATTTCGTTTGTAGTTGTAAATCTTATTTTTTTTCTGTTGTATTCGTGTAATATGGTATCACTCAAATCATTTATTAAATGAGTTTAGGTCAACTAAATGTATACGATATACTTGGTTTACAGTTTAATTTGGAGGAAATACTGACATAGCCAGATAATGCAATTAATAATCTAATTACTACCACAATTTTATATTAATTAGTATTGTATAATTTTCATTGTTATGAATAAATGTTATATCAGTATTACAATTAATTCTATTCTAATTCTATCCTATTTTGGGGAAATTTTGAGAAATTCAAATGTGACGTCACTTTGTGCGTTGATCTCTTTGGCTAACTCGGCTGTGAATTTTTATGTGCTGGTTTATATTGTTTTATGTATCCGATTTTATTCTGTAGTTAGTCACCACTTCGGTGTTATCATGTATATCTATTATATAGTCATTTTTTATAAATTTACTTTTTACAAAAGTATGAATTATTCTGAATAATAAGGATGTTCTTATCCCAGACAGACAACCCTAGCCGTATTATGCACTTTTTGAACTTTTGGTCCTCAATGCTTTTCAACTTTGTACTTGTTTTTGGCTTTCGAACTGTTTTTATCTGAGCGTCACTGGTTAGTCTTGTGTTGACAAAACGCACATAGGCGTATTAAATTTAAACCTGGTACCTATTGTTACCTACTATTCGTGTGTTTCTCTGTCCTATATGTTCTCCCATTTATTTGTATTGTAGTCCTGTCATGTAATGTTGTCATTTTAATGTTATATTTAACATTGCCATAAAAGCGGGAGGTTTGGCTAGCCACAAAACCAGGTTAAACCCACCATTTTTTTTTCTTAAAATGTCCTGTACCACGTCAGGAAAATGGCCATTGATATATTAAAGTTCGTTTCTGTGTGTGTTACAATCTGATGTTGTGTTTCTGTTGTGTCTTATATTTGATGTGTTTCGTTCAGTTTTAGTTTGTAACCCGGATTTGATTTTTTTCTCAATCGATTTAGGAATTTCGAAGAGCGGTATACTACTGTTGCTGCTACGATATTGAACGCAACACAGATCTTTCATGATCGGATACCAGAACTGTCGTCACGATCCGATTTTAATAAGTCACAACCGTTTCCATTTGATTAGGATCTTTCTGTTTTGAATTTTCCTCGGAGCTCAGTTTTTTTTTGTGATTTTACCCTTTACCTTCTCCTTAATAACTAATCAATTTTACCTGTCTGCTTTCATGCACTGTTCATGTGTTAGCCATCTTGCAATCTTGTCTGTATAACTACCATCTTCTTTCAGAATCATATGAGTGCTGAAGAAATTGTCATCCAGGTTTTCTCGATGCAAAGTTCTATAGTCACTAGATAAGTAAGCTAGACTAGGTACGATTAATGTGTGTCCTATTCGCAGAGCAGCGGTCGCAAACGAATTTCTAATTCTTGGGTCTAATTCTTGGTCGTACAGGTCTTTGAAGGGATTTCTTCCTCTGCGACGAATACGTAAACGATGTCGGTTCATTGCCTTCTTACCAACCATTAATGGTAAATATTCATTATAAGTAATGTGTTGAACTAATGCTATGATGATTTTCCGGGTTTCTTGAAAAACCTTTTCGTCCGACCAGTGTGGGTTAATTTCTTCAAGTTTTCTTGCTATAGCATTGTGTTGTCTGACAAGTAAAAGATGATTCATGCCAAGGTTTGGAATTTCGTCGACTCGGAAATCCCCTGAAATTTAATAGAAAGTTCTTTCATAACTTTAGAGATGCATTTGCATTGTGTCATGTGTTTTATTATTTGTCTGTTTGTCTTCTTTCATTTTTAGTCAGGCGTTGTCAGTTTACTTTCGATTTATGAGTTTGACTGTCCCTCTGGTGTCTTTCGTCAATCTTTTAAGAAATAAAAATGATGACATGTCTCAATTTTATATTTGGGTATTTGGTAATGTACGATACGTATACAAGTTTACTTATAGAATCGTTGAATTAACGCATTCGACATGGTGAGGTTTGTGTTAACAATGTTATATTTTTGCGTCAAGTACACACTTTTACGCTCTGATTGATATAGGATAACCCATTCTTTTTACAGTTACAATTTCAACATTTCTTTAGTTTTCATATAGCATTACAATTAATAATGCGAAGCAGGTTAAGTGAATTAATAAAAGTGATTAATATTCGTGTAAAAGCTTAATTGATAAAATGAGATATTTATCTTTATTCAGTTTATATGAATGCAGTTCATTTTGAGGTTACTGCAGTTTTGAACTTAATTATTGATTGAATTGAATATTGCTTACTTGACGTTATGCGAATATTATGTAATGCATATACAGGACGAGAAAAAAAAACAATGTTTACAAGATGCATTCTGCAAGGTATGACACAGGAGTAAAAAAAAACAACCGAAATCCGCTTATTAATCCAAAACCATTAAAGAACCAATATCTGTTATAACGTTATTTAACATCAATAACAAGAGTTGTGTCGTAATTCCACAATACTTTTGGCCAAATAAATTAGACTCAACTCAAATATGCATTTTCCGTGCAAGCAGACCTGAACCAGCATTTAATGACATTTGTAATCCAATACACCAATACAATAATCTCATATAAATATGCAAACAACGTATAGCACATTAAGCTATACTAAGTAATTTGGACACAACTTGGTGAACAAAAATATGTTTCCGACAACAATAGTAGTAAATATCTATTTACGTCCAAGAACATTCCAAATGATTAATATCATATAATGAATACCCGTCATAAACGGACACTCGCAGCCCAGGAAAAAAACCAAATAGTTTGGAAACCTGCGTGACGGAGCAATACAAGAACCGTTTCTGTGTAATGATGCCATACTTCATCATGATTATGATAATATGAAAAGCAAAATTTTATACAAAAAATGACGTTTTAACAGTATGATATCTACGACTTTCTAGAATGACCAACTAGACAATTTTTTCACGATCCCCTGAAAAACAAAATTAGCATAATAAAACGTTATGTCACCTGACCTATCGAATCCTACATCATTGACCCATACAAAATGTGACAGAAATCTTAAGACAGTATTTTTCCGCTATATACTGCGAAACGCTGACAAATAAATTTATCATTTTGTTGAAGTGATGTCACTAAAGTCGATACCAAGCGATATCCTAGCTCACTAGTTATATAACGTGCAAGTAGCCATTGCAAAAAAAGATAAATGACATAAATACTGAACTCCGAGGAAAATTCAAAACGAAAGTTCCTTATCAAATTACAAAATCAAAAGCTGAAACACATCAAATGGACGGAAAACAACTGATATATTCCTGAAATATTCCAACAATAGGGGAACAGCATTCAACACTGTGTTATAAGCCTAATAAACAATAAATAAAACAAATATGTCCACATGGCAAAGAGAAAAACAAAATGGCATATAGACAATGGAGGGATGAATAAGTACCGAGCCACGACAAGGGGATATTACCAAAAAGGACTAGCAGTAATGGATTAAAAATATATAAAGACAAATAAAAGAACAATACAACACGCAATTAAGCTGACAAACAACGTCAGTACATAGAATCTACACTTCAAGACCATCATTTCTTTTATATTGAAATCTTCCTAAAATCATTTCTTGAAAAATGACGAGACGTGCCTTGACGTTATTCAGGTTCATCAACTTTATACTCAGACACGGAAACACTGTAGGATAAAGTTCTGGTGCATGAAACTCAAACGATGTAGCAGTTGAACTTTTAAACGCAACGTTGGTTCATAAAAATATATCTGCACCAGTTTTTTTTTGACAATATTGTCTTAATTATACTTTAAACATAGTTGTATCGAACCTGCTAAATGACAATGATGTTGTGGCTTGATGTTACGGCATTCTCCATTTGGATTTTCTGGCAGCATTTTATTCGAACTCATATTTAACAATCCTGTAGGAAATAAGATTATGAGCAAATTTGTTATCTATATATTTAATAATTTGTTTTTGATATGTTTACAAAATTTGGAAGCAATTTGTAAGAAAATTTCTGACACCATCCAAGAAAAAACACATTAAATATACATTTTATATCATTCTGTTGAATATGCGTACATTAAATTAACATCGAAAGTATCGTATGATCGATCAATTTTAAACAGTTTTATGTACGAAATTGATAAGAGATTATTCCATCCAAATGCATCTAATGTATCCACTAAATAGTATGCGTTACTTTGTATTCATGTCTCTTACCTGCATGGCAAAAAAAAGTCATCTTCATATTTTATTTTTATATTATGAACTTACATACATCCAAAGCATATGTCTTAGATTTATAAATCAGAATATGTCGTAGTTCTTTGCAATGCCAATTAGTGTTGGTGGAGATTAGCAGACCATCAAGAAGAATATTATCAGATATACATCTGAAGGAAACAAGCCGAAAAAGAAAAACACTTTTCCTGCGTCCGAAGAGTCTTACAGTCATAATGTTGATTAAATAATGTTGTGATGATATTGTAACGAAAAAACGTATGACATACCTCCGTGTGTATCACGTAGTTTTGACATTTGCTCTTCTGTTGATCCATAAACCATAGATCCATCAATAAACGATGTTACGTCATTCATTTGTTCTCTTTGTCCTGGCATATTGATTAAAAGTTTTAGATTTTTAAAGGAGGAAAGACATGTGCAAATCATAAAATAAATATTTATATATACTTTTTAGTCATGCTTTGAACGTTATAACTTACAAAAGGTATTTTTTTCATAAATATTCCAATAGTATACAAATGAACTTATAAGAAGTAGCTTCGCTAAGGACTATTGTGAACACTAGACGGATACATGTATAGCATAAACAAGATTTTCCAGATAGTACAACTTATGCGACATTTTAATAGCTTTTGCGATGAGTAGTTAATTAGACATTTGGTTTTCCTGTTTGAATGTTTTTACAGTAGTCATTTATTTATCCCTATGTAGCTTGCGGTTAAATGTGAGACAAAGCTCCGTGTTGAAATGCATACTTTGACCTTTATTGGCTTACTTTTACAAATGATGACTGGAATGGAGAGTTGTCTCATTGGCACTGATACCACATCTTTTCATGTTAATTATATCTTTGGATATTTTCTTTATTTGTTAAGAGATATACTCTTGCGTCCTTTAAATTCAATTGTGAATGTAGGAAACGATGCGTGCCTAAACATACATGTTTTCTATGACGGTAACTAACGCACATTATGTTTTCCAATTCAGCTTGTCATGAATAATATGGATTTTTTTGTTTGAAGAACTTAATAATAATAAAAAACACGTTTAAAGGATTCTCCGTAGAACAGTAGATCAATTTTCAACCTGGTTAACACCTGGTTAAATCCACCTTTTCTACAGACGAAAATGCCTATATCAAGTTAGGACAGTTGTTATTCATTCGTTTGAGTTTTTGATAATGCCTTTTTTTAATTTTCCTCTGGGTTCCGGATTTTTGTGATTTTACTTTTTTCCATTTATCAGTTAGCATAGCAAGCATTAATCAAGAAGAATTGAGGCCGTTTGAATTGAAAAAAATATATCTATTGGATTGTTACATACATTGGAATGAATGATGTTACCTGTTGAACAGCTTTTGCCTGCTGCAGATGATCTTACAAAGTTTAAACATGTTATACTTTTGAAAAATGGATCATCTTCTGGTACTGGTATAACGTAACAATCCTTCCTGAAAAATTCAACACAACAGATATTATTAGTTGAAAATGTTATTTTCCCTCAACGATGTATGCATGTAGATTATTGAAAATACAGTAATTGTAAACTTTGATTATACAAACTATGTTCTCTGAAAATTAAGGTCTTAAGGCATGTAATTCTTTTTTTTTTTAATAATATAAGAGGTTTTATCCAACGTCTATACGAACAGGGTAAAGGCAAATTGAAATTTATTAGTATATGATATAGATGTGTGTTATGTCGGAACATGAAGTTTTTAACTTACTTTTCGTACGAACCTAACAGGACCGTATATTTTAAACCTAAGCATTTTATTAAATACGGTACTCAAGTTTAAATAATTTTAAGACTTTAAAAAACATACACTGAAATGTCACACAACTTATATAACAAGAAATCTTTTGACATTTCTAAATTAATGTTTTCCTTAAATGTAAATGTAAATTTGAAAACGTTATATCATTCTTATATGAACCTCAGTCATCTTTTTTTATATACAAAATTATGTTACATCAATTAAAAGGTATTGTTGTTCATTTCTAAAAGAGGGACGAAGATACCAGAGGGACAGTCAAACTCATAAATCTAAAACAAACTGACAACGCCATGGCTAAAAATGAAAAAGACAAACATACAAACATACAAACAATAGTACACATGACACAACATAGAAAACTAAAGAATAAACAACACGAACCCCACCAAAAAAAACTAGGGGTGATCTCATATGCATAGTCACTTTAGATATCCAACAGAACTATAATTGTGCGTATTTTTTCTCTGCTTTTCTATCGCTTTTTGTCTCGATATTTTTCGAAAAAAGTAACATGCAAATCATACTAGGTGGATCAAAGATCAAAGATATTATGATAACTGTTTTACAGAACAATCAATTTCGTAATCTTGTGTAGTGTTGTATGTTGTTTGTTTTTTTTTACGACAATGGCGACAGAATATGCTTCGGAAAAATAATAACATATTTTCATAGCATTATTTGTATACGGCATTTCACAAATCGTTATAATTATTTTTTTTATATTTTTTTTTTCAGAAATAATAATTTAATGTTGAAATTTCAGAACGATACACATTTTTCTGCATCAAATTCTCATTTCGACAATAAATATCTCTTCAGTGAGAAGAATAATGAACTAGAGGCTCTTAAGAGCTGGTGTCGCTCATCTTGGTCTATGTGCATATTCAACAAAAGACACAGATGGATTAATGACAAAATTGTGTTTTGGTGTTGGTGATGTATTTGTAGATCTTACTTTACTGCACATTCTTGCTACTTACAATTATCTTCATCTTTCATGAACTTGGCCCATTAGTTACAGAGGAAAATATTTTGTTAAAAATTTACAAAAATTTACAAAATTTATGAAAATTGTTAAAAATTGACTGTAGAGGGCTGTAACTCCTTAAGGGGTCAACTGACCATTTTTTCATGTTGATTTATTTGTAGATCTTACTTTACTGAACATTATTGCTGTTTACAGTTTATCTCTATCTACAATAATATTCAAGATAATAACCAAAAACGGCAAAATTTCTTTAAAAATTACCAATTCCGGGGCAGCAAACCTACAACCGGTTGTTTGATTCGTCTGAAAATTTCAGGTCAGATAGATCTTAACTTCATGAACAATTTAACCTCAGTCAGATTTGCTCTAAATGATTTGGTTTCAGAGTTATAAGCCAAAATCTACATTTTACCCCTATGTTCTATTTTTAGCCATGGCGGCCATCTTGGTTGGTTGGCTAGATACCCAATGATGATTGTAGCCAAGTATGGTTAAATTTGGCCCAGTAGTATCAGAGGAGAAGATTTTTGTAAAAGATTACAAAAATTTACGAAAAATCGGTAAAAAATGACTATATAGGGCAATAACTCCTTAAAAGAGGTCATTTTGGTCATGTTGACTTATTTGTAGATCTTACTTTGCTGATCATTATTGCTGTTTACAGTTTATCTCTATCTATAATAATATTCAAGATATTAACCAAAAACTGCAAAATTTCCTTAAAATTGCCAATTCAGGGACAGCAACCCAACAACCGATTGTCCAATTTGTCTGAAAATTTCAGGGCAGCTAGATCTTGACTTGATAAACAAATTAACCCCATGTCAGATTTGCTCTATCCCATAGCGGCCATCTTGGTTGGTTGGCTGGGTCACGCCACACATTTTTTTAAACTAGATACCCCAATGATGATTGTGGCTAAGTTTGATTTCGACGACGACGACGACGACGGACGACGGACGACGGACGCCAAGTGATTAGAAAAGATCACTTGGCCTTTTAGGCCAGGTGAGCTAAAATCCAAAAAAATACTAAAACATGCAGAGTTTATGAACCAAACTTATATACTAAACTATATTAAAAAGACAAAATGCATAGCCAAAGCTGAACAACAAATCAGAACTTTATTAGGTAAGAATAAACAGGATAATCAAATCCCACCAATTAAAATCAATTATCTCTAAAGATTAAAAACAAAAAATATATGTGTATTGGTGTAACATGTTAAGATAAAGCATATGCCAAAATTCTGGACAGTAAGGAAAAATAAGGGATAAAAAGATAAATATCTTTGAAGAATTCTCTTATCCATATACTTACTCCAAAGAATTGGCAGGATCACAACAATCCAGATCAGCTGGATGAGTATTGGAAAAAGAATTAAAACAATTATTTTTTCTTAATTTATTCATTGTTTACTTATTCACTTTTGATTGTTGATGCAAACTAACCAATCGGTAAGTTCAACTACTATCAACGGTCGAAAATAGCCTTCTTTAATGTTACCTAGTAAGAGCAAAGTTTTGATTTGTATATGATTGTATTGATTTGATACTGACGTCTACATTCAAATCTCTTCATATATACATTTTTTTAATTATAATTGCATTTATATCTTTTATGGAAAACCACACGATTATAGAAAATATAAAACAACACGTTATTAATTTCGTGCGTCCGAAGTGCTTTTCTGGATTTACCTTCACCAGGAACGCTCAAAGGAACTATTTGAAAGCCGAATATCTTTGAGAACAAAAAAAGTGAAGAGCTATACAACCCGAAAGGACCCTGAACATATCCAAATCTAAAGGACCTGAACATATCCAAATCTAAAGGACCCTGAACATATCCAAATCCATCTAAGGTCATCTTTGCCTGAGGGAATTGAATGTTTTTCAACATTGCTTTATTACATATTGCATACCTCCTTCCCCTGGTGTCGCTGCAACATCATGTGCTATGAATTGTCCATGAGCCATAAACTGTACTGTGTGAATTGTAGAAAAAATGGTGGTATTCTTTGCATCAAAAAGCTTGTTACTGACGAGTCTGGCACTCGGCATTACATGGTGGTCTCTAGGGGCATCACCTACATAGATATGTTTCAGTATATTGATCCAAAATTTAGACTAACTTCATATTTTTAAAAATGCAAGAAGTAAATACATGTATATCGCTATCCTTTCACATTTTTAACAAATGTTGAAATGCTTCTCGCCATAGTTTAATATTTTGATAGAATAGTCTTTCTGTTTATGTATCTCTGAACGAAATAAAATGTATAATAACACAATAACCGAGCTTCCAGGAAAATTCAAAACGAAAAAGTCCCAAAATCAAATGACAAAATCAAAAGCTTAAACACATCGGACGAATTGATAACATATGTCATATTCCTGACTGGTACAGGCGTTTTCTGATGTAGAAAATTGTGGATTGAACCTTGTGTCATAGCAAGCTAAACCTTTCACTTGTACTTGTAAGAGTAAACATTAATTGATCATAGTGTTGTTTAACACGCACACATATTCAAGTTTTTGCTCAAAAGCAGACTTTTTTTTCACAGGTCGATCACTTAAGGTAACAGTAGTTTACCACTTTTCAAAAGTCATAAATCGTTTCAGAGAAAACTCATCTGGGTTACAGACTAAAACCGAGGGAACACAGCAACTGTAAGAAAAAAACAACGGAACAACAGAAAGAAAAACCCATCATACATAGAACTATTTTATAACAACTGTCATATTTCTAACTTAGTACAGGATATTATGGGTTGAACCTGGTTTTATGTATTTATAGTCAAACCTTCCACTTATATAGCAATGTTTAATAAATTGCTTCTTTGAGCACAGCTGTATACGACCGAGATGCCCCACCCTGAAAAGTTGGGCCCAACATGGACACAATATTCATGCTTGATGCTGGTCTGATACTTACTAAATTTTTGATACACAATAGGTTTGTGACACAGAATAACTGTAGTCAAAAGAACTTCAAATTAGTTATATGATTTGAATTTATATTCATTTTTTTTTGCTTTTGTGCAATACACTATGCTGTTGCGAATAGACCAATGAATTGACAGCTAATCCCCTCAAGACAATCAGCTTTTCATAATTTACAAGCAGTGGTAGGGAGGTAATCAAACAGTATTCTTTAAAGTGATTTGCATTACCTCCCTTAAACTTCTTAAAAATTGTCTCAATTGACCTTTAACCAGAAAAAAAACCTAGTTTTCCCCCTTTTTGCCCCTAATTACTAAATGGCTTGAGCAATAACACCCCAAGGTCAATCCTAACCATCCTTTTGTATTATGGAAACTTGTTGTATAATTTCAGAGAGATTCATACTCTTTAGAACAAGTTATTGTCTCGAAACTACAAAAATGCTTATTTGGGCCCCTTTTTGGCCCCTAATTCTTAAACAGTTGGGACCATTACCCCCAAAATCAATTCGAACCTTCCTATAGTGGTTATAAACCTTGTGTTAATTTTTTTTTTAGTATTTCTATTAGCTTATACTAAAATTATTATCCCGAAACCATCTGTCTTCGAACGACGCTGACAACGACGACGACGACGACAACGTCATACCAATATACGACCAATTTCTTTTTAATTTTTGCGGTCGTTACAAAATACCGCTAAAATGTCAACACTACGTGGTAGGAATACAGTTCAAACAAATGCAAGAACACTCAGCACAGAGAAATACATAAATAAATAATATAATACCGGTAGTACATTAATTATATGTAAATCGCATAATAACAACGGACACCTCACAAGACTAATAACAACGGACACCTCATAAGAACTAACAACAACATAGAACACTTCAATCTACACGTCACATTAATGGATCAACGCCACAAAAAGTAACTGATAAAGAACGATCTTCGTTGCCAAACTGTGTGAATACTTGTAAGTCCATTTATTCTTTAAAACCATTTGACAGCCTGTATATATATGACTTTATCGTAAACTTAATGTTGTTGTGAAACTATTTCATTCATATACCGTCTTTTGTTCATTGTTATGCTTACCTTCACTATACATCGGTGGTATGAAGCGACCCTGTGGCGTAAAGGACATGCCTAGAGAAGGGTTGATTAAATTGTTACAAGCTCCATTAGCTGTACGGTAACGATCAGTATTATCATTGTTACAAGTAAATCTTTTAGGACATTCAACTGATGAGAGTTCTTGGTTTGGTGAATTCGGCATCATTTCGTCAAGGTTTCCTAATCTGCAACCATGTTAAAACTGTTTACATTTTTATAATTATACAAGTGAATTGAATTAATGGATTTGTGATATTTATATAGGAAACTAACTGATATGAAGCAACAAATAAATAAACTTATAATCTAATTAGATTTCATTATTTTCGTAAGATTGTTTGTGTTATGAAGAAAATATGAAAATACATAGACAAAAGAATCCCATTAAATGCGTATTCCTAACACTTGTTATGACATGAAGGTTGTTTTTCTTCATGCGGGGGTGCATTTAATGTAAGTAAAATAATATACTTACGCGTATTTCATCAGAAGGAGAAGCACCGTAGTAACAAAGTTTTGCATTCTATAATGAGACAAAATACTATATTTAGAATCTATTTTTCTAGTTTGGCAAACTTTTGTAATATTACTAGTGTTTTGATGGCCTAACAATCAAGGGTTTCCATAACCAGTCGATAGTTCTAAGTCGGTTATATTAAGGAGAAGGTATTCTCCCTTATAGAACCATAAAAAACACTGTATATGCTAATGCTAATCATTTGAACTAACAAGATGTATGTTGCAAAAGATGATAACGAACTTCAAGAGCACATATTCTAGGGCAGAACCAATGATAATAGATTCTGATTCTTCCAATAACCAATACTTTTGAATTGCAATTTTTTCGAATGGCACATAACAAATGGGAAAATCAGTGTATTTAAGCTTTAAGATTAAGATTCAATGCTCCTAAGGCTTTGTTGATCAAATATTGACAGTGTTAGTGGAATCTCTTTTGGCTTTGATGTCCATGAACGACTTATTTTGCTTTTTGAATGTTTTCATGTTTTTCCAGAGACATATGTTGCATATTGAACAAAGAATCATACCTTTACAATGATTAAAAATACAATTAGAAACTGAAATTTAATTTAGAAAATATACGAACGAGAACAAAGTATAAACACATATTTAAAATACGATTGTCTTTATATTACAATTGATGAGCTACCGGTGCGCGCTCAAACGGCATATGATACATGAAATAAGGAAAATTAAGGTTGGTATATAAGAAATGTGTTGTACTTAGCATTGCAACACTGCTAATTTTACCCAAAAAAAAATCAGTAAATTACAGGTCTTCCCGTTTCGTTTTATAAGACATGGTAATTGTATGTTAAAGTTACTAGTATGCATTTCGTTATTATTTTTCACTGGTACGTTTTTCTTGAATTTTAAAATAACTGAATGGTTTTACCTTCTACTGAGATTTTGTGAAAATAAATGATTATTGCCAATTTTTACTCTCCTCAAACTATAACCACAATATAAACTTGAAAAAGACAAAGTTGCCCAGTAGGCATTATAACATATTTCCACGATGTTAAAGCAATTACTGATTCATATAATTTTTTATTTATTTTACATAACTACTTATGAATTACTTTGAGCGTCACATTATATATGAAAATCTATTTTATTGTTATTTTAATACTTGCACAATCTGTTATTGCGTGATAAGTTGAATGTTATGTCGGATTTGTTTTTAGTGCGTAGTTGAAAAACAGTGTAAAGAAGGCAAAAGTCGACAATTGTTGTAATATTTCAGTTTTATTTGAATTTCATAGTATAAAAAAGAAACATAGTTTGAATAATGGGCATTATTTCTGGGCGGCAAAGAAATGATAATTTACTTTTTTTTTTAAAACAGTGATACTAGTCAGTGAATATATGACGTTTCACCAAAGTATCTAATCAATTACTAACTATCCAATACAAACATTTTTCACAATTTGATAGTTATATTATTAGTACTTTATATTGTATTGGGTACCGATTTCGAAGTAACACGACTTATGTTGCTATTGATATATTTATATTAAAAGATATAAAACAAACAAACATACATACATCTATTTAACTATTTCTCAAATATATAGGGTAAAACTTTTATAAAGACTTGAAAGGATGTTATTTCCACAGCAAGATAATATCTTATCAGTTTTAAATTATCATTCGTTTAGTAGAATAATTACAACTTAAAATAAAACACAGACAAACAATGAATGTAGATTCCTGGTTCTATTTTTCATGTATACCGAATTGTGATCCGTTTACCATTTATCAATGTAACACAAAAAAGTAAAATCACAAAAACACTGAAAGAAGACAAATGGTTAAGGTTGTAATACCGTGACGAGGTACGGAACTGCTTCGGTTTCCATCTACCTGTTATCATGATTTCTCTGTTTCATTCCTAAATAACAAGTTTTTCGGCTTTTTGGGTGATAATGAAATGCCGTTGGTATTATCACCGTTCATAGTAATTTGAATGAATGACGATGAAAATTCCTCTTATGAACAGCAATGTTTGTATTATAGATATGACGTTCTAATAATAAAAAAAAAGCAACGAAACTGGAATTTCTAAAGATTAAAGATTAAGAAACAGTTCTATCTGATAGTCGACGCAATGCACAATCAATGTAGTGTTGTGATGCAGTGATCGCTTACCATTTCAACAACTTAAACACAATCCAAAAAGGAAGTATTACGTCGATCTGCAACTGCCTAGATGTTCAAGAAATTCAGGTAGATGGGCTTCCATTAGGTTTGGAAAGTGCATTCGCAGAAAGTTAAAACTAAATACCATTGTCTTAAAACAATCCGGCGAGATTTGAAATGGCGGATTAAGATAACTACTGATAAACAAATCACATTTGATTCAACGACAAGCATAACGTTTTAAGAACAGATAATACAAAACAATACCGAACTTTAGAATAAATTCAAAAAGGTGCAGTCTATAAAAACTGAAAGCAATCAAACTTTATCGTACCAACAGTATTAATGGAAAACAGTTGTATAATTTTCCGATTTGGTACTAGCATTTTGCGAAGCGAATTATGTGTTAAAAGTTGCTAGCTTAACATTATAGTCGAAGCATAGTGACAGCAAATGTTGCATAAAAATAAGCATTAGCATCGACAATACCTTACAGGTTATAAACATCGAACAAAAAGGACATCAAACGTCGATGAAAAATGGATGATCACTAACATAAATGAAATTTATCATGAATGGCTATTGCATTGACAGTTATGTTATTAACCGAAGATGTGCTATAAGTGCCAATGGAACAACTCTACATTCAAGTCACAACTTGTAAAAAGTAAACCATTACAGGTCAAAGTACGGCCTAGTGCTTCAACACGGAGCATTGGCTTACATCGAACAGCAAGATATAAAGTGCCCAAAAATATCTGGTGTAAAACAATTCAAACATGAAAATCAACGTTTTTATCTTTATGAAAAACGAGAAACAAAAACTTATGAACCACTTCAACAAAATACAACCACCAAACAACAGGTTCCTGGAATAGTTGTATGTTTAACTGGAATTAGTATGAATTTAAATATTCGGTATCGAAACGAGGAATTGCACATTTACCTGAATTGAAATCCTTCAAAATTGGTTCACTTTCGTATCAAGGAAATTAACAAAAAAAAAAGAAACTTTCCAATAGAATTTAAACCATGGAGTACTAGTAATTCTGTAAATAGAAAATCTCAAATGGACTGTTTACTTAATTTTGTGTCATTATCTCTATCTTTTTGCAATATAATTAAATGATTTGTATATCTTTGAAAATTATCTTTAAACAATATCATGGAATTTGATGCAACTGTCATATAAGTGAGAGGTATCGGATATGTTCCTTAATGATCCCTTCCCTTTCATGAATGTGACCTACCGAATTAGACTATTTACCGGAAATTGTTATCACATAAGCAACACGACGGGTGCCACATGTGGTCCTGCTTACCCTTCCGGAACACCTCAGATCACCCCTAGTTATTTGGTGGGGTTCGTGTTGTTTATTTTTTAGTTTTCTATGTTGTGTGATGTGTGCTGTTGTTTGTTTGTCTTTTTCATTTTTAGCCATGGCGTTGTCAGTTTGTTTTAGATTTATGAGTTTGACTGTCCCTCTGGTATCTTTCGTCCCTCTTTTTTTTTAGCTCGCTTTAAAACAAGGTTTGATCTAAATTAAAAAATTTCTGTACCAAATCAGGAATATGACAGTTGTTATCTGTTCGTTTGATATGTTTAAGCATTTGATTTTGCCATTTTATTAGGGACTTTCCGTTTTGAATTTTCCTCGGAGTTCAGTACTTTTGTGATTTTACTATTTGAATAGAAGCAAGATCATGCAATATTCAATGGAACGACATTGCAGACACGTTTTCTAAACAAGCAGCAAAGGAGGCCGAAAATAAAGATAAGGTAGAGATGTACCAATGTATGTGACAAATTGAATGAAGTTATACAGTTGAAATGAATATTTCTCTTACCGAATAGCAAGACTGATGGAATCAATATGAGAAAATTTATGTGCTATATTTTGTTCTACAAGTTCAATTTGAAAATAAAAATAAGAATACCAGCATTTTATGCGACTGTCATACAAGTGAGATGTTTAGTTAGCTACAAAACCAGATTTAATGCACAATTTTCTACATCAGAAAATGTCTGTACCAAGTCAGGAATATGACAGGTGTTATCCGTTCATTTGATGTGTTTGAGCTTTATTTGATTTTGCAATTTTATTAGGAAACGTTTTGAAATTCCATGGAGTTCGGTATTTTTGTTATTTTACTTTTGAATATATTGAGATCAGATCATTGTTATATTAGCGACAATCAACATTTACTGAATTAAACATTTAATAGTTGAAAACGTTTTGTCACGACGTTATTTTTGCGAAAGTATGAGATGCAATAATAAATTTTGAATGCTAAATTGTGAAGACAATCATTCTTGGATTAAACGCAAACAGTATCGTATCATTTGTATATTTAGGTACAGTTAGGACATCTGAAATAATAAGACTATATTTCTGATGTATCTTACAAGAATGTCTTCTTTCAATGAAAAGTTATAGTATATATATAGTTTTCATTAACTATTTTGAAATCTAGAAATCATGCGTTACATGTTGTCCGAGTTATAAAGTATGTCAGTAACAGTAAACTTCTTTGCGTTGTGGAAATTTGTTTTATTGGCTAACGCTAAAATTGATATGTCAAGAAACCTGAGAAATTACATTGTTATTACTCGTCATTGTGATAATTTATCAGTATCATTATTAGAAGTAATAATAGTCTAGTCAAACTAAGGTTGAACCTCAAACTAATTGCAACAGAAAATGTTTTAGTTCTCATCAATAGCATTAAGCCTTAAATATACACAGAAAAAAGTCGCATGAAATCTTAATGGAGGAAAACTCAAAATCAGCATTTTTAATTTCTTATAAAAATTAACATTGGAAAGGGAGATGACTCCGCAAAAAATGAGGGTATTTTTGTCAGTCTTCGGTTGGTTTTCTTAAGATTCATGTACTTTGCAATTGATGGAGTTATAAGTTTGTATTGACTATATTATATAATATTCTGCTCATAAAATGTACAAAACCGAAGTGTTGTGCGTATTATTTTTTTTTTTGGCACATTTTTCATTAGAGAAATTGCAAATTTATGGTTTTGTGATCCTTTAAAAAAAAAATGTGAATATTTAGTATTGGTTATATTAGTAAATTTTATTTTTTTAAGCATTTACCTTGTTTAATGAAACTTTAAACCACAAAAAGAAGAATATATGCTTAATTATTTTATATAAATTTGAGATTTTTTACCTTGACATGCAGACAAATCTAATAAATGGTCAACTAATGAATTATGCAACTTATGTTGTACCTTTATAAAAGATATGGAAACATCTTCAGTGTTGTTTGTTATTTTCTTACTAAAGACGGCTAAACTATCAAGAACCAATACATTATGTTGATAAGATGCGGTAAATTTATAATTTTGTATCATTTTTTATTGATATGTCTGCCTTTTTTGCAGAGTTATATCCCGTTTAAATATAAATCTCCATAGGAATTTTAAATCATGAATTTTTAGTTTTTCTCACAGTAGATTTTGTCGGACTTTTTTCTTTGTATATTTGGGGTATAAGCTCAAGATTAAACATTAAAATACTCTATTGCAATTACTTCAAGGTTGGGGTCAAATCTATGCTAGATTGACAGACTATAAACCCAATGACAAATCTATTGATTTTTTTTCCTTTCGGAACATCCTCGTCATTTTGCTGCTGTTGCATAGTTTACTCCGTTGCAATTATACCAAATTTTCTTATTCTCATATTACATTGATGACTTCTTTCCAAAAAAAAGTGACACTTGAATAAAAATTTTAAAAAGACATAAGTAATGCTCAATTGAAGAGCCTTGAAAACGACCAAATACTATACTACTCTATCACAAGAAGTTTATCCAGATAGTACGAAGAAACAGATGGTTGTTATAAGATTTAGGAAACCAATAAATCCATTACCGAACAGTAGGAGCATATCAAAGTAATTACAATCAGTAAGTATAGAACTAAAACTAATATTTAGTAAAAGTGTATGTTAGAAAAGAGGTTAAGATTTTCTTTGGTAAAATTGCCCTTAGATGTATTCGCTCATTATTTTGAATATTGCTGAAAGTATCCTTACCTTGGCTTAGAATGTTACTGGTGAAGTTAAAACCATAATACAAGGCTTATATTTAATAGAGAACAGAATTGTGCAAATATGTATATATTTTTTTTTCTGCAATGTTATTACAACAGCTGGAAAACAATTAATGTGAATACAAAGTACAGCCTCCTACATACGATATGTCATGCAAGAAAAAAAGTAAAAACAAAAACATGCTGAACTCCGAGGAAAATAAAATGAAAACTATTTTCAAGATTTTTGAATATTGAAAAAGACAAAAGTGCTCAAGTGGAAAATCATCATCAGATGTTCTTTCATTTGAGTGCGTTTGTTTATCTTCATATTTATTATAATAAAACACAAAGCTTCGTTAATTTCGTTAACTTACGTGTATGCTATTGTGTTTCATTTTTTAATATAGATAAAACAAAAGCGCGCATGTGGAAAGTCACCATTTGATGTTCTTTCCACTTTATAGTTTTTACTTCTTTGTAAAGACAAATAAAACGTTGAAAGATGTACTTTTTTAGAAATATTGCTTCTCTCAAGCTGTTGTAACAAATTTGCAGACAAGTATTTTAAAAAGATGTGAACAATTTTGTTATCTAGTAATATATTAGCATTATGGGTTTAAAGCCTAAACCACGCCCGGAACAATCACATCTACGGTATGTACAATATCAACAATATTTAAATCAATAATAAAGACAACAATCTGAAAATTTCAAGACAATGTGAGGACAATCAGCAGACACATTCTTAATCAAGTATTATGGTACATTAAGATGGATAAAGCATTTAAAGCTCTAATACCGGTAACACGAAAAGGGAAATAAATCATAATCAAATATTACCTCAGAACATTGCAGCCTCATTGTATTTGTTACCTAAACTTCGCAAAAATTATAAACTGAACAAAGCATTTGTAATTCGAAATGTGACAATTGCATGATATTCAGTTTTGAATTATGTACTAAAAGAGATATATTTAAATTGTGTGTAACGTAACAAAAAATATAGATGTACGTATTTTCATTATTTGCAGACAGAAACCAAATATAAGACGGATAAAATGGTATATCCTAAACAACATGTGTTGCTAATGGTAATGGCTGCAGCGGTATCAGGTAGGTGTGCATAGTACCACTATTACTATAAGTAATAATATTAACGGTACCATTTTTTACTGCTGAGGACGCACATAAGCAGAATGCATGTCTCGTAAGTGATGCACGTCTGTGAAATAATTTAAAATCCAAACTTTGTAGACCTGATAAAGCAAATTGAAAAAGAAAAAGAATTTTAAAAAAATCACTGATGAGCGATCAAAGTGTTGCTTCATAACAGCAGGTTTTAATCCATCAATATAAATAATTCCATGTTGGGCTGGTGATATTCTCGGAGAAGTCTACCTGCAAAGGTATCGACTATGTTATTGAAATAACATGCTCAAGGCCAAAATATTCGAAAATCCGAAATCTGATACAAAACATGAAGGACTAGTTGAACAAAACAAAACTTATTTTGTTAATGATGCTCGTAAAATTATTTATACATTAGAATAAAACAATTTATACTTCTGATGGTTTAAATTTTCCTTCTTTCACCAGTCTTCAATAGGTAAAGGGCGATAGATTTCAACCGTGTTGAAGAGCACTGTAATGAAATTTCAGTAAGGAAATCCGCAGCAATAAACTGTATAATTTTCAGAAAAAACACATTTAACGAATATGATATGAAGCACGTAACTGAAATAGACGATCAATTTAAATTATATTTTTGGAAATTACCGTAACTGAAGGTAGAATTTTTTAACTTTTGGAATCATCGTGACTGAGAAATAGTTGATTTTTGTTGGGGGGGGGGGGGGGGGGGATACTGAGACAGTATTGAACTACATGTATATCCAAACAACACATTTATTTATTTATTTAAAATGTATATTTGTACTTTCTCAAAGATATGTTGTGAGAGTTCTTTAACAACTCGATATTTTCTTTTCTTGTATATAACGAAATCTAAAGACAATTTTGTTTTAAGGCTACTGCGAAATAGATTGAAATTACTGATATTTCCTTAAACCATAGCACATACTGGCTCATTGACATATTACCTTGGTGAAATCGCAACCCATTGATATATATATTCGATATGTCAAAAAAAAAGACCCATTCTCGCGGCACATCTAAATATACCTTTATATATAGGAAGAGACCCCCCGTGATGCATTGTTGAATGCTGTACAGTGACCTCTAGTTGTTAAAACTGTGCCATTTGGTCTTTGATATAGAGAGTTGTGGTTGTGGCATCCCCTAAACTATGCGTGATGGGTTTTAAAGTTACCTATAATTAAAGTTGCTAGTATAACTTCTTTGTCACGCTTCATTTGATCTCAGGCTGGTGGGGGAGTTGCCGGTCTCATTGACAATTACATTTAATACGTCACCTTAAACGTATATAAAGTATTTATAAAATAAAAACAAACACTTGTTTCATAGGAATAGCTCGCCAGCATGTGCAGCTATTTTCGATAAAACAAAGAAAGGCGCAAACGTGTGTTTTTAAATTCCTAAATTTTTAGTTACTGTCAGACGTTCACTGATGTTCTCTTTGACATAAACGTCCTTCGCCCGGTCTGATTTCCAGCGACCATGTTTTACTGAAGATCCGATCTTCCACATGCGCGTTTGCAGCGACAGTAGCGCCTCCGGACCTTAAACTATGCAAACCAAAATACTTTTTGTCTAATCCAATAGATGCTAAAGTAGATAACAGAATTTCTCTTGCAGTAGTATAAGAAAGCTTCCCATTTCTTAATTTGTAACCATTTACGGATTTACAACTAGAGGATCTAAAGAGCCTGTGTCGCTCACCTTGGTCTATGTGCATATTAAACAAAGGACACAAATGGATTCATGACAAAATTGTATTTTGGTGATGGTGATGTGTTTGAAGTTCTTACTTTACTGAACATTCTTGCTTCTTACAATTATATATATAATGAACTTTGCCCATTAGTAACAGAGAAAAATATTTGGTAAAAATTTACATAAATATACCAAATTAATGAAAATTGTTAAAAATTGACTATAAAGGGCAATAACTCCTTAAGGGGTCAATTGACCATTTAGGTCATGTGGACTTATTTGTAGATCTTACTTTGATGAACATTATCGCTGTTTACAGTTTATCGCTATCTATAATAGTATTCAAGATAATAACCAAAAACAGCAAAATTTCTTTAAAAATTACCAATTGGAGGGCAGCAACCCAACAACCGGTTGTCCAATTCATTTGAATATTTCAGGGCAGATATATATTGACTTGATTAACAATTTAACTCCTTGTCAGATTTCCTCTAAATGATTTGGTTTCAGAGTTATAAGCCAAAAACTACATTTTACCCCTGTTCTATTTTTAACCGTGGTGGCCATCTTGGTTGGATGGCTAGGTCATCGGACACATTTTTCAAACAAGGTACCTCAAAGATGATTGTGGCCAAGTTTGAATTAATTTGGCCCAATAGTTTCAGAGGAGAAGATTTTTGTAAAAGATAACTAAGATTTACGAAAAATGGTTAAAAATTGACTATAAAGGGCAATAACTCCTAAAGGGGTCAACTGACCATTTCGGTAATGTTGACTTATTTGTAAATCTTACTTTGATGAACATTATTGCTGTTTACAGTTTATCTCTATCTATAATAATATTCAAGATAATAACCAAAAACAGCAAAATTTCCTCAAAATTACCAATTCAGGGGCAGCAACCCAACAACAGGTTGACCGATTCATCTGAAAATTTCAGGGCAGATAGATCTTGACCTGATAAAATATTTTTACTCCATGTCAGATTTCCTCTAAATGTTTTGGTTTTTGAGTTATAAGCCAAAAACTGCATTTTACCCCTATGTTCTATTTTTAGCCGTGGCGGCCATCTTGGTTGGTTGACCGGGTCACGCCACACATTTTTTTAAACTAGATACCCCAAAGATGATTGTGGCCAAGTTTGGATTAATTTGGCCCATTAGTTTCAGAGGAGAAGATTTTTGTAAAAGATTACTTAGATTTATGAAAAATGGTTAAAAATTGACTATAAAGGGCAATAACTCCTTAAGGGGTCAACTGACCATTTCGGTCATGTTGACTTATTTGTAAATCTAACTTTGCTGAACATTATTGCTGTTTACAGTTTATCTCTATCTATAATAATATTCAAGATAATAACCAAAAACGGCAAAATTTCCTCAAAATTACCAATTCAAGGGCAGCAACCCAACAACAGGTTGACCGATTCATCTGAAAATTTCAGGGCAGATATATCTTGACCTGATAAACATTTTTACCCCACATCAGATTTCCTCTAAATCCTTTGGTTTTTGAGTTATAAGCCAAAAACTGCATTTTACCCCTATGTTCTATTTTTAGCCGTGGCGGCCATCTTGGTCTGTTGATCGGGTCACGCCACATATTTTTTAAACTACATACCCCAAAGATGATTGTGGCCAAGTTTGAATTAATTTGGCCCAGTAGTTTCAGAGGAGAAGATTTTTGTAAAAGATTACTTAGATTTATGAAAAATGGTTAAAAATTGACTATAAAGGGCAATAACTCCTAAAGGGGTCAACTGACCATTTCGGTCATGTTGACTTATTTGTAAATCTAACTTTGCCGAACATTATTGCTGTTTACAGTTTATCTCTATCTATAATAATATTCAAGATAATAACCAAAAACAGCAAAATTTCCTCAAAATGCCAATTCAGGGGCAGCAACCCAACAACCAGTTGACCAATTCATCTGAAAATTTCAGGGCAGATAGATCTTGACCTGATAAACATATTTATCCCATGTCAGATTTCCTCTAAATGCTTTGGTTTTTGAGTTATAAGCCAAAAACTGCATTTTACCCCTATGTTTTATTTTTAGCCGTGGCGGCCATCTTGGTTAGTTGACCGGGTCACGCCACACATTTTTTAAACTAGATACCCCAATGATGATTGTGGCCAAGTTTGGTTCAATTTGGCCCAGTAGTTTCAGAGGAGAAGATTTTTGTAAAAGTTAACGACGACGGACGACGGACGACAGACGACGGACGACGACGGACGCCGGACGCAAAGTGATGGGAAAAGCTCACTTAGCCCTTCGGGCCAGGTGAGCTAAAAAGATAAAGGACGAAAAATCAAATCCTTACTGTCCGACTTGATGTTTGCTAAATTTAAATATTTCATTAACATTTTAACAGGACATGTAATTTTGTCAGTTTTTGAAATGAGAACATATCTACCCTCACGCGGTAGATATCAGTTTTACTACTCTCTATCAGTAAAATGATGTACGAATCATCAAAAACAATATTATTTCTAGTCAGATTTGCTAATTCTGAATACCTCAATCCTCATGATCACTCATTTTGCAAATGTAATCTGTATGGCAAGCCGTTTTGCTATTTATTCTTACTTCAACATTTCTCAGAAACTTTATAAGATATCTTATATAGTTTATAAGATATCTCATATAGTTTATAAGATATCTTTTATAGTTTATGAGATATCTTATAAAGTGTGTCTTTATAAGATATCTCATAAACTATAAAAGATATCTTATAAACTATATGAGATATCTTATAAACTATATAAGATTTCTTATAAACTATTTATAAGATATCTTATTTAGTTTATAAGATATCTTATATAATTTATAAGATATCTTTTATAGTTTATGAGATTTATAAGATATCTTATATAGTTTATAAGATATCTCATATAGTTAATAAGATATCTTTTATAGTTTATGAGATATCTTATAAAGTGTGTCTTTATAAGATATCTCATAAACTATAAAAGATATCTTCTTTTTAAGATATCTCATAAACTATAAAAGATATCTTATAAACTATAAAAGATATCTTATAAACTATATGAGATATCCTTTCCTTTCTGTTAAATTCAATTATTTTCGTGGGTCTGGCCTCAGACCACAATTATTCTTCTCCTTAGCTGCAATGCTTGTTTTGGTAAAAGTCAAGTCAAATTAAAAATTTGCACCGTTTCAAACATGAAGTAAATGTAACTGCTTATATATAGACCATTATTAGTCTAATATTACAGTCAACTCTCATGTACAAGGATGTCTCAAAGTATTATCATTTCTATGTACAATGTAAGTAACAGGGAGACAAAAGCATTTTATTTTTTGTTTGAACCAAACATTATTTGTCCATTGACCAAATTTGTTTTGCTTTCACGAGCTTTGAAGGAGATATTATCAAAGAATTGATAAAAAAAAGCACAGAAGCTTACTTTCTAGCTCATCAGGCTCAAGCATCATGTTAGGCATTGTCATTACTAAAAACCAATAAACGTCTTCTAATCTGAGGATCAATTCAACGTTTTAAAGTGTTTTACTAATGATACTGACAAGCCACCACAAAGATATATAAATAGAACCATACAAATAGTTAGCAAATACATATTAAAAAAAAGATGTGATATGATTGCCAATGAGACAATTCTCCACAACAGACCAAAATGACATAGAAATTAACAATTACAGGTCACCGCACAACCTTCAACAATGAGCAAAGCTAATGCAGCTATAAAAGGTCTCGAAATGACAATGTAAAACAATTCATAGGAGAAAAATAACAGGCTTATTTGTGTACAAAAAATAAAGAAAAAACGAATATGTAACACATAAACGACAACCACTGAATTACAGGCTCCTTATATCATGTTCTCAGATATCATCTCCCAATTTAAAAAAATCACGAAAAATTTAACCTATGATGTGTTGCTCTCCTAGCTATAAAATGTATCCAAAATCAAAGATGTGGAACATATTCTATCATAATCATTTGGTAACTAATGCAATTAGTGTCTTTTCCATGCCCGTCTTGAACATAAAAACTAAACTAAATATAAAATAAACAACACTCCTAATGCTCAGGTTGGTTGTCATCGTGCAACACAGTTAATAACACATGTAGGAAAATCATAGAACTACATTTATCATAAAACACTGTCAAACATCCAAACATACTATCCACACTCATCTGTGTCCACACTTGTTAGTCTAATAAAATATGCTTCTAGGACAATCCATCAGTGTCTTTTCTTTTGAGAGCTTTATTAACATACCAAAGGGTAGGATATGAATCATGTATAAATGACTAAGACCGACTCAGGTTAATTTGAGGGGTGGTCGGAAAGGTCCTGATCCCGAAATCACGGGCTTAAAATCATGAAATCCCGAGATGCAGAATTAAAAGAAATTCATATCCCGAAATCGAAAAATATATTCCCGGCTTCCGTAAGGATCAATTCCCAAATCCCGAGCTTAAAACACCCGATCCCGACGCCCCGAAAAAGGTCCTGCCTCCCTTTAATCTCTAAAATACCTTTTACTTTCATGTTTGCCACTCACTATTTTCCCTTTCAACCATAAATTTTTATGCCCCATTTATGGGCATTATGTTTTCTAGTCTGTGCATTCGTGCGTTCGTTCGGTCGGTCGTCCGTCCGTCTGTCCCGCTTCAGGTTAAAGTTTTTGGTCGAGGTAGTTTTAGATGAAGTTGAGCATGTTTTACTTATTAATATATATGCAAGTGGTACTGATGACCTCTTAAATAGTAAACATTTCAAAGAAAACAGTAGACAGAATCAGGGTTTTTCTATACTATCATAGAAAGTTCCTGACAGAATACAGGGAGTCTATATATATTAAAGTAGTATAACCGTAGGTTACTTGTAATAGTTGTGATTCTTACGATCTAAACACCATGATATGGAGAACGCTCTGAATGGCTTATTTATTTTTCATTTTTGCTATCTATCATACGATTGGTTTTACTTGTGTCACATGTTTTACTTATTTTAATATATATATGCAACTGATAGTAAACGTTAACATTTCAAAGAAATAGTAGACAGAATACATAGAGTCTCTATATATTGAAGTAGTATAATCGTAGTTTACATGTAGATAAACGCGAAAAATAATTGTCCTCTATAAGGAGGTATAATAGTTGTGGTTCTTGCGATGTAAACACCATGGTATTGAGAACGCTCTGATTGTCTTATTTATTTTTCATTTTTGTTATCTATCATACGATTGGTTGTATTGGTGCATGTTTCAAACCGAAATCTTATCTATGACTAAAATTAAGTCTGATGACGGAATCATATCCGGACTCCTTTTGGTGTCAGACCACCAATTAAAAATCCCTATCTGTTCAACCAAATTTTGCAATTTTCACAGCTTTCTAAATATTTTACCTTAAGTTTAACTTCAAGGAAACCCGGTATATCCTGAATCGTACATGTATCACCTTCCTACATGCCAATTTTCAACCAATGTTTAAAGTCTTGTAACAAATTTCTAATTTGGAAAAGACAGGTACTACCAAAATAACTCCCGGTTTTCTGGAAATCTTAAATTAGTGTACTATGTAGCGCATTAATCCTGAATTTTTAATGCAAACTCATAGACAAGTGAATTTTGGCTCAAAATGGTCTAAATATATTTCCCTTTCACCAAAAGTTTCATTTCTGCAAATTTGTTGGTTAGTTTAAGTAAACAATGACATCAAAAGCACTATTTTGTGTCAAAGTAGGACTACTTTTACATACGTTCTAAATTGGAGGGAGTAATTGGTGGTCTGACACCTAAAGAGCCAAAAAAGTTGCTCAGAAATCTTTGCTTTGCTTTATTCTTAATCCTTAGTCAATTTAAAGTCAGAAACATCCTATCTGAGCATAATGTGACTTATATTACAAATTTCACAGCTCCATTTAAACTGACTGTAATGTATGACTTTGATAGAAAATACTTGAAAATTTCATTTTGGACTACAGGAACATAAACTTTCAATATCAAGATCAGTTTTGTTGATTTTTTTCTTGTTTGTTCTACTTCTTAAAAGACTTTCCACAATTTTTACAATAGGTTAAGTAAAAAATTCAAGGTATTGAAGAGTCCAGGAATATTGACCCCCCTTTTTTACACCTGGTGTAAGTAATGGGACTATTAAATGATCAAAAGTGCAGTCAGGGTCATTTAACTGTTTTTATTTTCTATCAGTTGATACAACTTAAGGCATAAAACTTTCATTTGAGATAAGAAATGGGATTTTTGTGAGTTTTTGCAATGTTTACATCAGGCTATGTTATCTGCCAAATACATGCTATGACGCAATGATATAAGGGATAGAAATCAAATAATTTCATTAAATCTTGATGACAAGAACTTTTTTTGGTGGTAAAATAACCATGTTTTAATGTTAATACCACAGAAACATCTTGCTGTGCATTTATAACAATTTGGGACATTTTTTTATGTGAAAGCATATTGTCAGGGTGGGAAAAGCTAAAAATAGCACAAATTCAGGTCTAAGGCTCTAAATTTGCAATATGTGACTTTTTGCCCCCAAAAAGATTGAAATGTGACTACTATCACTTCATATGATCAGTTAAGTAAAAAAAATCAATTGTTTTCTGAATTTGAGGTTTCACCGCATTTCCCTTAAAGGTGTCAGACCACCAATTAAAAATCCCTATCTGTTCAACCAAATTTTGCAATTTTCACAGCTTTCTAAATATTTTACCTTAAGTTTAACTTCAAGGAAACCCGGTATATCCTGAATCGTACATGTATCACCTTCCTACATGCCAATTTTCAACCAATGTTTAAAGTCTTGTAACAAATTTCTAATTTGGAAAAGACAGGTACTACCAAAATAACTCCCGGTTTTCTGGAAATCTTAAATTAGTGTACTATGGAGCGCATTAATCCTGAATTTTTAATGCAAACTCATAGACAAGTGAATTTTGGCTCAAAATGGTCTAAATATATTTCCCTTTCACCAAAAGTTTCATTTCTGCAAATTTGTTGGTTAGTTTAAGTAAACAATGACATCAAAAGCACTATTTTGTGTCAAAGTAGGACAACTTTTACATACGTTCTAAATTGGAGGGAGTAATTGGTGGTCTGACACCTTTTTTGTTGTTTTTCTCCCAAAATAAGTCAATCTGAATAATCATAAGAATGGATGACAAATGTGACTATGTATGATACCTATAGGACACAGAGGTATGATGATTGATTTATTGTGGAAGGAAGAGAAGCGACACACAAAATGAGGTCTTCTCGTTTAATAGTATAGAGATATTGTGCTCTTTACAAATACAAAATATAGAGTAGGCAAAATTTTGTAAATCTTCCTTCATGCTTCCAGCTTGTACTATACGTACACAGTTTTGGTTATTAGTAAACCATTTTAAAATTTTGCACATAAATAGAGTACTAAACGACAATAAGGCCTGTTCGATTTCTCTCATCTCTCTCCAGGTGGAGCTTTTACATCTTTATAATTCGTTCCACATTTTGTGAAAAATCTTATTTTCTAATTCTACAGTATAAGCCCACAGGCTACATTACTATTATCTGAAAAATACTGTCGAAGAAGGGCTGTACATAGCCAATTTCTTTTTATTCAAAGTAAGCACATTAGATTTCCAGAACTTAAGCTCATTCAAAATCTCAGCTGGATAAACTATTTGTAATAATTTATCCCAGCTCAGTCTTTACACTATGCACAAGTAACAATATCTTGTCATCAATCTAGTCAAATTTCCGAACACTGGTGATAAAGAAATAATTTTACCAGTCACTTGAGCTAATTGCCTAGCAGAGAAAAACAAAAATCTTTCTAAAATTTCATCTATAGACTGTAACAAATCATTTAATCTTCTTTCGGGAATTGAAATGCAGAATTGAGCAGAATCCCAAGTGATTCCTAACCATTCTAACTTTTGGGTAGGTTCATAAACAGATTTTTCTAAATTGACTTTTACACAAATTCGGAATCTTTCCGACATAATTCGTAATCTGAAGCCATTCCGAAACCATCATCTAAATACAAAACAATATGAATCGAATTTTGTCTCCAATATTTGACCATAGATCTCAAACATTTAGTAAACAAGTAAGGGCTAGAAGCTAGACCAAAAACTAAAACTGAAAAACAGTTATACTTGTTATTCCAGGAAAAAACAAGAAAAGTTTGTTGCTGAGCACAAATGTCGTAATGATGATAACCAGATTTAAAATCGAACTAAAGAACCTCTTTTGAAAAATTGAATAGCTGTTTTCCAGTCTTCAAATTTAAATCTCTCTTTTTTGACGGATTTATTTAAAATCGAAAGATTTAATATCAACCTTTTTTTTCGGACTTATTGGTGGCTACTGATAAAGGATTAACAATATAAGGCGTAAAAGGAACTTCATATGCACATCCATGCAGAATCAACTAATTCTAAAACGGCTTTATCCACAAATTCTGAGTTAGAAACAACAGATTTATTGTTTTTCATATGCATACTGGTGGAGGCACTAAAAATGGCATTACATAACCGTTTTTAATTGTATCTAAAACAAAATCACTAGCTCCAATCTGAACTTAAAAATCGTAATGTTTCGCAAGCCTGCCTTTAATACCTTTAAAGTTATGACTAGCAGAAAAATCTAATTTTCCAAGAAAATGAACTTGCGACATATATTCGTCAAGTTCGTCGTTATTGCATTCATAGCTGTAGATAACAAACTTATATCTAGATACTTATCATTAACAGTAACTGTATCATTGCTGTTTGGATGGCTGGTAACTGTGTGCAGAAGCTGTGGCTGACTTGAAGTTGAGTGGGCAGTTTCTTCTCCAGTGACCATACTGCTTGCAGTACTGACAGATGTCCATGGGGCACGGCTCACGCCGTGCAGTGCTGGTGCGAAAGGGCTGTTGATAGCGACTGAAATTGTAAGCTGGAGGAGGAGCAGGGGCAGCAGGGATACTTCCAACTGCTGGAGTACGTCTAGCTGTATACGGCTGAGGGCGGATCTTTTTTCTCCTTAATAGTTTTGAGGGCCCTAGTCTCGGCCTGGCGAATCTTTTTCTCGTCCTCATCATTTTCGGCGATATCGTTACTTTCATATTCTCTAACCGTAACCCATCCCAAGTGGAGTTATCAGCAATCCTCATGAGTTTGTTCCTTTCTTTATAGAGTTAACACACCAAATCACCAGTAATAGAAGAAAGGGGGAAGCAACAGATACAAGATCCTTGTGGATTTTGTTAAGACCATCCATAATATTCTCATTAAAACGAAACTGAATCCGGTTCCCTTCTGATTTGAACCTAATATTAGCCTCGTCTCTGTATTTCTTGGATAAATTGTTTGATCTGACGGAATGTCGGACTTTAAATCAACAAGTGTCTTATCTAAATAGTCTTTAAAAAGCCCAAAAAGTGTCTACTAAGTCACGGTTTTGTTGATTAGCTTGTGAATTGGAAGTATTAAGACGTTCGGGCTGACCATGCCAGGGCCGTAACTACATTGAGGCAAATGAGGCAAATGCCTCATGCTGGAAATTTAAAAAAAAAAAAATGAAAAAAAGATTGTCTTTATATCAAATTTTTTTCACGGAGAGTGTCTTGCAAGAAGCAAGTTCTCTTCACTCCTTGATGTCGCCCCTGCATTTTTTTCGTGATCTATGTTTCTATTTTACTTTTGGTTTTCGGAGTTGATGGTCTATTGTTTGTACTTCTGTGTCTCGGGTTTGTCTTTTATTGTCCTACTTTATGACTATAGTCTGAGTGTTGTTTTTCATTTGTAAACGTGTGCAATGTTGCATGTCAACCGATGTCCAGATATTGTGCGGGAAAATATTTAATAATATGCTCTCGTTTTTTATATAGATTAGACCGTTGGTTTTCTCGTTTGAATGGTTTTACACTAGTATCGTCATCATCCCCAAATCAATAACCGACATTTTTGTCACAAAAATCCGGTTAATAAAATATCTGTATCATATACCCAAGCTCCTGTGGATAAAACTACATAGCTGACATGGTTTAAATTAAAGAAAGACCATCAATTTCCCGGTATCAAATCATTTGAAAAAAAAACAATGAATTGCCATATGACCTTTTACATTGAAGGGTTAAACTTGCCTTAAGTCGTGTTTAGACAGAAAATAAAGGAATATGGACTAAACGTACACGGGACCTAATCGCACACAAAGTCAATGCATAGAAAAAATACAAATGATCAATGGTCAAAGTTTTTATTCCTATTCTTCATCTTGATAGTTGCTGGAGGGTTTTGGACTTCAATAATCATCAATACCGTAAAAGAAGGTCAAGATGGTCCCTAGTGTAGACTTAAGCAGTACTAGTACTTAAAGTATAATACTGCACTGTCACTATATTTAAATCTAGTCATAAAAAAATCACCAAAGTCAGCACAATACAAGACAAGAGCAGACAGACAGACCCGGTATTAATGATTAGGAGAAATACGATTTTTACTTTATCCTATATATCGGCACTTGTGCATATCGGTCTTTTAATGTTGCCCCTAAAACCTAAAAGTCTTAAATTACAATAAATCTATGTTTTTGCTTTGAGACCAGAATATTGTCGAAAAAATAGCTATAAACGATTATTTGCGTTTCAATGTAAGAAAGAGTCCGTGGAACGCTCAGAATGCAGAATTTTGCGTTATTTTTCTCAGAGCTTCTGTGGGCCTAGAGCGGCCCCAGACCCCACGTCCAAAATATGTTTTGCCTCACTATTAAAAGAGGCTAGTTACGGCCCTGCATGCAAGGGGTCCCTTAACAAATATTCTTCATTCAAATCGAGTACTGGTTCGGACATATCTTTACCTAACCTAAGCTGCCCTACTGATCGGTATACGAGCTTCGAATGACAATATATCTTAAATTACTTAAACAAGACAACTATTCGCTCTTTAAAAATTCCGTGCTATTTACATAAAAAATATCATACTCAATATATTTACGCAATGCGACAAATATTGACCAATCCGAAATATCATATATTTAAAACACAAACCTGTTTATTTAATATAAATACCAATAGATGACCGCTATGCGGACACACACTCACGTGTGATTGTTTACATAAAAGAAAACACGTGTATGCTCAACTTTAATTTAATACATTTATGATCAACTATCATCACATCTTCTCAGTGGCGGATCCAGGGGGGGTTCCGGGGGTGCGCACCCCCCCTTTATTTTTGCCGATCAATGCATTTGTATCGGGACATATGTTTTGCACCCCCCCCCCTGCACCCCCCTTTGCCCTGGGTTAGCACCCCCCACTTTCGAAAATTCCTGCATCCGCCCCTGCTTCTTATCTTCTTATATCCAATAATAAACAAAGGTGAATGAGAAGCCGGGGAGAACCTCAGTCGACCAGTCACCTTTGATCCGACAACTCACAATCATACTTTCTCAAGATTGGAGTCGAGCTCACCCTTAACTTAAAAATAGATAAAAAGCAGTCATAAAACCGGATTTATACTTTTCCGTACTTGATCACGCCTTTAACATTTTTTTCTTATTTTTCCAGGTTAGGCCGACTCGTCAGTTACATTACAACAATCCAAAATGTCTATAGATTTATATGAATTGAAATCGTTGTTCAACAATATAAATAATAACTCGTGTTTTGATTTACAAATTTAAACATTTTTATAAGTCGTAGTCACATGATCAGAATACGTCATTTCCAAAACAAAAATGGCATCTGTTTGTTGACAAACATAAGGCTTAAGCAGCAATTTACTGGATCAAATCAAGCAATATGGATAACCCTATAAAACTCAATGGAGATAGTTTAAATAGACACAGTGAAGAAATATTGAAAAACATTCTTAGTCCGATTGAACCTTTTGTAATGCAAATCCAAAGTCTACTTGTGTGGGAAAGTCCAAGAAGAAGTGCAGTGTTATTTATTATTATTCATGCTATATTTTGGTAAGAACTGACTTAAAAATAGCATTTGACATGAACTGATATGTGGCTTTCAAAATAAAGAAGCCAAGGATTGCAAATAATATGCAGCTTGGTGTTTCATTTGGTAGACCACATGGATAACAGAGGACATTAAAATGCATCATGTAATGCGAGGTCAAACAGGACAAAATTCAAATCTCCAGAGTCTGTACAATAGCCACATTCATGCTTGCCTTTGTTCTGTTGGTTCTTTTACCTGTTCAACCTTGGAAAATTTACCTAAATTTATATTTGCTCTCATTAATTTGTTATGTTACGTTTTATTTTAAACACGTATTATCATGATTATTCATAAGGTTTATTTGCTCCCGATACATTTGCATCCTGCCTGTTTGCCACTTGGGTCTGTTTGCACCCTATTCTTATTCAAATTCTAGTTGAATTAGTGGATGATTTTCATATGGGTGTATTTATGTATTTCCTTAAATATAATTGGTGATTTTTTCATGTTGAAAAGAAATTATTTTTGTGATTAGATGATTTAAAATTATTATTGATATTTTCAAAGTTTATTTGGTTACTTGCGTGAAAGTAAATTACAAGACCCTAGTTAGCTTGGTTATGTTGATAGGAGTATAACCAATAAACAGATAACTTAAAGATTGTAATTGAAAAAATGAAAGACAATTATTTTTGACACTGGTTAACATTTTACGACAGGTTGTTCCTTTGATAGCTGTTTGGAATCGTCTGCCTTTTGTTTACAAGTCTAAGCTTAGGGACCAAGGATTTATATAGTCTTACCAAACTAATTCTTGTACAGATGAATAATACTGAGCATGCTGAGTCTTTGATATAATTTTGTAGGTTTTTTACAGTATTTGGTGGCAGAATTTATTTTCTTATCAGTACAGGATTGATAATTTCATATTTTATACGGACTTGGAAGAGAAAAATATGGCCAGAGATTAGAGGTACCTATATTTATTCAGATATAATCATGATGAAGCAGACATGTTAAATGATTGTAACCCTAAATTTACATGTACATGTAGAGCTGAAACAATATGCATACCTAACATAGATACAGTTCAACTTTGAATTCAAAGTCAAAACTTCATTTTTTATACGACCGCAAAATTTGAAAAATTTTTCGTCGTATATTGCTATCACGTTGGCGTCGTCGTCTTCGTTGTCGTCGTCCGAATACTTTTAGTTTTCACACTCTAACTTTAGTAAAAGTGAATGGAAATCTATGAAATTTTAACACAAGGTTAATGACCACAAAAGGAAGGTTGGTATTGGTTTTGGGAGTTTTGGTCCCAATATTTTAGGAACTAGGGGCCAAAAAGGGCCCAAATAAGCATTTTCTTGGTTTTCGCACTGACTATAACTTTAGTTTAAGTTAATAGAAATCTATGAAATTTTGACACAAGGTTTATGACCACAAAAGAACGGTTGGGATTGATTTTGGGAGTTTTGGTTTCAACAGTTTAATAATTAGGGGCCAAAAAAGGGCCCAAATAAGCATTATTCTTGGTTTTCGCACAATGACTTTAGTTTAAGTAAATAGAAATCAAAGAAATTTAAACACAATGTTAATGACTACAAAAGGAAGGTTGGTATTGATTTTGGGAGTTTAGGTCCCAACAGTTTAGGAATTAGGGGCCAAAAAGGGACCCAAATAAGCATTTTTCTTGGTTTTCGCACCATAACGTTAGTATAAGTAAATAGAAATCTATGAAATTTAAACACAAGGTTTATGACCATAAAAGGAAGGTTGGTATTGATTTTGGGAGTTTTGGTCCCAACATAATAAGGGGCCCAAAGGGTCCAAAATTAAACTTTGTTTGATTTCATCAAAATTGAATAATTGGGGTTCTTTGATATGCCAAATCTAACTGTCATGACTGTGTATGTAGATTCTTAACTTTTGGTCCCGTTTTCAAATTGGTCTACATTAAGGTCCAAAGGGTCCAAAATTAAACTTAGTTTGATTTTGACAAAAAATGAATCAGTTAGGTTCTTTGATATGCTGAATCTAAAAATGTACTTAGATTCTTGATTATTGGCCCAGTTTTCAAGTTGGTCCAAATCGGGGTCCAAAATTAAACTTTGTTTGATTTCATCAAAAATTGAATAAATGGGGTTCTTTGATATTCCAAATCTAACTGTGTACATGTATGTAGATTCTTCATTTTTGGTCCTGTTTTCAAATTGGTCTACACTAAAGTCCAAAGGGTCCAAAATTAAACTTAGTCTGATTTTAACAAAAATTGAAATCTTGGGGTTCTTTGATATGCTGAATCCAAAAATGTACTTAGATTTTTTATTTCAAGTTGGTCCAAATCAGGATCTAAAATTATTATATTAAGTATTGTGCAATAGCAAGTCTTTTCAATTGCACAGTATTGCGCAATGGCAAGAAATATCTAATTGCACAATATTGTGAAATAGCAAATTTTTTTTTAATTAGAGTTATCTTTCTTTGTCCAGAATAGTAAGCAAGAAATATCTAATAGCAAAATATTGTGCAATAGCAAGATTTTTTTTTAATTGGAGTTATCTTTCTTTGTCCAGAATCAACTTAAATCTTTGTTATATACAATATACAATGTATATTCACTTTTTACTACCAACTGATAAATTAAAATAATCTTTACCATTCAGTGATAACAAGCAGTTTTTTATACGACCGCAAAATTTGAAAAATTTTTCGTCGTATATTGCTATCACGTTGGCGTCGTCGTCGTCGTTGTTGGACATTTGCCAGACATGACTATGATGTCATTTTCTATTTTTGTTTGCCAATAATTTTATGTAAATAACTTCATTGGAAATTTACCAATATAAAATGTTGCTGATGAAGTTTTTTTTGATTGTTTTATACAATAAACAATGTATATTCACTTTTACTACCAACCAATCTTTACCATTCAGTGATAACAAGCACTATATTTTACATTTTAATATTTTATGATGTATTTAAAAGAGTAGTTATTGTTGCAAACTCCATTAGAAATTTGAATTGATATCAGTTTTGGAAAAAGGGAAACGGGGATGTGAAAAAAGGGGGGGGGGGTTAAATTTTTCTCATTTCAGATTTCATAAATAAAAAGAAAATTTCTTCAAACATTTTTTTGAGAGGATTAATATTCAACAGCATAGTGAATTGCTCAAAGGCAAAAAAAACTTTTAAGTTCATTAGACCACATTCGTTCTGTGTCAGAAACCTATGCTGTGTCATGATCAACTATTTAATTTTAAATTTAAAAAATTTGAAGAAGAAATCAAATCAGTCGTATAAAGCTGCGCCCTGCGGAGCACCTGGTTATTATTTGATTTCTTGATTCTTGATAAATCCAAACAATTAAGCTTCCCAGCTTTAAGTTGTCAAAATATACATTTCACAATCAAATAAACATCCTGACTACACACATATTGTAATCAGCTTTCAATCAGTATTAACATGATTAATAATTAAGCTAAGGATGTCAATTTGGGGAAGAATTACAAGTATCTATTGCTCATTGGTTTTACTTCACAATGCTTAAGTTATATAATTATATATATATATAAGCACTCAGATAACATATTTTCAAATTGTTGTGGGTCATTGCATGTGAATAGTCTAAAGGCTGTCCAAGGAATTACATATAAATTAAATAGCTTATAACTACATGTACATGTACATGTCCCACTGCAATTGGCACAGCCTCCTGTTAAATATTAAGACACCAAACTCAATAAATATTCCATGTTTTTTTTTCAGTTCCACCAAAAGAGCCTGAGGACCCAGACAGGTTTGTACACTATTGGTGGAGTTACACATTTACACAAATGTCAAATTAAAAAATAATGAAGATCAATATTTGTAGTTTTATCACAATAAGTACAATGACTAAGGAATACTTGTAGTTTAAATTTTGAATGACAACATCCATAATCTATAAAAATAACAAATGGCACATGAAAGGACTAGTTTAGAATGAATTGCGTAACTGGGGACATTCAATTTTTAAACATGAGCCTGTACTTGTTTGTCTGAGATTGTTCTGACATCTTATAGACTTTTGTAAAAATTACTGTTAATCCATTGAGGTTAATGTAGCTTAATTCTGAACTCTAATATATGTAACAACACAAATGATGTCAATGAATTGTATAGTATAGGTAAGAGTGACCTACTTTTCATTTGAAGCTGCATGCTAATTTTAATAGTCTAAATGTTGCTTTCTTTACCTTTACATTTTTCTTAAGGGATTTTTTCTGAGCTTTCAGTCAGTCGGTATCAATGCGAATGATTTAATCAGTTGTCAAAATATGTACAAATGTATAGGGTTAAATGATAATCAGAATCAGAATATTCAGGTAATATATTACCTCTACATTGAATAGGATTTTATTGTTCATGTATATCATGTATATGTTTTTATATTTAGTGAAAAATATAAAAAAGGAAGATGTGGTATGATTGCCAATGAGACAACTCTCTACAAAAGACCAAATGACACATAAATTAACAACTATAGGTTACCATACAGCCTTCAATAGTGAGCAAAGTCCATTCCACATAGTGAGCTTTAAAAGGCCCCAACATGACTGATGTAAAATAATTTAAACGAGAAAACTAATTGCCTAATTTGTGTACCAAAAAATGAATGAAAAACAAATATATTACACATCAGCAAATGACAACCACTGAATTATGTTCAGCAAATAAAATGTTTAAATGTTTGTCAACGTCTAAATTCATAGTAAAGGTTTACTTACTCAACCATTGATTGACTGTGTTTTATATTTTTTAGCTGGACACCTGTTCACCCTCGTTTACTGAGTGTGCCAGAAATATGTAAATATCTTGCTCAAATATGGTGCTCTTTTGCTAAAGTTGTAAATAGTTGCCTGTCTTTTAGAAGAAATTACAGATTTTTGGTAAGTTGTTTCATTTGAAATTACGTGTATAACTTTTGAACCTAATAGTTGCCATTAAAATCTTTTAGTAAAAAATAAATTAAATGGTCCAGCTGTCATCAGAAATAGATTTTCATAATTCTGTTGAAATTCTAGCTCTAGAAAGTATATTTAAGTTTCAAACATTTTGAAAAAGCCACAAACACATTTTCTTCTTGAAATATTCAGCACACAGCTTTTATTGAGTTGAATTTAATTAAAGTCATGAAATTTCAAATTTAAAAAAAAGTTAAATATGTTTTATATACTTGAATGTCTAAATTTTACTTAAGAAAACAAGTGTACATGGACTTTCTTGTAAAAGAAAATATCTTATCTTATGATGAATCAAAATCTTCAGAAATGCTATTGAATTGTTGTCTTCCCTTACTCTAAGAGGACATTTAGTAGACGTTCATGCATTTGTTCAATAATATCTTGAAAATAAAATTTCAAAAAACTTGTTTCATAGGACTTTAAGTAAACTCATAATTAAAGCACACAGTCAAAGTTGGAATTACAATCACAACCTTGCTATAATATGATTTTAAAAGATGTTGTTAATTTTTAGTACGTCTGATGGGCAATAAACCAATTAACAGCCTTGCAGTTGAAATCGGTGAAAAGAGTTCATAATCACTCCCACTCTGCATGTACTGTACATGTAAGGCAACAACTTTTACCTCCAAAATAGATCACTATGTGAATATAATGTGATGGGCCAACAACATACCAACTTTTGGTACTACATTTTTTGTATCATAACTTTAAAAAAAAAAAGAATGGTGATTTGAGTTCCTTCAAATTGTTTAATACATGTATATAATATTATAAGTGATCTTCTTTACATCTATATTATGCCCTGAAAAAAATCCCATGCACAGCATAATAATGATGTATTTTAACCCCAATGCTATAAAAAAAAAATTGATGCTTATTTTCTTATTACAGTTTTGTATTGTAAGCTGTATTTTCTTCATATCACTGGCTGTACTGGGCCATTATATACCAGGATTAATGTTGTCTTATATAACTGGTAAGTTGGAAAAGCTCTGTCAGAAATGACCCCTATTTTAATTACTTATATGTGTAGGTGGCCCTGTATCATTTTTGAAGTATTCACTCTTTGTGAATTCTAAGATTATCAAATTTTCACATCCATATGAAATATGTCTTTTTAATGTGTATTTTGTTAAGTGTGAAAATAAGAAGATATGGTATGATAGCCAGTGAGACAACTCCTCACCAAAGACCAAATGGCATAGAATCTAAAAACATCTACAAAATCTTGATAATTGTTTCTATTCAAAAACATCAATAATTTCATTGTCAATAAAGTTCAAAATATAATGAAATATTATTACAAACTGATATTCATATTTAGTTATTTGTTTAAGTTACTGAATCAAATTGGGCAAAGAGAAAAAATAGAAATATATTGTCTACAATGCTGACGGTTAGAATCAGTTTTATTTAATATACAATAATGAACCTACAGTCCATGTCAATGAGTGACAAATCTTTCTCATGACATTGTTTATCTCTTGATTGACTTCTCTTAGGTTTTGCTAATTTGCAGAAATCATAAGATTACCTTTTTGGAATAGAGTTCAAATCAATGCTATCTTACATATCAAATACCAAAGTCATATTTATAAGATAAACAATAAGTATTGCCAAGTTACTATTTGAGATTTGACTTTCCAATAGACAATTGTAGCATATTTTAATTGATAATAATTAATTATTTTGTATTTTAGTGATTAGTTTTATGTTGTGGCCATGTGTTTTATATCATAACCTTCTACAAAGATTCTACCTCAAGTTTGAACCATTGTTCATGAAACTAGACTACTCACTAAAACTCAAGTCTAAGTGGTCATTTAAAGGTGAGAGTTAATCCTTTTTAAGCTAACCTGGTCTAAGGGTTTAGTATAACCTTTGACCTTCACTTGGAACCTACTGTCAGTCATCTTTCAAAAACTGTTTGCAGAAATGTTAGTCTATATACCATGAATACCATTATAATTTTTTATAGAATCATGTTAAATGACGCATTGTCAAGTTCAAATGAAGTGAATGTATGCAATTATAGGCGACTGTATGGCCTTCAACAATGGGAAAAAACCCATACCATATGGTCGGCTTTAAAAGGCCTCTACATGAAAAATATGAAACAATCCAATTGAGAAAACTAATGACTTAATTTGTAACAAAAAAATTACGAAAACCAAATATGACTGACATGAACCAATGACTACAACTGAACTACAGGCTCCTAACTTGGGACAGGCACAAAAAAACGTGGCAGAGTTAAACATGCTTGTGAGTGCTAACCACTCCCCCCTAAACTTGGATAGAGTTGTAACAGTTCCACATTAGAACAAACTATAAAAATCAGTTGAAAAAGGTTCAACTCATCAGATAGATACAAATAGAAATACATCTAACAAAAACATGAATTGGACATGGATGGGTACTTATATATCCAAAAAACTAAACATCATAAGTACAGATCTGAGTACTTGCATTTACTGACTGCTGGTTCAAAGCCAATAACAACTGATACAAATGTTGACAATTTTGTCAAATTAAACCAAACAAATAAGAAAGTTTGTAATACCACTTGCTATTTGGATTATGCCCCATAATTGGAGAGTATGATTATACTCATATAGAGAATGAGAAGAGATATACTTCAATATTGCTATTTAACAAAAATTTCCTTTGATCTGACTCACTCAGACTGATTATTTCCATTCTCAGCACAGTAGAGTGATATGAAAAATAATCGCTAGAAACTAAGGGCGCATGTGCCCTTTGTCCAAGAAATTAACAACTTCGTCACAGGTAAAATAGCAATAAACAGATTATCCTTGGTCTCACAAATCAATTGCTATTCTCACTTTCGCCGGAGCGGCTCAAGCGTGAAAATTATTTTGCTGAGAATACCAAAGATAATATATAAATAAGCAACAACAAAGGGCTTGAAATCAGTAGATTATCCAAAAAACGTAAAGGAGAATGAAAACAGTGACAATTGTTTGGGTGTTATGAGTCAAGAATCAGGTAAGGGATTAAGGCATTGAGCGCTTAGGTAGAGGAATTACTAGCAAGCATAAATAAATAATAAGATTATTTCAAGGTTAAATCTGAATGAGATGATTAAAATATCAGAACATAAGCTTCTATAAAAAAAAGATACTACCACATTAACCTTCATCATTAACATTAATAACTTTTTAACAGGAAAGAAATCTCGAACTGGTGATGCAAGTCTTAATTCTTTTGACGAAGACAATGGCAATACAGACACAGATTCTGATGATTTTTGTCCCTCACTGGACCCTGAAGCTACTGCTGCCCTTGCTAGAGCCATTACTGACAGTGAAGATGAGAGTAATGGATCCCCATCAATTAACACACCCATGTTGTCTAAAGAACATTCATTTAGTGATGGTAATTATTTAAATTTAATATGATGTTGTGTGTTTTAATAGAAAAAGAGCATAAAAAAAGCAAAAATATTTATTCTGATGACATAAAGTGATTGAACTATGTTTTCAAAATATCAAAATGAATGATAATTTATCAACATAATATTGATACACCTTGGTAATTTTTTCAGAGGACATTTTATACATTCTCTCTTTTAATTTATGTCTGAACTCATCTTTTTGCAGATTACTATTGTAAGAAAAGATTAGGTTTGCCAAGATATTGTCAAAACTTTTAAGAGAAACGTATTCCATCACAGAATATTCAAATTTGTTATACAGCATATATTTCTTGACTTAAAACAGTTAAATTTGAAATTTGTATGAATTTTTCAAAATCTTTGTTGTGCACTATGGCTTTTTATTTTTCGGGAATATTAATACATGTATTAGTCCTGTGCCTCCAGATCTGGGTTAGTTATTCAGGGTCTGGGGAATCCCTGCTCATTTTTAACTCACCTGGCCAAATGGGCCAAGTGAGCTTTTCTCATCACTTGGCGTCTGTCGTCCCTTGTCTGTCGTCCGTCGTCGTTAACTTTTACAAAAATCTTCTCCTCTGAAACTACTGGGCCAAATTCAACCAAACTTAACCACAATCAATCATTGGGGTATGTAGTTTAAGAAATGTGTCTGATGACCCGGCCAACCAACCAAGATGACTGCCATGGCTAAGATTACAACATAGGGGTAAAATGTAGATTTTTTGCGTATAACTCTGAAACCAAAGCATTTAGAGCAAATCTGACATGGGGGTTAAATTGTTCATCAAGTCAATATCTATTTGCCATAAAATTTTCAGATGAATTGGACAACTGGCCATGGTTGTTGGGCTGCTGCCCCCCAATTGATAATTTTTAAAGCAATTTTGCCATTTTTGGTTATTATTTTGAATATTATTATAGATAGAGATAAACTGTAAACAGCAATAATGTTTAGCAAAGTAAGATCTACAAATAAGTCATGGTCAGTTGACTCCTTAAGGAGTTATTGCCCTTTATAGTCAATTTTTAACAATTTTCATTAATTTGGTAAATTTTTGTAAATTTTTACCAAATATTTTCCTCTGTAACGAAAGGGCCAAGTTTATTGTAGATAGAGAAAATTATAAGTAGCAAGAATGTCCAGTAAGATCTACAATCACATCACCATCACCAAAACACAATTTTGTCATGAATCCATCTGTGTAATTTGTTTAAAATGCACATAGACCAAGGTGAGCGACGCAGACTCTTAAGAGCCTCTGGTTTTGTTACTGCAGGACACAAAAAGATGTTTCTGTATATCATAGGGGCTCTGGCAATCATTTTAAACACATTAACTCGTCTAAACATCAACCCAACAATGTTAGATCTGTAAATTTGCTTTTGCAAATTTTTTGTTCTTCTCACGCTGGGATTCGAACCCATGCTACTGAGATATCGTGACACCAAAATGCCTGCACTGTAACTGTCCCGCTAGACCACATGACCACCTGGGCTTCACTATATATATATATAGATTGAAATTTCACTTTAAAACTTGGTATCTTAAAGTTTTAAGTTTGTGCCCAAAAACGTTTTTCTCTTTAGTAGCAACAACTTTGGTTACTAGATTACTTGACTTCTATATTTTCTGCCTTATTATTAATGATCAGATATATATACAGGGATCATCAATAAATGTTGGGTTGGGATGGCATAGATTGGCTGTTTCAACTTTAAACTTGCTATTGATTTTCAAACTTTTTATAATGACTATGTAGCACATTTTTTTGCAGATCATGATGAGGATTTTACACCAGATCTAGGCAATCTACCTTCAATTGGTTATTTAGATGACACAGACGATGAAATTTTAGAAACGCCACTTCCTAAATATAAAAATACAGACAATAACTCAAATGGACACGATACAATGAAGTTTAATCCATCACATTTCGGGGATAGTTCTGAAGATGAAGATGAGACTTTGACCAGAGATCTGAAGTTTCCTGACATTCATGAAGTACAATCACCTGAACCTAGTCAACCTGTTGCTCAGCAACAGGATGCAGGTATGGCTTTAATTGCCTCAACGATCGTGTCACAAACATTCTCCTCCATGATGCAGTCAGCAATGTCAGGTTTTAACAAAATGGCAGCAACATCTTCAAGTGGCAGCAAATCAAGTAAAGTGACATATGTGAAAGACGAATCGGACATAAATATACTTTCAGGAGACCAAATTGACTCATCACCAAGACGTCAGTCATCTGACAGTGATGTTGATGACATTGCAGATGAATTTGAATTTCTAGACCAGTATGATGTAGAGGACACAGATAAGACTCAATAACTTAGCATGCAGTTTTCTTTTTGTGGATCACTCATCTTCAATGCTTTAAGTTTTATGTAACAAACAGTATTCTAAAAAAATACTGTTGCAAGATAAAATTGTGATTTTAAATTATCAAACATTTTTATACATTTATTTACATTGGGTTAGGGAGTACATACATGCTATGCCATCACTAGGCAGCCTTATCATTTAAAAAAATTTTGATTATAATTGCTGGCCAATTTTGACTTTACATGGAATTAATAGAGATACTGTCTTACTTAAATATAATATAGGATTTTTGTAAGGGAAAATTATTATTAGATCTTTAAAACACAAATCAAATTGAAAATTACTATTAGATCTTTAAAACACAAATCAAATTTAAGTACAAATAAGCTTTTTGAATTTGTAATGTCTATTGTCTTAAGTGTCATTAATACTAATTTAGTACCTTTTATTTTTATATCAAAGGATCTCCCACACATAACAACAACCATAAGAATGATTGATATATTGTAACATATTAAATTAAGATTCAAGCTTTAAGGTAAAGCTAATAGCCTACTATTCCAAGTAGTTCACAAGTTAATGGATGTTCTAGTGGTCTTTTATGGTCATATATCTGTGTTTCCAAACTTTAATATTTCTTAGATTATTGTATTACCTTTGTAGTTGTAAAACTATTAGCAAATGAAAGTTGTTGATTATTAGGTAACAGCTTGATGTTGAATTGAACAATTGTTTGTTCTAGAACAAATGTAGTGAATCTGTCACATTTGAAAATTTCATTGAACATTATAATTTGTTGTTATCAATTTTACTGAAATGATTGTTGTATGTTATGTTGAAGCATACAAAGGTTGTTTATACATGTATAACATATGTTTACGAATGAAACTGATCAATGAGTTAACAATCTGTTACATTTAAATGCATGATTATATTAATTATAATGCAATTATTTGGTAATAATTACATTAGATGTATGTTTCTTTATAATACTTTATTCTGATTGGCTAACTGCACATCACGTGTTATTCCGTAAGCAGTTGCATTGCTCAATACAACTTTTCATTCATGATAACATGTGGTCCAACAATAAAGTGCACAGGTGAATTAAATAAAAAAATATGTAAAATACGTGTTTTCATGATCATAGCTAAAAAATGTAATTATAAGTATTGAATGCTTCTTTTTGTAACTTTATAGGGTTGTAAAAGCGTTGACCGTGCGCACATTTTTAGAATGAAGCGCTTCACACAAAATGTACTTCGGTCAACGCTTTTACACCCCAATAAATTCACAAAAAGAAGCATTCAATTCTTAATTAATGGTTATGATTGGATGACAATCGAGTTACAATTCTCAGTCTACCAGTCTTAAACTAAGGGATGGCTGCATTTTAGATAGCAGAATGTATTGACATGGTATTTCTCCAATAATAAGCATCTTAGAATTCTTCTTTTTATATAATTTAATTACATTAAGAGGTGGACAGGAAGCCAGATAACACATTGCGTCACTGAGATGCATCGCCAGATACACTCAATTTTGAACAGTAAAACTGGACATTCAGAAAGTTTCAAATACAGTTATCTCTTAATAGTCTTTTTATTGGAGAAATTGCCCTTAAAGATAGTGTTTTTCTCGTTATTGTGATTCCCTTTCAACTTAGAAGTTTTAATGGATTGCTAAACAATGTAACAACAAAAGAAATCAACAATACATTAAAAGTTCTACAACAATTGTTATCATCAACTGACTCTGATAGTTGTTGACCTTAATTGTTATATTTTTTTCCTTTTTGACTATAATCTTGAAATTTATTATCGATAGACAGAACCTGTAAGCAGCAAAAGTGATCAGTTACAATTATACAAGATCTACAAAAGTGCTACCTTGATTGAAACCATTATTTGACTTATTACATTAGCTTATTATCATTTTTACCATATGAGCATTTCAAACTCAATGGGATTTATAGTTGTTGATTGTTAACTCATAAATTTGAAACAAATTATTTTTAAATAAAGCAAGCTTACTGCAATTTTTAAAAACATCATCAAAGGGAATGCACTGACTTTTTGTTTGTGTATTTGATATAAATTAACAAAATCTATTGTACATTGCACCATTTTTATACGACCGCAAAATTTGAAAAAATTTTCGTCGTATATTGCTATCACGTTGGCGTCGTCGTCGTCGTCGTCGTCGTCCTCGTCCGAATACTTTTAGTTTTCGCACTCTAACTTTAGTAAAAGTGAATAGAAATCTATGAAATTTTAACACAAGGTTTATGACCACAAAAGGAAGGTTGGGATTGATTTTGGGAGTTTTAGTCCCAACATTTTAGGAATTAGGGGCCAAAAAGGGCCCAAATAAGCATTTTCTTGGTTTTCGCACTATAACTTTAGTTTAAGTAAATAGAAGTCTATGAAATTTTGACATAAGGTTTATGACCACAAAAGAAAGGTTGGGATTGATTTTGGGAGTTTTGGTTCCAACAGTTTAGGAATTAGGGGCCAAAAAAGGGCCCAAATAAGCATTATTCTTGGTTTTCGCACAATAACTTTAGTTTAAGTAAATAGAAATCAATGAAATTTAAACACAATGTTTATGACCACAAAAGGAAGGTTGGTATTGATTTTGGGAGTTTAGGTCCCAACAGTTTAGGAATTAGGGGCCAAAAAGGGACCCAAATAAGCATTTTTTTTGGTTTTCGCACCATAACTTTAGTATAAGTAAATAGAAATCTATGAAATTTAAACACAAGGTTTATGACCATAAAAGGAAGGTTGGTATTGATTTTGGGAGTTTTGGTCCCAACAGTTTAGGAATAAAGGGCCCAAAGGGTCCAGATTTAAACTTTGTTTGATTTTATCAAAAATTGAATAATTGGGGTTCTTTGATATGCCGAATCTAACTGTGTATGTAGATTCTTAATTTTTGGTCCCGTTTTCAAATTTAATATTTTATGATGTATTTAAAAGAGTAGTTATTGTTGCAAACTCCATTAGAAATTTGAATTGATATCAGTTTTGGAAAAAGGGAAACGGGGATGTGAAAAAAAGGGGGGGGTTTAAATTTTTCTCATTTCAGATTTCATAAATAAAAAGAAAATTTCTTCAAACATTTTTTTGAGAGGATTAATATTCAACAGCATAGTGAATTGCTCAAAGGCAAAAAAAAAACTTTTAAGTTCATTAGACCACATTCATTCTGTGTCAGAAACCTATGCTGTGTCAACTATTTAATTTTAGATTTAAAAAGTTTGAAGAAATCTTTAATTGATTTGTAAAATCTTGACATTTGTTTTGTGTAAAAAAAATACATATAATGTCAAAAATTTGATCACAATCCAAATTCAGAGCTGTATCACGCTTGAATGTTTTGTCAATACTTGCCCCAACTGTTCAGGGTTCGACCTCTGCGGTCGTATAAAGCTGCGCCCTGCGGAGCACCTGGTTATTGTTTTAAATGTTGATTCATTTAGATCCTAGATATATATATATTTCTAACTTATTCCCTTGTTTTTGTCTGTATTATAAATTTTGCTACATGTATGTACAATGCAAACAAGTGACAGGTGCTATTATTATTGTAATAAACTGCATTGAAGGACAAATTTCATGGTCAAGTTGTTTATTTTTTGTGCAGAATTTACAAGTGGATTTGTTATAAATAACCCATTGTCAAATAACATTGTTTTTTGTAATATTAATTTCACTTTTAAACATTCAGATTACTGGAGGTAATTTCATTGACCTGATAAATATGTGCATATCAGAAAAAGCCAATAAATTTCTTTCAGAATCCTTATTTCTAGATTGCAACTGCCAATGTTTTTGTATTATTTAGACACCAGCAGTGACCAGCTTGTAGAGATGTAAATGTTTTTTTCATTGATTAGTTAAATCACAATACATGTACAATCAAGCAAACACTTTAAAAACCAAACTAATTTTTAAAATATGTGCAAAGCAAGATTCATATATATATTGTGCATATTGAAAGCAAGGTAGGTTCAATTACTCATATTTTGGCACTAAAATTTTATTTACAAATTTAAACTGAAATTTTTTGAAAACATTTGAAAAAAGCATATGTTAAAATGTTTAATTGCTTCAGTTAAAGAAGATTTTCACCAATGGCATCATGTGTAACTTCATAATTGTAGATGAGATTTGTTTAAATCTGATTTTTTTTATATAATTCAATAAAATTTATCAAAGTAAGTTTTTTTTGAAAAATTAACAATAGTACTACCCTGACCCCTGATATATTTGCTTAAATATTCTGTATATACCCTATTCTTTACTTTTCAACCACAATTTCAATAAGTTAGGGTGGTTTATTTTGTATTTGAAGATAGTAAGGCATAAGTAAGAGAACATCTTTTCATATATTTTAATGAAGATTTTATCATTTAACTTCTCTTATAAATATTTGATAACTGTTCTAGACAACATGGTGACTTTATAGAGTTAGCTCTTCTGTAAATCTTTAGTGAATAGATATTTTTTTAGCAATTATAAATACACCTTTATTTTATCAAGAATGAATTTGATTGATAACAAAAATGAAATAGATATGTAAAGTCATAGGGATAAAAAAAAACCATCCAACTACTTACCTGCTTTCCAGAAAAGTGAGAACTCTTTGTAAACCTTTTGAAAATTGTCTTTTTATACAGATGTTTAAGCATAATCACACAAACTTTTTTGCACTGTTTAGCCTTATTTTTAGTGTAAACTGGCAATAGTTCAACTTTTATGTGTTTCAGTGTACTGAAATTTGTCCTTCAAACCTTCATTTTGTGATTCAATGTAAATTGATTATTGAGAAAACATTCAGTTTAAGAGCACATAGGTTACCGGTAATCCATGTTATATTTTGCCATCATTTTCCTCAGTTTAAGAGCACATAGGTTACTGGTAATCCATGTTATATTTTGCCATCATTTTCCTCAGTTTAAGAGCACATAGGTTACCGGTAATCCATGTTATATTTTGCCATCATTTTCCTCAGTTTAAGAGCACATAGGTTACTGGTAATCCATGTTATATTTTGCCATCATTTTCCTCAGTTTAAGAGCACATAGGTTACCGGTAACCCATGCTATATTTTGCCATCATTTTCCTCCATTTAAGAGCACATAGGTTCCTGGTAATCCATGTTATATTTTGCCATCATTTTCCTCCATTTAAGAGCACATAGGTTCCTGGTAATCCATATTATATTTTGCCATCATTTTCCTCCATTTAAGAGCACATAGGTTCCTGGTAATCCATGTTATATTTTGCCATCATTTTCCTCAGTTTAAGAGCACATAGGTTACCGGTAATCCATGTTATATTTTGCCATCATTTTCCTTTGTTAAGGTCATGCAGTTGTCTGTCAATTTTTAACTCCCACAAATTGCTTTGAAATATGAAACCCAACTAAAAATCATAACGTTTGACTTTCGTCAACAAAGTAAAAACATTACCTTTCTTCCAACATATACTAAATTTACTAAAATATAGCTCAGTATGAAACATATTTATTGGGATTTGCAGAATTTTTTAGCTGCGATGATGTGACTTTTTATCAATTTTTTAGCAATGCTAATTTGTGTTTAATTTTTATGTAGCTATACAGACTATTGTGATATGTTTTTTTGTTTGTTATTTTGCCTAATATATATATATATAGTTGCTATGGTGGTTACTTTGTTGTGTACAGTGATTTTAACACAAGTATGTACTCTATACATATTAATAAAGGATTATTTATAGATTGATGCTCATAACATAAGTGTGTACTTGTTCCTCATGCCTTCTGTCCACTATAAACAGGTGTTTTTTTTTAATTTCTTCCACTCATGTTAGAATCTATAAAGTTTTGTATCTGATTTAGTAGAGGAGTATTTTAAAATTCTGATTCTGTCACTCTCCTTGTCTAAAGGTTGACAGTAAAGAGTACTAGTACTAGATATAACCTAGATATGATCACAACAAGTTTGTCTTGATGTCATATTTACTTATTAAGGGCATACGATACAGTTACAGGGGAGGTAATGACGTTGCTAACGTAAAATGTTATTTTCGCGACGTCAAACTGTGACATATCGGGAAAAGATGCATTTTTCAACTGATTTTTATCAATCAAACTGATTTAATTTGAAAACGAGTTCATGGACCCCTATTTTTCAAAACGGCAATTTGTTTCATTTTGCAGGGAGATTATGTGACCCAAATTTTATAAAACTGTAAATAGAGGATTTTTTTTAATTTTGATAAACATGCAGCAAAAAATGACGTTTTTTCCTCAATTCACGAACATTTGATAAATATGAGTTATTTCTGAATAAAAAAATGCATATTTTTTTAGAATACTTATAAAATACAGAAATACCGTTTATTTAACAAAAAACAATTTGTGTTTATCTTTTATAACAAAAAAGTTATGTCTTTCTTTCGAAAAAGAAATTACGGCCACAAATCTGAATTTTGAGCAAATATACAAAATTTCGACCTCATTTTACTCAAAAAGTAGCACATGAAGATATATTTTTTATTACATATTTGATTTAATCAGGTAAAAAATAGCCTATATGCAATTTTTCATGAACTTGTAAATACAGGATCAAAACTGTATCGTATGCCCTTAAGGCATATTAACCTAATAAACCTTGTAAAATAAAAGAACTTGTTATTGAGGTTGACTTTAATCAAGTGTAAAAAGGGGAAACATATAGGTCATAATGTCAAAACGAAATTGATTCAAAATCAATGTCTAAAACTAAACATAATGGTAAATCAATGATCAGAGAGGCTATTTTTTTTTAGGGGGGGGGGAGTAGGTTGGTTGGGGTAGGGTTGGAGGATGCTATACTCCCTAACATGTGTCACTCCATACAAAAACATATTTCATTATAGCACTTTGGATTCATTATTATACTTCTGGAAACTCATTTTTGTGGATTTCTTAAGTTTACATGAACCATGAATTTTGAAAATGAATAACACAGTACTTAATTTCTGTATGATTGAATGCATTCTTTGACAAAACCATGAAATGAAATAGCCTCAATCCACATTTATAATTTATCCACATTATTTTATATCTAAACTAGAACATAAAACAATCCCAGTCAACAGAGTATAAGATAGTGATCCAAGTAACCTTCTTTAAATGGTTGGCTTATTTTAGAAAATACATTCTTATACTAAGTTATATGGTAATAGTTTTCTAGGTGTAGAGAACTGAAATTGGAGGTAAAACTGTATGTCAGAAATAAAGGATAAAGCAGACTCTTGGAATATTGGTTATTCACATGTATCTCTTTAACCTAACCTGTTGAGCACCTTCAATCCCAAAGATATATTACCAAGTGAAATATAAGGCTGTTCATTTGTTGATCTTTGTTTTTAAAAGTAAAAATGTTTTTCTTTAATATATATATAAGTCCTATTTCTCATGCAAAATTATGCAGACCAAAATGATCATACAGTAACTTTTTGTCAAACATTTTTATAGATGTAAAATACACTTATGCTTCATTACCGGTAGTCCAAAAATGGTCAAGTCCCATAACTGCTGTGAGTATTGTCAAATCTAAATGATGGTTCAGTATGTTCAACTATACATGCGTTCTTACCAAGTATGAGAGTTTTCTTACAATTAGTCTTAGGGGAGTTTGGTTCACAATGTGTAATTTTGTCAAAAAAAGAGAAAAAATGGCCAAAGTCTATTAACTCTTGGAAAAATTGACAAATCAAAATGGTAGTATAGGTTTTCTAGCCTCTGACTTTTCATTTTTTGTCACAGAAAATTCAACCTAGGGATAGTGATCCAGCAGCGGTGTTAACTGATTTCTTAAAAGATTTCAATTTTAGAATGTAGAAAACCTGGATGCTACATACTTTGTATATAGATGTAAATTGTATCTGATTTAGTAGAGGAGTATTTTAAAATTCTGATTTCTGTCACTCTCCTTGTCTAAGAAGTAACAGGTTGACAGTGGAGAGTACTAGTACTAGATATAACCTAGATATGATCACTACAAGTTTGTCTTGATGTCATATTTACCTAATAAGGCATATTAACCTAACAAACCTTGTAAAATAAAAGAACTTATTATTGAGGTTGACCAAGTGTAAAAAGGGAAAAAATATAGGTCACAATGTCAAAACGAAATTGATTCAAAATCAATGTCTAAAACTAAACATAATGGTAAATCAATGATCAGAGAGGCTAATTTTATTTTTGGGAGGAGGGGCTGAGGAGGGTAGGTTGGTTGGGGTTGTGTTGGAGAATGCTATACTCCCTAACATGTGTCACTCCATACAAAAACATATTTCATAATAGCACTTTGGATTCATTATTATACTTCTGGATAATCTGGAAACTCATTTTTGGGGATTTCTTAAGTTTACATGAACCATGAATTTTGAAAATGAATAACACAGTACTTAATTTCTGTATGATTGAATGCATTCTTTGACAAAACCATGAAATGAAATAGCCTCAATCCACATTTATAATTTATCCACATTATTTTATATCTAAACTAGAACATAAAACAATCCCAGTCAACAGAGTATAAGATAGTGATCCAAGTAACCTTCTTTAAATGGTTGGCTTATTTTAGAAAATACATTCTTATACTAAGTTATATGGTAATAGTTTTCTAGGTGTAGAGAACTGAAATTGGAGGTAAAACTGTATGTTAGAAATAAAGGATAAAGCAGACTCTTGGAATATTGGTTATTCACATGTATCTCTTTAACCTAACCTGTTTAGCACCTTCAATCCCAAAGATATATTACCAAGTGAAATATAAGGCTGTTCATTTGTTGATCTTTGTTTTTAAAAGTAAAAATGTTTTTCTTTAATATATATATAAGTCCTATTTCTCATGCAAAATTATGCAGACCAAAATGATCATACAGTAACTTTTTGTCAAACATTTTTATAGATGTAAAATACACTTATGCTTCATTACCGGTAGTCCAAAAATGGTCAAGTCCCATAACTGCTGTGAGTATTGTCAAATCTAAATGATGGTTCAGTATGTTCAACTATACATGCGTTCTTACCAAGTATGAGAGTTTTCTTACAATTAGTCTTAGGGGAGTTTGGTTCACAATGTGTAATTCTGTCAAAAAAAGAGAAAAAATGGCCAAAGTCTATTAACTCTTGGAAAAATTGACAAATCAAAATGGTAGTATAGGTTTTCTAGCCTCTGACTTTTCATTTTTTGTCACAGAAAATTCAACCTAGGGATAGTGATCCAGCAGCGGTGTTAACTGATTTCTTAAAAGATTTCAATTTTAGAATGTAGAAAACCTGGATGCTACATACTTTGTATATAGATGTAAATTGTATCTGATTTAGTAGAGGAGTATTTTAAAATTCTGATTTCTGTCACTCTCCTTGTCTAAGAAGTAAGAGGTTGACAGTGGAGAGTACTAGTACTAGATATAACCTAGATATGATCACTACAAGTTTGTCTTGATGTCATATTTACCTAATAAGGCATATTAACCTAACAAACCTTGTAAAATAAAAGAACTTATTATTGAGGTTGACCAAGTGTAAAAAGGGAAAAAATATAGGTCACAATGTCAAAACGAAATTGATTCAAAATCAATGTCTAAAACTAAACATAATGGTAAATCAATGATCAGAGAGGCTAATTTTATTTTTGGGAGGAGGGGCCGAGGGGGGTAGGTTGGTTGGGGTAGTGTTGGAGAATGCTATACTCCCTAACATGTGTCACTCCATACAAAAACATATTTCATAATAGCACTTTGGATTCATTATTATACTTCTGGATAATCTGGAAACTCATTTTTGGGGATTTCTTAAGTTTACATGAACCATGAATTTTGAAAATGAATAACACAGTACTTAATTTCTGTATGATTGAATGCATTCTTTGACAAAACCATGAAATGAAATAGCCTCAATCCACATTTATAATTTATCCACATTATTTTATATCTAAACTAGAACATAAAACAATCCCAGTCAACAGAGTATAAGATAGTGATCCAAGTAACCTTCTTTAAATGGTTGGCTTATTTTAGAAAATACATTCTTATACTAAGTTATATGGTAATAGTTTTCTAGGTGTAGAGAACTGAAATTGGAGGTAAAACTGTATGTCAGAAATAAAGGATAAAGCAGACTCTTGGAATATTGGTTATTCACATGTATCTCTTTAACCTAACCTGTTGAGCACCTTCAATCCCAAAGATATATTACCAAGTGAAATATAAGGCTGTTCATTTGTTGATCTTTGTTTTTAAAAGTAAAAATGTTTTTCTTTAATATATATATAAGTCCTATTTCTCATGCAAAATTATGCAGACCAAAATGATCATACAGTAACTTTTTGTCAAACATTTTTATAGATGTAAAATACACTTATGCTTCATTACCGGTAGTCCAAAAATGGTCAAGTCCCATAACTGCTGTGAGTATTGTCAAATCTAAATGATGGTTCAGTATGTTCAACTATACATGCGTTCTTACCAAGTATGAGAGTTTTCTTACAATTAGTCTTAGGGGAGTTTGGTTCACAATGTGTAATTCTGTCAAAAAAAGAGAAAAAATGGCCAAAGTCTATTAACTCTTGGAAAAATTGACAAATCAAAATGGTAGTATAGGTTTTCTAGCCTCTGACTTTTCATTTTTTGTCACAGAAAATTCAACCTAGGGATAGTGATCCAGCAGCAGTGTTAACTGATTTCTTAAAAGATTTCAATTTTAGAATGTAGAAAACCTGGATGCTACATACTTTGTATATAGATGCCTTATGTTAGGAAGTTTCTGTCTGTCACATGTCCAGTGTTTTTATACGACCGCAAAAATTGAAAATTTGGTAGTATATTGGTGTCACGTTGGCGTCGTCATCTGCGTCCTCGTCGTCCGAATACTTTTAGTTTTTGCACTCTAACGTAAAAGTGAATAGAAATCTATGAAATTTTAACACAAGGTTTATGACCACAAAAGGAAGGTTGGGATTGATTTTTGGAGTTTTGGTCCCAACATTTTAGGAATTATGGGCCAAAAAGGGCCCAAATAAGCATTTTCTTGGTTTTCGCTCTATAACTTTAGTTTAAGTAAATAGAAATCTAAGAAATTTAAAGTACTTCTTTAATTATTAAAACACCCTTTACCCAATGCTAAAGCCCAAATCTGGTTATATCAACAGGTCACATGTCTACTGTATAATGTCAAAATGTTTACCGTAACATGTCAAAAAGTTGACTGTAACATGTACATTAGCTAAATATAGATAACTGTAACCATGGAAAATCCCACTTGGATTTTTCACTGAAAGGATAATTGAACTTGTTTAGATATCAACCAAATACATATTTATCCACTGGATAACTCTTTAAATCTGAACCGCCGGTTAAATCTGAAACGCCGGTTAACTCAACCGCTGGTTAATTCAACCGCCGTTTACCATATCTATATAAATAGGGTGCAAACATTAATCCACCATTCTGCCTCTGATGAAGGTCCTTTTTGGACCGAAACCAGTCAGGCAATGAAACATCACCAGGTGCTGTAAATTATGTGTATTGGTATTATACTATATTTTTATGCTTTTAGAATTTCTACTTTACTTTTAACAATGATATCAAAGGTAGTGATATACCCTAGAAGTCTGAAGATATAACAAGCACTTGATGCACTCTTTACCCTAAAATGAGGTCATGGTTGATGGGTATATGCATGTGACAAATAGAAACTTGGTAACATAAGACATCTGTTTGAAAGCTGTTTATGTCTATTCCTTGATCTTTGTTGTAGAAGAAACAACCAGATGCTCCCCAGGGCGCAGAGTTCAAACCCTGAACATTGGGGCAAGTATGGACACAACATTCAAGCTTGATACAGCTCTGAATTTGGATTGTGATTAAACAGTTGACACAACACAGGTTTCTGACACATAATGAATGTGGTCCAAGAACTAAAACTTGAAAACTTTAAATTTTAAATTGGACATTGCCTATTATGGTCCAATATCCAAATCAAAATACATGGTTAGATTCAGTTTATCAAAGAAACCCAAGAATTCAATTTTTGATGAAATCAAATAAAGTTCAATTTTGAACCCTTTAGACCTCAATGTGGACCAATCCAAACATCAAAAATCTAAATACATGGTTAGATTAATCATATATTAAAGAACCCCAAATATACAATTTTTGTTGAAATCAAACAAAGTTTAATTTTGGACCCCAATTTGGACCAACTTGAAAACTGGGCCTATAATCAAAAATCTTAAGTTCATGTTTAGATTCAGTATATCAAAGAACTCCAAGGATTCAATTTTTGTTGATATCAAACAAAGTTTAATTTTGGACCAACTTGAAAACTGGGCCATAGTAAAAATCTAAGTACATGTTTAGATTCAGCATATCAAAGAACCCCAAGGATTCAATTTTTGTTGAAATCAAACAAAGTTTAATTTTGGACCCTTTGGACTTTAATGTAAACCAATTTGAAAACGGGACCAAAAATTAAGAATCTACATACACAGTTAGATTTGGCATATCAAAGAACCCCAATTATTCAATTTTTGATGAAATCAAACAAAGTTTATTTTGGACCCCAATTTGGACCAACTTGAAAACTGGGGACATAATAAAAAATCTAAGTACGAGTTTAGATTCAGCATATCAAAGAACCCCAAGGATTCAATTTCTGTTAAAATCAAACTTAGTTTAATTTTGGACCCTTTGGACTTTAATGTAAACCAATTTGAAAACGGGACCAAAAATTAAGAATCTACATACACAGTTAGATTTGGCATATCAAAGAACCCCAATTATTCAATTTTTGATGAAATCAAACAAAGTTTATTTTGGACCCCAATTTGGACCAACTTGAAAACTGGGCCAATAATCAAAAATCTAAGTACATGTTTAGATTCAGCATATCAAAGAACCCCAAGAATTCAATTTTTGTTGAAATCAAACAAAGTTTAATTTTGGACCACGATTTGGACCAACTTGAAAACTGGGCCCATAATAAAAAATCTAAGTACATGTTTAGATTAAGCATATCAAAGAACCCTAAGGATTCAATTTTTGTTAAACTCAAACTAAGTTTAATTTTAGACCCTTTGGACCTTAATGTAGATCAATTTGAAAACTGGACCAAAAATTAAGAATCTACATACACAGTTAGATTCGGCATATCAAAGAACCCCAATTATTCAATTTTTTATGAAATAAAAAAAAGTTTAATTTTGGACCCCGATTTGGACCAACTTGAAAACTGGTGCGAAAACCAAGAAAAATGCTTTTTTGGGCCCCTTTTTGGCCCCTTATTCCTAAACTGTTGGGACCAAAACTCCCAAAATCAATCCCAACCTTCCTTTTATGGTCAAAAACCTTGCGTTTAAATTTCATAGATTTCTATTTACTTATACTAAAGTTATGGTGCGAAAACCAAAAAAAATGCTTTTTTGGGCCCCTTTTTGGCCCCTAATTCCTAAACTGTTGGGACCTCAACTCCCAAAATCAATCCCAACCTTCCTTTTGTGTTCATATACCTTGTGTTTAAATTTCGTTGATTTCTATTTACTTATACTAAAGTTATTGTGCGAAAACCAAGAATAATGCTTATTTGGGCCCTTTTTTGGCCCTTAATTCCTAAACTGTTTGAACCAAAACTCCCAAAATCAATCCCAACCTTCCTTTTGTAGTCATAAACCTTGTGTCAAAATTTCATAGATTTCTATTTACTTATACTAAAGTTATTGTGCGAAAACCAAGAACAAGGCTTATTTGGGCCCTTTTTTGGCCCTTAATTTCTAAACTGTTGAACCAAAACTCCCAAAATCAATCCCAACCTTCCTTTTGTGGTCATAAATCTTGTGTGTAAATTTCATAGATTTCTATTTACTTATACTAAAGTAATAGTGCGAAAACCAAATGTCTTCGGACGACCACGACGTAGACAACAACGCCAACGTGATACCAATATACGACCAAAAATTTTTTGCGGTCGTATAAAAATGGCAAAGTACCATATCTCCAGGGAATAATATTATTGTCAAATTCAAAACTTAAGGAAGAAACAGTTTGGTAAACTATTTATGATGACAAAAAAAAAAGTTCTAGTACAAGAGTTTTCTGTCAATGCATCTGAGAGGAGCTGAATTCACAAGTGTCATTTTGTTTCAAAGTGACCACAACATCAAAGTCTCATTACTTCAGTTACAATTGCCCAATGAAAATGACATTAGACCGTTGGTTTTCCCTTTTGAATGGTTTTACACTAGTAATTTTGGGGCCCTTTATAGCTTGTTGTTCGGTGTGAGCCAAGGCTCTGTGTTGAAGGCCGTACATTGGCCTATAATGGTTTACTTTTATCAATTGTTATTTGGATGGAGAGTTGTCTCATTGGCACTCACACCACATCTTCCTATATCTATTGTCAATAGAATAAGACAATAATCCTCCCAACTTCCCAAGTTTGAAAGCTGTCTGTCAAAATATCCATGCATATTGTTGTGTTTTGGACATAAGAAAACAACTACTATATGTTACGACAACACACACAGCAGTTTAGAATATAATGTTCTACATGGCTTCAGTTGATATGACCACAGAAGTTGAACCCTGAACAGTTGTGTCAAGAATAAACATAACATTCAAGCTTGATACAGCTCTGAATTTGGATTGTGATTAAATATTTGACACAGCATAGGTTTCTGACACAGAATGGATGTGGACTAAGGTTGGTTTGGCGGGGCACCGGACACATTTTTTAAACTAGATACCCTAATGATGATCATGGCCAAGTTTGGTTAAATTTGGCCCAGTAGTTTCAGAGAAGAAGATTTTTCTAAAAGATTACAAAGATTTACGAAAAATGGTTAAAAATTGACTATAAAGGGCAATAACTCCTAAAGTGGTCAACTGACCATTTTGGTCATGTTGACTCATTTGTAGATCTTATTTTGCTGAACATTATTGCTATTTACAGTTTATCTCTACCTATAATAATATTCAAGATAATAACCAAAAACGGCAAAATTTCCTTAAAATTACCATTTCAAGGGCAGCAACCCAACAACGAAATGTCTAATTCATCTGAAAATTGCAGGGCAGATAGATCTTGACCGGATGAAGAATATTACCTGATGTCAGATTTGCTCTAAATGCTTTGGTTTTTGAGTTATAAGCCAATAACTGCATTTTACCCCTATGTTCTATTTTTAGCCATGGTGGCCATCTTGGTTGGTTGGCCGGGTCACCGGACACATTTTTTAAACTAGATACCACTATGATGATTGTGGCCAAGTTTGGTTAAATTTGGCCCAGTAGTTTCAGAGGAGAAGATTTTTGTAAAAGTTAACGCCGGACGACGGACGCAGGACGACGACGGACGCCGGACGCCAAGTGATGGGAAAAGCTCACTTGGCCCTTCGGGCCAGGTGAGCTAAAAATTGAAATAGAATATTTCCCTTTTTGGTCCAATGTACAAATTCAGGAAACCAGTAAATCCTTTTTTTGGTCCTTTTAAAAAGTTCAATGGCTTTACAACACAACTAGAACTAAAAGAATAATTTGCACAAGATAAGTGCACAGAAATACAAACGTAAATTTTGTAAAGGAATTATTTGTTCAATAATGAATGAAGGACAAAGACAGAGACTGACAGAAAGTACTGGTTACTGCCTTCTAGGTCTGTTGGATAACTGAGCTAATAATAATTCTCAATCTCTCAAAAACAAACCCAATTAAAATAAGAAAAGTATTGAGTAACAACTATTCTTGAGTTTGACTTTTTTATTTGAATTAAACCTTGTATTTACACAACAAGTTTACACAGTTTAACAATTTGTAATGCTGATGTATTTACAGTTCACCTGATGAAACTAACTAATAAAAGAGACAATTGATCCAACAAAGAGAGCTTACATCTAGAATTTAATTTGTCACAGGAAGAAATGCTAATATTATGTTCTACTACCCATTTCCAGCTCTATACAGGTGTGTTTTTAAAATTGATACAATGCATATAATATATCTGGTTTTTTTTATGACATAAGACAATGAACATAAGCTTGGTAGTTGAAGCATTTTTAAACCTGTCCCATTTCATTGTAATTTGCTACACATTTGATTACACCATATAACCCTGGTCTTTTACAGCTCTGTTAGCTAAGATAGCAACCAAGAAAAAAATATTTTAAATTTAGCTATATTATCTGGAGGAAGTATCACTTGGAATAACTTGATATTTTTGTTATACCATTCCCTATACATGAAAGGTTAGAACTGTCATATGGGTGACAATGAAGTCCCCCAGGCGGGGTTTCACTACTCCTAGAAGTCTTCCTGTTGGTTCTTCACTTCTCCCTGTTTGGCTGCCAGGGAGAAAGTGTTGTAACCCCTATGTCTATATGCAACTTCCTAGTTCAGAAGGTCAAAAAGGACAAGAACAGATATCCATAAATCTTTAATTAAGGAGTCATCTGATAATTTTGGTGCAATCAGGAAGTAGGTAGATTATGAGGTTTTGAGCACTTTAGGCTGTGTTAGATGTGGATCTGTTGTTTCAGAGTAGAATATCTTGGGAAAAATCATGTCCAAAACAGCCAATGAAAGATCCCCAGTGATGGCAATAGCTTACTTGACACTAACAGTCACATGAGCTAAAAACAAAATTCAATAAGGCTTCATGTTAAGTAACGACTCACAATTTAATCTTGTCATCATATTTAACAATGTGCATATTGTACATAAATAATTCTGACCTATCAATGCAGTTAACTGTTTTGTTTACAAGTGTTGTCAAATACTGAAGACCTTTCTGGTACAATGCAAATTTAGGTTACAAAAAAGAACAACATTTAACAATTTAAAATGATGTTCAACATAAAACAATAATAATTTTTATACAAATACATAAAAATTTATTGTCATGTCCATAATGTCTGCATATGAAACAATATAAAAAAAAATGGCCTAAACTTATTTTGAAAACACAAAAATAAATGACAAACTACTGACTATTTTATGAGATTCCATGTTTATTTTTACCTATGACAAAGGTAAAACTATACCAGGTATATGAGTACTTAGTCAAACTCAACCTTCAGTGAACTGTTGATGTTCCTTTTAACATATTCTCAATATGCATAATTACTGTTATAGTGTATTATAAATGTTTTATAGTTAACTATAGAATTTTAAATAATCTCCTTGTATAAGAAACTGAAATAAGTTTCTAAAATGTCTCAACTTAAATAAGAAGAGAAGACAGAAACCTTTGGGTGCCTAAGATATCCAGTCTTATACTGTTGGTGTTTTTTAAGGTTTTTTATAACCATTTAGTGATTTACAGTGATGAAATTAACTTTTAGTACAAACTGGAATCTAGAAAGTCCTGATGTTATCAAACGTGAAATATGATTTAATCTATGACAGGAATGTTAACATTGCTTATACACACATTAGACAAAATGAGATCAATGAAGGTGTATGTTAAAAACATATCAACACAACAAATATTGCAAAACACAAAAAGACTATTGCAAAGAAAGCTGAATAGACATAGACAAACTGAAATGTTTAAGCAGAAAATTAAGCCTTTTTACAAAACTTCCAACATATTAATAGAAGGTTTGAACTTCTGCATAAAGTTATCAGTATACAATTTTAAAACAATGCTTTTAAAATGTTTGGAGTTATTTCTCTTAATTAAACTTCTTTTTAATAATTCTAAATTCTGGTTTAACAAAATTATCAACATACAATTAACTAATGTAGACTTGCACATAACTTGAATCTGATAATGAGATCTTGTTTTCGGTCTACAATACCCTGACATTTATTATGCAAATACAAATATCATATGTTCTAACATCCAGAATTCTTCACATGGAAGCAAGAATATATTTAAAATCTTGCAGCTATTTCACAAAATATATATAGAAAAAAATCATAAAAAATTTAAAAAAAAATGTTTTATCATATTCAAAAATAGTTATCTCTAATTGTCTTGAATTTGGCCGACTGAAAACAGGACACGTTATCAATGTTTTTACTGTGATCCAAAAATTAGTTTCAAAAGAATAAATATATTGAAATTTCAATCGGTTTGAAGGAAAATGTCTCCAAAGTTAAGACAAAAGTTAATAGCGTTTTACTTTGTAATCTCAAATTAATTAACACTAACCAAAGGAAGACCTTTGTAACTAAACTGCCTAAACAAAAACATTTAGCTATCATTTTATTTCAACTTCTTCCATTGAATCAGATACTAAAAACATCTTCAGTCAGCAGCTTGTAACTTTTGCATTCTCCATAATAAAGACCAATAGTCATCAAAGAATGTATAAATATAATCCATTCTCGAAATAATCCTAAATCTTTAAAAGACATTCAAAGATATTCTTGAGTTGTGTCCCTTTGATCAATCTTATACATAATCTCACACAGACACTGCACAAATTTACTTTTAGTTAGGAGAATGAGTTAATAACATTGAATAACACTTAAGTTAACATGTTCAACAATTTTAAGTCTTGTTTTTTAAATTCATACATTTACATTTTACTTACAAATTTGATTTGTATATGTAGTAACAGTATATTATATTTGTGTATTCCAAATTGTAAGTTTCAACTTGTTTACCCATAAATATTAACAATATATGTTTATATTTTCTCTTTTCATCATTCAATTCAAGTATTTCAACATTTGTGTCAATTTCCTAAATAACTGCTTGTACAACCAAGCACAAGTAATATTTCTGTTTGAATTTCAATTGTCAGCTTACACTCAGAAATAAACACATATTACAAGAAATCTCCCATATGAGATAGCTCCTCTCATATAAACACATATTACAAGAAAGCTCCCATTTGAGATGGCTTCTCTCATTCAGCACTGTTATTGGTTTCACATGTCAGTTCACATTTAAGGTTTCTCATGTCAGATAACATTTAAATGACTTTTGGGCAATGTTTTGTTGTAGATCATGTAATCTGTGTAAGAGTTGTACTAGCACTATCTAATTCTGTTTGACTTGGTTCTGTTGGGATGGGTGTGTGACTATGTCGCTTCAGGGATGGTGAGAATCTTTCCTGTATGTTCTGCAAGTAACTCTACAAGGGAAATAATATTTTATTCATTTAATATTAGAATACACGATATGAAAATAAAAATTTCACAATTCAGTCTAAATAAATAACACACAGCATAGAGAGTGATAGAGCATTGTTACTCTTAACATTGTCAACTAAGGTGAAGCCAAGGTTGACTATGTTTTTAAGTAAAGAACTGCAATATCACCCTCTCAGATATGTGTCATTGAATTCAACATACAGATTTTCTGTTATAACTGCCTATTAAATATAAAATTGAAAGTAATTAACTATGAGGCCATAAACATAATAACCATCAGTTTTTAAAAGAATAAAACACATACATGATCAAGCATCTAAAAGATCCAGAATATAAGCCATGGGATAGAGTCGAATGTCTCCCTCTATCTAATAAATCCAAATCTAGCATTTTAAAGATGCAGTTTCTAGAAAAAAATTGTGAATTTTGTCTTATTCTGGTCAACATATTTTTGTAATCTCAGATCGCTCTCTATACAATTATTGCAATCATTATTTATTAACTTATATATCTATTTTAAATCTAATGTTGTAGGATAGATGTAGCTTTTATGTATAAGATAAATTTTATTTCCAATAAAGGACCAATTATAGGCATAGTCAGTACATTGATTTTTTTTATATCAAACAATTGCAATAGACAATACACAATAAAAAAAAAAACATACACTGAACTGAAAAAAACAACCAAGAAATATAAATAAAGTTAATAAAACATGTACAATGTAGTCACATAAACCAGTATGTTTAGTGTTTATTGAACATGCACCAGAAGCAGCTTCACATTCATTATAAAAATAGCATATATAATTTCCACCAATTTACATCATCAACAAGACTTATTTGCTTTCACCCATGTCTTATGATCTCTGTTGGGAGTTGTCTTATTTTTATCATTATCACTCACTATTTTGAAATACATGTATCATTAAAGATATATTAAATTGATTGATTACCACATGATCATGATGATTTTTTAAACTAAATAAAGTTGCATTACCTACCTAACTATAAAAACATTCTGTAATATGGTTAGGTGTTCTGCTTTGGTATCTGTGCAACATAGGTCAATTTGTAATTATTTTTCTGTTGACACATTTTTTCTTATTTTATAACATTTTTGCTTAATACAAAGTACAAGGTTTTTATAAGCTTTGGTTCTTCTTGTTTTTGACAGAAAACAATGCAACCACTGAATTCCAAATAAAATCATAATAATTTTTTTTCAAACAACTGATCTTTCAAATTTGCTGAGGTATCTTGGCCTAATTCGGACACATAAAATTTGTTTATTACATTATAAGATATGTTAGATGTATTACTCCTGGCATATTTAAAAAGTTTTGTGTAGCTCTTAAGGTTTATTTTGATGAGATATTTACTATGGTACAAGTATGTAAAATGCTTATATTAACTTTTATAAAATGTGAAATTTGGCAAATATCATTTCCTTTTAACTCTAATAAATCAAAGTTTTGACATGTTATAGGGGCCAACATTTCACTTTAGTTGTAGCATATTCATGAACAATTTGCATTTATTGTCTATTGACACACCAAAGTGTAAATTAATTGATGTATTTTCAGTATATTGTATATAAAGAACTCACCTAGAAGCTATAAGGAGCCTCTAACATGGCTTTTGACATAAAATTCATTGTTCATCATTCAAAATTTATTGCCTTGAAAGAAAACTGTTGGCCATAATTTTGAATAAAAATTAAAAATCTTGTTTAAAATTGTGATTTCAGGTCAACAACTTATTATTTCATTCATATGACTTAACAAATTAATTTTTGTAGCTGATCATTTTTGCTGTTCAATGTTGAAGTCCATCCATTATAGTTTTCATTATATCATGTAAAACATACTCAAATTGAAACAGAATCCTCATTAGAGGAAATAGCTGCTATTTAAGGAGTAAGCTGACAATTTCAGCCATGTAAACTTATTTGTATACCTCATTTCACATGTTTTGGTGACAACTTCTCTCTACCTACTAAAGTTTTTGCAAACAACACAAGATTGGGTTAATTAAATCATCCTTCAAAGGCAAACTCTCTACAAGAAGTGGTATCTATTATAGTTTTCCACATAACAGCTTAAACAGCAAAAGTTGGTAAAACACATCATTTTAGGGCAAAAACTCCATTGGAAATTTTATCATTACGCTCTATTCTTAGCCTTAGAGGTCACTTGGTCACAGGGGGGTCATTGGACATATTCCTAAAACTAAATACACCAAGGATGATTGTGGCCAAATTGTTTCAAATTAACCCATTAGTTTCAGAGAAAAAGTTTTTAAAAAGTTAACAGACGATGTGTTGAGAATAGCTCACACACAAGGCTAGTAAGGTAGCAAAGAAATAGAAAGTAAACACCTGGTTAACTTGTGTAGCTAAAGGTTGGTACAGTCAAAAGTGTAAGAAGATACCAAAGAGCAAGTAAATAGCATAAGTTGATGAAGGATAAGCAATTGAAATCTAACTCTTTTGTATGTAGAAAATAAAAGAAAATGTAAAAAGAATTTGGATGTCACATGGATGTATTGTCAAATCTTTTGTTTTTGTTTAGTGTACATGCATTTGACAGATCATGGTTGGTTCTGTTTACTAGTTTCAAACATTTTTTTTAGACTAGGAACAGAGTTCGATACATTGCATTGACACCTGTTTATTGTTGTTGCCCTCTAGCAAAATCTCTAGACTTCCTTGTTTATCTGTCATTGAGTTGCTCCCTCATTGAGAAGGAACCCATAATATCTTTCATCCATTAACAATAATCAATAAAATGTTTAATACATGACAAAAGAAGCTAAAAATTGAGTCTTGCCAACAAAAAAACCCACATACCTCAGGTTGGGTACTACTGTATAGGTTCATAACTAAACATCTTAGGTAAGCAAGCTTCAGAAAATGATACATAGGAAACAAGGACTAACAGACTCAAAATAGACTTTTTAAACAACTCTGAATTATGACCTTGACCTTAAATATAGCAAAATTGTGGCGGGGTTAAACATGTTTTATGAGATCTAAACCCTCCCCCTATACCTCTAGGCAATGTAGAATAAAGAAACACATAGCAATACGCACAGTAAAACTCCGGTTAAAAGAAGTCTGAATCCGGTGTATGAATGTAATGTATATATGTTTTAATGTTAAGAAAGGGGTAAACTAACCTGTGAAATTACATCTCCAGTTGTTCGTCTAGCTTTATATAAGTGTCTGTATCTGGACTGTGTGTCAGGTTCATGTTGTCGTTTCCTCACTTTCTGCAAACTAACTTTTTTGTTCTTTCTACCCACTGAAGCTGTTAATAAAATATGATAGGAATGACAACAAATAGACATTTGGTTTAATAAGGTGCAGCATATATTCTATATCTGAGAAACTAATTACTGTAAATTTATTATTGCGATTTTGTCATTTTGGAATAAAATGTTTTTTTTTATTTTTGTGATATTGAGAAAAATCCTGTTTTATTCAGATAATAAAATAACAAAATGCAAGTTTAAATTCTTGTGCAACCCTGTCACATTTTTTGCAATAACAAAAACAACGCAATATTTTCTGAATTTACAGTATACATTGGTATACATGGTATATGAAGAGTAAAAATGTATGTTTTTTTTCTTTTAAATGTGCAGCTTATTTCAATCATTTGTCACTGTCATTTATTAATTGTTCACTTGTTTGTATAATATTAGAATATGTTTACATGTAGTATTTGTCCACATCATGTTTGTAATATCTCAGCAAGAAACAAATTATTTAATTTCAAATCTAACAGATATATGTAAAAAAGAAAATCAAACCCTTGCATAGCTACATATAAATATTTATCCACAGATTCCTTGGCAAACAAAGCAACTAGGGGACATTATTAAATTATCAGAGATTGCAGATAAAGAACAAAAACTTGTATTTGTTCTTATTGACTGTTGTGCACTAATCAGACTGGTATTTATATTTCAGCATATTTACACTCAGTACAGTGGCAGATCCCTGATTTATACTACCGGTAGTCATACATTTTAGATTCCTTTTAACATGTTTAATACATGCAAGTTATATTAACAAAATGTCTGTCAATCGATGGTAAAAACAATAATATATATATAATAAAAAAAGGTTTATGGGTTGTCATTGCTCACAAAGAAGAAATAAATTTGAAAAAAACAATAACTATCGAACTAGTCAATGATTTTTCAGGTAATAGTTTTTGTAAGGTAATCAGCATTTTAAACCCCTTATTTATCACTGCATATTAAATCTTAATGACTATTCAACATGTGCATTTAAACTTACTATCTCTATGATCATAACCTTGTCCTGTAATTCTCCACTGGGCCACTGTACCAACAATAAAACAAAATGGCCAACAACCCAACAACACCCAGCTGTACCAACACACATGGTCAGATAAATCACCTTTAGCTCTCTCCCATATATATATTAACATTGTAAACTTTTCTATAAAGTAGTCCAGGCAAGATATCATTAAAGCACCACCAAATATACTAGTTCCTAAAACTGTAAATGTTTTCTGGAATTTCAATGTCAACACACCAAAAAATAATCCAACTCCACATAAAATAGCAATAGGAATCCATCGTGTAGTTGGATGGTAAAATTGTTCTAAAACAACTAAAATGCACATAGCAATAGATAATCCAAACTGAAATCCTGTGAGGAATAGTCCAATATATTGCACTAACATTGTTATTATGCCAAGTATAAGTCCAGCACCTACTGCTACTCCTATCTCTCCTCCCAGGGGTAAAATATCCTGTTCCGAAAGTATTAAATATGTAAGAACTGATATAAAAATGAATCCCGTCAGGAACATAACAGCTTTAAAAAAACGGTAACCTGCAAAACAAAAAGCATAATGTTAAAACAAAACAGAAAATATTTCGATAAACATGTATTTTTTATTTATTTTTTTGTCATTATTGTTGTTTGAAAGATCTTTGTTCATTATCCATTGAAGTCATTTGTTTCAGATTTAGGCAGATTACCTTTTCTGCTGTTGGAAGAACTGTATGCTGTTCTCTAAATGTCTTAGTGACATATACTCTGTACATGTATACCTTGGTTTAACATAAAGAAAACTTACAATAAATATTGAAGCAAACAAACCATATTTACATAAATGTTTATACTTTATTCCTTTTCTTACACTAATGCAAAAGTTATCAATGGAGTATATGCAGCAATCAGTTTACCAATGATATTTTTGGGTTACTGTTTCATTGAGGTTTACAAAGGCTAATTTGACCTTTTTATATCATTCATGGTAAAAAAAATAATAAAATGATCATTTGATTAAAAAAAAAGGGGGGGGGACAATGTGACCTTAATTTTCATCTATCATGATTTATTAATAATGAAGAGCTTGAAGATATCCTAAAGTGAATGTATATCTGCAATGCCATTGGTGAAATCTAAATTGTAAGCATCCTGATGTCACGGTGTTGTTGGGTTGCTGTCTCATTGACATTAATCCTGTATTGCCTTTGGGTATTCATATCAATATCTGAAGGCAAACCAATCATATTTACACTTAGCCAGAGTTACAAGTGGAGTATTATTCTAAGATACTATTATTCTAGTATTGCTGTCACATTCAGATTTACCCTAGCTACAATTAATTCTTTTTATTTGTACTTAAGTAAATAATATTGTTCTCTAGATTGATTTCTCAATGAAATACTATTTGTGGAACGCAGTTTGTCTTCTATTTAGCACATAAAACTACCATATTTTAGAAAAATTTGTCTGTGAATTCCTCAGATTTTATTTTCTGATGAGCAATTTTATCCCTGATAAGATTCTATTTGAACCTCTTGTAACATAGTATCATACTAACCAAAGAATGTGTATATTATGCCAAAAATAAAACTCATGGCACAGATTATCGCAAGTGCTACATCATAATCCGTATCGATGTGGTCACATGACTTAAGTGTGTGTGTTACAGGCTTCGGTGTTGAGGGAATTATAACAGTAGAATTCTCCTCTGGATCCCCATCAATGTATATTGTTGGTGTGGAGGACTGTAACAACCTTCGTAAGAGAATTCTTCCATCCATTGTAATAAAATCTCCCTAGGGTTTAATACTAGTTCTAGAAGCTGATCATCTGTAATTAATAAATCAGTAAATATAAAAGGTTTGAAACATAATAAAGAGGTATATATCCAAGACACATCTAATTCAATAAGTCCACACAAAATGGACTATTGCTGACAAAGTCATGATGAATTCAAAATACCACTAAATTCAAGTGACCATGAGATTCAACAATTCAGGCCAGACTTAAATTTGTATATCATGCTGATTATATCTATAAATAGAAGAGTTTTTTGTTTACCGGACAATGTTGATTTCCTTGTTCTGGGTTTTTTGTTGTAATATATCCTTGCTTTGTTTGATAATTGATCAATCTATTGTTGACAAAATAATCATACAAATAGGCCATCAATGTGTGTCAGTTCAGGTGAACATAAATAATTTAAATAAAATTTCAGTTAGAAAATTTCCTGATAAATATATATCTGTTGAAACAAATTTAATATAGATCTGATAAAATACTTTTCCAATTTAAACAAAATAATATGGAATGGCTAGGATGATATGAAATATATTCCTACCACTAGGCTGATATAAATCTACTACAAGTACTTACTTCAACCACTTCTAACTTAATAATCCAATGATCAACTAATATGAATGTACATACATTAAATAGCAATGAACACCAATATCTACTCTAGTAGTATGCAATCACATGATCAGAATAATCAATCCAGAAAATTTCCTCTTAAGCTATTTGATAATCATTCAATATTCTCCTTACTAAATTTGTGTGTAATTGAATCAGAACTAAAACCTCTCCAGAAAGAAAATCTCATTTTCAATTTCCAGTGCTAAACAATTATCATGTTCAATCCTCTAAATGTATATTTTTTCAGTTAATGTTAAATGTTTCCCCTCCTACTGAAACTGTTCTGGTTAATCAGATCAGCTGGAGTAATTACAATGAAGTCAGCAAGGTTTTATTAAATTATCACATTTTATCATTATGACTGACACAAACAATCCTCTATGAAATTTCAGCTTACTGTTCAACTGCAATCCATAAGTTATCAATAATTTATATATCAGTGCAAATCTGTCCAGTTCAACATTGTAAACCAAATGTCAAATTTCTGACAAGTTACATAATCGTCTGTTTCATATAAAATAGATTTCTGGGTAATTATCTATTGACAGGTTTGATTCAATATTATGAAACAAGTCGATGAATCGCCAGTAACAACAGTAAATAACTAAATATAATCTTCAGAATTCTGTTTACTATAAACAATCTGCATTTACTGCTAAATTGACATTTCTTTAAATGAGTGCAAAAAAATGATCAAATGGTTAAAGCAAGAATGCTTACATTAACTTACAGTAAGAAACATTCATTTAAATAAAGAATAATCTTCTTTAAACCATAAAAAATGTTTCAGTTTAACAAACAAATATTTGGAAATAAACAAACCCAGATATATCTTCATTTTCCTTCTCAATTTTCTTATCTTTTTAATAGCATTGTTTCATGTTTATAATCAGAAAATGTTAAACAAAAGACCATTACAGGGAGCCAGAGAATATTATAACTGTATGTCCAACTGTACAAATAACATACCATGCCAACAATGAATGAACATCCCTACTGATTTTTAAGGTCAGAGGTCAGATTTCATGCAGAAGAAAGGGTCCAGAAAAAAAATAAACAACTTTGCATAGTCTAATTACACTGATAAACAAGCTTAGTACAAAATATCATCATGGGAGACCTCTTATAATCTCCTCAGATTGATTTTACAGGTGCATTCGACTCTGATCTTATTTGAATAAGGATCAAGCTTCTCCACTAACATGACTAAAGATAAACTGGTTGTTATGATAATTAGCCATGAAAAATGCTGACAGTGGTATTAAGCACCAACAAGGAATCAATCAATAAAAGGCAAGCTCTTGTTCTTTTTTCTTGCATCTATGAACTCGGAAATCAAATTGTTTTTTTTTTTCATTTCATACTCCTGTTACCCATATGCTCCAATCCTGCATATAAGATAATCCTGATTTTAACATATGGTTGATTTTGGCCCATAACTAGCCAACAATACTTTTTTCAAATCTCTGTTTACTTTAATCCTAAATGCACCCATAGTTAAACCAGAAACATGAGGAGGTATTATTTGATCAGGTCAAGTCATTTTTGTCAGAAATCTGTAAAATTGACTCATTTTGTTTGACCTGCCAACATTGTTTCCTCGAGAAAAAACAATGATGTCAACTATGCTGCCAGTCAACATGGAATGGCAGCTGTATTTGGTTTTATTTGAATGACACACTATTATGATTATAAATAGTCTGAAAATAGACTTAGGCCTGATTTCCCTGAATTATCTTTGGAGAATGAGTTGGGTTTTTTATAAACAAAGGTGCAGATCAATAACAAAGAAATCAGTAAAATATTTTACATTATACATCCAACTTCGCAATCTGTCTTACTGGATCAAAAATCTGTTTATAACCTCAAGATAAATATGTATTATTTAAAATGGTATAAAGTTTCAAGGTCTAATTCTCTATGCCAACTTCGAACAATTTCCTTTGCCAGTTTCCACTTGGTAACATTAAGGAAATGATAAAATCCAAAATGGGATCCAGAATACACTAAATTAAGCATTGAACAGGTGATTGACTTTGATAGGTACATATAATTACTACTTATATGTTCTAATTTCTCTGTAATTACTAAGATGTCTGATACAGATTATAAACCTGCAGGCTATTTCTATCAGGTGTTGGAGATTGAGTAATACAAGATTGATAGCTACAAAATTAATTCCTTACCCTCAAGAAATTTATCCAATTTAAATCAAACTTTGATTGAAATGTTGTCAAACTATCCAAATAAAACTTGCTATAAATAAGAAGAAAGAATATTTAAATGTCTTTGTTTACGTTTGGAATTTGACATATTGTTCAGATATATATGTAACATTACAACTTTGCTTAGTTATTTTCATTTTGTATGTAAAACATTCATGCTGAAATGAAATAAAGATAAAATTCACTTTTTTCACTTTTATAATGTCATGAACTTTTGAATTTAATGCAGAACTTACCCAAACTATAATTGTAATCCATAAACAATATATCCCTAAATTACAGAGTAGTTACCCAACTAATAACAACCATGAACAGTCAAAATCTTTTCTCCTCCTTTTTTTAAATTATGTTGTTATAAAAAATCTCTCCATTCACTTAGCAATGATTTTCTAATTCATTCAAGGTATTAATTCAAACTACTTTACATGTAATTGCCATAACTGAAGTGCAAATACTTGTTTTCACTAAAACTATTAAATCTGATAATAAAAACTAGACAATCTTTTAATTGATCTTAAAAGGTGGTTATCAATTCTAAAATAAAACAGCTTTTCTCTTTAAAATCTGTTTTACACCACAAACAATTTAGTTATACTGAAAACCTTCAGGTTATAAAGAATTGTAATTATTACATGTGAAAAATAACTAGAGGGATATATACCATAGTATATAGTTACCATAAAACTGATATATATAGCAACAGGTGGTTGATCTTTGTAAACCTGCAGTGCAAGTTACTAAACAGGGGAGATAATTCATGATGCAGTAACAGCTAGATTATGACAAGAATGGTTCAGTTTATTTTGTCTTCAGTTATTTTCAAAATATTATTACCAATCTTATATATACATCTGAAGATTGTATCTGGTATTAAGAACAATTTGTCTTTAACAAAAGCAGGAAACTTATCAAAATAGCTACTGTATACAAACAAAGACAAGTTTATAAATCACCAGCAATTTGTTTTCTTCAAAAGAATTAGGGAGGATCAAACTAAACACCACAAACTACTTTATAAACTACAAGTGTATAACATGGCAATCCGTTTCACTTGACAGATCTAAACAACAAAACCTTTTGTTTAATTACATACAAATTAACCCAATTATGTTCAAAAGGAAGGCCATTAAATTGTAAAAACTCTTTGTTATAAAGATGACATAATCAAGTAAATTGAAATTATTCACTTTCTTAAAACATCTGCACAAAATCTGTGCATGAACAAGATTGAACCAGTAATCCTGGAAGATAATAAATTTACCGCTGACATAAGATTTGCCAGAGTAATATTACAAATTATTTATGTTATGTCTAATAAATTCATTGCATTCTAAGTTTAAAATTAAAGAAATAGAAACGAATATGTTGTATGTTGTTGTCCAGAAATAGAAATGTAGTTTTCTACTTCATTGTTTATGTACAATGTATAATGATTCATACTTACTACATGAAATTACTCATCTGTTATCAAAGTACACTAATTAATATTCAAAACTGTATTCATTAAAAATATTGATGAAAAACACTTATGAACTAAACTAAAAAGTTTAAAAAAGTGAATAAAGAAATGACTTACTCTGACATGACTAGTTACATTAGGCTGACTCATCATTAAACTTCATAACAAAGGAAATGTAAACATTCTACCCTATCATACTAATCAACAATACTATCATGTATGGTCAGCTCATTCTAAGACCATAGACACATGGGTGCCAACCTTATAACATCATGTAGTTTAAAACACCAACTGATCAAGATTAAAACGAAACTTAATCACTGTTTTATAATCTTGATTTTGATAAGAGATCAAAGGAAACACACTTTAGCAATATATCAGTACTTATAACTGCCCAGGTGTGAAGTTTTCAGTGTTTGTTTATGAACTTTACTGCCCTAAATAAATATAGACCAGTCATGTATGCATTTGACAGCTATATAAACTGTTAGTTTTTTTTAAATCAAAGTCTTAACCATTTTACATTTTTAGTACATGTCAAATTTCAAGACCATAGATTTAGTAACATGGATCTCCTACTTTAAATTCTATTTGACTAAAAGATCTGCAATTTTACTCGGCTACTACTGTGGATTCATTTATTTTCGTGGGTATCAATTTTCGTGGATAGAGGAAAAATTGCATGTTCGTTGATATCTAATTTCGTGGTTTTGGCAAAGTCTGCTTACAAACCTATATAAAATATGTAATTCGTTGAACATTTAATTTCGTGGTTCGCCTGTATCCACGAAATCCACGAAAATTGATACCCAACATGATGAATATTAGTAAATCCACAGTATCTCGTTTATTGCAGATGAAATCTCCGAAATTGAATCCATGAACAATCTTTCATATTAATTTTTGTATTTTCTTTTCAAATGTTTAGAATGATGTAAAGATAAGATTATTCCAGAGCCTATATTTACTAGATATAGATAGAGAAAGGCAAACACATGATTCCTTGCAGTTAGGGTTTTATCTAAGATACCACTGACAAATTGCAATGAATAACTCAAAAACTGCCTTATGTTCAGTTAGAATTTCTAAGGATATTGTACATTTTTAGGCTTTCACATTCATCAAAATTGTGAAAGCTTGATTGATGAAAACATATATTCGGCAAGTTTTAAAATAGTAAAATTTGACGGTGACACCATATTGCCAGATTAACCAGTTTCAGCCCAAAATGGCTAATATCAAGAACATTTAGACCAAATCTGTATATATATAGAGTACATGCACTGTCAAAAATAATTTTTATAAGCAATGATAGAAACACACAATGCCCTTCTTAAATATCTATTTGAGAAAGGGTTTTGCTCTTTTTTTTCTGAGCGCATCCAAGTCAATGGTTATAACTTATTGCCTTTCCATGGTTGTATTTTTAAGGGATAGCAAATTTTATATGAGTAGTATCATATTGAAGTATATACAATGTATTATGGTTCACATTTTAATTCTGTTAAAAATTTGAGAAAAATTAAAGAACTATTTTTTGAGATATTTTGACCTCAAATTGTAGCTTTTTCTTTTGTAAGTGATAACAGTTTTGTCTTCTTAGGCTTGTAAAGCTATTTTTTGTGATTTTCTATTGGTTCTTTAAGTGTGATTGTTTTGATTTTTTTTTGGCGCTGTCTATTTTTTCTTTTATTCATTTTCTTGACTCCAAAAAGCTTTTAACTGAATAGACATGAAAATATATGTCTCTTTAAAATAAAAAGTCAATAAAGTGCATGAACCCTGACTACATAGTATTTTTTACACTATATACACTATATAAAAATAAACTCTACATCAATCATGCATAATATGTATAATGTCTTAATGCTCAATTTTCAATTCATTACATTATCAGAACAAAACGCCTGAAAGATTATGTTAATAAAATCAATGTTTTTTTTTTACTGAAAACACAGGTGCTGGGCAACATCTTATTTTTCTAACATAATCCTTCTCCTGTACATCAATCTTATTAAAATAAGTTCTCATCACTTGCTCCTCGATTTTATATGTGGCTGTGTGACATATAAAAAAATTGAGGAGCAAGTGATTAGAACTTATTCTAATAAGATTGCCTGTACATTGACTTATGTTAAACACAGTTTAAATGTGCATGCCTCTCAATTCTTTTTCAGTATGTGAAGTATAAGGATCACATAAGACTATAGCATCCTAGCATTGGCCTACTCCAAACCTATTCTTATGTATATTCTAACCTTAACCTTAATCCAAACCTACTGCTAGCGCTTATCCTCTCCTAACCTGAATGATATAACTATATAAGAATGAAGGTCTTTACAAAAACATTTTGCCTTTGTAAAGTTTTTCTTCATTTTATTAAATGGATAACCCATCACTTTTTATATGAATGCAAACTTCAGATAAATAGAACCTGACCTGTTACCTTCCATATTCTGCATTGTCTACTAATCCCTCTTATTCAATATGTTACAACTGAATAATAAAGACAACTTACATTGAGAAAAGCCTTCACATGAATATAATCCAAGGTTATAAACAGAAATCATAGAAAAAATCCAATAAACAGAAATATTTGATATTGAAATCTGATTTGCCCATTTCTGACTTTAACTGTTCTATATACTGATGATTATGATAAATTTGTATATATATCCACTAAGCTATTTAAAAAGAACATATACATATAGCCAGATATAGTTATTCCTGATTTATTTGTATATATATACACTAAGCTATTAAAGAACATATACATATAGCCAGATATAGTTATTCCTGATTTATTTGCTCTACTAGCAGTGGAAAACGATCAATGTATTATATAGTAACCAGTTCAATAACTATTCCCTGTTCTATTCAATAGAAAGACTAATCAAATATATTCTGATTAACTACTGGATTCATCATGCTTTATATGAATTGTGTACAAGAAAAGGTCACTGACCTGGTTTAGTACATCTAATGATAAAAAGGTCTACATCTAATTCATTACAAAATCATTAGCATTTAATTGTTGACATTTATGTTTCAACCAATTCATAACAAATCATACTGAAAACCTATGACCAGTCAACCTTGAGCATCACTTCAAAATTTCAAATTTAACAGAATACATGATATAGTAATACTAAAATAATGAGGTCCAATTTGTCAGCCGTCATGGGGTAAAAATGACAAATCATAGAATTCAACTTTATATATAGTTAATACAGGACAATGGTGTAGATTAAAAATTACACCACTCCAGACCCTTTAGTTTTCCACATAGTTAATATTGCCAATAATTAACAAGTTCCGGGTCGAATCCGATACCGATACCAATAGTATATTCCCCTGTTACCTATTACCGTCTCTGTACGTTCCGAATCTGACATGCGCACCACCAAACGGTGTATTTAGGATTTGCTATATACACGGGTCATTATCACAGGGTTGAAACTTCAATCATTGTCAAATAGTTCCCGATACCAATAGTATATTCCCCTGTTACCTATTACCTATCTGTTCGCTCCGCATCTGAGAGGCGCACCACCAAATGGTGTATTTAAGATTTTGCTATATATATATATAAACACGGGTCATAATCACAGGGTTGACACTACTAAATTCAATCATTGTCAAATTGTTTCCTATTGTAGTATTTTAATCAGTAAGACTTTCTAAGATAACAATATGAATACTAAATATCTGGACTTAAAATAAGGCATATATGTTCAGTTTTCAATTTGTTAGGGGGCATGACGTAAAACAGCGAATCAAAGAATTCAACTTTATTTATAACTAATATAGGACAATATTTATAATTTCCAGGTCGACGGGTTCAAACAGAAAGATTTGAAAGCAGAGACAAAACTGTCTATCTTATAATCGGCATGACTTTATCAGATGACAATACCAATACTAAAATAAGGCTTACGCATAGTTATATACTTTAATTCAGTCATGGACCCTCGATATCATGGGTGTTTTCTACTGTTTTATAACCAAAAAGCAAAGTAATTTATGCTCAAATAGTAGCCATTTCTCTTTATAGGCTCTCAAGAATTCCTAATACCCATCTGGTAATGGTTGCCACATATGCATGAAATTTCGTGCAACAAACTTCAAAATTATACAAAAGGAAATATTTAAACAAATCATCTAGATTTAAGATCTCACAGATAATTCTATTTAGAAAAATATTAAAACTCACAATGAATGTGGTAGACAGATATTCCTAGTACATTAGTACTGAAACTTTCATTACACAGAGATTAATATCAATTAAATTATTATCTCCTGCTTGAAATAACATTTGTATGAAATACTAATGACCAGCTATAAATCCATTTCTCCCAGAAAGACGGAAGTCTGTTTATTTTTTAAAAACAATACCGTCACTGGAGTGTGTTATACAGAACAATCCTTATAATCATGACAGGATCAAGCCTACACACTAATGTTACATAATATAATAAATGGATCCACTATCATACCAACTCAAATATTTTAAATTTAAATTTAAATAATGTGTTTTACAGACATTTAAGGCTAACATGGGGAATTCTATTGCAAATTACAATGAAAACATTATAATTGTATGCCCCTTTTTTAAGACTGATAAAGTGAAACTGAAAGAGTTGGGCAAGCATTACACACTTAACCGCTGCCATTTTATAAATTAAAACAAAAATATTATTGTATTTGGGATAGTTCAGCATTCTGTTTCACAGTGAAGTGAGAGAACGGAAATTATTTTTGGGAGGTACAAACAGAAGGTCAGATGTATCACATACACAGATAAACATATGCCCTCCACCCTAACACCTGTGTCCATTCTTCATTTATTTACATCAGTAAAAGTGGTTTATGACCCTACCAAATTGTGTGCCTGTATGAAGTTAGGCTTTCTGGACCATGTTTTTCATTACTGTTTGTGGGTCTACTTTTTACAGTATAGTTATGTGACAATGGGGTCTGTTGTACTATTAATATTTTTGATGCTTCTAGCTGTTATCTTTTAATAAAAGCAAAATCAGCAGATTTTAGAATTTTGATAATGAACAACATAAGATGAGGAAATATTCTAATTTGTTTTTCTCGGTACAGAAAACTGCAATGCAATGTTAAACCAGATCAGGAAACCATGTCATAAGTCAGGCAGTCTAAATATAAAACCAGACAGGGTGTTTATAGTAGGGTTTACAAAAATGTTTCTATAGGTTTGTAGAAAATCATCCATCTGATATAAAGGAATTGTAATGTTCTATAAAAAAAATGATAATCTTGAATAAGTTCCTTTTGCCTCTGTTAAGATTTTTTTTTTTATTTCACCAGATAATATGCCATGGGGTAAAGTTATATATAATACAAGACTATAGAATGATAACTGGTTTAACCAACTCACCTGTGTTGTGTCTGGATATAGTTCCTTCAGTTCAAACCTCACATTAATTAATTAAAATAACTAAATCCAGGTGAAACATTAACTTCATTCATTCATAAAATCCTATCCACTGGTAGATCAACTTTAATCGATGACTGTTGTCATTCTACGTGTAAACAAACATAGGTAAAGCCTATTGATATTACCATAATAATACAAGTCGAACGTCAACAGACTTCTAACACCTACAATTGTGTGTGATATTTAAATTTAATTGGTTATAAATCGGGTGTATTATATATTAAACATTTGTAATGTAATCCACTCCTTTCCTTTTTTAAAAGCGCAGAAGTCAATAACCCGTCATGATAAATAAAATATGAATTTCAAATACCTATTTCAAAAGTGATATTCAATGATTTTTAAAAAACAAGTTCATAATACCACACAAATATCAAGCATTAAAATGACTTTCTTATAGTTACTCCTGTATCAAATAGATACTAATAATATGTACTGAACTCTAGCTGTAGGAATTGTGAGATTTCAGCATGTACTGAGATATACTAGCCAATGACATTGATATGATCTGGTCACCTCCTCCTAACCATGAAACAAGATTGTAACCCTTATAAAAAGAGAGAAGATACTTGAATATTTTCAGAGTTATCATTAAACAGGCTTCCAGATTTCCAAATTTAAACATTTTTTCTTAATGTATCCATAAAGGAACTGTACAAAGTACATTCATAAGAACAACCTTTTTTTTACACATTTCAAAAGAAACTCTCATTTGCATCCAGTTGAAATCTTTATTGTTTTATCTGCATCTTCAACAGACAATCACACAGCAAAAAAAAACCAAATACATGTATTAGTAAAAACTAATTACATTGCATTCTATTTTTTAAAAGATTAAAGCAATAAAGAATAGTAAAATTTTTCATTTTTTTTTAATGGAGTTATTTTGAAGGAATTGTATGCAGCTAATCCCCTTTAATCAAATTTCAAAACATTTTTTTTCTTTTGAAGTTTTCTTTTGAAGTTAGCATGACCTAAATCTTTAAATATATAAAAACAATATAATTTTTAATCATCTCAAATTCAGATTAGCCAACATAAGTCAAGTCAAACAAAGTCAATTAAACATGTTACCATGTCATTTCGTGCAATGGGATGACTCAACAATATTATTTGTCCTCTTCCTTCTCTAATACAGATACCAAAATGAAGTATACATTACTATTATGACTATGTTAGTACATGTATTTATATCCCATCCAAATTATATAACCTTTTAATTATAATGTTGTTACCATACACTGTGGAAGTCATTTTGATTTGATTTTTATTTATATATTCCAATCCAATTACTTGAAAACAGATTTATAACTAAAGAAATATAATATACAGCCCTCCCCCCCCATTTCCATCTGTATTCTTTACATGACAGTAAGAATTCCAACTTACTTATTATTATATGAAGCACTAGATGATCCTAGGTTCATCAGTTTCATATCACAAAGTATTCCTCCTTTTAAAATCACACCTTAGCAGACACCCATTCAACCGCGGAAAATTGATCATAGATATGTTGTATACTGTTAGGGCATGTAAATATATTTGTATATGATTTGACAACTGTAAATTCATAGGTTAAAATATTGGTTGTTAATATTCATGAATAATAAAAAGGCCCTAAAATGATATAATTAATGTCTGTCATCAAATAAAGACTTGCACTGTCAGGAAGTATACCCTAAACAATGTGAAATTGAAACCAGCAGTTAAAACTTTAAAAATTTTATTGTATGTACAAGTATATGTAGGGTGTCAAATAGTTCTTGGATGTGTATATGAAGGTGTTTGATTGATTGATTGATTGATTGTTGGTTGCTTAATGTCTAGTGACAAATATTTCATGCATGTTCAGAACAGTAGGTGCTTCAAGATACAGTGTCAGAAACATTATATATGAAAATGTTTTTTAAGAGACAAAGTCTTGGAACAGAAGTATATGAAGATTTTACAAAGACAAATTGTTGGAATTAGTAGAAATGTTTCAAGAGACAGTGTCAGAACTCAAAACTAATAAAAGTAAATCAAGAGAAAAAGTGTCAGAACTGATGAAAGTGTTTCAAGAGACAAAGTTTCAGAACTGATGAAAGTGTATCAGGAGAAAATGTGTCGATGAAAGTGTATCAGGAGACAAAGTGTTTTAACTGATGAAAATGTATCAGGTTACAAAGTGTCAGAACAAATGAAAGTGTATAATCAGGAGACAAAATGTCAGAACTGAATAAAGTGTATGGACTGATGAATGTGTTAGAACTGATAAAAGTGTATCAAGAGACAAAGTGTCAAAACTGATGAAAGTGTATCAAGAGATGAAGTGTTTGAACTGATGAAAGCGTACCAAGAGATGAAATTTCAGAACTGATGAAAGTGTATCAAGAGATGAAATGTCAGAACTGATGAAAGTGTATCAAGAGACAAAGTGTCTGAACTGATGAAAGTGTATCAGGAGACAAAGTGTCAGAACAAATGAAAGTGTATCAGGAGACAAAGTGACAGAACTAATGAAAGTGTATCAAGAGACGAAGTGTCAGAACTGAAGAAAGTGTATCAGGACACAAAGTGTCAGAACTGATGAAAAAGTATCAAGAGATGAAGTGTCAGAAGTAATGAAAGTGTATCAAGAGACAAAGTGTCAGAACTAATGAAAGTGTATCAAGAGACAGAGTGTCAGAACTGATGAAAGTGTATCAAGAGACAGTGTCAGAACTAATGAAAGTGTATCAAGAGACAAAGTGTCAGAACTGATGAAAGTGTATCAAGAGACAAAGTGTCTGAACTGATGAAAGTGTATCAGGACACAAAGTGTCAGAACTAATGAAAGTGTATCAAGAGACAAAGTGACAGAAATAATGAAAGTGTATCAAGAGACAAAGTGTCAGAACTGATGAAAGTGTATCAAGAGACAAAGTGTCTGAACTGATGAAAGTGTATCAGGACACAAAGTGTCAGAACTAATGAAAGTGTATCAAGAGACAAAGTGACAGAAATAATGAAAGTGTATCAAGAGACAAAGTGTCAGAACTAATGAAAGTGTATCAAGAGACAGTGTCAGAACTGATGAAAGTGTATCAAGAGACAAAGTGTCTGAACTGATGAAAGTGTATCAGGACACAAAGTATCAGAACTGATGAAAGTGTATCAGGAGACAAATTGTCAGAATCCATGAAAGTGTATCAGGAAACAAAGTGTTGGAACTAATGAAAGTGTATCTGGAGACAAAGTGTTGGAACTAATGAAAGTGTCAGGAGACAAAGTGCCAGAACAGATGAAAGTGTATCAAGAGACAAAGTGTCAGAACTGATGAAAGTGTATCAGGAAACAAAATTTCAGAACTGATGAATATGATTCAAAAGAGAAAGTAGTATATGTAGATGTTTGAGAGACAAATTTTTGGAACTACTGGTAGTAGAAGTGTCTCAGGAGTTAAAGTGTCAGAACTGATGAAATTGTTTCAAGAGACAAAGTGTACGAACTAATAGGAGTGTCAAGAACAAAAAATAATGGGAGACAATTTAACCATATATTATATAATTTTAACAACTTCAATGAGACATGATACATTTAATAACATTTCCTGTCACCTCTAAAGTTACATAATATTTACACTGATATCAGATAAAACAAAAGATTTGTAATGATATAACCTGACTGTATAAATGTCAATGATAACATTATAATCATTTAATCCTCTTATAACACTTCAACTGTTTATCATGATTCAACAACAACAGAAGGTTTTACTCATATATATAATCCTCAATTATGCAGCTCAATTAAATTTCTAGCCCAATTTTTTTTTCTTCGAAATTTCACTTCAAGAGAATATTACCTCTAATTCTGCAACCTGCATTTACTCAATCTGCACCATAAGCCACTATTCCAATGTCTTAGTCTGTATTAATTTTTGTTTAGACAAGCAAGTATTTGCAAAACTTTGATAAGCAGATAAGACTTAAGACACATAAGAAAAATGTTGAAATATTGTTATTCATGCTAGTAGTTGGATTAAATTTTGGTGCAGACTGTTTACTGAAGGATGTGTTTGTTAACTTCTAAGTAGATGCATGTTTGAAAACTACCATTTGGGTCTGAAGCACATTGTCAGGTACAAATATTACACAAGAGTTTTTTTGGTTTTTTTTTTTTTTTATTGTTGAGCTCCTTTATTTTCTATGAGGTCTCTCAGCCTCCCCTCTGTCTGTTATTAAAGTTCTTAGATCTGGCATTAAGGTAGTGGAATTCAAATTGCTTGTAAGAAAGATAACTAATTTATTCCCAGCTGGAGTTTTTTTTATGCCATCTCTTAAATCTGAAAGCTGTTGACATGTAATGAATATGTTACATTCTCTACATATCTCAGAATAAATAACAATATATTTGTGCAAAAATATTTTCAGAATGATTTCTTTATTTGGACCAACCTGGAAGTATGTCTGTACCCTTTCTTTCAACAAAAACTATATACATGTATGTAAACTCTTATTAAAATCAAAGGTCAAACATGAATACCAAATTGTATACCTTAGTAACTTACTCACTTCAACATGTAAAATATTGGCTAAATTTGTCATTTTAAAGCCTTTTATAGCTTACTATGGGGTATGAGTTTTACTCGTTGCTGAAGGTAGTACAGTGACCTATAGCTGTCAACATCTATGTCATTTGGTCTCTTGTGGAGAGTTGTCTCATTGGCAATCATACCACATCTTCTTTTTTTTATATTCAAATGTCATTGAGATAAATAAAATAGGCAAGTGCACTACTCATGTTCTGTAGGCAAATCTGTGCATATTTAGACGAATTCTGTCAAGCTGTTTTCAACAGTTGTGGATTAAAAATTGATATAATTAGAAATGTACTAAGCCATGGCATATGATTTGGTTTTTGTATAGACCAAAATACACTAAGATCAAATATTAAGATTGTAGGTGAATAACTTAATGTTCTGATGAAGAATCAGTGCAATTTAATATTTTCTCTCAAAATTCAACATTATCTCTTGTAACATCAAGAAAATCCAGGATGAAAAAGGTATCCGATTAATACAGAGAATGTCTCCATATTCTTCCCCCCCCCCCCCCCCCGATATATTTACATTTTTACCAGAAAACTAACCAAAATTAAAACCGAAAGAATCCTATGTTTTGATGACTAGTTAGATTTATAAGGTCACACCTCATGTGACAGTCATTCTAATCCATGTAATCCTGTGAAAATGACAGTTTTCAACAACTCCTAACCGGATACTGTTTGTAAATACTTAAAAGTTCATATACCCTGATCTACTTCTGTGGTGCGCCACTACTTCAGACACTTTAAATATAAATAAGGAAGTTGTGTCAACTATGACCTCAGTATTACAAAAGTCTTGACCTATCTATAGATGTACTTGAACAAATTATTTCATATTTTCCCTTAATATCAAGTGAATAAGTTTTTAAAAATATTTAAAAATAAGTTTTATTGGCCTATAGTATATATATGACATTGGCCTATAGTATATATATGACATTTTTTTACTATCTCGGGATCAGATAATGACTTTCCTTTTTAACAATCTCAGACTAAAAATGATAAAATGTCAAACATTTTTTTTTTTCTAGTTGTATCAGATTAGAAACCTGTATGTGTTTGCCAACTTGCCACTTACATTTACAATAAAGTACTTTTCACAACTGGGTATTATTTACTGTTAACACCATATCTTCAGTCTAATTCACTCTTTAATCATAAATTCTAAACCATCTTTTCAAATAAAAGTGTAATTGATAATGGTGACAAGGGACAAAGAGAGAAAAATAAAATGTTTTTCACATTCTTTAGAGACCTTGTAATATAATAATATTAATTTAAATCTGTAATAAGTAGACATAATAAGAGGAAACCAATTTACATATATTTGTACCACCATCTCCTTAAATAAAATCCTATTTATTAAAATAGTGACATTTAATTTCATTTGATTGCCAAACTGATGCTTTTAACTGACAAATAAATCTGACTGTTAGCCAAGACCAATCTAGTATATAATATTACATGACAAAAGATTATATAGCCGATAGTGAAAAGCAGGGATTGTTACAGAAGTGGGCTCATAAAATCAATAATCTATTTTCTATGTAATATGATAAACTGGTATTAATAAGAACAGTAAAGTGTCTCTTGATATATTAGATATATCCAATTATTGGTAATTGTACACACAAATACAAATATATATTTCGAATCAGATTTCTCTGCACTTGGCAAATGTTAGCCCTACCTCACAGTCTTTTAAAAGAACACACATTGTCAGAGCATCAACTTGAACATCCCCTGCATAGAACATACCTCCCCTTTTTTGGTCTACTCGATCGCACCTACCTTATAAACATTTGACTTCAATAAGCAAGTGTCTTTCCTGTACCATGTATTTCACTTATACAGAGAAGGGAATCCTTACAAGAATGCATTATGTTCAAATGTATTTATGGATTCCAAGGTCTCCTGAAACAAACCTTTTAACTAAAGCATTCTGTCTATCTATAGTATGTACTACTGTGAACATTAACCTTTGACCTACTATCCAAAAAATCAAAAGGGTCTACTTTTTCCTAAGTTTTGCCCAAATAACATTTTATCAGTAACTACTGTGACTTTGTTTGAACATCGAAACAATACTGATCTTCTCAATCCCATGAGGCTTCAGAACCAAGTTTTGTAAACGTTAGACATACAAAAAATGTATATGGTTCAGAAAATTTCATAAAGAAACCAAAATAAGCCAACATTTTAGTCTTAATATCAGCAGAGACCTTGTCTACTTCACCACACCCACCTTATATATATATTACTTCAATAAGCAAGGGTCTTTCCTGTACATGTATTTCACTTACACAGAACAGGAGTCCATGCAAGAATGTATTACGGATGATCTTACTTTCTTCCCCTAAATTATTGATCATATGTACAGCTGATTTATGGCTAGCAAGATAATGCACTGAAATAAACCTTTTCTACAACATTCATTATATCTACAGTACTCAGTACTGTGAATGTCAACCTATGACCTACTAACTAAAATATAGCATCCAAAACCTTAAGGGAGTTCTCTTCTTAGTTTCAAAGTAATTAACTTTTCAAAACACTAGTTTATATAGATAGGGGATTAATAAAGGAATCCAAAGAGCAAAAAAAATATATAGGTCACCGTGCTTGTTTTCGAGATATCATCCATTGAAATTTTGGCAGGAAAATATTCTCTCTTGACTTTTCATAGCTTTATCATTGACAAGTTGAAGTTCTCAAGAACTGTTAAAAACTAATTAAAATTTTATAAGACTTTTACAGATGGCTTATCATTATATATGTAAAAGATTTACAAAAAGAAAAATGGGGGTCACCGGGCAAATTTTTTCAAGGCATTCAAATGGATAAAACCAGAGGATTCCGAAAATCTGACAAAAAATCTTAAACATGACAATTAATTAAGCCAGTTTCCTTAAGTTTTACCCAAATACGGTAACATTTTATTAGTAGCTTTATTGTGACCTGGAAGCCCAAATCAATAATGTCTGATCTTCTCCATTCCATGAGCAACAAAACCAAGTTTTGTCAAAGTTGAACACAATATATTGATTCAGAACATAACATTCAGAAAACAAAAAAGGCCTACATTTCAGTCTTAATATCAACAGAGACCTTGACTTTGACCTCCTGACCCAAAATCAATGGAGGTCTTCCTTGTGATCATTATCCATCCAAGTTTGGTAAACATTGGAAATAATTGGTTCAAAAGATTATTGCCGGATTACTTTTTCACAAGATTCAGTGACTCCATGAAATGAAATGATCCTATATGTATGCCTTGATGGTCAGACACAAGATAGCATTTATCCAATATATTGTGAGGTACATGTATGCATGGATTTTGTTGTAACTCGGATACAACATGCTTTGAATGCAACAAAATTTATAAAGTGTTAGTTATATCCTTTATATCCTTTAAATGAAGAGACTATTGACTTCCATATGCATATATTGACATATATCTATAAGCTATAAACCCTTGTGATACTTACATACTCAGGCTGTGAATTTTACAAGAGAACATAATAGAATGTATAAGATAATTATCTTAAAGACATAAACTAATCATATAAAGTAAACTTACTGTATCAACAAATCTAAGATGTCTCATCACTCTCAAATCCATACAGGCTTCTTTCTGACTAGGAACAGTTTGATGTGGGTCTGTAAATATCAATGAAGAATCAATAAGTCAGTAAGACAGGAAAAGTGTTAGCAGACAATTATTGATTCAATATAAATATATTTTATATCTTAACAGTCAGTGTTTTGTTAGTTATGTAAATATCCATAAATAAGTATGTTATAAATGGAGATGGGGAAATGTGTCAAAAAGATAACAACACAACCAAAGAGCAGAAAACAGCTGAAGACCAATGGGTCTTCAATACAGCGAGAAAATCCCGCACCAAGAGATTGTGCTATATACATTTTTAAGTAATATATACAAATACTGCAGATACCAACAGAATTTTGAAGAACAAATATACCTTCATGGGAACTTCTGTCTGGTAGAACAACCTTCAAACTGATACATTTAACCAATTAAGATAACATACATCAGTGGCATCTGCACATTTCCAACACTAAACCATGTTTTACATCTTGAAACCAATGTTAAGCTGTTGCACTTTATTTTCAGGTACAATAAAAACAGATTTATGTGTAAATTAACAATATTATTGCAAGTATAGATTATATATATATTTTTTTTAACCTACTTATTATATTACATGTACAATAGATATAGGGAGATGTGGTGTGAGTGCCAATGAGACAACTCTCCATCCTAATGTACAATAGATATAGGGAGATGTGGTATGAGTGCCAATGAGACAACTCTCCATCCAAATAACAATTTATAAAAGTAAACCATTATAGGTCCAGGTACGGCCTTCAACAACGGAGTCTTAGCTCACACCGAACAGCAAGCTATAAATGTCTAGGTAAAATTTGACAAAATCATCCGGGATTCAAATACATTTAAGCCTAGGAGATCATGTACTGTGGATTCATGAGTATTCGTTGGATACCAATTTTCGTGGATTTCGTTAGTACAGGTAAACCACGAAGGACAAATGTTCTAAAGACTTATATCCAGACATCTCGGCAAAACCATGAAATGAAATATCCACAAAAATGTAAGGTTTTCTTAATCCACCAAAATAGCTTATAGGTACCCACGAAAATAAATAAATCCACAGTATGCAGGGTTGAAGAAACTAAATATTTAAGTTAGCTAGATATATGTAATTTGTAAGTACAATCATACATTTGTTGGTGTTCAAGTTCAAGCTGAATGTTTCTAATTGACATGTTTTCATTGAGTTTTTAGGAAAAATAACTTTAGTTTATTTGTATCATCACGAAAAGAACACAGATTTCAATAAAAAGGCCTATTTCCTATTAATTTCATAAAATAATACTATTGTACTCAAAATTTAGTAGCAATTAACTCTAACGAAGATATAAAACTGATATTTTTCTTAGTCAAGTTTTCACAATGTTTCATTTATGACAAGAACACTGTTCAATATTGACCGCATCTATCCAAAATCTTGATGAGCAACTTTTCAAACTTTTAAATGGTACAACAACATACTACTACATGAACTAGTAGTTAAATGACTAAACAGTATACTTACATTAACTGGCCATTTTTTTTTCTAAAACTGTCATATTAAAGTTAAGTTTTTTCATTTAACTTTGTAGTACTCTTTTAATGGTGTGAAATAAAATCAACAAATGTAACAAGGGATTGCAAAGTTTTAAACAAGTAGCCATGTACAGGAAATTCTAAAAGTATGCTGGTATAAACCTACTTTAATTGAATCTACATATTTTTTTATAAAGAATTCATCAAAGATTGGAGAAAGGCAGATCTGATTATAACAACATCATCAGCATGTAACCTTCAGATCTATATGTCTATTTCCTGTGATTATTACAGAAATGTCAATTATCTTCTGAGGATAATGTCATTATGATTACAGTTAATATGTATCATATAAACATATCATTCAGAAGGTTCAGGGTCAGGTCAATGGGAAAATATGCAGGTTCATGCAATATTCAGTATCATATATAGGTTATGTTGTCGTAAGGATTGTCGGTATCTTATTCTTAAACTATAAAAATACAAAAATATTGTAGTGCTCAAATTTGTTTGATAGAAAAGGGTTAGACTTTTTGTATCTAGACCTTACCAAATATGTAAGACCTTCATGGATAGTCAAGGTTGTTAAAATAACAACTTCTCGTAGTTGAATCTAGACCATAATCATTAAGTCAAATATTTTAAGTAGGATGAAAATCATAACAGTTATTGACTCAGTTTTATAACAGGAAAAGCATAACAATCTGTCTGTCAGGGTCCAGAATTAAATATGCTACTTACTTTATACGCTTATAAAGCTGATTATAATAAAAAGGGATACCAAAAATGAGTTAGATTTTAGATTGAAGGACGATATAATATGGTGAACATACATGTGTAAAATGTATATATGTCTGCCTTTGTGTATTGACAACTGCAAATTGCACCTTGTCCATCAGATTTTTTATTGATTAAGAAATACCAGGCGTAAGAATATGTATTTAGTGCCTAGAAAATCAACCTAACAATGCTAGAGTAGATCTGATTTGTAACTTCCTCCCCGAGCAGGCTGGAACCGGAACTTCATATTTATAACTTCTACGACAACACCGCCTAGCATTGCACAGATATGCATTAAAAAATGTATCATCCTTATTGTTCCTGGAAATAAGGAAATTGATTCTAATGTTTGCAAATTTTCCAAACAGGTTATTGTTATTTCATGAGGTTTGACTAACCTACTTTTATTTTGACATAATTATAAATAATCTAACAAAAGTTTTCTGGACCTGACATGAGGTAATGTTCATATATATAAATACTGTTATGGTGGTACCTAACACTACAGGGAGATAACTCTGTAAAATCAACTAAACGTTTTAATTACATTGTGTTTGTTAAGGGAATAGTAAGCTTCTCAATGATCAAAATTAGTGTTTGTCAAACTGCTGTATAACCAGTGTAATTTTTCTGATATAACGGTTGGTTCAAATTTTTTTGAAATTTTGAAATTTTTGTAAAAGGGTTAAAGTAAATACTTTGTCAAAATTTTACGAACATTAAATGAGCCAAACTAATTTTAGTTAAAGTGTTGGGTACCACCTTAAGCTGATGATTAGTATTCACCACTTATAACTTTTAACCTTTTCTTAGTTTTAAGCTTTTTAAATACCAAGTTTTTCAAAAACTATTACAAATTTTGTGCTGTTTTTAATATATCAGACCTATTTGTTGCTATAACACCTGTTAGACTGGTTATGGAAACCTTTCTTTGAAATGAGGTTTCAGGTATGATATAAATACACATAAAGTGGACAACAAGTCCCACAAGTCTAATTGACCCTTACAATTGTAATTAGGTTGATAGTATTTAAATTTACACACTACTCAAGACCTTGGAATTATGACTGCCAAAATATTACAAATTTATGATTAATCGCATTTCATTCAACAAGGTTTTTGTCAGATTATTTTAGACTTCCTTTGATAAATCATTCATCTTTCAATATGCATACCAGCATTATCAGAAATTTGTAAACACCTGATGTTTAGCTATGTCACTTCAATCTGACCTTATCAAAATGTGAGATTTCTGATAACTTAACATTCAAGCAGTCATTCTAAATCTATGAATCATTTTTATAGATCAGTTACCAGTCAGAATTTTGCAACTTTATCTTAATTTACTTTTTAAAGTCTCAATTGCATAATGCTTTAATTTCTATATCAGATATGATTATTAGAAGTTATCCTTTAGTTGATCTTCCATTTTTTTTCTATTTAGACTTGCATGTTTTTCCTTTTGATCAGTTTTACACAATTTGTTTTCAACAAAAAACTAGTAATCAGTAAAACAGAATGTGATGCTCCTAAAAAGGTGGTCAAATTATTTGTATAGAAAATATATAATCAATGCAAAGAAAGATAACTCTAAATTGGTTCACACTACTAATGGTTTGCCAACTCTGGGTAAACTAATATTATAAGAATGACGCTTCATTGAATGTACATAATTGAAGATTATATATTTTACTTAATGTGCCTTCTATAATTAATATTTGACTGCTTTGTTGCCTTGTTATCTTACATTTTCTTGTAATTTCAATTATTACAACATGCATTTTGAGTACATGCTTTAATTAACTCAATTTACTTTGGTCTGTGACTGCAGGGATTTTCAATACTAAAGAAAGTCCCTGGTGACTGTCATCTTTTGTTTATTTGTATATTCAATATATATCAATTTAACGTTTATAATGACCCAGCTGCAAGGTGGAGGGGACATGAAGTGTTAAGCTTCATAAGTAAGCCTAAGGACGGGCATTTGTGTATTCAGATGCATTCTTTTACTTAAAGATGTTTGCTGTTTTTAAAAGTTGACTCCTAAATTTTAATATCTAACCTGAATGTTTAAATTTTTTTTTTAAATAATATAGCATAATTTATTAGCATAACAATTCTATTGTATTTGGTTCTTGCCATTTTGAGATCATATTTTTATATATATATCTATAGTAAGATGTTTCTATCATCAGTTTAATACTAGTGCTACCTTCAAAGAGGAAAATACACTAATGAAACGGAGATATTTTGATTGATTGGTGGTGTTTAAAGCCATTTTCAACACTATTGAGCTATTTTGTGGTTGTCACTTTTGGTGGAGGAAGCTGGAGAGTCTTGAGTGAACCACTGACCTTTGCTAGTCAATTAAGATTAGAGTCAAGTGCACCTCCCCATGCGGGATTCAAACTCACAACCTCAGTGTTGACTGGCTAATAATAACCAGTAGTTTAACTACTTAGACCACTTGGTCACCAAGGCCCCACAGAGATATGTTGTTTGACTACTTAGACCACTTGGTCACCAAAGCCCCACAGAGATATGTTGTTTGACTACTTAGACCACTTGGTCACCAAGGCCCCAACAGAGATATGTTGTTTGACTACTTAGACCAAGGCCTCCACAGAGATATGTAGTTTGACTACTTAGACCACTTGGTCACCAAGGCCTCCACAGAGATATGTTGTTTGACTACTTAGACCACTTGGTCACCAAGGCCCCCACAGAGATATGGTGTTTGACTACTTAGACCACTTGGTCACCAAGGCCCCAACAGAGATATGTTGTTTGACTACTTAGACCACTTGGTCACCAAGGCCCCACAGAGATATGTAGTTTGACTACTTAGACCACTTGGTCACCAAGGCCCCAACAGAGATATGTAGTTTGACTACTTAGACCACTTGGTCACCAAGGCCCCCACAGAGATATGGTGTTTGACTACTTAGACCACTTGGTCACCAAGGCCCCAACAGAGATATGTTGTTTGACTACTTAGACCACTTGGTCACCAAGGCCCCACAGAGATATGTAGTTTGACTACTTAGACCACTTGGTCACCAAGGCCCCAACAGAGATATGTAGTTTGACTACTTAGACCACTTGGTCACCAAGGCCTCCACAGAGATATGTAGTTTGACTACTTAGACCACTTGGTCACCAAGGCCCCCACAGAGATATGGTGTTTGACTACTTAGACCACTTGGTCACCAAGGCCCCAACAGAGATATGTTGTTTGACTACTTAGACCACTTGGTCACCAAGGCCCCCACAGAGATATGTTGTTTGACTACTTAGACCACTTGGTCACCAAGGCCCCACAGAGATATGTAGTTTGACTACTTAGACCAAGGCCCCCACAGAGATATGTTGTTTGACTACTTAGACCACTTGGTCACCAAGGCCCCCACAGAGATATGGTGTTTGACTACTTAGACCACTTGGTCACCAAGGCCCCACAGAGATATGTAGTTTGACTACTTAGACCAAGGCCCCCACAGAGATATGTTGTTTGACTACTTAGACCACTTGGTCACCAAGGCCCCACAGAGATATGGTGTTTGACTACTTAGACCATTTGGTCACCAAGGCCCCCACAGAGATATGGTGTTTGTATTGAGTGAAAGTGCTGGGCCAAATGATCTCAGTGGAATCAGATATACAAATGCTACATGTAGCTAGTACAACTTCAGATCAAATATCATTGCCTTATCATACTGTGGATTTATTCATTTTCATGGGTACCAATTTTCGTGGTTTGAACAAAACTTGGACTTTCGTGGACATTTAATTTCATGTTTCTGCCAAAGTCTGCTATGCAAGTCTATGGGAAATTTGTATTTTGTTGATCGTTAAAATTTGTGATTCACCTGTACCCACGAAATCCACGAAAATAGGTATCCAACGAAAAATAATGAATCCACATGTGCAGTAATTGGTTCCGCTAAAACTGTCCTAATCACAAATTTAACTTTAAACAATGCTAAAGTTCCAGTCAATGAACCATGTCTGTAGGATAGGGCAATATAATCACCATGGAAATGAGATGAACTTATGCAGTGTAAGGCTTCTGAAACTGCATACCAAATAGCACTAACTTTTGTAGACGAAATGCGTTTCTGGGGCATGTATAAAATTTCAATCTTGGTATCTAATTATCTACAACCACTGGGTCGATGCCACTGCTGGTGGAGTTTTAATTCCCAGAGGGTATCACCAGCCCAGTAGTCAGCACTTCTGTGTTGACATGCATATGTTCGAATTATCATTGCTATGGTCATAAATATAAGGCAGTGGCTATTCGTCCGGCTAGCCGGACAAATAGTCAAAAATGTCTATTAATCCGGCAAGCCGGACAAATAGCAATTTTACGGTTTTTCGCTATTTGTCCGGCCAAATGTATAATGATGATGATATAACGTCGTGTTTTGAAGGTTTTGAGTGAAGCACAGGTTGTTTTAAAATATATTGTCTTACCTCGTTTTATGAAAAAAAAAGCTTATTCTTGGGGTGGCAAAAATGATTCTCTCTTTTGTTGTTCTGCCTATGAATTTCCTGTAAGGGTAATAGTCGGGCCAATCATTATTGGCTTCATCTATGATTTCAAAAGATCCTGAATTTATAGTTTCTGTGAAGTTTGGTTAACGTAAGGTCCTCATATGATTATGCACCATTCTTCATTTAAATTGTTCGGCAATTTTTAATTCATATGAAATTTGAGAAGGGCAGGCACGTGTTACCTGTACCCAAAAGGAGGATTGTGTTTTCGATAAAAAAAAATTAGAAAAAAAATGTATATTATATACAACAAAAAAAGGGGGGATACCCAAACCCTGGTGTCTTATTCCAGTCCAGGCATATCAGTATGTTCATAGATCTGCGTTGTAGTATAACTAAAAAATAATGCATCCAAGCAAGTTTGATATAGTATTTTTTCCGAATGCGTTTTGCCTCCATAATTAAGGTAAATGGGGGTAAATCATCAATTTCACTTTAATTTCAGGCTTATTCCTCACAGTAAACATGTATACGCTATTGTTCTGGAATCACTCCTAAAGACATTTGTTTAAGGCAATCACATTCTCTCTGGTTTTCTCTATGACATCTTTAAATATGAATCACGATCTCCAATTCTCAACACGTCCATTGCATACGCGCGTGTGTTATCCGACACCGCGTGTGTTATCCGACACCTTCATCCGGGACACTTTCCACATCACATGACACTTTTATTGATATTGAATATTTGCGCATCCGCAGACAGATGGCCGGACGAATAGAGATTTTTAACTATTCGTCCGGCTAGCCGGACGAATAGACACTCCGTAAATATAAACTAACTGTTAACAAACCTTTGAATTTTTGAAATACTAAGGCTTTTCTACCTCAGGAATAATAAACAAAATTGAACTTGAAAACTTATTTACAAATAATCTTGTGCCAATACTAATTTAACTGCATACAAAATATCTTTGGTTTACCATAAGTATTTCCCTTAAACTAACCTAATCACAAACTTTCACAAATTTTTGACAGCAACTAGAGGCCACAGGAGCATGACAAATAATAATGCATAAATGTCCCCTTTTGACATCATTAAGGCAAGAACAAAAAGACTGTTTTGATATTGTTGTAAATCATTTACAATATTTTTATTATAACATTCTATTGGCAAATATTATTCAATCATCCTGGACCAAATTGGGCAGCCTACATCTCGCCACCACTTAAAAAATATGTAAATTTCATAGCGGTATACATTACATCTGTACTTACGCATACATGTACCTGGATTGAATGTATTCTATAAAATGATATAAGTTAGCTGAACTTAGGCTATTGACTGGCACAAGATCAATAATCTTTTTATCTTTTAGAACAAAGTTAGGGGAACTTAATCTCTGACCAGATAAATGTCAAAGGTAAATAGGTTGATGAACTACTTATAATCTGCACAAACATAAAGATGAGTATCAATACTGCGAAATCAAAAATATTAAAATGGAGAATGGAAATGGGGAATATGTCAAAGAGACAACTGCCTGACCAAAAAGCAGATAACAGCCGAAGGTCACTAAAATATAATGGGTCTTCAACCATTCAACGCATTTATTATTGCGATTTTTGAAAAATGGACATACGGTACGTACATGTATGCATGTGAGATTGATTATTGCAATTTCCGGGAAACTTGCAAACAAATAAATGCATAAAATATCATATTGCAATTCTTGTTATAGCGATCATCACATAGTTGCATTATTCATATTAATGAAAATCACAATTATTTCTGATTTACAGTAAAAAAAATATAACTAGATGTGGTATTATTTCACAAATGACCCCATATACAACCTGTGCTTACCATTAAAAGAAATAACACCAGAACAACTGACTGTAAGCTTAATACACTCTATATCTGCAGGATTAGCAAAAAAGTTACACTATATACCCTAACTACTTATTAGTCGGCTGGGGTCTACAAAATGATGTAGAGAATAAATTTATGAAGGTTTCAAACAACCATATCAGACAGGTCAACAAATGGTCTTCAAAAAATAGACAGGTGTGTGTATATATATATATACATGTATAACATATTTCAACATTTAAATTGTCCTCTTGTCATTTTTGAATTTAATTGAAAAATATTTTCAGGTAACATAGTTATATTTTCAACATTTCCCATCTTTATTCTTTTGTCACATGTACAGATACTACAACTTAAACCGAACAGAGAAATCAATGTAGTAATAATAAAATGTTTATATGTATAGAAGGGAAAAAAGCTGTTTCCATATACAATAATGTATACTTATATATAGCTATAAACCTTCTTAAATCAAATGTATACATGAACATAGTTGCACTAAGTAAATATGTGTCTCCTATATCTTTTGGCACATTACTGAAGATTGACCAAATTCTCACACATGGTAATTATGTATCATCACAAATCTGATGGTTTGACAGTGGGCCAAATACCTTCTTGACTGATAAACTGCTGACACTAGCCATTTAGACTGACAAACAAATGACATACCTGGCAAATTTAAATAAGTTATTTAATCATACATGTATTTCAGGTTATATAATTACATGTATAAGCTTTGTTTTTAATTATTGGAAATATTTCATGTATGTGGTTGACAATTTGTAAAAGCATATAATATCTTAATACCATTTACATAACAATTTAATTTTAGAGGAAGACTCATTAAAAGGGAAGAATATAATAATGAAAGAAGATGTCAAAAAATATTTTAAAATCAAACAAATAGAATTTTATCAACCAACACTTTTACAATGTTACTAAATATAATGGTAGTGATTTACTATTTGACTAAAACATTTATATGACATTTTTTTTTTCAATTACTAAACTTAAACCTTGACTAAGTACATCAATTTTTCCAGTATTTCAATTATTGAAAACATAATAGATTATAAGCATCATAAAAATTTCTGAGATTGATAATCCATCATCTAAGAAAATCGTTACCACACTACTAGTAATTAAAGAACCTTAGAGAGCGCGCTCGTATACCCCATGCCCAACATTGTCACTAGACAAATAAAATAACTCCTAGAAAAAACCTGAATAATAATTTCCTGTCAATATGCACATCTACATAGTATGTCCTTATTATCTACAAAGTTTCATGAAATTCTGTTGTGTGGTTTCAGAGGAGTTGCGATGACAAACTGCTCAGTGGTATATTTGGGCAAATAAGTTCAAAGGGGCGGAACTCCTCGATCATAATAAATTATAATTTCCTGTTGATATGCACATCTACATACATGTACATGTATTATGTCCTTATTATCTACAAAGTTTCATGAAATTCTGTTGTGTGGTTTCAGAGGAGTTGCGATGACAAACTGCTGCAGTAGTATATTGGGGCAAATAAGTTCAAAAGGGCGTAACTCCTCGATCATAATTAATTATAATTTCCTGTTGATATGCACATCTACATACATGTACATGTATTATGTCCTTATTTTCTACAAAGTTTCATGAAAGTCTGTTGTGTGGTTTCAGAGGAGTTGTGATGAAAAACTGTTGCAGTAGTATATATGTATATTGGCGCAAATAAGTTCAATAACTCCTAAAAAAAAAATGGAATCATAATTTCCTGCCGATATACACATCTACATACATGTATAAGTAGTATGTCCTTATTATGCAAAAAAAAGGTTTCATTAAATTCTGTTGTGTGGTTTCAGAGGAGTTGCAATGACAAGAACAGGACTAACGGACTGATGGATAGACGGACAGGTCAAAAACATTCTACCCACGAAACTTCGTTGCATAGGGTATAATAAATTATTGTTAGATCTGTGAAACACAAAATAGATAAAAAAAGAAAATAAGAAAATAATGGAATAGTTTTCAATGATACAACTATCCATTAAAAGTTCAAATGAAGTAGATGAAAGCAATAATTTAGGCAACCATTCAACAATTAGAAAATACCATACAGTACAGTTGGCTGACAAAAGGCCCTGACATGAAAAATATGAAACAATTCAATTGAGAAAACTAACAGCCTAAACTTGTCATATATACACTTTTAATAAAAAAAAAATAATCTCTTTTCTGGTCAGTAAAAGCAATACTTTTGTGGGTTAAAATCAAGATGTGTGAAATTATTATAAATACATAATGATTTGAATTTAATGAAACCAACACTTTAATTTGGGGCTAAAATAATAGTGAAACTGCAGTTAATTGTTAGAAGTACAAAAAAAATGTACAATGCAATATTTAATATTATAAGAATGTAGCACACAGAAGGTATATCTAAGGTCACCTTTAACAAATAAGTTTGATGTTGTCTACACATGGCTTGTTGAGTTGGTACATGTATGTACATGTAGGTAGGTCATGTAGGTAGCTAGGGATTATATCTTATTTTGCCAACAAGATAAGTTTCATGTTTTAAACAAGAAACTGACATTCATGACCATGATGACATTAGAGCAAGAAAAAAAATGTTTTTTTAAGGAAGCCTGTTATTTAGATAGGCTAAGATAGGCAATATCCAACCACTATCCAACCATTTAAATTCATTTTTGGCTATGTATTGGGATATTTTGGATTTAGTCCAATTTTTTGAAATGTCAACAAGAGCCCTACATGTGTATTGGTAGTTGTGGAGAATGGTCCATAGATTTACCCTAAAACATAAAATCACTTAAGAATAAAATTGCTACTTACTCCATATTGAAATGTTTTACTGACTTACTGTATAAATGAGGAATTAAATAGTTTCACTATTTGTCATTGTGTGACAATAATCAAAATAATATGGTAAAAGTCCTAAAACTCACACATGTACAGTCTCCTATCAAAATGGTAAAATCAAAATGACAGTAAAATTGGGTCAACAACAAATGCTACTACAAAAAAAGTAAAAGAAGTTTTTGTCATATAGTGTCAGAGGAGTTACATTCACAAGGTGACTGATACAATGTACTATTGCAATACTCTAAAAAAAAATATTGAAAATTCCATTACTCCCCAAAAAACAATCAGCACAAATTTAAAACCACTTTAATAATATAATCAAATGCTAATGATGGCAAAAAATACCACAAAGTATAAAAGTTAAATCAGTGTCTCCCCAGGGCCTGTTAGCATCATGGTAATGTGATGATATATTTCTTGAATGTGATGCTATCTGAATTGATCTTCTTATATGTTGTGTTATGGGTGTAATGCTATTATTTTTAGAACAAGAGGGTATTTCAAATTTTCCTGTTTACTAGGATGCTATTTGATATATCTCGGGGGAACACTGAGTTTTTTTAATATTGTAAATTCAGAAATGAAGGGGACATTGTGAGGATTTTTGAAGGAGAGTCCAGAGACTCATTAGTTTAGGCCATATGGTGAGTCCAACATTTCATATGAACATACTTTATTGCAATGTGATTTACTATTTTAGTCTCCAAGTCTTAATAGTAAAAAATATAGTAGAGCAATGACATGTCATTAAATTCAGATTAGCTTCAAACTTTTGCTATAAAATGAGGATACAAAATGTATGTGTGTTCATTTAGCACAAAATTTTACAATCTTGATGCATCTATGGACTCGCTAGTTTGAAAATGGTGAATCCAGACAGATTTTCAAGAGGCCAGGACTAGTCATTGTTAGTGAGAACCCTGCTTTAGCATTTGGAGGCATCACACTTATAAAAAGAGATGATTTCAGCTTTCCAATTGTGAACTTTCCATTTCTAAGTAGCAACATTCCAGCAGCACCTGCATGCGGGGTATATATCTCCCAATTGATACAATATTCCCGTGCTTGCATTTCCTATCATGATTTTCTTGATAGAGGGTTGTTGCTTACAAGGAAGCTATTAAACCAAGAGTTCCAAATGGTGAAGTTGAAATCATCCCTTCGTAAATTTTACGTACGCCATCATGAGTTGGTTGACCGTTATGGAATAACCGTTTCACAAATGATATCGGATATGTTCCTTACGTCGTAACTACAATCCCCTTCCCTTTCATGAATGTGACCTACCGAATTAGACTATTTACCGGATTTGTTATCACATAAGCAACACGACGGGTGCCACTTGGGAGCAGGATCTGCTTACCCTTCTGGAGCACCTGAGATCACCCCTAGTTTTTTGGTGGGGTTCGTGCTGTTTATTCTTTAGTTTTCTATGTTGTGTCATGTGTGCTGTTGTCATTGTCTTGTTTGTTTGTCTTTTTCATTTTTGGCCATGTCGTTGTCAGTTTGTTTTAGATTTATGAGTTTGACTGTCCCTTTGGTATCTTTCGTCCCTCTTTTAAGCGAAGACCATCACACTTTAGGGTGACTATCCTACTTAATATAAAAAAGAAGATGTGGTATGATTGCCAATGAGACAACTGTCCACAAGAGACCAAAATGACACAGACATTAACAACTATAGGTCAACAATGAGTAAAGCCCATCCTGCATAGTCAGCTATAAAAGGCCCTGATAAGACAATGTAAAACAATTCAAATGAGAAAACTTACAGCCTTATTTATATATAAAAAAAAAAAAGCCTCCCAATTGCACTTTAGAGTCCTACAGATATATTGGATTTATTAACATATGTATCTATAATACAAACCAGATGCTCCGCAGGGTGCAGATTTATACGACCGCAGAGGTTGAACCCTGAACGGTTGGGGCAAGTATGGACACAACATTCAAGCTTGATTCAGCTCTAAATTTGGATTGTGATTAAATAGTTGACACAGCATAGGTTTCTGACACAGAATGAATGTGGTCTAATGAACTTAAAATTTTTGTTTTGCCTTTGAGTAATTCACTATGCTGTTGAATATTAATCCTCTCAAAAAAATGTTTGAAGAAATATTCTTTTTATTTATGAAATCTGAAATGAGAAAAATTGACCCCCCCCCCCCCCATTTTTTTTCACATCCCCCTTTCCCTTATTCCAAAACTGATCTCAATTAAAATTTATAATGGCCCCTAACAATAACTACTCATTTAAATACATCATAAAAAATTAAAATGTAAAACAAGAATGTGTCCACAGTACACGGATGCCCCACTCACACTATCATTTTCTATGTTTAAAGGACTGTGAAATTGGAATAAATTCTCTAATTTGGCATTAAAATTAGAATGATCTTATCAAAGGGAACATGTATACTAAGTTTCAAGTTGATTGGACTTCTACTTTATCAAAAACTACCTTGACCAAAAACTTTAACCTGAAATTTGCACTATCATTTTCTATGTTCAGTGAACCGTAAAATTGGGGTCAAAACTCTAATTTGGCATTTAAATTAGAAAGATCATATCATAGGGCACATGTATACTAAGTTTCAAGTTGATTGGACTTCAACTTCATCAAAAACTACCTTGACCAAAAACTTTAACCTGAAGCCAAAAACTTTAACCTGAAATTTGCACTATCATTTTCTATGTTCAGTGAACCGTAAAATTGGGGTCAAAACTCTAATTTGGCATTTAAATTAGAAAGATCATATCATAGGGCACATGTATACTAAGTTTCAAGTTGATTGGACTTCAACTTCATCAAAAACTACCTTGACCAAAAACTTTAACCTGAAGCCAAAAACTTTAACCTGAAATTTGCACTATCATTTTCTATGTTCAGTGAACTGTAAAATTGGGGTCAAAACTCTAATTTGGCATTTAAATTAGAAAGATCATATCATAGGGCACATGTATACTAAGTTTCAAGTTGATTGGACTTCAACTTCATCAAAAACTACCTTGACCAAAAACTTTAACCTGAAATTTGCACTATCATTTTCTATGTTCAGTGAACCGTAAAATTGGGGTCAAAACTCTAATTTGGCATTTAAATTAGAAAGATCATATCATAGGGCACATGTATACTAAGTTTCAAGCTGATTGGACTTCAACTTCATCAAAAACTACCTTGACCAAAAACTTTAACCTGAAGCCAAAAACTTTAACCTGAAATTTGCACTATCATTTTCTATGTTCAGTGAACCGTAAAATTGGGGTCAAAACTCTAATTTGGCATTTAAATTAGAAAGATCATATCATAGGGCACATGTATACTAAGTTTCAAGTTGATTGGACTTCAACTTCATCAAAAACTACCTTGACCAAAAACTTTAACCTGAAGCCAAAAACTTTAACCTGAAATTTGCACTATCATTTTCTATCAGTGAACCGTAAAATTGGGGTCAAAACTCTAATTTGGCATTTAAATTAGAAAGATCATATCATAAGGAACATGTGTACTAAGTTTCAAGTTGATTGGACTTCATCATAAACTACCTCGACCAAAAAACTTTAACCTGACATGGGACAGACGGACGAACGGACGAACGAACAGACGAACGAACAGACGGACGAACGGACGCACAGACCAGAAAACATAATGCCCCTACTACTATCGTAGACGGGGCATAAAAAGTGCTTGTTATCACTGAATGGTAAAGATTGTTTTAATTTATCAGTTGGTAGTAAAAGTGAATATACATTGTATATTCTATAAAACAATGATTTAAGTTGATTCAACAACTATTCTGGACAAAGAAAGATAACTCCAATTGAAAATTTCTTGCTATTTCGCAATATTGTGCAATTAGATATTTCTTGCTATTGCGCAATACTGTGCAATTGAAAATACTTGCCATTGCACAATACTGTGCAATTGAAGATTTCTTGCTATTGCCAGGGGTTCAAATTAGCGGTGGTCCGAGGTCCGCGACCTTCCACTTTTGCAAGCGGACCTTCGTTTTGGTTACTAGCTACGCCCGACGGACCTTCGATTTGAAAGAAAATAAAAAATAACTTCGCAGACCTTTTTATCAAAATTTCCAAATAAACGATCTCAAAATAAATTCTCATCTTTATTATTCATGACAGCAATATTCATTTTATCCAACCGCTAATTTTATACCGAAAATCGTTAAAAAGTAATTTGTAAATCCGAGTGAAATCGTATCTGACTGACAACATCAACATAGAAAAACAATGGATGCCATATATAAACCGGAAATGAAGATAATTACAATACCGGATCAGTTTCCGGGACGGATAAGGGTAATTCCGGGTTTGCCGATCAAATACAATAAAAAAAATAATGTCAGGCTTGAAGTTGTGACAAAATACATCTAAGATTATGAAATATAATCACTAGAATTGAAAACCAAAAGATATATGGAAAAGAAAGAAAGACCAGAAAATATTTTAGGTTGAAACTCAAAATTACTTAATAAGTTTTTTAGTTGACAAATTTCCATGTCAACATCCAATACAATGTGACAGCATTTTTCTTTTATCATTAATACATGTGGATATGACATGCAGATGTTTTTAAAGTGTAAACAAATTACTGCAATTCCAAGGGGTAATTTCTCCTCAATTTTTAGGGGCCTGTAAATAGCTGGAAGTTTCGTACTTTATTATCAAAAATAGTGCAACTAGATATGATACAATGTAACAAAGTAACAAGCTCTAGTGGACTTTTAAAATCGAGTTGAAGTAGTGTGAGCCCTGAGGTAATGATATGATACAATGTAACAAAGTAACAAGCTCTAGTGGACTTTTAAAATCGAGTTGAAGTAGTGTGAGCCCTGAGGTAATGATATAATTAGTAATTAATTACTAATCTTGGTTACAACACACCTACCAACAGTGACACCCTACCAAATAAAAAAAAAATAAAGATAATATGAATTCATAATATACAAGACAATTATATTTATTAGTTTATTGAACATATTATACAACAGTGACACTGACAATGTAACAAGATAACCTAACACCAAAGGCACAATAATTTTGTATCTTACTGTGTTATAAAATATTTCAAGTAAAAGTAGGACCTGCAATTTAGGTTGTGGACCTTTCAGTTTTGAGTGTCAAAGGTCCTGGACCTTCCAGTACCAAATGTTAATTTGAACCCCTGTATTGCGCAATACTGTGCAATTGTAAATTTCTTGCTATTGCACAATACTGTGCAATTGAAGATTTTTTGCTATTGCTGAATACTGTGCAATTGAAAATTTCTTGTTATTGCACAATACTTAATATGATAATTTTGGATCCTGATTTGGACCAACTTGAAAACTGGGCCCATAATCAAAAATCTAAGTACATGTTTAGATTCAGCATATCAAAGAAGCCCAAGAATTCAATTTTTGTTAAAATCAAACATAGTTTAATTTTGGATCCTTTGGACTTTAATGTAGACCAATTTGAAAACGGGACCAAAAATTAAGAATCTACATACACAGTTAGATTTGGCATATCAAAGAACCCCAATTATTCAATTTTTGATGAAATTAAACAAAGTTTAATTTTGGACCCTTTGGGCCCCTTATTCCTAAACTGTTGAGACCAAAACTCCCAAAATCAATCCCAACCTTCCTTTTATGGTCATAAACCCATGTGTTTAAATTTCATAGATTTCTGTTTACTTATACTAAAGTTATGGTGCGAAAACTAAAAAAAATGCTTATTTGGGCCCCTTTTTGGCCCCTCATTCCTAAACCATTCGGACATCAACTCCCAAAATCAATCCCAACCTTCCTTTTGTGGTCATAAACCTTGTGTCAAAATTTCATTGATTTCTATTTCCTTATATTTAAGTTATTGTGCGAAAACCAAGAATAATGCTTATTTGGGCCCTGTTTTGGCCCTAATTCCTAAACTGTTTGAACCAAAACTCACAAAATCAATTCCAACCTTCCTTTTGTGGTCATAAACCTTGTGTAAAAATTTCATAGATTTCTATTAACTTAAACTAAAGTTATAGTGCGAAAACCAAGAAAATGCTTATTTGGGCCCTTTTTGGCCCCTAATTCCTAAAATGTTGGGACCAAAATTCCCAAAAACCAATCCCAACCTTCCTTTTGTGGTCATAAACCTTGTGTTAAAATTTCAAAGATTTCTATTCACTTTTACTAAAGTTAGAGTGCGAAAACTAAAAGTATTCGGACGGCAACGACGACGCAAACGTGATACCAATATACGACCAAAATATTTTCAATTTTTGCAGTCGTATAAAAATAACAAGATCCAATTTGTCAGCCGTCATGGGGTTAAAATGACAAATCAATGAATTCAACTTGATATATAGCTAATATAGGACAATGGTGTAGATAAAAAATTAAAAAACTCAAGACCCTTTTGTTTTCCACATAAATAATATTGCCAATAATTAACAAGTTCCAGGTTGAATCCAATACCAATAGTATTCACCTGTTACCTATTACCTTATCTGTAAGTTCTGTATCTGAAAGGTGCACCACTAAACGGTGTATTTAGGATTTTGCTATACACGGGTCATTGTTACAGGGTTGACACTACTAAATTCGAGCATTGTCAAATTGTTCCCTATTGTAATATTTTAATCAGTAAGACTTTTTAAGATAACAATACGAATACTAAAAATCTGGACTTAAAATAAGGCGTATAGGTACAGTTTTCAATTTGTTAGAAGGCATGAAGTAAAACAGCGAATCAAAGAATTCAGCTTTATTTATAACTAAATATAATTAATTTTACCAATAATTGATAAGTTCCAGGTCGACTGGTTCAAACAGAAAGATTTGAAAGCAGAGAAAACTGTGTATCTTATAATCATGATAATCGGCATGACTTTATCAGATGACAATGCCAATACTAAAATAAGGCTTACGCATATCTATATACTTTAATTCAGTCACAGACCCGCCATACCACGGGTGTGTTCTAGTATATATATGAAATGTACATTTTTTTTGTACATGTATCTTTTTAATTAACATCTGAAATTACAAGTTTTTTCTTTAAGCGCTGAATCGAACAGGTGCAGATATGACTTGTAACCTTATTGGGAACAATACAACTTCAATACAAGTTTATCTCCATAGGGATCAGGTCCTTTCACACACTACATGTTCATACTTCACATGTTTACCACTTAGGTTCATTCGCACCCAATTTGTATTCCAATTCTTAAAAAAGTTATAGCAATACACATACCAAAACATTCATTATTAAGATCTATTCAATACAAAAAAATGTTGTCAGAATGTCCATAACTCACTTTATTTTGAAGCTGCAAGCAATGAAAAAAAAAATTCAAAAGGGATAAACATCTGGAGACATCTAGCAATGTTAAATTTAATTGAAGCATAGTCCAAATAAGAGGGCCGCAATGGGAGTACCTTCATGATGAATAACAGTAAAAATTCTTGCAAAATGACATTAAAAATAATTTTTGGTCCATGACAATGAAATGTACTTTCTTTTAGACGATAAAAAATTTGACATATTTTGACGAATCAAGTTCAATATTTTCCAATAAATGACGGTAATGATAATTATTTGAGACCTCTGACAAATAACAATAAGGATATTTTGATGAATCACTGTAAAATTATAACCAATTTGATGCTAATGGTATCTGTATTTCCCACTGTATATAGATGGGTACGTCAGATTCCTTTCGGCTATTGTGTGACGGGTTGGTCTGCGCTTAAGTTAGTCGCGTTTGCTGAGGAGTGCAGATTTAAACTCCTTGGTTGTAGTGACGCACACTACCGAATCCTCTAGATGGTTCCAATCTACCGCAGTGTGCACAAAGATAGAGTTTTTGGTAGCCGAAAAAGACTTTTTGACGCCTGACAGTATTTTTTTTTAAGGGCACCCTCAAATAATAATGATTGTTGCGAAGGCTTCAACCACAGTAGCTGGAATTTTAGTAAATATACCACAATTTTTTTATATATTTATCACCAAAATTCAAGCGACTTTGTTTCAATTTTAACTCTGTTTAAGTTGATCGACTTGCTACATCTTGACCATCGCTGTCTCAGCTATGCAGTGTCAGCCTCATTGTGCCTCTCGACCCACAGGCACTTGTTTCTTTCCATTGGAATATCCACTTTGAACGTATATTTTACTCGTAAATACTAAAATTACGTTGATAGATCATATTCATAGTGGATCTTCCCATGGATTTATCAATTTTTAAATATGCATAAAAGCAAGTGCTCGTTTCTCGCCCTGCTGATTTCCCCGACTCCTGAAGATTTTGAGCTATGACATATATTGACACCTTTAAATCCATTAATACTTACAGATTATCTATAGAAAGCAGCAACTCACTGTCCAACTGGATGAAAATTATGCAAGTTGCAAGGCAAGCTTTCTTCCAAGGGAGATAATTTCCTAATTTAGTCAATTCAGATATCGGCTCTGTTCGCCCTGGTTACATACTCGCCCTAAGAGGGTTACACTAATGTCCTGACAATGTCCTGAAAGAAATGAAAATGCTAAATACTTTTTTATTATTGGAAGGATTTACTTGAAATTTGGAACCAAGCAAGATGAGAACTTATATTTAAAAAATAAAATTTTAAAAAAATAAAAAAATATTTATAAGAGTTAGAAAACTTGACCTGACCAACTTGACTTTGAAACTACTAATGTCCTGACCGATATGAAACGGATAAAAAATGTTTTATTATTGACAGGATAGACTTCAAATTCGATAACAAGGAAGATTAAAACATTTAATACAAAACTATAAGAAAAAAAAGAAAAAAAATATTTTCAAGAGTTAGAAAACTTGACCTGACCAACTACGTCTTTCCCGTGACTCATGTGCTGACCGATGTAAAATGCTTATAACTTTTTTATTCTTTGAAGGATCGATTTCAAATTTGATGTCAAGGAAGATTATAATACTAAATATAAAGATACAAGAAAAAGATTTAGAGTTAGAAAGCTTGACCTGACCAAAGTCGACTCTGCCCTGACTATTCACTAATGTCCTGACCGATACAGAAAATGTGAACTAAGTAAAATCTAGATTTTTACCGGCCGTAACAGTACATGGTATCAAGGAATTCACGGTATATTATACAATTCCTCGGCTTGATGATATATGTTATAGCAGAGACATATAATATTGTATTATATGTCTCTGGTTATAGATATTAACCAAGCAAGTCGGTATATATCATTTAATCTGCATGGCTCGGGTGGCCCTTATCACAAAGGGACGATATTCCGCAATCCAACGCTCCTAGGAAAGTTTCTTGTAGGGTAAAGAAAGGGGGAAATACGCCTGTATATATAGTAGTATATATGTTATTTCGAATAGAAAGAAAAAAATATTACAGTCATTTCTTAAATTTAATTATAAATTCCATTTTAAACCGTAGAAAACCATGAAAAAACGTTGATGACTTCACGGTCACATGACTAAATTATGTCTATGGGCTGATAACAAAATAACGTCAGCCAATCAGAAGACGCGTTACATCCAAAATTAAATTATGTATACATATAGACAATTAACAATTCAGTATTCTTTAATTATCAAGTGGGTGAAATAAAAGGAAGTCAATAGGTATAATTTGTATTGCCTGTTAGAAATATTTTTTCAATATATTACAAAACATTATATATCATAAATAATTAAATACACAAATGAAAATAAATATATTTTTTGGCAAACATCCGCCGCTATAAATTTATAAAGGAAAACAAAAATCTAAATGGGAGGGAAGGTGGGTAATTTCAACGTAATATCCATTTCAAAAATGTAAAGAAAACACTTTGCAATAGTATAAATAAACAATTAACAACAAAGGAAAAGTTTATATCCAATAAAAAGGGCGAAATAATATAGTGAGTAAATTTAATGCAAGAGTTTATACTAACGAAAATCTAGTTTGAACCCATAGGCGGATCCAAAGGGGGGGGGCTGGAGGCCCGGGCCCCCCTTTCGTGGGAAAAATTTGGTTGATTATATAGGAAATCACTTATTTAATTAGCAAAACTGTAACAGTGAAATTTATGTTTTTACACCTCAGTAATCACACTGGTTGAACCAGTGTGATTACTGAGGTGTAAAAATATAAATTTCACTGTTTTGCTAATTAAATAATTTAAATCTTAAATTAAACCAATTATCAAGTGGGTGAAATAAAAGGAAGTCAATAGGTATAATTTGTATTGCCTGTTATAAATATTTTTTCGATATATTACAAAACACAATATATCATAAATAATTAAATACACAAATGAAAATACATAAACATAAATATATAATAAATATATTTTTTGGCAAACATCCGCCAAGCCTGCAAGGCCGCCAAAAAGATAAAGATAAAATAATAACTATCAAAACAGTTAATTTGTGATAAACACCAGACATACTATTATCACTCTTTTTTCTCTCTTCAAATAAGCTCCATCCTTTCAAAATGTGTATAGATAATGAAAGGACAAAACAGCAAACCAACTCAGAATGTATGTAGATCCTGAGTAGTTAGAGGAAAATCAACATCATATTCAGGATGCAAGTTCTCTGAAAAGAGAAAAAAGAATAATTATAGTAAACAATATACATGTATGAAGTAAATAAAAACACAATTGTAACACATTACAATTTATATACTCTGATGCTTAATAATGTTGATTATCTTTTTTCTGAAAAGTTCTGTACCAGCAAAATTTAAATGAAGCCCATCTCTCGGAGCAAATAAGGAAGAATCTGGAATATTGTCGAGTAAGAAACTCCTATACAACTTACAATATAATAAATTATTTCTTTTACACAATCTTTTTAACTCAGTATTAACTTTATTAACTTTAGCTCCAGTTTTCATGTGATCAACTGGTCTAGGAAAAATAGAAGTAAATATCAACTTAGCAAATGTCTTCTTTTTTAACTTGTGAATTAAATCTCCGAAAAAAGACATAATAGTATCTACGGATTGAGACGAAGAAATATTATTAGTACCAACATGTGCTATAACGAAATCTAATGAAATTAAATCTACTTTCCCAGATGAAATTAATTCAGTAAAAAAAAATGTAAAGTAAAACACTTTGCAATAGTATAAATAAACAATTAACAACAAAGGAAAAGTTTATATCCAATAAAAAGGGCGAAATAATATAGTGAGTAAATTTAATGCAAGAGTTTATACTAACCACCGTGTAGAACGCCACATGCGGGGTGTCGGCTATGTTTGACATGGGGTGGCAATTTTGAAGCGACGAAAAAGTAAGAAGGTAAGTTCAAGCATCAAAATGTCTTATTTCTAGAACTCTCAGTACCATATAATGTATTGCACGGAAGGAACCGCAACATAATCTATTTCCTGAAAGCAGAAGCAGTCGTTTTCAGTGCTCAGTTTTCTCAAACACCTCGCCCTAGTTTTCCGTGTTGCAGATTTTGAGGCTTTATATGCAAATTTCGGTATAAAAAACTACTTTACACAGCCATCCCCCGTATCATTTATATAGAATTGTATTCCTCTCATTGACTTATACCAAATACCAGTTTCTTAGTTAAAATTGATACAGACTTGTTTTATAAGAACTTCAATTTTGTAATGACAAAATTCTTTTTTGTAGACAAAATCAATTTTTGTCATGACAAAAGTCAATTTTGTCAAAAAGGTATGCAAATATAAACTTATACCAAATTGACTTTTGTTACCTGATATGGAAATTAAAACACAAAAGTCAATTGTGTGAGACAAGATTCAATTTTGTGAACCAAATTCAATTTTGTGAGACAAAATTCTCACAAAAGTCAATTTTGTGTCACAAAAGTCGATTTTGTATGCAAATTAGTACACAGAATCCAAATTTAACTAATTTGCATACAAAATCGACTTTTGTGACACAAAATTGACTTTTGTGAGACAAAATTGACTTTTGTGTGACAAAATTGAATTTTGTATGACATGAACTCATTTTTGTTGAACAAAACTCACTTTTGTCCGTACAAAATTGAATTTTGGGTACAAAACCACAAGAGTCCCGTTCGGCGCCTCGTATTACTACCGTTCCACCTTAACAGAAACACATGTCAAATATGGTGTCATGGTAATTGCCGCTACATTCATATTCATTTCTTTTATTTTACGCAAAAAAGTCTTTTAGTATGAAAGCATTGTCTAACCTTTGTTTACATGAATTTTGCAGAAAAAAACTTTATTTCTCTTCTCGGCAAAAAGTATGAAGTACACAGCTACTTTTGCATACTAGGTACTAGTTTTTTACAAAAAATCTGTAGTACTTGGAATCTACTTTTAATATTTAGTACTATTTTATTACTTTAAAATTATTGTAATATTTAGGTACCTGTATTTTACAGTACATGATTTTAGTCCAGTCAACCTAGCATAAATTTGACCCTAACCCGAAAGTAATTGCAACAGAAGATTTTTAAGTTTTAATCTTTAGCATTATACCCCAAATATACAAAGAAAAAAGTCCCATAAAATCGAACTTGAGGAAGACTAAAAAGAATCACCATTTAAAATTCCCATGGAGATTTGCATTGAAAAGGGAGATAACTCTTGTAAAAAAAATTATCAATACAAATTGATACAAAATTATAACTTTACCGCTTCTATTCATCAGAATGTATTGATTCTTGATTTTTTAGCTGTCTTTAGCGTATAACAAATAACTCTAAAGGTGTTTTCATATCTTTTATCAAGCTATAATCTAGATTTCGCAATTCATTAGTTGACCATTTATTGAATTTTTAACATGTCAAGATAAGGAATCTCAAATTTAATCAAAATAATTAAGCATGTATTCATCTTTTTGTGGTTGAAAGTTTCTTTAGATAAGTAAGTTGCTGAAAAAATATAATACACAGATATAAACAATACCAAATTTTCACATTATTTTTTCAAAATGGTCACAAAGCTTCAAATTTGAAATTTCTTTAATGAAAATGGCACGAAAAAAATAAAACTACCCATAACACTTCGGTTTTGTACATTTCATGAGCAGAAGATTATATAATTTAGTTAAATACAAACCTATAACCCCATCAAAGTATCATAATTTACATAAATTTCAAGGAAAAACAACCAAAAACTGACAAAAAAGACTAATTTTTGCAAGAGTTATCTCCCCTTCCAATGCGGATTTTGATTTTTCATCAAGTTAGATTTTATGGGACTTTTTTCTGTGTATATAAAGGGCATAATGCTATAGAATAGAACTAAAACAATTTCTGTTGCAATTAGTTTGAGGTTAAATCTTAGTTTGACTGGACTATTTGTACTTGAAATTCAAGCACTGCAGATTTTTGGTTACACCTTTACATTTTCAGCATTTTGATGTTTGTCTATTTCAAATCTCTTAACGTTATGATTTTCAAACATGAAATATTGTGTTCACTGTTGGTATATTATTTATGTACCAATCTTTTTAGTACAAATCATATACTGTAAATATAGGTACCTAAATATTACAAAAAAAATTTAAAGTAAAGAAATAGTACAAAATATTAAAAGTAAATGATTTCCAATACTACAGATTTTTAGTACAGAAATAGTACCTATGCAAAAGTAGCAGTATAGAATGGTGCCTTTACTAATGATTGCTATGGTCACAAACTGAGAGTGACATGGTCATAAACATGATAAAGAAAAAAGTACTTTCGAGAAATTCAATACTCGGACTTTTATGTATGACATACAATAACGTTATAATCTTTATAAAAAAATAAAGATAAATACGGAGAATAGAGGCGAAAGATACCAAACGAATATTCAAACTAACAAGTCGAAAACGAACTGACTGTGTATGGAATAAAATGATAAGTATTTCCTGCTCCATATCGGCACCGATCGTGTTGATTAGGTAAGTACAAACCCGGTGATAAGTATAATCGATAGATCACATTCGTGGAAAAGATGGACAGTATTAGGGTTACGACAATTAGAACATATTATTCGTAATCTGTGAAACAGACATTCGATGGCGATCAACCAACTGGTGATGGCGTCCGTAAAATTTTCGAAGGAATGATTTCAACTTTACCTCTTGGAAGTCTTTGTTTAGAAGCTTTTTTGTCAACAGCAACCCTCTATCAAGGGCAAAATGATTAATCATGATAGGAAATTTAAGCTCTGGAATATCGTATCCACTGGGAGATATATGTAGCACTCAGAAACGTGTCCTTACACCCCCCTCCCACCCCCCAAACGTGCCCGATCCCCCACGTATTTAAAAGATTAAAAACAAAAAACAAAAAAAAAAAACACACACTATAGGCGTTTTTATCTGCGCATTAAAACCTTTGAAGCATTCCACTTTTCATAATGTGCCATCAGTTGTATTTGGAAGGTAACATTTTTTTTTTTTTTTAATTTTAGTAACTTTTTTTTAAAACGGCTTCTATTACATAATAGATATTGAAGTAGCTGCCTGCTTCTTACTGAAGTTATAAACAAATCGGTCTTTACTCGCATTTATTTTTTTTAGACTAAAATCTCAACTAGTGGTCACAAATAACCGTAAAAATTAAGGCCAAATCTTAAATTCCCAGTATAATAATAAAACCTAACTATAGAATATATCGTTAACATAATGTCGTTCGAATAACGAATGTAATATTTGGCACTGGACAAGTTTGGGCGAATAACAATTATCGGACACGTTTGGGGATACTAAAATCGGACACGTTTGGGCAACATTGTATAATATGGACATGTTTTGGGGAGAATATACACGTTTGGGAGAATCGGACACTTTTGGGGGGATGGACACGTTTGGGAGTGTTACATCAATATACCGAATGTTGCTACATAGAAGTAGGAGAGACGAGATCATCTCTTTCCTCGTAAAGTTTTTTCTCAATCACCCTTTTTGGTAATTTCTAGATGTAAGTCAACATGCAAAGCTAAAATAACTGTACCTTTTGCTTTCTTTATTTCAGGTTCGTTGGATTGATATGTTCATCGTAATCACCAAACTTTGAATCGTTTGATGGGAGAACATCATCTATGTAGCGGAACATGAAGTAAACGGATAATGCTAGGTCTTTTTAGTTTCCCTAAGAAGCTCAAGTATGAAGTTTCCATCATTTGAATTAAGGAACAAGTCGACAAGAAGAGAGGCACAGCTGGTTCCCATTGGAGACTGATCAAACACTTTTAAAATGTTATTAATTAACATGTTGTCAATCAGGAAATCAAGCATTTTGATAATGTCAGTTTCAAAGAATAATTTGTTTGATTCAGAGAGTTTTTTTAACGTAAGATTTATATCTCCCTAAGACAAGATATTTGTATCGACGTTGGCCATTCTTTTTTTTTTTATGAAACAAAGCAAGACCAATTCTTTTAATTTATAATTTAAAAGTATAAGTAATTGAAAATACTTGTTCGAAGAGTATTCAATGCAAATGGTTTCATACTATTGCATGAAATATGAAACGTCAGTCATTTATAAATGACAAAACAAGAAATGAATTCTAATTGAAAATCTGATTCTTGAGCTTCCGTGCATATACATATATACATATATATATTTATATATATATATACGTATAAAAATTGCGGTTTTTATCCAACGCAATCATAGGTTTGAACGTAGTTTTCAATTTAGACTCGTTTATATATATATATATATGGCAGTCAGCAACATCAATTGTTCGACCTGTTAGTCAAATGCGTTTTGTTTAAATATACTTTTTCACTTTTTTGGTCTTTTGGAAAATGTTGTTTGTGCTGTTTTTAGACCCTTCTACAACGAAATTTGTTTTACATGCACAAGTATACAGAAAGAGATGTTAAAAGATATACAGAACGAGATGTTTAAAGATGTCACTTTTCTCAACTGAACTATCCACACGGTACCATATGATAAGTAAGGTATATTTGTCTTTTTATCTTTTTCTTTTTACATTCTCAGTGTATACATCATGATCACCGTTTGGGCTATCTGTTCTATTGTTTTTGGTTTGAGGCATCATATCCGTCTCTTTATCCAATTTTCTTCTGATATCTAGAGTGTTATTCGGACGTTGTTTTAGCTTTTTTTTATTTCTCATATGTTAAGTTGATTTTTTATGTTCTTTGTTTTCCCGTCAATGTTGTGTTCAAACTGAAAGGTGCTTTTGAACTAGTGTTGTAACCGGAACACCAACAGACGAGCATTAAGTTATGACAGTTTCGCCATTCAATGATTTGTTGAAGATACAAAAATGTTAGTTATGCCTTATATTTATTTTTACAAATTGTAATGATATTTCGTATTTAAGATCGTTTTATTATTCTATTTACAGACTGGACCTTTTTTTTTATTGGTTTCAAGTTCGGACATAGTCGAAAATTAATATCATTTGCTAGCTTATTTCAGTATGCTATTTAAGAGGTAAATTCAACCAGAAATATTTTTGCAAATAGCTACTTTTGTTGACCTGACCCAAGTAAAACAAAGGAGTTTGTTTTACAAATACATCTGTACAATGTTAACTTTGATAACAACGAAATAAAACATCAACAATGTGAGAATTTTGAAATTTGCCCTTAAATTAATTTCATCCAGATGATTGATATTCGACATACCATCGTTGGCTTAAGTCTTGTGTTAATTTTCAAATATCAAATCTACTCGTTGATTTTGGTCCCTGTCGGCAGTAAAGGCCATACGTTTCGTTTATTCAGCTTTATATGTTTTCTATGCGTGTCTAAAGGCAATTAGTTGTGCAGGAATTAATTTATGTCGTAATCAGATGTCGGTTATTGAGCTGCTCTGCAACAACTATTTTCATGATCTGTATTAATGTGTCTAACTAAAAACCCTCACATTTTGTTTGAACTTTTGATTTTGTCATTTGGTTAGAGTTTTTTCGTTTTGAATTTTCCTGTGAGTTCAGTATTTTTTTTGATTTAAATTTTTACAATTTGTTTAAATCATCAAATCCTTAAATGCCATCATGATTATATTGACTTGTCCATATCACAATGAATTAATGATCACTTTGTGATATTAGAGATTGATGCACATTCTCTGAACCTTTTTGTTGTGTTATTTAGATTACAGACTTAGAAAACAACTTTTTCGCTACCGTACAACAGATGATTAAAACACTAATCCAGTTAATATTCTGAATATTCTCGCAAATTATGTTAATCGTTTTGATTTCTGTTCTGATATTAACCATATCTATTATATTTTCAGATTCAATCTTGTGACAATCTTTGTTAGCAGAATGGTGTACACCTTTGTGTCAGTAGAGCTCAAATACTGCCACTCAATAACATTTTGTTTTCGAAGGCCTGTCAATCCTATCAGTTCATAAGTTTATAGCAGTAGGATTTGGACACTTTTAGTTGCTTAGATTTCTTTATATTTTGACGAGATTGGTAGGTATCATACGGAGCGCCGAACGGGACATGAACTTTGTGTACACAAAATTCAATTCTGTCATAACAAAATATTTTTGTGTCTTACAAAAAAAAACTATGTGATACACACTTGTTTTATGAGAAATTCAATTTTGTAATGATAAAATTATTCTGTGAAGACAAAATTTATTTTTGAAGACAAAATTCATTTTTGTAAACAAAATTCATTTTTGTAGACAAAATTCATTTTTGCAGACAAATTCATTTTTGAAGTTTAAATTCATTTTTGTAAACAAATTTCATTTTTGTAAACAAATTTCATTTTTGTAGACAAAATTCATTTTTATAGACAAAATTCATTTTTGGCATGACAAAATTCAATTTTGTCAAATAGGTATGCAAATATATCAACTTATTTGCATACACAATTGACTATTGTTACCTGATATGGAAAGTCAATTTTGTGTCACAAAAAGTCATTTGTATATGCAAATTAGTTCACAAAATCCAAACTAAACTAAGTTGCATACAAAATTGTTATTTGTCGCCCAATTTTCAAATTGAATTCAATTGTGAGACAAAATACAGTTTTGTGTTTATTTTTTGTGTAGACAAAATTGAGTTTTGTTAAACAGAAGTGAATTTAACAAAAGTTTTTTTGTCACAAAAAATCAATTTTGTTGTCACAAAAGTCAATTTTGTGTCACAAAGCTCAATATTGTGTCACAAAGCTCAATTTTGTGTCACAAAAGACAATGTTGTATGCAAATAAGTTTACAAAATCTAAACTAAACTAATTTGCATACTTGAAATTAGAGATTAATGCACATCCTCTGAACCTGTTCCTGGTGTAATTTTGATTACAGACGAAGAAAACAAGTTATCGCTACCGTACAACAGATGGTTACCGGTATTACACCCAACAAGTTTACATTTGGATGTGAGACAAAGTTCAATTGTGCGTGAGACAAAAAAATCAATGTTGCGTTTATTTTTGTGTACTTTGTCTACACAAAATTGAGTTTTGTTAAGAAGAAGTGAAAATTTAATGAAAGTCATTTTTCTCAAAAAATCAATTTTGCTGTCACAAAAGTCAATTTTGTGTCACCAAAAACTTTTTTGTGTCACAAAAGTCAAATATGTATGCAAATAACAAAACTAATTTGCTTACAAAATTGACTTTTGTCGCCCAATTTTCAATTCAATTCAATAATGAGACAAAATACCTATTGTGTGAGACAAAGTTTAATTTTGTGTTTATTTTTGTGTAGACAAAATTGAGTTTTGTTAAACAGAGCGGAAAATTTAACAAAAGTCATTTTTGTCACAAAAATCAATGTGGTTGTCACGAAAGTATCGCAAAAGTATTTTTTTTTTTGTTCAGAAAAATTGAGTTTTGTTAAACAGAAATGAAAATGTAATAAAATAATTTTTCACAAAAAATCAATTTTGCTGTCACAAAAGTCATTTTTGTGTCACAAAAGTCAATTGTGTATGAAAATTAGTTTACAGAATCCAAACTGAACTAATTTGGAGACAAAATTGACTTTTGTCGCCTAATTTTCAAATTCAATTCAATTCAATTGTGAGACAAAATGCAATTTCCTGTGAGACAAAGGACTTGTGTATTGTAGACAAAATTTTGATTTGTTAAACAGAAGTAAAAATTTAACAAAAGTCATTTTTGTCACAAAAATCAATTTTGTTGTCACAAAAGTCAATTTTGTTGTCACAAAAGTCAATTTTGTTGTCACAAAAGTCAATTTTGTTGTCATAAAGGTCAATTTTGTTTTCAAAAAAGTCAACTTTGTGGCACAAAAGTCAATTTTGTTGTCACAAAAGTCAATTTTGTAATAAGGTTGTATGCAAATTAGTTCACAAAAGAAGTGAAAATTTAACAAAAGTCTTTTTTGTCAAAAAAAATCAATTTCGTTGTAACAAAATTCAATTTTGTTGTCACAAAAATCAATTTTGTTGTCACAAAAGTCAATTTTCTTGTCATAAAAGTCAATTTTCTTGTCACAAAAGTCAATTTTGTTGTCACAAAAGTCAATTTTCTTGTCACAAAAGTCAATTTTGTTGTCACAAAAGTCAATTTTCTTGTCACAAAAGTCAATTTTGTAATAAGGTCATTTTTTTTTTGTCACAAAAGTCAATGTTGTATGTAAATTAGTTCACAGATTCCAAACTAAACTAATTTGAATACATGAAATTAGATATTAATACACATCCTCTGAACCTTTTTCTTGTATAATTTTGATTTCAGTCGGAGAAAAACAAGTTATCGCAACCGTACAACAAATGGTTAAAACACTCAACAAGTTAACGTTCTAGATGTCTACACAAAATCTACACAAAATTGAGTTTTGTTAAACAAAAGTGAAAATTTAATAAAAATCGTTTTTTACAAAATAAATCAATTTTGCTGTCACAAAAGTCAATCGTGTATGCAAATTAGTTCACAGAATATAAACTAAACTAATTTGCATTCGTACAAAAATGACTTTTGTAGCCCAATTTTCAAACTTGGCAACAGATACAAAACTCAATTTTGTCATGCCAAAAGTATTTTTTGTCCAATGAAAGATAATTTGTATGACAAAATTTAAATGTGGAGTATGCTACAAATTTTGTTAAACAGGACTCATTTTTGTTGAACAATTGTCCGTACAAAATTGAATTTCGAGTACAAAACCACAAGAGTTCTGTTCGGCACCACGTATATTACGTTATTTCCTAGTTTAGTCACCAGTTACCATACTATATAATCAAGGACCATTTGTCTCATTTCCACAATCATATTGTAATGAAGAGTCGAAATGGTGTGTCCTTTACATTAAAACAAATAAATTATTTTATGAATAACATACCTACACACTTTCTATAATGCTTAAACTGAACCGTCCGACCTGCATAACGCTATTATCTAACAACGATCACAGATACAAGGCTAGAAAAGAAAAAAACAAAATGAAACAAATATGTGGTCAAGTGAATTCTGAAAAGATCTTTTCGTAAGACAAAAATCCAATACAATGTTTGCTACTTAAAACAAAATATAACTTTCTTCTAATGGAAATTTGCGAAATATTCAGCAATGAAAGGAAAACGATAAGAGAAGAAAGAGACAGTTCTCCACTTTATAAAAATTTGAAAAATAAACATTAAATCTAACTGCATTCAATACTTTAAGGTTTCTTTTCTAATTTACCAATTATTTAACAAGCAAGCAGTAGAAAACATTTTTTTTTTAAATGTTTATGTTATTTTTGAACAAGATATGCAATTGAAATAAAGGCTTTTTCTCTGCACTGTTAGTCACTTTTTTGGACAACTTAAAAGGATTTCTCCATATGCATGATATGTGAGATTTTTCCATGTATAGATCAAATAAATAGTATCACTGAAGTTAAATCAGCGTTTAATAAGTTGGAGAGAGTTAAATATTGTATGGTGCGGAAACGTTATATAATTATTCAAATTTGGAAAAACAAAACAGCCAATATAATCCCTTATTATATGAGCGTCACTGATGAGTCTTATGTAGACGAAACGCGCGTCTGGCGTACTAAATTATAATCCTGGTACCTTTGATAACTATATAAAATTTTCTTCTTTTGTACATTTTAATAAACTCGTCGTAGATACCAGGATTGAAGTTTTGTATTTGCGCCAGACGCACATTTCGTCTACAAAAGACTCATCAGTCATAATTTTCAAGTGCTTCAAGATGATAACACAACAACTCATTATTATACTTGCAACTTTTTCAATAAAATAAAATAATGTGCATAAAAACACATGAAAAAAGTCAAATATCAAGCTAGCTAAAGTTTAACTGTGATGAGCAATCTCCATGTAGCCTTCATATTTCAAAATCATTTAATCTCTATAGTTGAAATATCCAGAGTAAGTGTAATCAATGAAAACAATCATGAAATAATAATTGGTCTTTCTTTTTCTTTTTCAGGTTTTGATTTAGAAATATAAAATCGTTTGATTCAAGGATTTATATAGTAGTCTTGTTTGATTTAACTTATCGTTCAGAGTATAGATATAGAACAAGACTTACCAGGCTGTCTTTGCTATGATCCATAGTAATGAATAAAATGAATTTACAGCATATACGTTCCATCAAGTGATGGTAAAGGTGGAACGGGGAAGTATTCATCATTACATATTCTATGTTGCTTCTGTGTGTACTATATATACCCTGCTTAGCCTTAGGCTTATGTTTATGAACACTGAATGAAAATTGAAATGAAATGAATTAGACCTGTCTTGTAGCAACGGATTTTGGATGAATCTTCATAAAAAATATATCACATTTCCTGCTACCTAAAAGGAATAAAATGACGATTATTTGTTTACATTCAACCGGCAATTTTTTTACCCCAAGATGGTACTCAGAATAAAAAACTTTGTGGTTGCTGATTGGATGATGCAGGGTTTATATCATTATAATTAAGTTTTTTATTACAAGGCCAATATTCATTTACATTTGAAAGTAAAGGTAAGAAATAAAATATCATATTACAAAGTTTAAATGATATAGTTATAATGCATTCCACATATTTGCAATCTTGTAACCGTTGCAAAATAAGTTCACAAAGCTACCCCACTATGAGTAAGTCCCAGGTAGTCTAGTGGTTAGGATTCCGCGCTCTCACCGCGGCGGCCGGGGTTCGATTCCCCGTCTGGGAAGATATTTTTGCGCCTTTTCTCCGGATCGATATTGATATTAATAACGGTATATGCTTCAAACAACTGTTATGTGTACGTGGTCAATGAAAGAAACGGTGTATGTTTGTCCTATATACTATATGATTTCCTTTTACAACCAATACTTTATATTTTATGTCTTCCTTCGGCTCAATATATAACGAGGCGGACTGATTGATGGTTCAGTACATGAAAATGAACTACAAATGTACTTGCTCAACAAATTTCAATCCCAGTACAACTGTTAGAGACATAAAGATAACCATCTCGTCTTGGTGCAAGACTATTTTAATAATCAGAGTGGCATGTATATACACGGTATGAAAATACACTACTTAAATTTAATGTTCTATCGTTGTGAAGGGGATGTAGCTCAGTGGTAGAGCGTTCGCTTTGCATGTGAAAGGCCCCGGGTTCAATCCCCGGCATCTCCACTCCTAATTTTTTGTCAATGTCATTAAGTCCACATAAACTATGTCTTTCGTGCACGATCAAGTGAAAATGCACAGTAAAATATAAGTGAGCATCTCCGACCTCTCTTAGGACACCTACATGAACACTTTGTCCTGCGGTAAAAGGCGGAATTGAAAAGGAAATATTGATGAAAATCCAGGGACGGGGATGTAGCTCAGTGGTAGAGCGTTCGCTTCGCATGTGAAAGGCCCCGGGTTCGATCCCCGGCATCTCCATATTTTTTGGCCGCAGACAAAATCGGCATCGAGAAATCAATTAAAGTAATCTCGCCTACACAATGCTGCTTTGCCTTGAAAATCATAGAAAGCGCAACGGAATATAAGTGCTGTTTGAACAGCGAACTCGGCACAGATGACTTAAAATTTCAAAAATCACTCTTTAGAGGCATGTCTCAAATGCACGCTCAAACATTTCAGGCAAAGCCGAATTAATACCACACTCCCTTTCCCCGACAGGTTTTACTTGTGTCACAATTTTAATATATGGATTATAACTTTAAAATCGTGTGTCAGATTAACAAATCGAATGTTTATGTTAATGATTCCAGCCTGAAACAATGCGTTATATAGCGTCGACAGTAGCGACTATTCGGGGTGATTTCGCCGCCTTTTGCGGTCTTGAGCTATTGGCATTCTATAGTCTGTCTAACGCCAGTCGATATTCCCAATGACGTTGTAACGTACAAAAAAGGCATGATTGCTGTTAGTGTTGCTCTTTATATGTGTTAAGTTACCCCACTATGAGTAAGTCCCAGGTAGTCTAGTGGTTAGGATTCCGCGCTCTCACCGCGGCGGCCGGGGTTCGATTCCCCGTCTGGGAAGATATTTTTGCGCCTTTTCTCCGGATCGATATTGATATTAATAACGGTATATGCTTCAAACAACTGTTATGTGTACGTGGTCAATGAAAGAAACGGTGTATGTTTGTCCTATATACTATATGATTTCCTTTTACAACCAATACTTTATATTTTATGTCTTCCTTCGGCTCAATATATAACGAGGCGGACTGATTGATGGTTCAGTACATGAAAATGAACTACAAATGTACTTGCTCAACAAATTTCAATCCCAGTACAACTGTTAGAGACATAAAGATAACCATCTCGTCTTGGTGCAAGACTATTTTAATAATCAGAGTGGCATGTATATACACGGTATGAAAATACACTACTTAAATTTAATGTTCTATCGTTGTGAAGGGGATGTAGCTCAGTGGTAGAGCGTTCGCTTTGCATGTGAAAGGCCCCGGGTTCAATCCCCGGCATCTCCACTCCTAATTTTTTGTCAATGTCATTAAGTCCACATAAACTATGTCTTTCGTGCACGATCAAGTGAAAATGCACAGTAAAATATAAGTGAGCATCTCCGACCTCTCTTAGGACACCTACATGAACACTTTGTCCTGCGGTAAAAGGCGGAATTGAAAAGGAAATATTGATGAAAATCCAGGGACGGGGATGTAGCTCAGTGGTAGAGCGTTCGCTTCGCATGTGAAAGGCCCCGGGTTCGATCCCCGGCATCTCCATATTTTTTGGCCGCAGACAAAATCGGCATCGAGAAATCAATTAAAGTAATCTCGCCTACACAATGCTGCTTTGCCTTGAAAATCATAGAAAGCGCAACGGAATATAAGTGCTGTTTGAACAGCGAACTCGGCACAGATGACTTAAAATTTCAAAAATCACTCTTTAGAGGCATGTCTCAAATGCACGCTCAAACATTTCAGGCAAAGCCGAATTAATACCACACTCCCTTTCCCCGACAGGTTTTACTTGTGTCACAATTTTAATATATGGATTATAACTTTAAAATCGTGTGTCAGATTAACAAATCGAATGTTTATGTTAATGATTCCAGCCTGAAACAATGCGTTATATAGCGTCGACAGTAGCGACTATTCGGGGTGATTTCGCCGCCTTTTGCGGTCTTGAGCTATTGGCATTCTATAGTCTGTCTAACGCCAGTCGATATTCCCAATGACGTTGTAACGTACAAAAAAGGCATGATTGCTGTTAGTGTTGCTCTTTATATGTGTTAAGTTACCCCACTATGAGTAAGTCCCAGGTAGTCTAGTGGTTAGGATTCCGCGCTCTCACCGCGGCGGCCGGGGTTCGATTCCCCGTCTGGGAAGATATTTTTGCGCCTTTTCTCCGGATCGATATTGATATTAATAACGGTATATGCTTCAAACAACTGTTATGTGTACGTGGTCAATGAAAGAAACGGTGTATGTTTGTCCTATATACTATATGATTTCCTTTTACAACCAATACTTTATATTTTATGTCTTCCTTCGGCTCAATATATAACGAGGCGGACTGATTGATGGTTCAGTACATGAAAATGAACTACAAATGTACTTGCTCAACAAATTTCAATCCCAGTACAACTGTTAGAGACATAAAGATAACCATCTCGTCTTGGTGCAAGACTATTTTAATAATCAGAGTGGCATGTATATACACGGTATGAAAATACACTACTTAAATTTAATGTTCTATCGTTGTGAAGGGGATGTAGCTCAGTGGTAGAGCGTTCGCTTTGCATGTGAAAGGCCCCGGGTTCAATCCCCGGCATCTCCACTCCTAATTTTTTGTCAATGTCATTAAGTCCACATAAACTATGTCTTTCGTGCACGATCAAGTGAAAATGCACAGTAAAATATAAGTGAGCATCTCCGACCTCTCTTAGGACACCTACATGAACACTTTGTCCTGCGGTAAAAGGCGGAATTGAAAAGGAAATATTGATGAAAATCCAGGGACGGGGATGTAGCTCAGTGGTAGAGCGTTCGCTTCGCATGTGAAAGGCCCCGGGTTCGATCCCCGGCATCTCCATATTTTTTGGCCGCAGACAAAATCGGCATCGAGAAATCAATTAAAGTAATCTCGCCTACACAATGCTGCTTTGCCTTGAAAATCATAGAAAGCGCAACGGAATATAAGTGCTGTTTGAACAGCGAACTCGGCACAGATGACTTAAAATTTCAAAAATCACTCTTTAGAGGCATGTCTCAAATGCACGCTCAAACATTTCAGGCAAAGCCGAATTAATACCACACTCCCTTTCCCCGACAGGTTTTACTTGTGTCACAATTTTAATATATGGATTATAACTTTAAAATCGTGTGTCAGATTAACAAATCGAATGTTTATGTTAATGATTCCAGCCTGAAACAATGCGTTATATAGCGTCGACAGTAGCGACTATTCGGGGTGATTTCGCCGCCTTTTGCGGTCTTGAGCTATTGGCATTCTATAGTCTGTCTAACGCCAGTCGATATTCCCAATGACGTTGTAACGTACAAAAAAGGCATGATTGCTGTTAGTGTTGCTCTTTATATGTGTTAAGTTACCCCACTATGAGTAAGTCCCAGGTAGTCTAGTGGTTAGGATTCCGCGCTCTCACCGCGGCGGCCGGGGTTCGATTCCCCGTCTGGGAAGATATTTTTGCGCCTTTTCTCCGGATCGATATTGATATTAATAACGGTATATGCTTCAAACAACTGTTATGTGTACGTGGTCAATGAAAGAAACGGTGTATGTTTGTCCTATATACTATATGATTTCCTTTTACAACCAATACTTTATATTTTATGTCTTCCTTCGGCTCAATATATAACGAGGCGGACTGATTGATGGTTCAGTACATGAAAATGAACTACAAATGTACTTGCTCAACAAATTTCAATCCCAGTACAACTGTTAGAGACATAAAGATAACCATCTCGTCTTGGTGCAAGACTATTTTAATAATCAGAGTGGCATGTATATACACGGTATGAAAATACACTACTTAAATTTAATGTTCTATCGTTGTGAAGGGGATGTAGCTCAGTGGTAGAGCGTTCGCTTTGCATGTGAAAGGCCCCGGGTTCAATCCCCGGCATCTCCACTCCTAATTTTTTGTCAATGTCATTAAGTCCACATAAACTATGTCTTTCGTGCACGATCAAGTGAAAATGCACAGTAAAATATAAGTGAGCATCTCCGACCTCTCTTAGGACACCTACATGAACACTTTGTCCTGCGGTAAAAGGCGGAATTGAAAAGGAAATATTGATGAAAATCCAGGGACGGGGATGTAGCTCAGTGGTAGAGCGTTCGCTTCGCATGTGAAAGGCCCCGGGTTCGATCCCCGGCATCTCCATATTTTTTGGCCGCAGACAAAATCGGCATCGAGAAATCAATTAAAGTAATCTCGCCTACACAATGCTGCTTTGCCTTGAAAATCATAGAAAGCGCAACGGAATATAAGTGCTGTTTGAACAGCGAACTCGGCACAGATGACTTAAAATTTCAAAAATCACTCTTTAGAGGCATGTCTCAAATGCACGCTCAAACATTTCAGGCAAAGCCGAATTAATACCACACTCCCTTTCCCCGACAGGTTTTACTTGTGTCACAATTTTAATATATGGATTATAACTTTAAAATCGTGTGTCAGATTAACAAATCGAATGTTTATGTTAATGATTCCAGCCTGAAACAATGCGTTATATAGCGTCGACAGTAGCGACTATTCGGGGTGATTTCGCCGCCTTTTGCGGTCTTGAGCTATTGGCATTCTATAGTCTGTCTAACGCCAGTCGATATTCCCAATGACGTTGTAACGTACAAAAAAGGCATGATTGCTGTTAGTGTTGCTCTTTATATGTGTTAAGTTACCCCACTATGAGTAAGTCCCAGGTAGTCTAGTGGTTAGGATTCCGCGCTCTCACCGCGGCGGCCGGGGTTCGATTCCCCGTCTGGGAAGATATTTTTGCGCCTTTTCTCCGGATCGATATTGATATTAATAACGGTATATGCTTCAAACAACTGTTATGTGTACGTGGTCAATGAAAGAAACGGTGTATGTTTGTCCTATATACTATATGATTTCCTTTTACAACCAATACTTTATATTTTATGTCTTCCTTCGGCTCAATATATAACGAGGCGGACTGATTGATGGTTCAGTACATGAAAATGAACTACAAATGTACTTGCTCAACAAATTTCAATCCCAGTACAACTGTTAGAGACATAAAGATAACCATCTCGTCTTGGTGCAAGACTATTTTAATAATCAGAGTGGCATGTATATACACGGTATGAAAATACACTACTTAAATTTAATGTTCTATCGTTGTGAAGGGGATGTAGCTCAGTGGTAGAGCGTTCGCTTTGCATGTGAAAGGCCCCGGGTTCAATCCCCGGCATCTCCACTCCTAATTTTTTGTCAATGTCATTAAGTCCACATAAACTATGTCTTTCGTGCACGATCAAGTGAAAATGCACAGTAAAATATAAGTGAGCATCTCCGACCTCTCTTAGGACACCTACATGAACACTTTGTCCTGCGGTAAAAGGCGGAATTGAAAAGGAAATATTGATGAAAATCCAGGGACGGGGATGTAGCTCAGTGGTAGAGCGTTCGCTTCGCATGTGAAAGGCCCCGGGTTCGATCCCCGGCATCTCCATATTTTTTGGCCGCAGACAAAATCGGCATCGAGAAATCAATTAAAGTAATCTCGCCTACACAATGCTGCTTTGCCTTGAAAATCATAGAAAGCGCAACGGAATATAAGTGCTGTTTGAACAGCGAACTCGGCACAGATGACTTAAAATTTCAAAAATCACTCTTTAGAGGCATGTCTCAAATGCACGCTCAAACATTTCAGGCAAAGCCGAATTAATACCACACTCCCTTTCCCCGACAGGTTTTACTTGTGTCACAATTTTAATATATGGATTATAACTTTAAAATCGTGTGTCAGATTAACAAATCGAATGTTTATGTTAATGATTCCAGCCTGAAACAATGCGTTATATAGCGTCGACAGTAGCGACTATTCGGGGTGATTTCGCCGCCTTTTGCGGTCTTGAGCTATTGGCATTCTATAGTCTGTCTAACGCCAGTCGATATTCCCAATGACGTTGTAACGTACAAAAAAGGCATGATTGCTGTTAGTGTTGCTCTTTATATGTGTTAAGTTACCCCACTATGAGTAAGTCCCAGGTAGTCTAGTGGTTAGGATTCCGCGCTCTCACCGCGGCGGCCGGGGTTCGATTCCCCGTCTGGGAAGATATTTTTGCGCCTTTTCTCCGGATCGATATTGATATTAATAACGGTATATGCTTCAAACAACTGTTATGTGTACGTGGTCAATGAAAGAAACGGTGTATGTTTGTCCTATATACTATATGATTTCCTTTTACAACCAATACTTTATATTTTATGTCTTCCTTCGGCTCAATATATAACGAGGCGGACTGATTGATGGTTCAGTACATGAAAATGAACTACAAATGTACTTGCTCAACAAATTTCAATCCCAGTACAACTGTTAGAGACATAAAGATAACCATCTCGTCTTGGTGCAAGACTATTTTAATAATCAGAGTGGCATGTATATACACGGTATGAAAATACACTACTTAAATTTAATGTTCTATCGTTGTGAAGGGGATGTAGCTCAGTGGTAGAGCGTTCGCTTTGCATGTGAAAGGCCCCGGGTTCAATCCCCGGCATCTCCACTCCTAATTTTTTGTCAATGTCATTAAGTCCACATAAACTATGTCTTTCGTGCACGATCAAGTGAAAATGCACAGTAAAATATAAGTGAGCATCTCCGACCTCTCTTAGGACACCTACATGAACACTTTGTCCTGCGGTAAAAGGCGGAATTGAAAAGGAAATATTGATGAAAATCCAGGGACGGGGATGTAGCTCAGTGGTAGAGCGTTCGCTTCGCATGTGAAAGGCCCCGGGTTCGATCCCCGGCATCTCCATATTTTTTGGCCGCAGACAAAATCGGCATCGAGAAATCAATTAAAGTAATCTCGCCTACACAATGCTGCTTTGCCTTGAAAATCATAGAAAGCGCAACGGAATATAAGTGCTGTTTGAACAGCGAACTCGGCACAGATGACTTAAAATTTCAAAAATCACTCTTTAGAGGCATGTCTCAAATGCACGCTCAAACATTTCAGGCAAAGCCGAATTAATACCACACTCCCTTTCCCCGACAGGTTTTACTTGTGTCACAATTTTAATATATGGATTATAACTTTAAAATCGTGTGTCAGATTAACAAATCGAATGTTTATGTTAATGATTCCAGCCTGAAACAATGCGTTATATAGCGTCGACAGTAGCGACTATTCGGGGTGATTTCGCCGCCTTTTGCGGTCTTGAGCTATTGGCATTCTATAGTCTGTCTAACGCCAGTCGATATTCCCAATGACGTTGTAACGTACAAAAAAGGCATGATTGCTGTTAGTGTTGCTCTTTATATGTGTTAAGTTACCCCACTATGAGTAAGTCCCAGGTAGTCTAGTGGTTAGGATTCCGCGCTCTCACCGCGGCGGCCGGGGTTCGATTCCCCGTCTGGGAAGATATTTTTGCGCCTTTTCTCCGGATCGATATTGATATTAATAACGGTATATGCTTCAAACAACTGTTATGTGTACGTGGTCAATGAAAGAAACGGTGTATGTTTGTCCTATATACTATATGATTTCCTTTTACAACCAATACTTTATATTTTATGTCTTCCTTCGGCTCAATATATAACGAGGCGGACTGATTGATGGTTCAGTACATGAAAATGAACTACAAATGTACTTGCTCAACAAATTTCAATCCCAGTACAACTGTTAGAGACATAAAGATAACCATCTCGTCTTGGTGCAAGACTATTTTAATAATCAGAGTGGCATGTATATACACGGTATGAAAATACACTACTTAAATTTAATGTTCTATCGTTGTGAAGGGGATGTAGCTCAGTGGTAGAGCGTTCGCTTTGCATGTGAAAGGCCCCGGGTTCAATCCCCGGCATCTCCACTCCTAATTTTTTGTCAATGTCATTAAGTCCACATAAACTATGTCTTTCGTGCACGATCAAGTGAAAATGCACAGTAAAATATAAGTGAGCATCTCCGACCTCTCTTAGGACACCTACATGAACACTTTGTCCTGCGGTAAAAGGCGGAATTGAAAAGGAAATATTGATGAAAATCCAGGGACGGGGATGTAGCTCAGTGGTAGAGCGTTCGCTTCGCATGTGAAAGGCCCCGGGTTCGATCCCCGGCATCTCCATATTTTTTGGCCGCAGACAAAATCGGCATCGAGAAATCAATTAAAGTAATCTCGCCTACACAATGCTGCTTTGCCTTGAAAATCATAGAAAGCGCAACGGAATATAAGTGCTGTTTGAACAGCGAACTCGGCACAGATGACTTAAAATTTCAAAAATCACTCTTTAGAGGCATGTCTCAAATGCACGCTCAAACATTTCAGGCAAAGCCGAATTAATACCACACTCCCTTTCCCCGACAGGTTTTACTTGTGTCACAATTTTAATATATGGATTATAACTTTAAAATCGTGTGTCAGATTAACAAATCGAATGTTTATGTTAATGATTCCAGCCTGAAACAATGCGTTATATAGCGTCGACAGTAGCGACTATTCGGGGTGATTTCGCCGCCTTTTGCGGTCTTGAGCTATTGGCATTCTATAGTCTGTCTAACGCCAGTCGATATTCCCAATGACGTTGTAACGTACAAAAAAGGCATGATTGCTGTTAGTGTTGCTCTTTATATGTGTTAAGTTACCCCACTATGAGTAAGTCCCAGGTAGTCTAGTGGTTAGGATTCCGCGCTCTCACCGCGGCGGCCGGGGTTCGATTCCCCGTCTGGGAAGATATTTTTGCGCCTTTTCTCCGGATCGATATTGATATTAATAACGGTATATGCTTCAAACAACTGTTATGTGTACGTGGTCAATGAAAGAAACGGTGTATGTTTGTCCTATATACTATATGATTTCCTTTTACAACCAATACTTTATATTTTATGTCTTCCTTCGGCTCAATATATAACGAGGCGGACTGATTGATGGTTCAGTACATGAAAATGAACTACAAATGTACTTGCTCAACAAATTTCAATCCCAGTACAACTGTTAGAGACATAAAGATAACCATCTCGTCTTGGTGCAAGACTATTTTAATAATCAGAGTGGCATGTATATACACGGTATGAAAATACACTACTTAAATTTAATGTTCTATCGTTGTGAAGGGGATGTAGCTCAGTGGTAGAGCGTTCGCTTTGCATGTGAAAGGCCCCGGGTTCAATCCCCGGCATCTCCACTCCTAATTTTTTGTCAATGTCATTAAGTCCACATAAACTATGTCTTTCGTGCACGATCAAGTGAAAATGCACAGTAAAATATAAGTGAGCATCTCCGACCTCTCTTAGGACACCTACATGAACACTTTGTCCTGCGGTAAAAGGCGGAATTGAAAAGGAAATATTGATGAAAATCCAGGGACGGGGATGTAGCTCAGTGGTAGAGCGTTCGCTTCGCATGTGAAAGGCCCCGGGTTCGATCCCCGGCATCTCCATATTTTTTGGCCGCAGACAAAATCGGCATCGAGAAATCAATTAAAGTAATCTCGCCTACACAATGCTGCTTTGCCTTGAAAATCATAGAAAGCGCAACGGAATATAAGTGCTGTTTGAACAGCGAACTCGGCACAGATGACTTAAAATTTCAAAAATCACTCTTTAGAGGCATGTCTCAAATGCACGCTCAAACATTTCAGGCAAAGCCGAATTAATACCACACTCCCTTTCCCCGACAGGTTTTACTTGTGTCACAATTTTAATATATGGATTATAACTTTAAAATCGTGTGTCAGATTAACAAATCGAATGTTTATGTTAATGATTCCAGCCTGAAACAATGCGTTATATAGCGTCGACAGTAGCGACTATTCGGGGTGATTTCGCCGCCTTTTGCGGTCTTGAGCTATTGGCATTCTATAGTCTGTCTAACGCCAGTCGATATTCCCAATGACGTTGTAACGTACAAAAAAGGCATGATTGCTGTTAGTGTTGCTCTTTATATGTGTTAAGTTACCCCACTATGAGTAAGTCCCAGGTAGTCTAGTGGTTAGGATTCCGCGCTCTCACCGCGGCGGCCGGGGTTCGATTCCCCGTCTGGGAAGATATTTTTGCGCCTTTTCTCCGGATCGATATTGATATTAATAACGGTATATGCTTCAAACAACTGTTATGTGTACGTGGTCAATGAAAGAAACGGTGTATGTTTGTCCTATATACTATATGATTTCCTTTTACAACCAATACTTTATATTTTATGTCTTCCTTCGGCTCAATATATAACGAGGCGGACTGATTGATGGTTCAGTACATGAAAATGAACTACAAATGTACTTGCTCAACAAATTTCAATCCCAGTACAACTGTTAGAGACATAAAGATAACCATCTCGTCTTGGTGCAAGACTATTTTAATAATCAGAGTGGCATGTATATACACGGTATGAAAATACACTACTTAAATTTAATGTTCTATCGTTGTGAAGGGGATGTAGCTCAGTGGTAGAGCGTTCGCTTTGCATGTGAAAGGCCCCGGGTTCAATCCCCGGCATCTCCACTCCTAATTTTTTGTCAATGTCATTAAGTCCACATAAACTATGTCTTTCGTGCACGATCAAGTGAAAATGCACAGTAAAATATAAGTGAGCATCTCCGACCTCTCTTAGGACACCTACATGAACACTTTGTCCTGCGGTAAAAGGCGGAATTGAAAAGGAAATATTGATGAAAATCCAGGGACGGGGATGTAGCTCAGTGGTAGAGCGTTCGCTTCGCATGTGAAAGGCCCCGGGTTCGATCCCCGGCATCTCCATATTTTTTGGCCGCAGACAAAATCGGCATCGAGAAATCAATTAAAGTAATCTCGCCTACACAATGCTGCTTTGCCTTGAAAATCATAGAAAGCGCAACGGAATATAAGTGCTGTTTGAACAGCGAACTCGGCACAGATGACTTAAAATTTCAAAAATCACTCTTTAGAGGCATGTCTCAAATGCACGCTCAAACATTTCAGGCAAAGCCGAATTAATACCACACTCCCTTTCCCCGACAGGTTTTACTTGTGTCACAATTTTAATATATGGATTATAACTTTAAAATCGTGTGTCAGATTAACAAATCGAATGTTTATGTTAATGATTCCAGCCTGAAACAATGCGTTATATAGCGTCGACAGTAGCGACTATTCGGGGTGATTTCGCCGCCTTTTGCGGTCTTGAGCTATTGGCATTCTATAGTCTGTCTAACGCCAGTCGATATTCCCAATGACGTTGTAACGTACAAAAAAGGCATGATTGCTGTTAGTGTTGCTCTTTATATGTGTTAAGTTACCCCACTATGAGTAAGTCCCAGGTAGTCTAGTGGTTAGGATTCCGCGCTCTCACCGCGGCGGCCGGGGTTCGATTCCCCGTCTGGGAAGATATTTTTGCGCCTTTTCTCCGGATCGATATTGATATTAATAACGGTATATGCTTCAAACAACTGTTATGTGTACGTGGTCAATGAAAGAAACGGTGTATGTTTGTCCTATATACTATATGATTTCCTTTTACAACCAATACTTTATATTTTATGTCTTCCTTCGGCTCAATATATAACGAGGCGGACTGATTGATGGTTCAGTACATGAAAATGAACTACAAATGTACTTGCTCAACAAATTTCAATCCCAGTACAACTGTTAGAGACATAAAGATAACCATCTCGTCTTGGTGCAAGACTATTTTAATAATCAGAGTGGCATGTATATACACGGTATGAAAATACACTACTTAAATTTAATGTTCTATCGTTGTGAAGGGGATGTAGCTCAGTGGTAGAGCGTTCGCTTTGCATGTGAAAGGCCCCGGGTTCAATCCCCGGCATCTCCACTCCTAATTTTTTGTCAATGTCATTAAGTCCACATAAACTATGTCTTTCGTGCACGATCAAGTGAAAATGCACAGTAAAATATAAGTGAGCATCTCCGACCTCTCTTAGGACACCTACATGAACACTTTGTCCTGCGGTAAAAGGCGGAATTGAAAAGGAAATATTGATGAAAATCCAGGGACGGGGATGTAGCTCAGTGGTAGAGCGTTCGCTTCGCATGTGAAAGGCCCCGGGTTCGATCCCCGGCATCTCCATATTTTTTGGCCGCAGACAAAATCGGCATCGAGAAATCAATTAAAGTAATCTCGCCTACACAATGCTGCTTTGCCTTGAAAATCATAGAAAGCGCAACGGAATATAAGTGCTGTTTGAACAGCGAACTCGGCACAGATGACTTAAAATTTCAAAAATCACTCTTTAGAGGCATGTCTCAAATGCACGCTCAAACATTTCAGGCAAAGCCGAATTAATACCACACTCCCTTTCCCCGACAGGTTTTACTTGTGTCACAATTTTAATATATGGATTATAACTTTAAAATCGTGTGTCAGATTAACAAATCGAATGTTTATGTTAATGATTCCAGCCTGAAACAATGCGTTATATAGCGTCGACAGTAGCGACTATTCGGGGTGATTTCGCCGCCTTTTGCGGTCTTGAGCTATTGGCATTCTATAGTCTGTCTAACGCCAGTCGATATTCCCAATGACGTTGTAACGTACAAAAAAGGCATGATTGCTGTTAGTGTTGCTCTTTATATGTGTTAAGTTACCCCACTATGAGTAAGTCCCAGGTAGTCTAGTGGTTAGGATTCCGCGCTCTCACCGCGGCGGCCGGGGTTCGATTCCCCGTCTGGGAAGATATTTTTGCGCCTTTTCTCCGGATCGATATTGATATTAATAACGGTATATGCTTCAAACAACTGTTATGTGTACGTGGTCAATGAAAGAAACGGTGTATGTTTGTCCTATATACTATATGATTTCCTTTTACAACCAATACTTTATATTTTATGTCTTCCTTCGGCTCAATATATAACGAGGCGGACTGATTGATGGTTCAGTACATGAAAATGAACTACAAATGTACTTGCTCAACAAATTTCAATCCCAGTACAACTGTTAGAGACATAAAGATAACCATCTCGTCTTGGTGCAAGACTATTTTAATAATCAGAGTGGCATGTATATACACGGTATGAAAATACACTACTTAAATTTAATGTTCTATCGTTGTGAAGGGGATGTAGCTCAGTGGTAGAGCGTTCGCTTTGCATGTGAAAGGCCCCGGGTTCAATCCCCGGCATCTCCACTCCTAATTTTTTGTCAATGTCATTAAGTCCACATAAACTATGTCTTTCGTGCACGATCAAGTGAAAATGCACAGTAAAATATAAGTGAGCATCTCCGACCTCTCTTAGGACACCTACATGAACACTTTGTCCTGCGGTAAAAGGCGGAATTGAAAAGGAAATATTGATGAAAATCCAGGGACGGGGATGTAGCTCAGTGGTAGAGCGTTCGCTTCGCATGTGAAAGGCCCCGGGTTCGATCCCCGGCATCTCCATATTTTTTGGCCGCAGACAAAATCGGCATCGAGAAATCAATTAAAGTAATCTCGCCTACACAATGCTGCTTTGCCTTGAAAATCATAGAAAGCGCAACGGAATATAAGTGCTGTTTGAACAGCGAACTCGGCACAGATGACTTAAAATTTCAAAAATCACTCTTTAGAGGCATGTCTCAAATGCACGCTCAAACATTTCAGGCAAAGCCGAATTAATACCACACTCCCTTTCCCCGACAGGTTTTACTTGTGTCACAATTTTAATATATGGATTATAACTTTAAAATCGTGTGTCAGATTAACAAATCGAATGTTTATGTTAATGATTCCAGCCTGAAACAATGCGTTATATAGCGTCGACAGTAGCGACTATTCGGGGTGATTTCGCCGCCTTTTGCGGTCTTGAGCTATTGGCATTCTATAGTCTGTCTAACGCCAGTCGATATTCCCAATGACGTTGTAACGTACAAAAAAGGCATGATTGCTGTTAGTGTTGCTCTTTATATGTGTTAAGTTACCCCACTATGAGTAAGTCCCAGGTAGTCTAGTGGTTAGGATTCCGCGCTCTCACCGCGGCGGCCGGGGTTCGATTCCCCGTCTGGGAAGATATTTTTGCGCCTTTTCTCCGGATCGATATTGATATTAATAACGGTATATGCTTCAAACAACTGTTATGTGTACGTGGTCAATGAAAGAAACGGTGTATGTTTGTCCTATATACTATATGATTTCCTTTTACAACCAATACTTTATATTTTATGTCTTCCTTCGGCTCAATATATAACGAGGCGGACTGATTGATGGTTCAGTACATGAAAATGAACTACAAATGTACTTGCTCAACAAATTTCAATCCCAGTACAACTGTTAGAGACATAAAGATAACCATCTCGTCTTGGTGCAAGACTATTTTAATAATCAGAGTGGCATGTATATACACGGTATGAAAATACACTACTTAAATTTAATGTTCTATCGTTGTGAAGGGGATGTAGCTCAGTGGTAGAGCGTTCGCTTTGCATGTGAAAGGCCCCGGGTTCAATCCCCGGCATCTCCACTCCTAATTTTTTGTCAATGTCATTAAGTCCACATAAACTATGTCTTTCGTGCACGATCAAGTGAAAATGCACAGTAAAATATAAGTGAGCATCTCCGACCTCTCTTAGGACACCTACATGAACACTTTGTCCTGCGGTAAAAGGCGGAATTGAAAAGGAAATATTGATGAAAATCCAGGGACGGGGATGTAGCTCAGTGGTAGAGCGTTCGCTTCGCATGTGAAAGGCCCCGGGTTCGATCCCCGGCATCTCCATATTTTTTGGCCGCAGACAAAATCGGCATCGAGAAATCAATTAAAGTAATCTCGCCTACACAATGCTGCTTTGCCTTGAAAATCATAGAAAGCGCAACGGAATATAAGTGCTGTTTGAACAGCGAACTCGGCACAGATGACTTAAAATTTCAAAAATCACTCTTTAGAGGCATGTCTCAAATGCACGCTCAAACATTTCAGGCAAAGCCGAATTAATACCACACTCCCTTTCCCCGACAGGTTTTACTTGTGTCACAATTTTAATATATGGATTATAACTTTAAAATCGTGTGTCAGATTAACAAATCGAATGTTTATGTTAATGATTCCAGCCTGAAACAATGCGTTATATAGCGTCGACAGTAGCGACTATTCGGGGTGATTTCGCCGCCTTTTGCGGTCTTGAGCTATTGGCATTCTATAGTCTGTCTAACGCCAGTCGATATTCCCAATGACGTTGTAACGTACAAAAAAGGCATGATTGCTGTTAGTGTTGCTCTTTATATGTGTTAAGTTACCCCACTATGAGTAAGTCCCAGGTAGTCTAGTGGTTAGGATTCCGCGCTCTCACCGCGGCGGCCGGGGTTCGATTCCCCGTCTGGGAAGATATTTTTGCGCCTTTTCTCCGGATCGATATTGATATTAATAACGGTATATGCTTCAAACAACTGTTATGTGTACGTGGTCAATGAAAGAAACGGTGTATGTTTGTCCTATATACTATATGATTTCCTTTTACAACCAATACTTTATATTTTATGTCTTCCTTCGGCTCAATATATAACGAGGCGGACTGATTGATGGTTCAGTACATGAAAATGAACTACAAATGTACTTGCTCAACAAATTTCAATCCCAGTACAACTGTTAGAGACATAAAGATAACCATCTCGTCTTGGTGCAAGACTATTTTAATAATCAGAGTGGCATGTATATACACGGTATGAAAATACACTACTTAAATTTAATGTTCTATCGTTGTGAAGGGGATGTAGCTCAGTGGTAGAGCGTTCGCTTTGCATGTGAAAGGCCCCGGGTTCAATCCCCGGCATCTCCACTCCTAATTTTTTGTCAATGTCATTAAGTCCACATAAACTATGTCTTTCGTGCACGATCAAGTGAAAATGCACAGTAAAATATAAGTGAGCATCTCCGACCTCTCTTAGGACACCTACATGAACACTTTGTCCTGCGGTAAAAGGCGGAATTGAAAAGGAAATATTGATGAAAATCCAGGGACGGGGATGTAGCTCAGTGGTAGAGCGTTCGCTTCGCATGTGAAAGGCCCCGGGTTCGATCCCCGGCATCTCCATATTTTTTGGCCGCAGACAAAATCGGCATCGAGAAATCAATTAAAGTAATCTCGCCTACACAATGCTGCTTTGCCTTGAAAATCATAGAAAGCGCAACGGAATATAAGTGCTGTTTGAACAGCGAACTCGGCACAGATGACTTAAAATTTCAAAAATCACTCTTTAGAGGCATGTCTCAAATGCACGCTCAAACATTTCAGGCAAAGCCGAATTAATACCACACTCCCTTTCCCCGACAGGTTTTACTTGTGTCACAATTTTAATATATGGATTATAACTTTAAAATCGTGTGTCAGATTAACAAATCGAATGTTTATGTTAATGATTCCAGCCTGAAACAATGCGTTATATAGCGTCGACAGTAGCGACTATTCGGGGTGATTTCGCCGCCTTTTGCGGTCTTGAGCTATTGGCATTCTATAGTCTGTCTAACGCCAGTCGATATTCCCAATGACGTTGTAACGTACAAAAAAGGCATGATTGCTGTTAGTGTTGCTCTTTATATGTGTTAAGTTACCCCACTATGAGTAAGTCCCAGGTAGTCTAGTGGTTAGGATTCCGCGCTCTCACCGCGGCGGCCGGGGTTCGATTCCCCGTCTGGGAAGATATTTTTGCGCCTTTTCTCCGGATCGATATTGATATTAATAACGGTATATGCTTCAAACAACTGTTATGTGTACGTGGTCAATGAAAGAAACGGTGTATGTTTGTCCTATATACTATATGATTTCCTTTTACAACCAATACTTTATATTTTATGTCTTCCTTCGGCTCAATATATAACGAGGCGGACTGATTGATGGTTCAGTACATGAAAATGAACTACAAATGTACTTGCTCAACAAATTTCAATCCCAGTACAACTGTTAGAGACATAAAGATAACCATCTCGTCTTGGTGCAAGACTATTTTAATAATCAGAGTGGCATGTATATACACGGTATGAAAATACACTACTTAAATTTAATGTTCTATCGTTGTGAAGGGGATGTAGCTCAGTGGTAGAGCGTTCGCTTTGCATGTGAAAGGCCCCGGGTTCAATCCCCGGCATCTCCACTCCTAATTTTTTGTCAATGTCATTAAGTCCACATAAACTATGTCTTTCGTGCACGATCAAGTGAAAATGCACAGTAAAATATAAGTGAGCATCTCCGACCTCTCTTAGGACACCTACATGAACACTTTGTCCTGCGGTAAAAGGCGGAATTGAAAAGGAAATATTGATGAAAATCCAGGGACGGGGATGTAGCTCAGTGGTAGAGCGTTCGCTTCGCATGTGAAAGGCCCCGGGTTCGATCCCCGGCATCTCCATATTTTTTGGCCGCAGACAAAATCGGCATCGAGAAATCAATTAAAGTAATCTCGCCTACACAATGCTGCTTTGCCTTGAAAATCATAGAAAGCGCAACGGAATATAAGTGCTGTTTGAACAGCGAACTCGGCACAGATGACTTAAAATTTCAAAAATCACTCTTTAGAGGCATGTCTCAAATGCACGCTCAAACATTTCAGGCAAAGCCGAATTAATACCACACTCCCTTTCCCCGACAGGTTTTACTTGTGTCACAATTTTAATATATGGATTATAACTTTAAAATCGTGTGTCAGATTAACAAATCGAATGTTTATGTTAATGATTCCAGCCTGAAACAATGCGTTATATAGCGTCGACAGTAGCGACTATTCGGGGTGATTTCGCCGCCTTTTGCGGTCTTGAGCTATTGGCATTCTATAGTCTGTCTAACGCCAGTCGATATTCCCAATGACGTTGTAACGTACAAAAAAGGCATGATTGCTGTTAGTGTTGCTCTTTATATGTGTTAAGTTACCCCACTATGAGTAAGTCCCAGGTAGTCTAGTGGTTAGGATTCCGCGCTCTCACCGCGGCGGCCGGGGTTCGATTCCCCGTCTGGGAAGATATTTTTGCGCCTTTTCTCCGGATCGATATTGATATTAATAACGGTATATGCTTCAAACAACTGTTATGTGTACGTGGTCAATGAAAGAAACGGTGTATGTTTGTCCTATATACTATATGATTTCCTTTTACAACCAATACTTTATATTTTATGTCTTCCTTCGGCTCAATATATAACGAGGCGGACTGATTGATGGTTCAGTACATGAAAATGAACTACAAATGTACTTGCTCAACAAATTTCAATCCCAGTACAACTGTTAGAGACATAAAGATAACCATCTCGTCTTGGTGCAAGACTATTTTAATAATCAGAGTGGCATGTATATACACGGTATGAAAATACACTACTTAAATTTAATGTTCTATCGTTGTGAAGGGGATGTAGCTCAGTGGTAGAGCGTTCGCTTTGCATGTGAAAGGCCCCGGGTTCAATCCCCGGCATCTCCACTCCTAATTTTTTGTCAATGTCATTAAGTCCACATAAACTATGTCTTTCGTGCACGATCAAGTGAAAATGCACAGTAAAATATAAGTGAGCATCTCCGACCTCTCTTAGGACACCTACATGAACACTTTGTCCTGCGGTAAAAGGCGGAATTGAAAAGGAAATATTGATGAAAATCCAGGGACGGGGATGTAGCTCAGTGGTAGAGCGTTCGCTTCGCATGTGAAAGGCCCCGGGTTCGATCCCCGGCATCTCCATATTTTTTGGCCGCAGACAAAATCGGCATCGAGAAATCAATTAAAGTAATCTCGCCTACACAATGCTGCTTTGCCTTGAAAATCATAGAAAGCGCAACGGAATATAAGTGCTGTTTGAACAGCGAACTCGGCACAGATGACTTAAAATTTCAAAAATCACTCTTTAGAGGCATGTCTCAAATGCACGCTCAAACATTTCAGGCAAAGCCGAATTAATACCACACTCCCTTTCCCCGACAGGTTTTACTTGTGTCACAATTTTAATATATGGATTATAACTTTAAAATCGTGTGTCAGATTAACAAATCGAATGTTTATGTTAATGATTCCAGCCTGAAACAATGCGTTATATAGCGTCGACAGTAGCGACTATTCGGGGTGATTTCGCCGCCTTTTGCGGTCTTGAGCTATTGGCATTCTATAGTCTGTCTAACGCCAGTCGATATTCCCAATGACGTTGTAACGTACAAAAAAGGCATGATTGCTGTTAGTGTTGCTCTTTATATGTGTTAAGTTACCCCACTATGAGTAAGTCCCAGGTAGTCTAGTGGTTAGGATTCCGCGCTCTCACCGCGGCGGCCGGGGTTCGATTCCCCGTCTGGGAAGATATTTTTGCGCCTTTTCTCCGGATCGATATTGATATTAATAACGGTATATGCTTCAAACAACTGTTATGTGTACGTGGTCAATGAAAGAAACGGTGTATGTTTGTCCTATATACTATATGATTTCCTTTTACAACCAATACTTTATATTTTATGTCTTCCTTCGGCTCAATATATAACGAGGCGGACTGATTGATGGTTCAGTACATGAAAATGAACTACAAATGTACTTGCTCAACAAATTTCAATCCCAGTACAACTGTTAGAGACATAAAGATAACCATCTCGTCTTGGTGCAAGACTATTTTAATAATCAGAGTGGCATGTATATACACGGTATGAAAATACACTACTTAAATTTAATGTTCTATCGTTGTGAAGGGGATGTAGCTCAGTGGTAGAGCGTTCGCTTTGCATGTGAAAGGCCCCGGGTTCAATCCCCGGCATCTCCACTCCTAATTTTTTGTCAATGTCATTAAGTCCACATAAACTATGTCTTTCGTGCACGATCAAGTGAAAATGCACAGTAAAATATAAGTGAGCATCTCCGACCTCTCTTAGGACACCTACATGAACACTTTGTCCTGCGGTAAAAGGCGGAATTGAAAAGGAAATATTGATGAAAATCCAGGGACGGGGATGTAGCTCAGTGGTAGAGCGTTCGCTTCGCATGTGAAAGGCCCCGGGTTCGATCCCCGGCATCTCCATATTTTTTGGCCGCAGACAAAATCGGCATCGAGAAATCAATTAAAGTAATCTCGCCTACACAATGCTGCTTTGCCTTGAAAATCATAGAAAGCGCAACGGAATATAAGTGCTGTTTGAACAGCGAACTCGGCACAGATGACTTAAAATTTCAAAAATCACTCTTTAGAGGCATGTCTCAAATGCACGCTCAAACATTTCAGGCAAAGCCGAATTAATACCACACTCCCTTTCCCCGACAGGTTTTACTTGTGTCACAATTTTAATATATGGATTATAACTTTAAAATCGTGTGTCAGATTAACAAATCGAATGTTTATGTTAATGATTCCAGCCTGAAACAATGCGTTATATAGCGTCGACAGTAGCGACTATTCGGGGTGATTTCGCCGCCTTTTGCGGTCTTGAGCTATTGGCATTCTATAGTCTGTCTAACGCCAGTCGATATTCCCAATGACGTTGTAACGTACAAAAAAGGCATGATTGCTGTTAGTGTTGCTCTTTATATGTGTTAAGTTACCCCACTATGAGTAAGTCCCAGGTAGTCTAGTGGTTAGGATTCCGCGCTCTCACCGCGGCGGCCGGGGTTCGATTCCCCGTCTGGGAAGATATTTTTGCGCCTTTTCTCCGGATCGATATTGATATTAATAACGGTATATGCTTCAAACAACTGTTATGTGTACGTGGTCAATGAAAGAAACGGTGTATGTTTGTCCTATATACTATATGATTTCCTTTTACAACCAATACTTTATATTTTATGTCTTCCTTCGGCTCAATATATAACGAGGCGGACTGATTGATGGTTCAGTACATGAAAATGAACTACAAATGTACTTGCTCAACAAATTTCAATCCCAGTACAACTGTTAGAGACATAAAGATAACCATCTCGTCTTGGTGCAAGACTATTTTAATAATCAGAGTGGCATGTATATACACGGTATGAAAATACACTACTTAAATTTAATGTTCTATCGTTGTGAAGGGGATGTAGCTCAGTGGTAGAGCGTTCGCTTTGCATGTGAAAGGCCCCGGGTTCAATCCCCGGCATCTCCACTCCTAATTTTTTGTCAATGTCATTAAGTCCACATAAACTATGTCTTTCGTGCACGATCAAGTGAAAATGCACAGTAAAATATAAGTGAGCATCTCCGACCTCTCTTAGGACACCTACATGAACACTTTGTCCTGCGGTAAAAGGCGGAATTGAAAAGGAAATATTGATGAAAATCCAGGGACGGGGATGTAGCTCAGTGGTAGAGCGTTCGCTTCGCATGTGAAAGGCCCCGGGTTCGATCCCCGGCATCTCCATATTTTTTGGCCGCAGACAAAATCGGCATCGAGAAATCAATTAAAGTAATCTCGCCTACACAATGCTGCTTTGCCTTGAAAATCATAGAAAGCGCAACGGAATATAAGTGCTGTTTGAACAGCGAACTCGGCACAGATGACTTAAAATTTCAAAAATCACTCTTTAGAGGCATGTCTCAAATGCACGCTCAAACATTTCAGGCAAAGCCGAATTAATACCACACTCCCTTTCCCCGACAGGTTTTACTTGTGTCACAATTTTAATATATGGATTATAACTTTAAAATCGTGTGTCAGATTAACAAATCGAATGTTTATGTTAATGATTCCAGCCTGAAACAATGCGTTATATAGCGTCGACAGTAGCGACTATTCGGGGTGATTTCGCCGCCTTTTGCGGTCTTGAGCTATTGGCATTCTATAGTCTGTCTAACGCCAGTCGATATTCCCAATGACGTTGTAACGTACAAAAAAGGCATGATTGCTGTTAGTGTTGCTCTTTATATGTGTTAAGTTACCCCACTATGAGTAAGTCCCAGGTAGTCTAGTGGTTAGGATTCCGCGCTCTCACCGCGGCGGCCGGGGTTCGATTCCCCGTCTGGGAAGATATTTTTGCGCCTTTTCTCCGGATCGATATTGATATTAATAACGGTATATGCTTCAAACAACTGTTATGTGTACGTGGTCAATGAAAGAAACGGTGTATGTTTGTCCTATATACTATATGATTTCCTTTTACAACCAATACTTTATATTTTATGTCTTCCTTCGGCTCAATATATAACGAGGCGGACTGATTGATGGTTCAGTACATGAAAATGAACTACAAATGTACTTGCTCAACAAATTTCAATCCCAGTACAACTGTTAGAGACATAAAGATAACCATCTCGTCTTGGTGCAAGACTATTTTAATAATCAGAGTGGCATGTATATACACGGTATGAAAATACACTACTTAAATTTAATGTTCTATCGTTGTGAAGGGGATGTAGCTCAGTGGTAGAGCGTTCGCTTTGCATGTGAAAGGCCCCGGGTTCAATCCCCGGCATCTCCACTCCTAATTTTTTGTCAATGTCATTAAGTCCACATAAACTATGTCTTTCGTGCACGATCAAGTGAAAATGCACAGTAAAATATAAGTGAGCATCTCCGACCTCTCTTAGGACACCTACATGAACACTTTGTCCTGCGGTAAAAGGCGGAATTGAAAAGGAAATATTGATGAAAATCCAGGGACGGGGATGTAGCTCAGTGGTAGAGCGTTCGCTTCGCATGTGAAAGGCCCCGGGTTCGATCCCCGGCATCTCCATATTTTTTGGCCGCAGACAAAATCGGCATCGAGAAATCAATTAAAGTAATCTCGCCTACACAATGCTGCTTTGCCTTGAAAATCATAGAAAGCGCAACGGAATATAAGTGCTGTTTGAACAGCGAACTCGGCACAGATGACTTAAAATTTCAAAAATCACTCTTTAGAGGCATGTCTCAAATGCACGCTCAAACATTTCAGGCAAAGCCGAATTAATACCACACTCCCTTTCCCCGACAGGTTTTACTTGTGTCACAATTTTAATATATGGATTATAACTTTAAAATCGTGTGTCAGATTAACAAATCGAATGTTTATGTTAATGATTCCAGCCTGAAACAATGCGTTATATAGCGTCGACAGTAGCGACTATTCGGGGTGATTTCGCCGCCTTTTGCGGTCTTGAGCTATTGGCATTCTATAGTCTGTCTAACGCCAGTCGATATTCCCAATGACGTTGTAACGTACAAAAAAGGCATGATTGCTGTTAGTGTTGCTCTTTATATGTGTTAAGTTACCCCACTATGAGTAAGTCCCAGGTAGTCTAGTGGTTAGGATTCCGCGCTCTCACCGCGGCGGCCGGGGTTCGATTCCCCGTCTGGGAAGATATTTTTGCGCCTTTTCTCCGGATCGATATTGATATTAATAACGGTATATGCTTCAAACAACTGTTATGTGTACGTGGTCAATGAAAGAAACGGTGTATGTTTGTCCTATATACTATATGATTTCCTTTTACAACCAATACTTTATATTTTATGTCTTCCTTCGGCTCAATATATAACGAGGCGGACTGATTGATGGTTCAGTACATGAAAATGAACTACAAATGTACTTGCTCAACAAATTTCAATCCCAGTACAACTGTTAGAGACATAAAGATAACCATCTCGTCTTGGTGCAAGACTATTTTAATAATCAGAGTGGCATGTATATACACGGTATGAAAATACACTACTTAAATTTAATGTTCTATCGTTGTGAAGGGGATGTAGCTCAGTGGTAGAGCGTTCGCTTTGCATGTGAAAGGCCCCGGGTTCAATCCCCGGCATCTCCACTCCTAATTTTTTGTCAATGTCATTAAGTCCACATAAACTATGTCTTTCGTGCACGATCAAGTGAAAATGCACAGTAAAATATAAGTGAGCATCTCCGACCTCTCTTAGGACACCTACATGAACACTTTGTCCTGCGGTAAAAGGCGGAATTGAAAAGGAAATATTGATGAAAATCCAGGGACGGGGATGTAGCTCAGTGGTAGAGCGTTCGCTTCGCATGTGAAAGGCCCCGGGTTCGATCCCCGGCATCTCCATATTTTTTGGCCGCAGACAAAATCGGCATCGAGAAATCAATTAAAGTAATCTCGCCTACACAATGCTGCTTTGCCTTGAAAATCATAGAAAGCGCAACGGAATATAAGTGCTGTTTGAACAGCGAACTCGGCACAGATGACTTAAAATTTCAAAAATCACTCTTTAGAGGCATGTCTCAAATGCACGCTCAAACATTTCAGGCAAAGCCGAATTAATACCACACTCCCTTTCCCCGACAGGTTTTACTTGTGTCACAATTTTAATATATGGATTATAACTTTAAAATCGTGTGTCAGATTAACAAATCGAATGTTTATGTTAATGATTCCAGCCTGAAACAATGCGTTATATAGCGTCGACAGTAGCGACTATTCGGGGTGATTTCGCCGCCTTTTGCGGTCTTGAGCTATTGGCATTCTATAGTCTGTCTAACGCCAGTCGATATTCCCAATGACGTTGTAACGTACAAAAAAGGCATGATTGCTGTTAGTGTTGCTCTTTATATGTGTTAAGTTACCCCACTATGAGTAAGTCCCAGGTAGTCTAGTGGTTAGGATTCCGCGCTCTCACCGCGGCGGCCGGGGTTCGATTCCCCGTCTGGGAAGATATTTTTGCGCCTTTTCTCCGGATCGATATTGATATTAATAACGGTATATGCTTCAAACAACTGTTATGTGTACGTGGTCAATGAAAGAAACGGTGTATGTTTGTCCTATATACTATATGATTTCCTTTTACAACCAATACTTTATATTTTATGTCTTCCTTCGGCTCAATATATAACGAGGCGGACTGATTGATGGTTCAGTACATGAAAATGAACTACAAATGTACTTGCTCAACAAATTTCAATCCCAGTACAACTGTTAGAGACATAAAGATAACCATCTCGTCTTGGTGCAAGACTATTTTAATAATCAGAGTGGCATGTATATACACGGTATGAAAATACACTACTTAAATTTAATGTTCTATCGTTGTGAAGGGGATGTAGCTCAGTGGTAGAGCGTTCGCTTTGCATGTGAAAGGCCCCGGGTTCAATCCCCGGCATCTCCACTCCTAATTTTTTGTCAATGTCATTAAGTCCACATAAACTATGTCTTTCGTGCACGATCAAGTGAAAATGCACAGTAAAATATAAGTGAGCATCTCCGACCTCTCTTAGGACACCTACATGAACACTTTGTCCTGCGGTAAAAGGCGGAATTGAAAAGGAAATATTGATGAAAATCCAGGGACGGGGATGTAGCTCAGTGGTAGAGCGTTCGCTTCGCATGTGAAAGGCCCCGGGTTCGATCCCCGGCATCTCCATATTTTTTGGCCGCAGACAAAATCGGCATCGAGAAATCAATTAAAGTAATCTCGCCTACACAATGCTGCTTTGCCTTGAAAATCATAGAAAGCGCAACGGAATATAAGTGCTGTTTGAACAGCGAACTCGGCACAGATGACTTAAAATTTCAAAAATCACTCTTTAGAGGCATGTCTCAAATGCACGCTCAAACATTTCAGGCAAAGCCGAATTAATACCACACTCCCTTTCCCCGACAGGTTTTACTTGTGTCACAATTTTAATATATGGATTATAACTTTAAAATCGTGTGTCAGATTAACAAATCGAATGTTTATGTTAATGATTCCAGCCTGAAACAATGCGTTATATAGCGTCGACAGTAGCGACTATTCGGGGTGATTTCGCCGCCTTTTGCGGTCTTGAGCTATTGGCATTCTATAGTCTGTCTAACGCCAGTCGATATTCCCAATGACGTTGTAACGTACAAAAAAGGCATGATTGCTGTTAGTGTTGCTCTTTATATGTGTTAAGTTACCCCACTATGAGTAAGTCCCAGGTAGTCTAGTGGTTAGGATTCCGCGCTCTCACCGCGGCGGCCGGGGTTCGATTCCCCGTCTGGGAAGATATTTTTGCGCCTTTTCTCCGGATCGATATTGATATTAATAACGGTATATGCTTCAAACAACTGTTATGTGTACGTGGTCAATGAAAGAAACGGTGTATGTTTGTCCTATATACTATATGATTTCCTTTTACAACCAATACTTTATATTTTATGTCTTCCTTCGGCTCAATATATAACGAGGCGGACTGATTGATGGTTCAGTACATGAAAATGAACTACAAATGTACTTGCTCAACAAATTTCAATCCCAGTACAACTGTTAGAGACATAAAGATAACCATCTCGTCTTGGTGCAAGACTATTTTAATAATCAGAGTGGCATGTATATACACGGTATGAAAATACACTACTTAAATTTAATGTTCTATCGTTGTGAAGGGGATGTAGCTCAGTGGTAGAGCGTTCGCTTTGCATGTGAAAGGCCCCGGGTTCAATCCCCGGCATCTCCACTCCTAATTTTTTGTCAATGTCATTAAGTCCACATAAACTATGTCTTTCGTGCACGATCAAGTGAAAATGCACAGTAAAATATAAGTGAGCATCTCCGACCTCTCTTAGGACACCTACATGAACACTTTGTCCTGCGGTAAAAGGCGGAATTGAAAAGGAAATATTGATGAAAATCCAGGGACGGGGATGTAGCTCAGTGGTAGAGCGTTCGCTTCGCATGTGAAAGGCCCCGGGTTCGATCCCCGGCATCTCCATATTTTTTGGCCGCAGACAAAATCGGCATCGAGAAATCAATTAAAGTAATCTCGCCTACACAATGCTGCTTTGCCTTGAAAATCATAGAAAGCGCAACGGAATATAAGTGCTGTTTGAACAGCGAACTCGGCACAGATGACTTAAAATTTCAAAAATCACTCTTTAGAGGCATGTCTCAAATGCACGCTCAAACATTTCAGGCAAAGCCGAATTAATACCACACTCCCTTTCCCCGACAGGTTTTACTTGTGTCACAATTTTAATATATGGATTATAACTTTAAAATCGTGTGTCAGATTAACAAATCGAATGTTTATGTTAATGATTCCAGCCTGAAACAATGCGTTATATAGCGTCGACAGTAGCGACTATTCGGGGTGATTTCGCCGCCTTTTGCGGTCTTGAGCTATTGGCATTCTATAGTCTGTCTAACGCCAGTCGATATTCCCAATGACGTTGTAACGTACAAAAAAGGCATGATTGCTGTTAGTGTTGCTCTTTATATGTGTTAAGTTACCCCACTATGAGTAAGTCCCAGGTAGTCTAGTGGTTAGGATTCCGCGCTCTCACCGCGGCGGCCGGGGTTCGATTCCCCGTCTGGGAAGATATTTTTGCGCCTTTTCTCCGGATCGATATTGATATTAATAACGGTATATGCTTCAAACAACTGTTATGTGTACGTGGTCAATGAAAGAAACGGTGTATGTTTGTCCTATATACTATATGATTTCCTTTTACAACCAATACTTTATATTTTATGTCTTCCTTCGGCTCAATATATAACGAGGCGGACTGATTGATGGTTCAGTACATGAAAATGAACTACAAATGTACTTGCTCAACAAATTTCAATCCCAGTACAACTGTTAGAGACATAAAGATAACCATCTCGTCTTGGTGCAAGACTATTTTAATAATCAGAGTGGCATGTATATACACGGTATGAAAATACACTACTTAAATTTAATGTTCTATCGTTGTGAAGGGGATGTAGCTCAGTGGTAGAGCGTTCGCTTTGCATGTGAAAGGCCCCGGGTTCAATCCCCGGCATCTCCACTCCTAATTTTTTGTCAATGTCATTAAGTCCACATAAACTATGTCTTTCGTGCACGATCAAGTGAAAATGCACAGTAAAATATAAGTGAGCATCTCCGACCTCTCTTAGGACACCTACATGAACACTTTGTCCTGCGGTAAAAGGCGGAATTGAAAAGGAAATATTGATGAAAATCCAGGGACGAGGATGTAGCTCAGTGGTAGAGCGTTCGCTTCGCATGTGAAAGGCCCCGGGTTCGATCCCCGGCATCTCCATATTTTTTGGCCGCAGACAAAATCGGCATCGAGAAATCAATTAAAGTAATCTCGCCTACACAATGCTGCTTTGCCTTGAAAATCATAGAAAGCGCAACGGAATATAAGTGCTGTTTGAACAGCGAACTCGGCACAGATGACTTAAAATTTCAAAAATCACTCTTTAGAGGCATGTCTCAAATGCACGCTCAAACATTTCAGGCAAAGCCGAATTAATACCACACTCCCTTTCCCCGACAGGTTTTACTTGTGTCACAATTTTAATATATGGATTATAACTTTAAAATCGTGTGTCAGATTAACAAATCGAATGTTTATGTTAATGATTCCAGCCTGAAACAATGCGTTATATAGCGTCGACAGTAGCGACTATTCGGGGTGATTTCGCCGCCTTTTGCGGTCTTGAGCTATTGGCATTCTATAGTCTGTCTAACGCCAGTCGATATTCCCAATGACGTTGTAACGTACAAAAAAGGCATGATTGCTGTTAGTGTTGCTCTTTATATGTGTTAAGTTACCCCACTATGAGTAAGTCCCAGGTAGTCTAGTGGTTAGGATTCCGCGCTCTCACCGCGGCGGCCGGGGTTCGATTCCCCGTCTGGGAAGATATTTTTGCGCCTTTTCTCCGGATCGATATTGATATTAATAACGGTATATGCTTCAAACAACTGTTATGTGTACGTGGTCAATGAAAGAAACGGTGTATGTTTGTCCTATATACTATATGATTTCCTTTTACAACCAATACTTTATATTTTATGTCTTCCTTCGGCTCAATATATAACGAGGCGGACTGATTGATGGTTCAGTACATGAAAATGAACTACAAATGTACTTGCTCAACAAATTTCAATCCCAGTACAACTGTTAGAGACATAAAGATAACCATCTCGTCTTGGTGCAAGACTATTTTAATAATCAGAGTGGCATGTATATACACGGTATGAAAATACACTACTTAAATTTAATGTTCTATCGTTGTGAAGGGGATGTAGCTCAGTGGTAGAGCGTTCGCTTTGCATGTGAAAGGCCCCGGGTTCAATCCCCGGCATCTCCACTCCTAATTTTTTGTCAATGTCATTAAGTCCACATAAACTATGTCTTTCGTGCACGATCAAGTGAAAATGCACAGTAAAATATAAGTGAGCATCTCCGACCTCTCTTAGGACACCTACATGAACACTTTGTCCTGCGGTAAAAGGCGGAATTGAAAAGGAAATATTGATGAAAATCCAGGGACGGGGATGTAGCTCAGTGGTAGAGCGTTCGCTTCGCATGTGAAAGGCCCCGGGTTCGATCCCCGGCATCTCCATATTTTTTGGCCGCAGACAAAATCGGCATCGAGAAATCAATTAAAGTAATCTCGCCTACACAATGCTGCTTTGCCTTGAAAATCATAGAAAGCGCAACGGAATATAAGTGCTGTTTGAACAGCGAACTCGGCACAGATGACTTAAAATTTCAAAAATCACTCTTTAGAGGCATGTCTCAAATGCACGCTCAAACATTTCAGGCAAAGCCGAATTAATACCACACTCCCTTTCCCCGACAGGTTTTACTTGTGTCACAATTTTAATATATGGATTATAACTTTAAAATCGTGTGTCAGATTAACAAATCGAATGTTTATGTTAATGATTCCAGCCTGAAACAATGCGTTATATAGCGTCGACAGTAGCGACTATTCGGGGTGATTTCGCCGCCTTTTGCGGTCTTGAGCTATTGGCATTCTATAGTCTGTCTAACGCCAGTCGATATTCCCAATGACGTTGTAACGTACAAAAAAGGCATGATTGCTGTTAGTGTTGCTCTTTATATGTGTTAAGTTACCCCACTATGAGTAAGTCCCAGGTAGTCTAGTGGTTAGGATTCCGCGCTCTCACCGCGGCGGCCGGGGTTCGATTCCCCGTCTGGGAAGATATTTTTGCGCCTTTTCTCCGGATCGATATTGATATTAATAACGGTATATGCTTCAAACAACTGTTATGTGTACGTGGTCAATGAAAGAAACGGTGTATGTTTGTCCTATATACTATATGATTTCCTTTTACAACCAATACTTTATATTTTATGTCTTCCTTCGGCTCAATATATAACGAGGCGGACTGATTGATGGTTCAGTACATGAAAATGAACTACAAATGTACTTGCTCAACAAATTTCAATCCCAGTACAACTGTTAGAGACATAAAGATAACCATCTCGTCTTGGTGCAAGACTATTTTAATAATCAGAGTGGCATGTATATACACGGTATGAAAATACACTACTTAAATTTAATGTTCTATCGTTGTGAAGGGGATGTAGCTCAGTGGTAGAGCGTTCGCTTTGCATGTGAAAGGCCCCGGGTTCAATCCCCGGCATCTCCACTCCTAATTTTTTGTCAATGTCATTAAGTCCACATAAACTATGTCTTTCGTGCACGATCAAGTGAAAATGCACAGTAAAATATAAGTGAGCATCTCCGACCTCTCTTAGGACACCTACATGAACACTTTGTCCTGCGGTAAAAGGCGGAATTGAAAAGGAAATATTGATGAAAATCCAGGGACGGGGATGTAGCTCAGTGGTAGAGCGTTCGCTTCGCATGTGAAAGGCCCCGGGTTCGATCCCCGGCATCTCCATATTTTTTGGCCGCAGACAAAATCGGCATCGAGAAATCAATTAAAGTAATCTCGCCTACACAATGCTGCTTTGCCTTGAAAATCATAGAAAGCGCAACGGAATATAAGTGCTGTTTGAACAGCGAACTCGGCACAGATGACTTAAAATTTCAAAAATCACTCTTTAGAGGCATGTCTCAAATGCACGCTCAAACATTTCAGGCAAAGCCGAATTAATACCACACTCCCTTTCCCCGACAGGTTTTACTTGTGTCACAATTTTAATATATGGATTATAACTTTAAAATCGTGTGTCAGATTAACAAATCGAATGTTTATGTTAATGATTCCAGCCTGAAACAATGCGTTATATAGCGTCGACAGTAGCGACTATTCGGGGTGATTTCGCCGCCTTTTGCGGTCTTGAGCTATTGGCATTCTATAGTCTGTCTAACGCCAGTCGATATTCCCAATGACGTTGTAACGTACAAAAAAGGCATGATTGCTGTTAGTGTTGCTCTTTATATGTGTTAAGTTACCCCACTATGAGTAAGTCCCAGGTAGTCTAGTGGTTAGGATTCCGCGCTCTCACCGCGGCGGCCGGGGTTCGATTCCCCGTCTGGGAAGATATTTTTGCGCCTTTTCTCCGGATCGATATTGATATTAATAACGGTATATGCTTCAAACAACTGTTATGTGTACGTGGTCAATGAAAGAAACGGTGTATGTTTGTCCTATATACTATATGATTTCCTTTTACAACCAATACTTTATATTTTATGTCTTCCTTCGGCTCAATATATAACGAGGCGGACTGATTGATGGTTCAGTACATGAAAATGAACTACAAATATACTTGCTCAACAAATTTCAATCCCAGTACAACTGTTAGAGACATAAAGATAACCATCTCGTCTTGGTGCAAGACTATTTTAATAATCAGAGTGGCATGTATATACACGGTATGAAAATACACTACTTAAATTTAATGTTCTATCGTTGTGAAGGGGATGTAGCTCAGTGGTAGAGCGTTCGCTTTGCATGTGAAAGGCCCCGGGTTCAATCCCCGGCATCTCCACTCCTAATTTTTTGTCAATGTCATTAAGTCCACATAAACTATGTCTTTCGTGCACGATCAAGTGAAAATGCACAGTAAAATATAAGTGAGCATCTCCGACCTCTCTTAGGACACCTACATGAACACTTTGTCCTGCGGTAAAAGGCGGAATTGAAAAGGAAATATTGATGAAAATCCAGGGACGGGGATGTAGCTCAGTGGTAGAGCGTTCGCTTCGCATGTGAAAGGCCCCGGGTTCGATCCCCGGCATCTCCATATTTTTTGGCCGCAGACAAAATCGGCATCGAGAAATCAATTAAAGTAATCTCGCCTACACAATGCTGCTTTGCCTTGAAAATCATAGAAAGCGCAACGGAATATAAGTGCTGTTTGAACAGCGAACTCGGCACAGATGACTTAAAATTTCAAAAATCACTCTTTAGAGGCATGTCTCAAATGCACGCTCAAACATTTCAGGCAAAGCCGAATTAATACCACACTCCCTTTCCCCGACAGGTTTTACTTGTGTCACAATTTTAATATATGGATTATAACTTTAAAATCGTGTGTCAGATTAACAAATCGAATGTTTATGTTAATGATTCCAGCCTGAAACAATGCGTTATATAGCGTCGACAGTAGCGACTATTCGGGGTGATTTCGCCGCCTTTTGCGGTCTTGAGCTATTGGCATTCTATAGTCTGTCTAACGCCAGTCGATATTCCCAATGACGTTGTAACGTACAAAAAAGGCATGATTGCTGTTAGTGTTGCTCTTTATATGTGTTAAGTTACCCCACTATGAGTAAGTCCCAGGTAGTCTAGTGGTTAGGATTCCGCGCTCTCACCGCGGCGGCCGGGGTTCGATTCCCCGTCTGGGAAGATATTTTTGCGCCTTTTCTCCGGATCGATATTGATATTAATAACGGTATATGCTTCAAACAACTGTTATGTGTACGTGGTCAATGAAAGAAACGGTGTATGTTTGTCCTATATACTATATGATTTCCTTTTACAACCAATACTTTATATTTTATGTCTTCCTTCGGCTCAATATATAACGAGGCGGACTGATTGATGGTTCAGTACATGAAAATGAACTACAAATGTACTTGCTCAACAAATTTCAATCCCAGTACAACTGTTAGAGACATAAAGATAACCATCTCGTCTTGGTGCAAGACTATTTTAATAATCAGAGTGGCATGTATATACACGGTATGAAAATACACTACTTAAATTTAATGTTCTATCGTTGTGAAGGGGATGTAGCTCAGTGGTAGAGCGTTCGCTTTGCATGTGAAAGGCCCCGGGTTCAATCCCCGGCATCTCCACTCCTAATTTTTTGTCAATGTCATTAAGTCCACATAAACTATGTCTTTCGTGCACGATCAAGTGAAAATGCACAGTAAAATATAAGTGAGCATCTCCGACCTCTCTTAGGACACCTACATGAACACTTTGTCCTGCGGTAAAAGGCGGAATTGAAAAGGAAATATTGATGAAAATCCAGGGACGGGGATGTAGCTCAGTGGTAGAGCGTTCGCTTCGCATGTGAAAGGCCCCGGGTTCGATCCCCGGCATCTCCATATTTTTTGGCCGCAGACAAAATCGGCATCGAGAAATCAATTAAAGTAATCTCGCCTACACAATGCTGCTTTGCCTTGAAAATCATAGAAAGCGCAACGGAATATAAGTGCTGTTTGAACAGCGAACTCGGCACAGATGACTTAAAATTTCAAAAATCACTCTTTAGAGGCATGTCTCAAATGCACGCTCAAACATTTCAGGCAAAGCCGAATTAATACCACACTCCCTTTCCCCGACAGGTTTTACTTGTGTCACAATTTTAATATATGGATTATAACTTTAAAATCGTGTGTCAGATTAACAAATCGAATGTTTATGTTAATGATTCCAGCCTGAAACAATGCGTTATATAGCGTCGACAGTAGCGACTATTCGGGGTGATTTCGCCGCCTTTTGCGGTCTTGAGCTATTGGCATTCTATAGTCTGTCTAACGCCAGTCGATATTCCCAATGACGTTGTAACGTACAAAAAAGGCATGATTGCTGTTAGTGTTGCTCTTTATATGTGTTAAGTTACCCCACTATGAGTAAGTCCCAGGTAGTCTAGTGGTTAGGATTCCGCGCTCTCACCGCGGCGGCCGGGGTTCGATTCCCCGTCTGGGAAGATATTTTTGCGCCTTTTCTCCGGATCGATATTGATATTAATAACGGTATATGCTTCAAACAACTGTTATGTGTACGTGGTCAATGAAAGAAACGGTGTATGTTTGTCCTATATACTATATGATTTCCTTTTACAACCAATACTTTATATTTTATGTCTTCCTTCGGCTCAATATATAACGAGGCGGACTGATTGATGGTTCAGTACATGAAAATGAACTACAAATGTACTTGCTCAACAAATTTCAATCCCAGTACAACTGTTAGAGACATAAAGATAACCATCTCGTCTTGGTGCAAGACTATTTTAATAATCAGAGTGGCATGTATATACACGGTATGAAAATACACTACTTAAATTTAATGTTCTATCGTTGTGAAGGGGATGTAGCTCAGTGGTAGAGCGTTCGCTTTGCATGTGAAAGGCCCCGGGTTCAATCCCCGGCATCTCCACTCCTAATTTTTTGTCAATGTCATTAAGTCCACATAAACTATGTCTTTCGTGCACGATCAAGTGAAAATGCACAGTAAAATATAAGTGAGCATCTCCGACCTCTCTTAGGACACCTACATGAACACTTTGTCCTGCGGTAAAAGGCGGAATTGAAAAGGAAATATTGATGAAAATCCAGGGACGGGGATGTAGCTCAGTGGTAGAGCGTTCGCTTCGCATGTGAAAGGCCCCGGGTTCGATCCCCGGCATCTCCATATTTTTTGGCCGCAGACAAAATCGGCATCGAGAAATCAATTAAAGTAATCTCGCCTACACAATGCTGCTTTGCCTTGAAAATCATAGAAAGCGCAACGGAATATAAGTGCTGTTTGAACAGCGAACTCGGCACAGATGACTTAAAATTTCAAAAATCACTCTTTAGAGGCATGTCTCAAATGCACGCTCAAACATTTCAGGCAAAGCCGAATTAATACCACACTCCCTTTCCCCGACAGGTTTTACTTGTGTCACAATTTTAATATATGGATTATAACTTTAAAATCGTGTGTCAGATTAACAAATCGAATGTTTATGTTAATGATTCCAGCCTGAAACAATGCGTTATATAGCGTCGACAGTAGCGACTATTCGGGGTGATTTCGCCGCCTTTTGCGGTCTTGAGCTATTGGCATTCTATAGTCTGTCTAACGCCAGTCGATATTCCCAATGACGTTGTAACGTACAAAAAAGGCATGATTGCTGTTAGTGTTGCTCTTTATATGTGTTAAGTTACCCCACTATGAGTAAGTCCCAGGTAGTCTAGTGGTTAGGATTCCGCGCTCTCACCGCGGCGGCCGGGGTTCGATTCCCCGTCTGGGAAGATATTTTTGCGCCTTTTCTCCGGATCGATATTGATATTAATAACGGTATATGCTTCAAACAACTGTTATGTGTACGTGGTCAATGAAAGAAACGGTGTATGTTTGTCCTATATACTATATGATTTCCTTTTACAACCAATACTTTATATTTTATGTCTTCCTTCGGCTCAATATATAACGAGGCGGACTGATTGATGGTTCAGTACATGAAAATGAACTACAAATGTACTTGCTCAACAAATTTCAATCCCAGTACAACTGTTAGAGACATAAAGATAACCATCTCGTCTTGGTGCAAGACTATTTTAATAATCAGAGTGGCATGTATATACACGGTATGAAAATACACTACTTAAATTTAATGTTCTATCGTTGTGAAGGGGATGTAGCTCAGTGGTAGAGCGTTCGCTTTGCATGTGAAAGGCCCCGGGTTCAATCCCCGGCATCTCCACTCCTAATTTTTTGTCAATGTCATTAAGTCCACATAAACTATGTCTTTCGTGCACGATCAAGTGAAAATGCACAGTAAAATATAAGTGAGCATCTCCGACCTCTCTTAGGACACCTACATGAACACTTTGTCCTGCGGTAAAAGGCGGAATTGAAAAGGAAATATTGATGAAAATCCAGGGACGGGGATGTAGCTCAGTGGTAGAGCGTTCGCTTCGCATGTGAAAGGCCCCGGGTTCGATCCCCGGCATCTCCATATTTTTTGGCCGCAGACAAAATCGGCATCGAGAAATCAATTAAAGTAATCTCGCCTACACAATGCTGCTTTGCCTTGAAAATCATAGAAAGCGCAACGGAATATAAGTGCTGTTTGAACAGCGAACTCGGCACAGATGACTTAAAATTTCAAAAATCACTCTTTAGAGGCATGTCTCAAATGCACGCTCAAACATTTCAGGCAAAGCCGAATTAATACCACACTCCCTTTCCCCGACAGGTTTTACTTGTGTCACAATTTTAATATATGGATTATAACTTTAAAATCGTGTGTCAGATTAACAAATCGAATGTTTATGTTAATGATTCCAGCCTGAAACAATGCGTTATATAGCGTCGACAGTAGCGACTATTCGGGGTGATTTCGCCGCCTTTTGCGGTCTTGAGCTATTGGCATTCTATAGTCTGTCTAACGCCAGTCGATATTCCCAATGACGTTGTAACGTACAAAAAAGGCATGATTGCTGTTAGTGTTGCTCTTTATATGTGTTAAGTTACCCCACTATGAGTAAGTCCCAGGTAGTCTAGTGGTTAGGATTCCGCGCTCTCACCGCGGCGGCCGGGGTTCGATTCCCCGTCTGGGAAGATATTTTTGCGCCTTTTCTCCGGATCGATATTGATATTAATAACGGTATATGCTTCAAACAACTGTTATGTGTACGTGGTCAATGAAAGAAACGGTGTATGTTTGTCCTATATACTATATGATTTCCTTTTACAACCAATACTTTATATTTTATGTCTTCCTTCGGCTCAATATATAACGAGGCGGACTGATTGATGGTTCAGTACATGAAAATGAACTACAAATGTACTTGCTCAACAAATTTCAATCCCAGTACAACTGTTAGAGACATAAAGATAACCATCTCGTCTTGGTGCAAGACTATTTTAATAATCAGAGTGGCATGTATATACACGGTATGAAAATACACTACTTAAATTTAATGTTCTATCGTTGTGAAGGGGATGTAGCTCAGTGGTAGAGCGTTCGCTTTGCATGTGAAAGGCCCCGGGTTCAATCCCCGGCATCTCCACTCCTAATTTTTTGTCAATGTCATTAAGTCCACATAAACTATGTCTTTCGTGCACGATCAAGTGAAAATGCACAGTAAAATATAAGTGAGCATCTCCGACCTCTCTTAGGACACCTACATGAACACTTTGTCCTGCGGTAAAAGGCGGAATTGAAAAGGAAATATTGATGAAAATCCAGGGACGGGGATGTAGCTCAGTGGTAGAGCGTTCGCTTCGCATGTGAAAGGCCCCGGGTTCGATCCCCGGCATCTCCATATTTTTTGGCCGCAGACAAAATCGGCATCGAGAAATCAATTAAAGTAATCTCGCCTACACAATGCTGCTTTGCCTTGAAAATCATAGAAAGCGCAACGGAATATAAGTGCTGTTTGAACAGCGAACTCGGCACAGATGACTTAAAATTTCAAAAATCACTCTTTAGAGGCATGTCTCAAATGCACGCTCAAACATTTCAGGCAAAGCCGAATTAATACCACACTCCCTTTCCCCGACAGGTTTTACTTGTGTCACAATTTTAATATATGGATTATAACTTTAAAATCGTGTGTCAGATTAACAAATCGAATGTTTATGTTAATGATTCCAGCCTGAAACAATGCGTTATATAGCGTCGACAGTAGCGACTATTCGGGGTGATTTCGCCGCCTTTTGCGGTCTTGAGCTATTGGCATTCTATAGTCTGTCTAACGCCAGTCGATATTCCCAATGACGTTGTAACGTACAAAAAAGGCATGATTGCTGTTAGTGTTGCTCTTTATATGTGTTAAGTTACCCCACTATGAGTAAGTCCCAGGTAGTCTAGTGGTTAGGATTCCGCGCTCTCACCGCGGCGGCCGGGGTTCGATTCCCCGTCTGGGAAGATATTTTTGCGCCTTTTCTCCGGATCGATATTGATATTAATAACGGTATATGCTTCAAACAACTGTTATGTGTACGTGGTCAATGAAAGAAACGGTGTATGTTTGTCCTATATACTATATGATTTCCTTTTACAACCAATACTTTATATTTTATGTCTTCCTTCGGCTCAATATATAACGAGGCGGACTGATTGATGGTTCAGTACATGAAAATGAACTACAAATGTACTTGCTCAACAAATTTCAATCCCAGTACAACTGTTAGAGACATAAAGATAACCATCTCGTCTTGGTGCAAGACTATTTTAATAATCAGAGTGGCATGTATATACACGGTATGAAAATACACTACTTAAATTTAATGTTCTATCGTTGTGAAGGGGATGTAGCTCAGTGGTAGAGCGTTCGCTTTGCATGTGAAAGGCCCCGGGTTCGATCCCCGGCATCTCCACTCCTAATTTTTTGTCAATGTCATTAAGTCCACATAAACTATGTCTTTCGTGCACGATCAAGTGAAAATGCACAGTAAAATATAAGTGAGCATCTCCGACCTCTCTTAGGACACCTACATGAACACTTTGTCCTGCGGTAAAAGGCGGAATTGAAAAGGAAATATTGATGAAAATCCAGGGACGGGGATGTAGCTCAGTGGTAGAGCGTTCGCTTCGCATGTGAAAGGCCCCGGGTTCGATCCCCGGCATCTCCATATTTTTTGGCCGCAGACAAAATCGGCATCGAGAAATCAATTAAAGTAATCTCGCCTACACAATGCTGCTTTGCCTTGAAAATCATAGAAAGCGCAACGGAATATAAGTGCTGTTTGAACAGCGAACTCGGCACAGATGACTTAAAATTTCAAAAATCACTCTTTAGAGGCATGTCTCAAATGCACGCTCAAACATTTCAGGCAAAGCCGAATTAATACCACACTCCCTTTCCCCGACAGGTTTTACTTGTGTCACAATTTTAATATATGGATTATAACTTTAAAATCGTGTGTCAGATTAACAAATCGAATGTTTATGTTAATGATTCCAGCCTGAAACAATGCGTTATATAGCGTCGACAGTAGCGACTATTCGGGGTGATTTCGCCGCCTTTTGCGGTCTTGAGCTATTGGCATTCTATAGTCTGTCTAACGCCAGTCGATATTCCCAATGACGTTGTAACGTACAAAAAAGGCATGATTGCTGTTAGTGTTGCTCTTTATATGTGTTAAGTTACCCCACTATGAGTAAGTCCCAGGTAGTCTAGTGGTTAGGATTCCGCGCTCTCACCGCGGCGGCCGGGGTTCGATTCCCCGTCTGGGAAGATATTTTTGCGCCTTTTCTCCGGATCGATATTGATATTAATAACGGTATATGCTTCAAACAACTGTTATGTGTACGTGGTCAATGAAAGAAACGGTGTATGTTTGTCCTATATACTATATGATTTCCTTTTACAACCAATACTTTATATTTTATGTCTTCCTTCGGCTCAATATATAACGAGGCGGACTGATTGATGGTTCAGTACATGAAAATGAACTACAAATGTACTTGCTCAACAAATTTCAATCCCAGTACAACTGTTAGAGACATAAAGATAACCATCTCGTCTTGGTGCAAGACTATTTTAATAATCAGAGTGGCATGTATATACACGGTATGAAAATACACTACTTAAATTTAATGTTCTATCGTTGTGAAGGGGATGTAGCTCAGTGGTAGAGCGTTCGCTTTGCATGTGAAAGGCCCCGGGTTCGATCCCCGGCATCTCCACTCCTAATTTTTTGTCAATGTCATTAAGTCCACATAAACTATGTCTTTCGTGCACGATCAAGTGAAAATGCACAGTAAAATATAAGTGAGCATCTCCGACCTCTCTTAGGACACCTACATGAACACTTTGTCCTGCGGTAAAAGGCGGAATTGAAAAGGAAATATTGATGAAAATCCAGGGACGGGGATGTAGCTCAGTGGTAGAGCGTTCGCTTCGCATGTGAAAGGCCCCGGGTTCGATCCCCGGCATCTCCATATTTTTTGGCCGCAGACAAAATCGGCATCGAGAAATCAATTAAAGTAATCTCGCCTACACAATGCTGCTTTGCCTTGAAAATCATAGAAAGCGCAACGGAATATAAGTGCTGTTTGAACAGCGAACTCGGCACAGATGACTTAAAATTTCAAAAATCACTCTTTAGAGGCATGTCTCAAATGCACGCTCAAACATTTCAGGCAAAGCCGAATTAATACCACACTCCCTTTCCCCGACAGGTTTTACTTGTGTCACAATTTTAATATATGGATTATAACTTTAAAATCGTGTGTCAGATTAACAAATCGAATGTTTATGTTAATGATTCCAGCCTGAAACAATGCGTTATATAGCGTCGACAGTAGCGACTATTCGGGGTGATTTCGCCGCCTTTTGCGGTCTTGAGCTATTGGCATTCTATAGTCTGTCTAACGCCAGTCGATATTCCCAATGACGTTGTAACGTACAAAAAAGGCATGATTGCTGTTAGTGTTGCTCTTTATATGTGTTAAGTTACCCCACTATGAGTAAGTCCCAGGTAGTCTAGTGGTTAGGATTCCGCGCTCTCACCGCGGCGGCCGGGGTTCGATTCCCCGTCTGGGAAGATATTTTTGCGCCTTTTCTCCGGATCGATATTGATATTAATAACGGTATATGCTTCAAACAACTGTTATGTGTACGTGGTCAATGAAAGAAACGGTGTATGTTTGTCCTATATACTATATGATTTCCTTTTACAACCAATACTTTATATTTTATGTCTTCCTTCGGCTCAATATATAACGAGGCGGACTGATTGATGGTTCAGTACATGAAAATGAACTACAAATGTACTTGCTCAACAAATTTCAATCCCAGTACAACTGTTAGAGACATAAAGATAACCATCTCGTCTTGGTGCAAGACTATTTTAATAATCAGAGTGGCATGTATATACACGGTATGAAAATACACTACTTAAATTTAATGTTCTATCGTTGTGAAGGGGATGTAGCTCAGTGGTAGAGCGTTCGCTTTGCATGTGAAAGGCCCCGGGTTCGATCCCCGGCATCTCCACTCCTAATTTTTTGTCAATGTCATTAAGTCCACATAAACTATGTCTTTCGTGCACGATCAAGTGAAAATGCACAGTAAAATATAAGTGAGCATCTCCGACCTCTCTTAGGACACCTACATGAACACTTTGTCCTGCGGTAAAAGGCGGAATTGAAAAGGAAATATTGATGAAAATCCAGGGACGGGGATGTAGCTCAGTGGTAGAGCGTTCGCTTCGCATGTGAAAGGCCCCGGGTTCGATCCCCGGCATCTCCATATTTTTTGGCCGCAGACAAAATCGGCATCGAGAAATCAATTAAAGTAATCTCGCCTACACAATGCTGCTTTGCCTTGAAAATCATAGAAAGCGCAACGGAATATAAGTGCTGTTTGAACAGCGAACTCGGCACAGATGACTTAAAATTTCAAAAATCACTCTTTAGAGGCATGTCTCAAATGCACGCTCAAACATTTCAGGCAAAGCCGAATTAATACCACACTCCCTTTCCCCGACAGGTTTTACTTGTGTCACAATTTTAATATATGGATTATAACTTTAAAATCGTGTGTCAGATTAACAAATCGAATGTTTATGTTAATGATTCCAGCCTGAAACAATGCGTTATATAGCGTCGACAGTAGCGACTATTCGGGGTGATTTCGCCGCCTTTTGCGGTCTTGAGCTATTGGCATTCTATAGTCTGTCTAACGCCAGTCGATATTCCCAATGACGTTGTAACGTACAAAAAAGGCATGATTGCTGTTAGTGTTGCTCTTTATATGTGTTAAGTTACCCCACTATGAGTAAGTCCCAGGTAGTCTAGTGGTTAGGATTCCGCGCTCTCACCGCGGCGGCCGGGGTTCGATTCCCCGTCTGGGAAGATATTTTTGCGCCTTTTCTCCGGATCGATATTGATATTAATAACGGTATATGCTTCAAACAACTGTTATGTGTACGTGGTCAATGAAAGAAACGGTGTATGTTTGTCCTATATACTATATGATTTCCTTTTACAACCAATACTTTATATTTTATGTCTTCCTTCGGCTCAATATATAACGAGGCGGACTGATTGATGGTTCAGTACATGAAAATGAACTACAAATGTACTTGCTCAACAAATTTCAATCCCAGTACAACTGTTAGAGACATAAAGATAACCATCTCGTCTTGGTGCAAGACTATTTTAATAATCAGAGTGGCATGTATATACACGGTATGAAAATACACTACTTAAATTTAATGTTCTATCGTTGTGAAGGGGATGTAGCTCAGTGGTAGAGCGTTCGCTTTGCATGTGAAAGGCCCCGGGTTCGATCCCCGGCATCTCCACTCCTAATTTTTTGTCAATGTCATTAAGTCCACATAAACTATGTCTTTCGTGCACGATCAAGTGAAAATGCACAGTAAAATATAAGTGAGCATCTCCGACCTCTCTTAGGACACCTACATGAACACTTTGTCCTGCGGTAAAAGGCGGAATTGAAAAGGAAATATTGATGAAAATCCAGGGACGGGGATGTAGCTCAGTGGTAGAGCGTTCGCTTCGCATGTGAAAGGCCCCGGGTTCGATCCCCGGCATCTCCATATTTTTTGGCCGCAGACAAAATCGGCATCGAGAAATCAATTAAAGTAATCTCGCCTACACAATGCTGCTTTGCCTTGAAAATCATAGAAAGCGCAACGGAATATAAGTGCTGTTTGAACAGCGAACTCGGCACAGATGACTTAAAATTTCAAAAATCACTCTTTAGAGGCATGTCTCAAATGCACGCTCAAACATTTCAGGCAAAGCCGAATTAATACCACACTCCCTTTCCCCGACAGGTTTTACTTGTGTCACAATTTTAATATATGGATTATAACTTTAAAATCGTGTGTCAGATTAACAAATCGAATGTTTATGTTAATGATTCCAGCCTGAAACAATGCGTTATATAGCGTCGACAGTAGCGACTATTCGGGGTGATTTCGCCGCCTTTTGCGGTCTTGAGCTATTGGCATTCTATAGTCTGTCTAACGCCAGTCGATATTCCCAATGACGTTGTAACGTACAAAAAAGGCATGATTGCTGTTAGTGTTGCTCTTTATATGTGTTAAGTTACCCCACTATGAGTAAGTCCCAGGTAGTCTAGTGGTTAGGATTCCGCGCTCTCACCGCGGCGGCCGGGGTTCGATTCCCCGTCTGGGAAGATATTTTTGCGCCTTTTCTCCGGATCGATATTGATATTAATAACGGTATATGCTTCAAACAACTGTTATGTGTACGTGGTCAATGAAAGAAACGGTGTATGTTTGTCCTATATACTATATGATTTCCTTTTACAACCAATACTTTATATTTTATGTCTTCCTTCGGCTCAATATATAACGAGGCGGACTGATTGATGGTTCAGTACATGAAAATGAACTACAAATGTACTTGCTCAACAAATTTCAATCCCAGTACAACTGTTAGAGACATAAAGATAACCATCTCGTCTTGGTGCAAGACTATTTTAATAATCAGAGTGGCATGTATATACACGGTATGAAAATACACTACTTAAATTTAATGTTCTATCGTTGTGAAGGGGATGTAGCTCAGTGGTAGAGCGTTCGCTTTGCATGTGAAAGGCCCCGGGTTCGATCCCCGGCATCTCCACTCCTAATTTTTTGTCAATGTCATTAAGTCCACATAAACTATGTCTTTCGTGCACGATCAAGTGAAAATGCACAGTAAAATATAAGTGAGCATCTCCGACCTCTCTTAGGACACCTACATGAACACTTTGTCCTGCGGTAAAAGGCGGAATTGAAAAGGAAATATTGATGAAAATCCAGGGACGGGGATGTAGCTCAGTGGTAGAGCGTTCGCTTCGCATGTGAAAGGCCCCGGGTTCGATCCCCGGCATCTCCATATTTTTTGGCCGCAGACAAAATCGGCATCGAGAAATCAATTAAAGTAATCTCGCCTACACAATGCTGCTTTGCCTTGAAAATCATAGAAAGCGCAACGGAATATAAGTGCTGTTTGAACAGCGAACTCGGCACAGATGACTTAAAATTTCAAAAATCACTCTTTAGAGGCATGTCTCAAATGCACGCTCAAACATTTCAGGCAAAGCCGAATTAATACCACACTCCCTTTCCCCGACAGGTTTTACTTGTGTCACAATTTTAATATATGGATTATAACTTTAAAATCGTGTGTCAGATTAACAAATCGAATGTTTATGTTAATGATTCCAGCCTGAAACAATGCGTTATATAGCGTCGACAGTAGCGACTATTCGGGGTGATTTCGCCGCCTTTTGCGGTCTTGAGCTATTGGCATTCTATAGTCTGTCTAACGCCAGTCGATATTCCCAATGACGTTGTAACGTACAAAAAAGGCATGATTGCTGTTAGTGTTGCTCTTTATATGTGTTAAGTTACCCCACTATGAGTAAGTCCCAGGTAGTCTAGTGGTTAGGATTCCGCGCTCTCACCGCGGCGGCCGGGGTTCGATTCCCCGTCTGGGAAGATATTTTTGCGCCTTTTCTCCGGATCGATATTGATATTAATAACGGTATATGCTTCAAACAACTGTTATGTGTACGTGGTCAATGAAAGAAACGGTGTATGTTTGTCCTATATACTATATGATTTCCTTTTACAACCAATACTTTATATTTTATGTCTTCCTTCGGCTCAATATATAACGAGGCGGACTGATTGATGGTTCAGTACATGAAAATGAACTACAAATGTACTTGCTCAACAAATTTCAATCCCAGTACAACTGTTAGAGACATAAAGATAACCATCTCGTCTTGGTGCAAGACTATTTTAATAATCAGAGTGGCATGTATATACACGGTATGAAAATACACTACTTAAATTTAATGTTCTATCGTTGTGAAGGGGATGTAGCTCAGTGGTAGAGCGTTCGCTTTGCATGTGAAAGGCCCCGGGTTCGATCCCCGGCATCTCCACTCCTAATTTTTTGTCAATGTCATTAAGTCCACATAAACTATGTCTTTCGTGCACGATCAAGTGAAAATGCACAGTAAAATATAAGTGAGCATCTCCGACCTCTCTTAGGACACCTACATGAACACTTTGTCCTGCGGTAAAAGGCGGAATTGAAAAGGAAATATTGATGAAAATCCTGGTGGTCGAGTGGACCTTTAAGTGACTGGACGTTGTGTTTATGTCTAAGGAAATATTTACTATGTTATAAGTGATTGCTCGGATTTCCAAGCATATTTTCGGAATATAAACGTTCTAACTTGTATCAGAAGTAAGTTTTTGACTTTGATTATAACAAAACTGTCGTTTGTAATGTTTTACATTATTGTAAACATTGTCGTATAGAAAGAGGCTACCCAAGGGTGAATTATATTATAATGGAGAGACTTCCATCCTTATTAAGGAGTACCATTGAAAATGCTTGTGAACAATTTCGAAATATTACATTTACTGTGCATGGTGAAAGTGACAGAGCACGTATTTCTATAATGTTTGCAAATGAAGATACAAATAAAAGTAAACGAAAGTCGATTTCAACTGTCAACCGTGACAAAAAACGAATGAAAGAGTATAACAACAGTGTTGAAACTATTTCGAATATTGAAAATCATATCGAGATGATTCATTCAGATTGTGTATTTGAAAGCAATAAAATACAGGACGAAACAGTGGCGGCAAATACATCGGATATAATGGACATTGAAGATAACCCGTCTGAGGCCTCCGTTATAGCATGTTCAGGTAACATTGAAACCGGTATAGAACGTCCAAATATAGAACTGTGTGCAATCGATACAGGTAAAGAATTGTCTGTATCAGTTAATTGTGTCAATAGAAAAAATGTAAATAAAAACAAAGGTAGATTATCCATGGACAAAATTGAAAGGAATAAATGTAATACAAAAGATGATGAACTTTCAGAATTTCCGCCGCTTAGTAAAGTAAATTACAGGGATATTCTATCTGCTACATCTCAACCCGATAAATTGGTAGAAAATAATGACAAAAGTAAACAAACATTTCCGTCAAATATTGCAACTGATATTAAGTTAATTCCAAAATTTGTTTTGAAACAATCAGGAGGTCGTAACGAATTGTTGATCGGAAAAACATTGAGGAATCGTCTGATATTGTATCATATAGATGAGAAAGAATTTGAAATACTCGATTGCAGTGACCGAGGTTTCTATAAATTTAATAAAGTGTTGACTGAAGATTTTCGTGATGTAAGAACTATACCGAAATTGATGACTGATGATGTGAGAAAAGGACTAGATGAGATGATAGAATTTGCGACAAATAAAAAACTTTAAATGTTTTATTATTTTATTATATGTTGATTTGTAAGAGAGATAGTTTGTATGTTGTTTGTGAGTATGTTGTGAAAAAGTTTTTCCAAATATTTTGAAAATTTTTGTGCTCTGTTTGCATGTCTTAAAATAGCTGATGATTGACTCGATATTTAATACTTCGAATTTTGATTGCGTTGTGGAATGGAATCCAGCCCAGTGCGAACAATATTTTCTATTGTATTATTTTTTGTCCTCTGTCGGAAAATAAGACGTCATAATCATTTTTCACTCTAAATTTTCTTTGTATTCTGTGTAAGCTTTTTATCAATTTGAATGTATGTGCTGAATGGTAGATAAGAGTGAGTTAGAATATAAGTATATGAATATTTTTCTATAAGGATATAATATGATATCTATATATGAGTATATAACCAGATAATTGTGTTCGTGACAAATATTTCACGCATTTGAATTGTAAATGTAGAATATTGAATGTTTCTTTTCAGAGAAAGGACAATAATTGATAATAATGTTTTTCATTGATGTGTAATTCTGAACTGTGATATGTAAATACGAAGTTTGATTATAATAAAGATAAAAAAAAAAAAAGAGCGTTCGCTTTGCATGTGAAAGGCCCCGGGTTCGATCCCCGGCATCTCCACTCCTAATTTTTTGTCAATGTCATTAAGTCCACATAAACTATGTCTTTCGTGCACGATCAAGTGAAAATGCACAGTAAAATATAAGTGAGCATCTCCGACCTCTCTTAGGACACCTACATGAACACTTTGTCCTGCGGTAAAAGGCGGAATTGAAAAGGAAATATTGATGAAAATCCAGGGACGGGGATGTAGCTCAGTGGTAGAGCGTTCGCTTCGCATGTGAAAGGCCCCGGGTTCGATCCCCGGCATCTCCATATTTTTTGGCCGCAGACAAAATCGGCATCGAGAAATCAATTAAAGTAATCTCGCCTACACAATGCTGCTTTGCCTTGAAAATCATAGAAAGCGCAACGGAATATAAGTGCTGTTTGAACAGCGAACTCGGCACAGATGACTTAAAATTTCAAAAATCACTCTTTAGAGGCATGTCTCAAATGCACGCTCAAACATTTCAGGCAAAGCCGAATTAATACCACACTCCCTTTCCCCGACAGGTTTTACTTGTGTCACAATTTTAATATATGGATTATAACTTTAAAATCGTGTGTCAGATTAACAAATCGAATGTTTATGTTAATGATTCCAGCCTGAAACAATGCGTTATATAGCGTCGACAGTAGCGACTATTCGGGGTGATTTCGCCGCCTTTTGCGGTCTTGAGCTATTGGCATTCTATAGTCTGTCTAACGCCAGTCGATATTCCCAATGACGTTGTAACGTACAAAAAAGGCATGATTGCTGTTAGTGTTGCTCTTTATATGTGTTAAGTTACCCCACTATGAGTAAGTCCCAGGTAGTCTAGTGGTTAGGATTCCGCGCTCTCACCGCGGCGGCCGGGGTTCGATTCCCCGTCTGGGAAGATATTTTTGCGCCTTTTCTCCGGATCGATATTGATATTAATAACGGTATATGCTTCAAACAACTGTTATGTGTACGTGGTCAATGAAAGAAACGGTGTATGTTTGTCCTATATACTATATGATTTCCTTTTACAACCAATACTTTATATTTTATGTCTTCCTTCGGCTCAATATATAACGAGGCGGACTGATTGATGGTTCAGTACATGAAAATGAACTACAAATGTACTTGCTCAACAAATTTCAATCCCAGTACAACTGTTAGAGACATAAAGATAACCATCTCGTCTTGGTGCAAGACTATTTTAATAATCAGAGTGGCATGTATATACACGGTATGAAAATACACTACTTAAATTTAATGTTCTATCGTTGTGAAGGGGATGTAGCTCAGTGGTAGAGCGTTCGCTTTGCATGTGAAAGGCCCCGGGTTCGATCCCCGGCATCTCCACTCCTAATTTTTTGTCAATGTCATTAAGTCCACATAAACTATGTCTTTCGTGCACGATCAAGTGAAAATGCACAGTAAAATATAAGTGAGCATCTCCGACCTCTCTTAGGACACCTACATGAACACTTTGTCCTGCGGTAAAAGGCGGAATTGAAAAGGAAATATTGATGAAAATCCAGGGACGGGGATGTAGCTCAGTGGTAGAGCGTTCGCTTCGCATGTGAAAGGCCCCGGGTTCGATCCCCGGCATCTCCATATTTTTTGGCCGCAGACAAAATCGGCATCGAGAAATCAATTAAAGTAATCTCGCCTACACAATGCTGCTTTGCCTTGAAAATCATAGAAAGCGCAACGGAATATAAGTGCTGTTTGAACAGCGAACTCGGCACAGATGACTTAAAATTTCAAAAATCACTCTTTAGAGGCATGTCTCAAATGCACGCTCAAACATTTCAGGCAAAGCCGAATTAATACCACACTCCCTTTCCCCGACAGGTTTTACTTGTGTCACAATTTTAATATATGGATTATAACTTTAAAATCGTGTGTCAGATTAACAAATCGAATGTTTATGTTAATGATTCCAGCCTGAAACAATGCGTTATATAGCGTCGACAGTAGCGACTATTCGGGGTGATTTCGCCGCCTTTTGCGGTCTTGAGCTATTGGCATTCTATAGTCTGTCTAACGCCAGTCGATATTCCCAATGACGTTGTAACGTACAAAAAAGGCATGATTGCTGTTAGTGTTGCTCTTTATATGTGTTAAGTTACCCCACTATGAGTAAGTCCCAGGTAGTCTAGTGGTTAGGATTCCGCGCTCTCACCGCGGCGGCCGGGGTTCGATTCCCCGTCTGGGAAGATATTTTTGCGCCTTTTCTCCGGATCGATATTGATATTAATAACGGTATATGCTTCAAACAACTGTTATGTGTACGTGGTCAATGAAAGAAACGGTGTATGTTTGTCCTATATACTATATGATTTCCTTTTACAACCAATACTTTATATTTTATTTCTTCCTTCGGCTCAATATATAACGAGGCGGACTGATTGATGGTTCAGTACATGAAAATGAACTACAAATGTACTTGCTCAACAAATTTCAATCCCAGTACAACTGTTAGAGACATAAAGATAACCATCTCGTCTTGGTGCAAGACTATTTTAATAATCAGAGTGGCATGTATATACACGGTATGAAAATACACTACTTAAATTTAATGTTCTATCGTTGTGAAGGGGATGTAGCTCAGTGGTAGAGCGTTCGCTTTGCATGTGAAAGGCCCCGGGTTCGATCCCCGGCATCTCCACTCCTAATTTTTTGTCAATGTCATTAAGTCCACATAAACTATGTCTTTCGTGCACGATCAAGTGAAAATGCACAGTAAAATATAAGTGAGCATCTCCGACCTCTCTTAGGACACCTACATGAACACTTTGTCCTGCGGTAAAAGGCGGAATTGAAAAGGAAATATTGATGAAAATCCAGGGACGGGGATGTAGCTCAGTGGTAGAGCGTTCGCTTCGCATGTGAAAGGCCCCGGGTTCGATCCCCGGCATCTCCATATTTTTTGGCCGCAGACAAAATCGGCATCGAGAAATCAATTAAAGTAATCTCGCCTACACAATGCTGCTTTGCCTTGAAAATCATAGAAAGCGCAACGGAATATAAGTGCTGTTTGAACAGCGAACTCGGCACAGATGACTTAAAATTTCAAAAATCACTCTTTAGAGGCATGTCTCAAATGCACGCTCAAACATTTCAGGCAAAGCCGAATTAATACCACACTCCCTTTCCCCGACAGGTTTTACTTGTGTCACAATTTTAATATATGGATTATAACTTTAAAATCGTGTGTCAGATTAACAAATCGAATGTTTATGTTAATGATTCCAGCCTGAAACAATGCGTTATATAGCGTCGACAGTAGCGACTATTCGGGGTGATTTCGCCGCCTTTTGCGGTCTTGAGCTATTGGCATTCTATAGTCTGTCTAACGCCAGTCGATATTCCCAATGACGTTGTAACGTACAAAAAAGGCATGATTGCTGTTAGTGTTGCTCTTTATATGTGTTAAGTTACCCCACTATGAGTAAGTCCCAGGTAGTCTAGTGGTTAGGATTCCGCGCTCTCACCGCGGCGGCCGGGGTTCGATTCCCCGTCTGGGAAGATATTTTTGCGCCTTTTCTCCGGATCGATATTGATATTAATAACGGTATATGCTTCAAACAACTGTTATGTGTACGTGGTCAATGAAAGAAACGGTGTATGTTTGTCCTATATACTATATGATTTCCTTTTACAACCAATACTTTATATTTTATGTCTTCCTTCGGCTCAATATATAACGAGGCGGACTGATTGATGGTTCAGTACATGAAAATGAACTACAAATGTACTTGCTCAACAAATTTCAATCCCAGTACAACTGTTAGAGACATAAAGATAACCATCTCGTCTTGGTGCAAGACTATTTTAATAATCAGAGTGGCATGTATATACACGGTATGAAAATACACTACTTAAATTTAATGTTCTATCGTTGTGAAGGGGATGTAGCTCAGTGGTAGAGCGTTCGCTTTGCATGTGAAAGGCCCCGGGTTCGATCCCCGGCATCTCCACTCCTAATTTTTTGTCAATGTCATTAAGTCCACATAAACTATGTCTTTCGTGCACGATCAAGTGAAAATGCACAGTAAAATATAAGTGAGCATCTCCGACCTCTCTTAGGACACCTACATGAACACTTTGTCCTGCGGTAAAAGGCGGAATTGAAAAGGAAATATTGATGAAAATCCAGGGACGGGGATGTAGCTCAGTGGTAGAGCGTTCGCTTCGCATGTGAAAGGCCCCGGGTTCGATCCCCGGCATCTCCATATTTTTTGGCCGCAGACAAAATCGGCATCGAGAAATCAATTAAAGTAATCTCGCCTACACAATGCTGCTTTGCCTTGAAAATCATAGAAAGCGCAACGGAATATAAGTGCTGTTTGAACAGCGAACTCGGCACAGATGACTTAAAATTTCAAAAATCACTCTTTAGAGGCATGTCTCAAATGCACGCTCAAACATTTCAGGCAAAGCCGAATTAATACCACACTCCCTTTCCCCGACAGGTTTTACTTGTGTCACAATTTTAATATATGGATTATAACTTTAAAATCGTGTGTCAGATTAACAAATCGAATGTTTATGTTAATGATTCCAGCCTGAAACAATGCGTTATATAGCGTCGACAGTAGCGACTATTCGGGGTGATTTCGCCGCCTTTTGCGGTCTTGAGCTATTGGCATTCTATAGTCTGTCTAACGCCAGTCGATATTCCCAATGACGTTGTAACGTACAAAAAAGGCATGATTGCTGTTAGTGTTGCTCTTTATATGTGTTAAGTTACCCCACTATGAGTAAGTCCCAGGTAGTCTAGTGGTTAGGATTCCGCGCTCTCACCGCGGCGGCCGGGGTTCGATTCCCCGTCTGGGAAGATATTTTTGCGCCTTTTCTCCGGATCGATATTGATATTAATAACGGTATATGCTTCAAACAACTGTTATGTGTACGTGGTCAATGAAAGAAACGGTGTATGTTTGTCCTATATACTATATGATTTCCTTTTACAACCAATACTTTATATTTTATGTCTTCCTTCGGCTCAATATATAACGAGGCGGACTGATTGATGGTTCAGTACATGAAAATGAACTACAAATGTACTTGCTCAACAAATTTCAATCCCAGTACAACTGTTAGAGACATAAAGATAACCATCTCGTCTTGGTGCAAGACTATTTTAATAATCAGAGTGGCATGTATATACACGGTATGAAAATACACTACTTAAATTTAATGTTCTATCGTTGTGAAGGGGATGTAGCTCAGTGGTAGAGCGTTCGCTTTGCATGTGAAAGGCCCCGGGTTCGATCCCCGGCATCTCCACTCCTAATTTTTTGGAAAAAAGTCGAGTGCACCTTAAACAGATATAGACGTGTAATTTTCTACTCCTGTTATTGGGTTACTATTTCTTGTGGATTTGGATATAACCAGCCGGATTAAGTAAATGTGACTATCTAACAGTAATGTAAGTTGTTTTACTGACATTTTTGAGAATTATAATGTGCGTATTTGATATTTTGTGAACTTAACTTTTTGCTGTGAAACGTTGAGGTACTTTAAAGGAAATTATAATGGACAAATTGCCAAAGCCTTTAGTTGCGTTAATTAATAGTGTCATAGATGATTACGAACAATTTACATGGAATTCCAATTACCTTGGTGACAAAATGAGAATTTCATTAGTTTGGACAAGGGTGATTCAGTACACGTAAATAGAGAAATAAAACACAAGTCTAGATCTAATAGAGACAGAGACAATAAAAGAATGAAAATATTGAAAGAAAGAATAGACAATACAGAAGACGACGTTGATAAGTCAATTGATATCAACACTGATAATTCAGAAGTGATAATGGATTCGGGTGATGATATGATGTACGATGGAACGATAGATCTCCCATTAGTAGCCCCCGAAAATGTAAACATTACACCTATAGTGAAAGTTGTTCAACCGGTTAGTGTATCGATAGACAAAACAATCAATTTAAAGGACAATGAATTAACGGAAAGTATAGTGTGTCAAGGTTCGCGAACTGAACGGAATTTACACACGGATATTAAAGAAAAAGAAAATAAAGAAATAGACAAAATAAAAACTATCGCTCCGAAATTAATAATTACAGGGAAGAGTCCGTGTACAGATAGTCATTTTCAGAAAATTGTATATAGCCAACGATCAGAAGGAAGTTGTTTGATAGGAAAATTAAAAAAGAGAGAAACGGTAGTTATATGGACTTTAGGGAAACGCGGTGAATTTCGACATGTAAATTTAGAAACTGACAAAATGGAATATGGAAACGCAATGACTTACGTCTACAAATTTAGAGACATTAGAAAATCGGACAATGATGAAATTAAGTGTTATGTTCGTGGTATTCCAAGGATTGAAAGATATGCAGAGATGCACAGACTTTGTTTGTGGTGTTTTGATGAATGAACTGTTATTAGGGAGGGTGATAATAGATGTTGAATACGTGACATAATTCTGAAATAATTTTTGTGTTGTATCAAAATTCTGGTCTGGAAACCAACCGTTTTTTTTTTAAAACAACCAACATTAATTAAAAGAGATGATTTGCGTAATTATAAACATTTTCAATTTTTTTCTCTCCTTGTAATAGTTGAACTGTTGTTTTTATCATTTTATTTAAAACTGGGAAAAAAAGAAAAAAAAGAGAGAGAGTAGAAGATTAAAGTATTTATAAGCAAGTTAATTATCAGAGAGTCAATTAAAGGGAAAATAAAATAAGGAAATATATAGATTGTATAATAATTAGAACATTTTCCATTTCAGAGAAAGGACAATAAATATTTACAATGTTTTCATTTATGTGTAATTGCAATTGTAAACTGTGATATGTATATATAGATTGTGAATATAATAAAGATAAAAAAAAAAAAGAGCGTTCGCTTTGCATGTGAAAGGCCCCGGGTTCGATCCCCGGCATCTCCACTCCTAATTTTTTGTCAATGTCATTAAGTCCACATAAACTATGTCTTTCGTGCACGATCAAGTGAAAATGCACAGTAAAATATAAGTGAGCATCTCCGACCTCTCTTAGGACACCTACATGAACACTTTGTCCTGCGGTAAAAGGCGGAATTGAAATGGAAATATTGATGAAAATCCAGGGACGGGGATGTAGCTCAGTGGTAGAGCGTTCGCTTCGCATGTGAAAGGCCCCGGGTTCGATCCCCGGCATCTCCATATTTTTTGGCCGCAGACAAAATCGGCATCGAGAAATCAATTAAAGTAATCTCGCCTACACAATGCTGCTTTGCCTTGAAAATCATAGAAAGCGCAACGGAATATAAGTGCTGTTTGAACAGCGAACTCGGCACAGATGACTTAAAATTTCAAAAATCACTCTTTAGAGGCATGTCTCAAATGCACGCTCAAACATTTCAGGCAAAGCCGAATTAATACCACACTCCCTTTCCCCGACAGGTTTTACTTGTGTCACAATTTTAATATATGGATTATAACTTTAAAATCGTGTGTCAGATTAACAAATCGAATGTTTATGTTAATGATTCCAGCCTGAAACAATGCGTTATATAGCGTCGACAGTAGCGACTATTCGGGGTGATTTCGCCGCCTTTTGCGGTCTTGAGCTATTGGCATTCTATAGTCTGTCTAACGCCAGTCGATATTCCCAATGACGTTGTAACGTACAAAAAAGGCATGATTGCTGTTAGTGTTGCTCTTTATATGTGTTAAGTTACCCCACTATGAGTACGTCCCAGGTAGTCTAGTGGTTAGGATTCCGCGCTCTCACCGCGGCGGCCGGGGTTCGATTCCCCGTCTGGGAAGATATTTTTGCGCCTTTTCTCCGGATCGATATTGATATTAATAACGGTATATGCTTCAAACAACTGTTATGTGTACGTGGTCAATGAAAGAAACGGTGTATGTTTGTCCTATATACTATATGATTTCCTTTTACAACCAATACTTTATATTTTATGTCTTCCTTCGGCTCAATATATAACGAGGCGGACTGATTGATGGTTCAGTACATGAAAATGAACTACAAATGTACTTGCTCAACAAATTTCAATCCCAGTACAACTGTTAGAGACATAAAGATAACCATCTCGTCTTGGTGCAAGACTATTTTAATAATCAGAGTGGCATGTATATACACGGTATGAAAATACACTACTTAAATTTAATGTTCTATCGTTGTGAAGGGGATGTAGCTCAGTGGTAGAGCGTTCGCTTTGCATGTGAAAGGCCCCGGGTTCGATCCCCGGCATCTCCACTCCTAATTTTTTGTCAATGTCATTAAGTCCACATAAACTATGTCTTTCGTGCACGATCAAGTGAAAATGCACAGTAAAATATAAGTGAGCATCTCCGACCTCTCTTAGGACACCTACATGAACACTTTGTCCTGCGGTAAAAGGCGGAATTGAAAAGGAAATATTGATGAAAATCCAGGGACGGGGATGTAGCTCAGTGGTAGAGCGTTCGCTTCGCATGTGAAAGGCCCCGGGTTCGATCCCCGGCATCTCCATATTTTTTGGCCGCAGACAAAATCGGCATCGAGAAATCAATTAAAGTAATCTCGCCTACACAATGCTGCTTTGCCTTGAAAATCATAGAAAGCGCAACGGAATATAAGTGCTGTTTGAACAGCGAACTCGGCACAGATGACTTAAAATTTCAAAAATCACTCTTTAGAGGCATGTCTCAAATGCACGCTCAAACATTTCAGGCAAAGCCGAATTAATACCACACTCCCTTTCCCCGACAGGTTTTACTTGTGTCACAATTTTAATATATGGATTATAACTTTAAAATCGTGTGTCAGATTAACAAATCGAATGTTTATGTTAATGATTCCAGCCTGAAACAATGCGTTATATAGCGTCGACAGTAGCGACTATTCGGGGTGATTTCGCCGCCTTTTGCGGTCTTGAGCTATTGGCATTCTATAGTCTGTCTATATTCCCAATGACGTTGTAACGTACAAAAAAGGCATGATTGCTGTTAGTGTTGCTCTTTATATGTGTTAAGTTACCCCACTATGAGTAAGTCCCAGGTAGTCTAGTGGTTAGGATTCCGCGCTCTCACCGCGGCGGCCGGGGTTCGATTCCCCGTCTGGGAAGATATTTTTGCGCCTTTTCTCCGGATCGATATTGATATTAATAACGGTATATGCTTCAAACAACTGTTATGTGTACGTGGTCAATGAAAGAAACGGTGTATGTTTGTCCTATATACTATATGATTTCCTTTTACAACCAATACTTTATATTTTATGTCTTCCTTCGGCTCAATATATAACGAGGCGGACTGATTGATGGTTCAGTACATGAAAATGAACTACAAATGTACTTGCTCAACAAATTTCAATCCCAGTACAACTGTTAGAGACATAAAGATAACCATCTCGTCTTGGTGCAAGACTATTTTAATAATCAGAGTGGCATGTATATACACGGTATGAAAATACACTACTTAAATTTAATGTTCTATCGTTGTGAAGGGGATGTAGCTCAGTGGTAGAGCGTTCGCTTTGCATGTGAAAGGCCCCGGGTTCGATCCCCGGCATCTCCACTCCTAATTTTTTGTCAATGTCATTAAGTCCACATAAACTATGTCTTTCGTGCACGATCAAGTGAAAATGCACAGTAAAATATAAGTGAGCATCTCCGACCTCTCTTAGGACACCTACATGAACACTTTGTCCTGCGGTAAAAGGCGGAATTGAAAAGGAAATATTGATGAAAATCCAGGGACGGGGATGTAGCTCAGTGGTAGAGCGTTCGCTTCGCATGTGAAAGGCCCCGGGTTCGATCCCCGGCATCTCCATATTTTTTGGCCGCAGACAAAATCGGCATCGAGAAATCAATTAAAGTAATCTCGCCTACACAATGCTGCTTTGCCTTGAAAATCATAGAAAGCGCAACGGAATATAAGTGCTGTTTGAACAGCGAACTCGGCACAGATGACTTAAAATTTCAAAAATCACTCTTTAGAGGCATGTCTCAAATGCACGCTCAAACATTTCAGGCAAAGCCGAATTAATACCACACTCCCTTTCCCCGACAGGTTTTACTTGTGTCACAATTTTAATATATGGATTATAACTTTAAAATCGTGTGTCAGATTAACAAATCGAATGTTTATGTTAATGATTCCAGCCTGAAACAATGCGTTATATAGCGTCGACAGTAGCGACTATTCGGGGTGATTTCGCCGCCTTTTGCGGTCTTGAGCTATTGGCATTCTATAGTCTGTCTATATTCCCAATGACGTTGTAACGTACAAAAAAGGCATGATTGCTGTTAGTGTTGCTCTTTATATGTGTTAAGTTACCCCACTATGAGTAAGTCCCAGGTAGTCTAGTGGTTAGGATTCCGCGCTCTCACCGCGGCGGCCGGGGTTCGATTCCCCGTCTGGGAAGATATTTTTGCGCCTTTTCTCCGGATCGATATTGATATTAATAACGGTATATGCTTCAAACAACTGTTATGTGTACGTGGTCAATGAAAGAAACGGTGTATGTTTGTCCTATATACTATATGATTTCCTTTTACAACCAATACTTTATATTTTATGTCTTCCTTCGGCTCAATATATAACGAGGCGGACTGATTGATGGTTCAGTACATGAAAATGAACTACAAATGTACTTGCTCAACAAATTTCAATCCCAGTACAACTGTTAGAGACATAAAGATAACCATCTCGTCTTGGTGCAAGACTATTTTAATAATCAGAGTGGCATGTATATACACGGTATGAAAATACACTACTTAAATTTAATGTTCTATCGTTGTGAAGGGGATGTAGCTCAGTGGTAGAGCGTTCGCTTTGCATGTGAAAGGCCCCGGGTACGATCCCCGGCATCTCCACTCCTAATTTTTTGTCAATGTCATTAAGTCCACATAAACTATGTCTTTCGTGCACGATCAAGTGAAAATGCACAGTAAAATTTAAGTGAGCATCTCCGACCTCTCTTAGGACACCTACATGAACACTTTGTCCTGCGGTAAAAGGCGGAATTGAAAAGGAAATATTGATGAAAATCCAGGGACGGGGATGTAGCTCAGTGGTAGAGCGTTCGCTTCGCATGTGAAAGGCCCCGGGTTCGATCCCCGGCATCTCCATATTTTTTGGCCGCAGACAAAATCGGCATCGAGAAATCAATTAAAGTAATCTCGCCTACACAATGCTGCTTTGCCTTGAAAATCATAGAAAGCGCAACGGAATATAAGTGCTGTTTGAACAGCGAACTCGGCACAGATGACTTAAAATTTCAAAAATCACTCTTTAGAGGCATGTCTCAAATGCACGCTCAAACATTTCAGGCAAAGCCGAATTAATACCACACTCCCTTTCCCCGACAGGTTTTACTTGTGTCACAATTTTAATATATGGATTATAACTTTAAAATCGTGTGTCAGATTAACAAATCGAATGTTTATGTTAATGATTCCAGCCTGAAACAATGCGTTATATAGCGTCGACAGTAGCGACTATTCGGGGTGATTTCGCCGCCTTTTGCGGTCTTGAGCTATTGGCATTCTATAGTCTGTCTATATTCCCAATGACGTTGTAACGTACAAAAAAGGCATGATTGCTGTTAGTGTTGCTCTTTATATGTGTTAAGTTACCCCACTATGAGTAAGTCCCAGGTAGTCTAGTGGTTAGGATTCCGCGCTCTCACCGCGGCGGCCGGGGTTCGATTCCCCGTCTGGGAAGATATTTTTGCGCCTTTTCTCCGGATCGATATTGATATTAATAACGGTATATGCTTCAAACAACTGTTATGTGTACGTGGTCAATGAAAGAAACGGTGTATGTTTGTCCTATATACTATATGATTTCCTTTTACAACCAATACTTTATATTTTATGTCTTCCTTCGGCTCAATATATAACGAGGCGGACTGATTGATGGTTCAGTACATGAAAATGAACTACAAATGTACTTGCTCAACAAATTTCAATCCCAGTACAACTGTTAGAGACATAAAGATAACCATCTCGTCTTGGTGCAAGACTATTTTAATAATCAGAGTGGCATGTATATACACGGTATGACAATACACTACTTAAATTTAATGTTCTATCGTTGTGAAGGGGATGTAGCTCAGTGGTAGAGCGTTCGCTTTGCATGTGAAAGGCCCCGGGTTCGATCCCCGGCATCTCCACTCCTAATTTTTTGTCAATGTCATTAAGTCCACATAAACTATGTCTTTCGTGCACGATCAAGTGAAAATGCACAGTAAAATATAAGTGAGCATCTCCGACCTCTCTTAGGACACCTACATGAACACTTTGTCCTGCGGTAAAAGGCGGAATTGAAAAGGAAATATTGATGAAAATCCAGGGACGGGGATGTAGCTCAGTGGTAGAGCGTTCGCTTCGCATGTGAAAGGCCCCGGGTTCGATCCCCGGCATCTCCATATTTTTTGGCCGCAGACAAAATCGGCATCGAGAAATCAATTAAAGTAATCTCGCCTACACAATGCTGCTTTGCCTTGAAAATCATAGAAAGCGCAACGGAATATAAGTGCTGTTTGAACAGCGAACTCGGCACAGATGACTTAAAATTTCAAAAATCACTCTTTAGAGGCATGTCTCAAATGCACGCTCAAACATTTCAGGCAAAGCCGAATTAATACCACACTCCCTTTCCCCGACAGGTTTTACTTGTGTCACAATTTTAATATATGGATTATAACTTTAAAATCGTGTGTCAGATTAACAAATCGAATGTTTATGTTAATGATTCCAGCCTGAAACAATGCGTTATATAGCGTCGACAGTAGCGACTATTCGGGGTGATTTCGCCGCCTTTTGCGGTCTTGAGCTATTGGCATTCTATAGTCTGTCTATATTCCCAATGACGTTGTAACGTACAAAAAAGGCATGATTGCTGTTAGTGTTGCTCTTTATATGTGTTAAGTTACCCCACTATGAGTAAGTCCCAGGTAGTCTAGTGGTTAGGATTCCGCGCTCTCACCGCGGCGGCCGGGGTTCGATTCCCCGTCTGGGAAGATATTTTTGCGCCTTTTCTCCGGATCGATATTGATATTAATAACGGTATATGCTTCAAACAACTGTTATGTGTACGTGGTCAATGAAAGAAACGGTGTATGTTTGTCCTATATACTATATGATTTCCTTTTACAACCAATACTTTATATTTTATGTCTTCCTTCGGCTCAATATATAACGAGGCGGACTGATTGATGGTTCAGTACATGAAAATGAACTACAAATGTACTTGCTCAACAAATTTCAATCCCAGTACAACTGTTAGAGACATAAAGATAACCATCTCGTCTTGGTGCAAGACTATTTTAATAATCAGAGTGGCATGTATATACACGGTATGAAAATACACTACTTAAATTTAATGTTCTATCGTTGTGAAGGGGATGTAGCTCAGTGGTAGAGCGTTCGCTTTGCATGTGAAAGGCCCCGGGTTCGATCCCCGGCATCTCCACTCCTAATTTTTTGTCAATGTCATTAAGTCCACATAAACTATGTCTTTCGTGCACGATCAAGTGAAAATGCACAGTAAAATATAAGTGAGCATCTCCGACCTCTCTTAGGACACCTACATGAACACTTTGTCCTGCGGTAAAAGGCGGAATTGAAAAGGAAATATTGATGAAAATCCAGGGACGGGGATGTAGCTCAGTGGTAGAGCGTTCGCTTCGCATGTGAAAGGCCCCGGGTTCGATCCCCGGCATCTCCATATTTTTTGGCCGCAGACAAAATCGGCATCGAGAAATCAATTAAAGTAATCTCGCCTACACAATGCTGCTTTGCCTTGAAAATCATAGAAAGCGCAACGGAATATAAGTGCTGTTTGAACAGCGAACTCGGCACAGATGACTTAAAATTTCAAAAATCACTCTTTAGAGGCATGTCTCAAATGCACGCTCAAACATTTCAGGCAAAGCCGAATTAATACCACACTCCCTTTCCCCGACAGGTTTTACTTGTGTCACAATTTTAATATATGGATTATAACTTTAAAATCGTGTGTCAGATTAACAAATCGAATGTTTATGTTAATGATTCCAGCCTGAAACAATGCGTTATATAGCGTCGACAGTAGCGACTATTCGGGGTGATTTCGCCGCCTTTTGCGGTCTTGAGCTATTGGCATTCTATAGTCTGTCTATATTCCCAATGACGTTGTAACGTACAAAAAAGGCATGATTGCTGTTAGTGTTGCTCTTTATATGTGTTAAGTTACCCCACTATGAGTAAGTCCCAGGTAGTCTAGTGGTTAGGATTCCGCGCTCTCACCGCGGCGGCCGGGGTTCGATTCCCCGTCTGGGAAGATATTTTTGCGCCTTTTCTCCGGATCGATATTGATATTAATAACGGTATATGCTTCAAACAACTGTTATGTGTACGTGGTCAATGAAAGAAACGGTGTATGTTTGTCCTATATACTATATGATTTCCTTTTACAACCAATACTTTATATTTTATGTCTTCCTTCGGCTCAATATATAACGAGGCGGACTGATTGATGGTTCAGTACATGAAAATGAACTACAAATGTACTTGCTCAACAAATTTCAATCCCAGTACAACTGTTAGAGACATAAAGATAACCATCTCGTCTTGGTGCAAGACTATTTTAATAATCAGAGTGGCATGTATATACACGGTATGAAAATACACTACTTAAATTTAATGTTCTATCGTTGTGAAGGGGATGTAGCTCAGTGGTAGAGCGTTCGCTTTGCATGTGAAAGGCCCCGGGTTCGATCCCCGGCATCTCCACTCCTAATTTTTTGTCAATGTCATTAAGTCCACATAAACTATGTCTTTCGTGCACGATCAAGTGAAAATGCACAGTAAAATATAAGTGAGCATCTCCGACCTCTCTTAGGACACCTACATGAACACTTTGTCCTGCGGTAAAAGGCGGAATTGAAAAGGAAATATTGATGAAAATCCAGGGACGGGGATGTAGCTCAGTGGTAGAGCGTTCGCTTCGCATGTGAAAGGCCCCGGGTTCGATCCCCGGCATCTCCATATTTTTTGGCCGCAGACAAAATCGGCATCGAGAAATCAATTAAAGTAATCTCGCCTACACAATGCTGCTTTGCCTTGAAAATCATAGAAAGCGCAACGGAATATAAGTGCTGTTTGAACAGCGAACTCGGCACAGATGACTTAAAATTTCAAAAATCACTCTTTAGAGGCATGTCTCAAATGCACGCTCAAACATTTCAGGCAAAGCCGAATTAATACCACACTCCCTTTCCCCGACAGGTTTTACTTGTGTCACAATTTTAATATATGGATTATAACTTTAAAATCGTGTGTCAGATTAACAAATCGAATGTTTATGTTAATGATTCCAGCCTGAAACAATGCGTTATATAGCGTCGACAGTAGCGACTATTCGGGGTGATTTCGCCGCCTTTTGCGGTCTTGAGCTATTGGCATTCTATAGTCTGTCTAACGCCAGTCGATATTCCCAATGACGTTGTAACGTACAAAAAAGGCATGATTGCTGTTAGTGTTGCTCTTTATATGTGTTAAGTTACCCCACTATGAGTAAGTCCCAGGTAGTCTAGTGGTTAGGATTCCGCGCTCTCACCGCGGCGGCCGGGGTTCGATTCCCCGTCTGGGAAGATATTTTTGCGCCTTTTCTCCGGATCGATATTGATATTAATAACGGTATATGCTTCAAACAACTGTTATGTGTACGTGGTCAATGAAAGAAACGGTGTATGTTTGTCCTATATACTATATGATTTCCTTTTACAACCAATACTTTATATTTTATGTCTTCCTTCGGCTCAATATATAACGAGGCGGACTGATTGATGGTTCAGTACATGAAAATGAACTACAAATGTACTTGCTCAACAAATTTCAATCCCAGTACAACTGTTAGAGACATAAAGATAACCATCTCGTCTTGGTGCAAGACTATTTTAATAATCAGAGTGGCATGTATATACACGGTATGAAAATACACTACTTAAATTTAATGTTCTATCGTTGTGAAGGGGATGTAGCTCAGTGGTAGAGCGTTCGCTTTGCATGTGAAAGGCCCCGGGTTCGATCCCCGGCATCTCCACTCCTAATTTTTTGTCAATGTCATTAAGTCCACATAAACTATGTCTTTCGTGCACGATCAAGTGAAAATGCACAGTAAAATATAAGTGAGCATCTCCGACCTCTCTTAGGACACCTACATGAACACTTTGTCCTGCGGTAAAAGGCGGAATTGAAAAGGAAATATTGATGAAAATCCAGGGACGGGGATGTAGCTCAGTGGTAGAGCGTTCGCTTCGCATGTGAAAGGCCCCGGGTTCGATCCCCGGCATCTCCATATTTTTTGGCCGCAGACAAAATCGGCATCGAGAAATCAATTAAAGTAATCTCGCCTACACAATGCTGCTTTGCCTTGAAAATCATAGAAAGCGCAACGGAATATAAGTGCTGTTTGAACAGCGAACTCGGCACAGATGACTTAAAATTTCAAAAATCACTCTTTAGAGGCATGTCTCAAATGCACGCTCAAACATTTCAGGCAAAGTCGAATTAATACCACACTCCCTTTCCCCGACAGGTTTTACTTGTGTCACAATTTTAATATATGGATTATAACTTTAAAATCGTGTGTCAGATTAACAAATCGAATGTTTATGTTAATGATTCCAGCCTGAAACAATGCGTTATATAGCGTCGACAGTAGCGACTATTCGGGGTGATTTCGCCGCCTTTTGCGGTCTTGAGCTATTGGCATTCTATAGTCTGTCTAACGCCAGTCGATATTCCCAATGACGTTGTAACGTACAAAAAAGGCATGATTGCTGTTAGTGTTGCTCTTTATATGTGTTAAGTTACCCCACTATGAGTAAGTCCCAGGTAGTCTAGTGGTTAGGATTCCGCGCTCTCACCGCGGCGGCCGGGGTTCGATTCCCCGTCTGGGAAGATATTTTTGCGCCTTTTCTCCGGATCGATATTGATATTAATAACGGTATATGCTTCAAACAACTGTTATGTGTACGTGGTCAATGAAAGAAACGGTGTATGTTTGTCCTATATACTATATGATTTCCTTTTACAACCAATACTTTATATTTTATGTCTTCCTTCGGCTCAATATATAACGAGGCGGACTGATTGATGGTTCAGTACATGAAAATGAACTACAAATGTACTTGCTCAACAAATTTCAATCCCAGTACAACTGTTAGAGACATAAAGATAACCATCTCGTCTTGGTGCAAGACTATTTTAATAATCAGAGTGGCATGTATATACACGGTATGAAAATACACTACTTAAATTTAATGTTCTATCGTTGTGAAGGGGATGTAGCTCAGTGGTAGAGCGTTCGCTTTGCATGTGAAAGGCCCCGGGTTCGATCCCCGGCATCTCCACTCCTAATTTTTTGTCAATGTCATTAAGTCCACATAAACTATGTCTTTCGTGCACGATCAAGTGAAAATGCACAGTAAAATATAAGTGAGCATCTCCGACCTCTCTTAGGACACCTACATGAACACTTTGTCCTGCGGTAAAAGGCGGAATTGAAAAGGAAATATTGATGAAAATCCAGGGACGGGGATGTAGCTCAGTGGTAGAGCGTTCGCTTCGCATGTGAAAGGCCCCGGGTTCGATCCCCGGCATCTCCATATTTTTTGGCCGCAGACAAAATCGGCATCGAGAAATCAATTAAAGTAATCTCGCCTACACAATGCTGCTTTGCCTTGAAAATCATAGAAAGCGCAACGGAATATAAGTGCTGTTTGAACAGCGAACTCGGCACAGATGACTTAAAATTTCAAAAATCACTCTTTAGAGGCATGTCTCAAATGCACGCTCAAACATTTCAGGCAAAGCCGAATTAATACCACACTCCCTTTCCCCGACAGGTTTTACTTGTGTCACAATTTTAATATATGGATTATAACTTTAAAATCGTGTGTCAGATTAACAAATCGAATGTTTATGTTAATGATTCCAGCCTGAAACAATGCGTTATATAGCGTCGACAGTAGCGACTATTCGGGGTGATTTCGCCGCCTTTTGCGGTCTTGAGCTATTGGCATTCTATAGTCTGTCTAACGCCAGTCGATATTCCCAATGACGTTGTAACGTACAAAAAAGGCATGATTGCTGTTAGTGTTGCTCTTTATATGTGTTAAGTTACCCCACTATGAGTAAGTCCCAGGTAGTCTAGTGGTTAGGATTCCGCGCTCTCACCGCGGCGGCCGGGGTTCGATTCCCCGTCTGGGAAGATATTTTTGCGCCTTTTCTCCGGATCGATATTGATATTAATAACGGTATATGCTTCAAACAACTGTTATGTGTACGTGGTCAATGAAAGAAACGGTGTATGTTTGTCCTATATACTATATGATTTCCTTTTACAACCAATACTTTATATTTTATGTCTTCCTTCGGCTCAATATATAACGAGGCGGACTGATTGATGGTTCAGTACATGAAAATGAACTACAAATGTACTTGCTCAACAAATTTCAATCCCAGTACAACTGTTAGAGACATAAAGATAACCATCTCGTCTTGGTGCAAGACTATTTTAATAATCAGAGTGGCATGTATATACACGGTATGAAAATACACTACTTAAATTTAATGTTCTATCGTTGTGAAGGGGATGTAGCTCAGTGGTAGAGCGTTCGCTTTGCATGTGAAAGGCCCCGGGTTCGATCCCCGGCATCTCCACTCCTAATTTTTTGTCAATGTCATTAAGTCCACATAAACTATGTCTTTCGTGCACGATCAAGTGAAAATGCACAGTAAAATATAAGTGAGCATCTCCGACCTCTCTTAGGACACCTACATGAACACTTTGTCCTGCGGTAAAAGGCGGAATTGAAAAGGAAATATTGATGAAAATCCAGGGACGGGGATGTAGCTCAGTGGTAGAGCGTTCGCTTCGCATGTGAAAGGCCCCGGGTTCGATCCCCGGCATCTCCATATTTTTTGGCCGCAGACAAAATCGGCATCGAGAAATCAATTAAAGTAATCTCGCCTACACAATGCTGCTTTGCCTTGAAAATCATAGAAAGCGCAACGGAATATAAGTGCTGTTTGAACAGCGAACTCGGCACAGATGACTTAAAATTTCAAAAATCACTCTTTAGAGGCATGTCTCAAATGCACGCTCAAACATTTCAGGCAAAGCCGAATTAATACCACACTCCCTTTCCCCGACAGGTTTTACTTGTGTCACAATTTTAATATATGGATTATAACTTTAAAATCGTGTGTCAGATTAACAAATCGAATGTTTATGTTAATGATTCCAGCCTGAAACAATGCGTTATATAGCGTCGACAGTAGCGACTATTCGGGGTGATTTCGCCGCCTTTTGCGGTCTTGAGCTATTGGCATTCTATAGTCTGTCTAACGCCAGTCGATATTCCCAATGACGTTGTAACGTACAAAAAAGGCATGATTGCTGTTAGTGTTGCTCTTTATATGTGTTAAGTTACCCCACTATGAGTAAGTCCCAGGTAGTCTAGTGGTTAGGATTCCGCGCTCTCACCGCGGCGGCCGGGGTTCGATTCCCCGTCTGGGAAGATATTTTTGCGCCTTTTCTCCGGATCGATATTGATATTAATAACGGTATATGCTTCAAACAACTGTTATGTGTACGTGGTCAATGAAAGAAACGGTGTATGTTTGTCCTATATACTATATGATTTCCTTTTACAACCAATACTTTATATTTTATGTCTTCCTTCGGCTCAATATATAACGAGGCGGACTGATTGATGGTTCAGTACATGAAAATGAACTACAAATGTACTTGCTCAACAAATTTCAATCCCAGTACAACTGTTAGAGACATAAAGATAACCATCTCGTCTTGGTGCAAGACTATTTTAATAATCAGAGTGGCATGTATATACACGGTATGAAAATACACTACTTAAATTTAATGTTCTATCGTTGTGAAGGGGATGTAGCTCAGTGGTAGAGCGTTCGCTTTGCATGTGAAAGGCCCCGGGTTCGATCCCCGGCATCTCCACTCCTAATTTTTTGTCAATGTCATTAAGTCCACATAAACTATGTCTTTCGTGCACGATCAAGTGAAAATGCACAGTAAAATATAAGTGAGCATCTCCGACCTCTCTTAGGACACCTACATGAACACTTTGTCCTGCGGTAAAAGGCGGAATTGAAAAGGAAATATTGATGAAAATCCAGGGACGGGGATGTAGCTCAGTGGTAGAGCGTTCGCTTCGCATGTGAAAGGCCCCGGGTTCGATCCCCGGCATCTCCATATTTTTTGGCCGCAGACAAAATCGGCATCGAGAAATCAATTAAAGTAATCTCGCCTACACAATGCTGCTTTGCCTTGAAAATCATAGAAAGCGCAACGGAATATAAGTGCTGTTTGAACAGCGAACTCGGCACAGATGACTTAAAATTTCAAAAATCACTCTTTAGAGGCATGTCTCAAATGCACGCTCAAACATTTCAGGCAAAGCCGAATTAATACCACACTCCCTTTCCCCGACAGGTTTTACTTGTGTCACAATTTTAATATATGGATTATAACTTTAAAATCGTGTGTCAGATTAACAAATCGAATGTTTATGTTAATGATTCCAGCCTGAAACAATGCGTTATATAGCGTCGACAGTAGCGACTATTCGGGGTGATTTCGCCGCCTTTTGCGGTCTTGAGCTATTGGCATTCTATAGTCTGTCTAACGCCAGTCGATATTCCCAATGACGTTGTAACGTACAAAAAAGGCATGATTGCTGTTAGTGTTGCTCTTTATATGTGTTAAGTTACCCCACTATGAGTAAGTCCCAGGTAGTCTAGTGGTTAGGATTCCGCGCTCTCACCGCGGCGGCCGGGGTTCGATTCCCCGTCTGGGAAGATATTTTTGCGCCTTTTCTCCGGATCGATATTGATATTAATAACGGTATATGCTTCAAACAACTGTTATGTGTACGTGGTCAATGAAAGAAACGGTGTATGTTTGTCCTATATACTATATGATTTCCTTTTACAACCAATACTTTATATTTTATGTCTTCCTTCGGCTCAATATATAACGAGGCGGACTGATTGATGGTTCAGTACATGAAAATGAACTACAAATGTACTTGCTCAACAAATTTCAATCCCAGTACAACTGTTAGAGACATAAAGATAACCATCTCGTCTTGGTGCAAGACTATTTTAATAATCAGAGTGGCATGTATATACACGGTATGAAAATACACTACTTAAATTTAATGTTCTATCGTTGTGAAGGGGATGTAGCTCAGTGGTAGAGCGTTCGCTTTGCATGTGAAAGGCCCCGGGTTCGATCCCCGGCATCTCCACTCCTAATTTTTTGTCAATGTCATTAAGTCCACATAAACTATGTCTTTCGTGCACGATCAAGTGAAAATGCACAGTAAAATATAAGTGAGCATCTCCGACCTCTCTTAGGACACCTACATGAACACTTTGTCCTGCGGTAAAAGGCGGAATTGAAAAGGAAATATTGATGAAAATCCAGGGACGGGGATGTAGCTCAGTGGTAGAGCGTTCGCTTCGCATGTGAAAGGCCCCGGGTTCGATCCCCGGCATCTCCATATTTTTTGGCCGCAGACAAAATCGGCATCGAGAAATCAATTAAAGTAATCTCGCCTACACAATGCTGCTTTGCCTTGAAAATCATAGAAAGCGCAACGGAATATAAGTGCTGTTTGAACAGCGAACTCGGCACAGATGACTTAAAATTTCAAAAATCACTCTTTAGAGGCATGTCTCAAATGCACGCTCAAACATTTCAGGCAAAGCCGAATTAATACCACACTCCCTTTCCCCGACAGGTTTTACTTGTGTCACAATTTTAATATATGGATTATAACTTTAAAATCGTGTGTCAGATTAACAAATCGAATGTTTATGTTAATGATTCCAGCCTGAAACAATGCGTTATATAGCGTCGACAGTAGCGACTATTCGGGGTGATTTCGCCGCCTTTTGCGGTCTTGAGCTATTGGCATTCTATAGTCTGTCTAACGCCAGTCGATATTCCCAATGACGTTGTAACGTACAAAAAAGGCATGATTGCTGTTAGTGTTGCTCTTTATATGTGTTAAGTTACCCCACTATGAGTAAGTCCCAGGTAGTCTAGTGGTTAGGATTCCGCGCTCTCACCGCGGCGGCCGGGGTTCGATTCCCCGTCTGGGAAGATATTTTTGCGCCTTTTCTCCGGATCGATATTGATATTAATAACGGTATATGCTTCAAACAACTGTTATGTGTACGTGGTCAATGAAAGAAACGGTGTATGTTTGTCCTATATACTATATGATTTCCTTTTACAACCAATACTTTATATTTTATGTCTTCCTTCGGCTCAATATATAACGAGGCGGACTGATTGATGGTTCAGTACATGAAAATGAACTACAAATGTACTTGCTCAACAAATTTCAATCCCAGTACAACTGTTAGAGACATAAAGATAACCATCTCGTCTTGGTGCAAGACTATTTTAATAATCAGAGTGGCATGTATATACACGGTATGAAAATACACTACTTAAATTTAATGTTCTATCGTTGTGAAGGGGATGTAGCTCAGTGGTAGAGCGTTCGCTTTGCATGTGAAAGGCCCCGGGTTCGATCCCCGGCATCTCCACTCCTAATTTTTTGTCAATGTCATTAAGTCCACATAAACTATGTCTTTCGTGCACGATCAAGTGAAAATGCACAGTAAAATATAAGTGAGCATCTCCGACCTCTCTTAGGACACCTACATGAACACTTTGTCCTGCGGTAAAAGGCGGAATTGAAAAGGAAATATTGATGAAAATCCAGGGACGGGGATGTAGCTCAGTGGTAGAGCGTTCGCTTCGCATGTGAAAGGCCCCGGGTTCGATCCCCGGCATCTCCATATTTTTTGGCCGCAGACAAAATCGGCATCGAGAAATCAATTAAAGTAATCTCGCCTACACAATGCTGCTTTGCCTTGAAAATCATAGAAAGCGCAACGGAATATAAGTGCTGTTTGAACAGCGAACTCGGCACAGATGACTTAAAATTTCAAAAATCACTCTTTAGAGGCATGTCTCAAATGCACGCTCAAACATTTCAGGCAAAGCCGAATTAATACCACACTCCCTTTCCCCGACAGGTTTTACTTGTGTCACAATTTTAATATATGGATTATAACTTTAAAATCGTGTGTCAGATTAACAAATCGAATGTTTATGTTAATGATTCCAGCCTGAAACAATGCGTTATATAGCGTCGACAGTAGCGACTATTCGGGGTGATTTCGCCGCCTTTTGCGGTCTTGAGCTATTGGCATTCTATAGTCTGTCTAACGCCAGTCGATATTCCCAATGACGTTGTAACGTACAAAAAAGGCATGATTGCTGTTAGTGTTGCTCTTTATATGTGTTAAGTTACCCCACTATGAGTAAGTCCCAGGTAGTCTAGTGGTTAGGATTCCGCGCTCTCACCGCGGCGGCCGGGGTTCGATTCCCCGTCTGGGAAGATATTTTTGCGCCTTTTCTCCGGATCGATATTGATATTAATAACGGTATATGCTTCAAACAACTGTTATGTGTACGTGGTCAATGAAAGAAACGGTGTATGTTTGTCCTATATACTATATGATTTCCTTTTACAACCAATACTTTATATTTTATGTCTTCCTTCGGCTCAATATATAACGAGGCGGACTGATTGATGGTTCAGTACATGAAAATGAACTACAAATGTACTTGCTCAACAAATTTCAATCCCAGTACAACTGTTAGAGACATAAAGATAACCATCTCGTCTTGGTGCAAGACTATTTTAATAATCAGAGTGGCATGTATATACACGGTATGAAAATACACTACTTAAATTTAATGTTCTATCGTTGTGAAGGGGATGTAGCTCAGTGGTAGAGCGTTCGCTTTGCATGTGAAAGGCCCCGGGTTCGATCCCCGGCATCTCCACTCCTAATTTTTTGTCAATGTCATTAAGTCCACATAAACTATGTCTTTCGTGCACGATCAAGTGAAAATGCACAGTAAAATATAAGTGAGCATCTCCGACCTCTCTTAGGACACCTACATGAACACTTTGTCCTGCGGTAAAAGGCGGAATTGAAAAGGAAATATTGATGAAAATCCAGGGACGGGGATGTAGCTCAGTGGTAGAGCGTTCGCTTCGCATGTGAAAGGCCCCGGGTTCGATCCCCGGCATCTCCATATTTTTTGGCCGCAGACAAAATCGGCATCGAGAAATCAATTAAAGTAATCTCGCCTACACTATGCTGCTTTGCCTTGAAAATCATAGAAAGCGCAACGGAATATAAGTGCTGTTTGAACAGCGAACTCGGCACAGATGACTTAAAATTTCAAAAATCACTCTTTAGAGGCATGTCTCAAATGCACGCTCAAACATTTCAGGCAAAGCCGAATTAATACCACACTCCCTTTCCCCGACAGGTTTTACTTGTGTCACAATTTTAATATATGGATTATAACTTTAAAATCGTGTGTCAGATTAACAAATCGAATGTTTATGTTAATGATTCCAGCCTGAAACAATGCGTTATATAGCGTCGACAGTAGCGACTATTCGGGGTGATTTCGCCGCCTTTTGCGGTCTTGAGCTATTGGCATTCTATAGTCTGTCTAACGCCAGTCGATATTCCCAATGACGTTGTAACGTACAAAAAAGGCATGATTGCTGTTAGTGTTGCTCTTTATATGTGTTAAGTTACCCCACTATGAGTAAGTCCCAGGTAGTCTAGTGGTTAGGATTCCGCGCTCTCACCGCGGCGGCCGGGGTTCGATTCCCCGTCTGGGAAGATATTTTTGCGCCTTTTCTCCGGATCGATATTGATATTAATAACGGTATATGCTTCAAACAACTGTTATGTGTACGTGGTCAATGAAAGAAACGGTGTATGTTTGTCCTATATACTATATGATTTCCTTTTACAACCAATACTTTATATTTTATGTCTTCCTTCGGCTCAATATATAACGAGGCGGACTGATTGATGGTTCAGTACATGAAAATGAACTACAAATGTACTTGCTCAACACATTTCAATCCCAGTACAACTGTTAGAGACATAAAGATAACCATCTCGTCTTGGTGCAAGACTATTTTAATAATCAGAGTGGCATGTATATACACGGTATGAAAATACACTACTTAAATTTAATGTTCTATCGTTGTGAAGGGGATGTAGCTCAGTGGTAGAGCGTTCGCTTTGCATGTGAAAGGCCCCGGGTTCGATCCCCGGCATCTCCACTCCTAATTTTTTGTCAATGTCATTAAGTCCACATAAACTATGTCTTTCGTGCACGATCAAGTGAAAATGCACAGTAAAATATAAGTGAGCATCTCCGACCTCTCTTAGGACACCTACATGAACACTTTGTCCTGCGGTAAAAGGCGGAATTGAAAAGGAAATATTGATGAAAATCCAGGGACGGGGATGTAGCTCAGTGGTAGAGCGTTCGCTTCGCATGTGAAAGGCCCCGGGTTCGATCCCCGGCATCTCCATATTTTTTGGCCGCAGACAAAATCGGCATCGAGAAATCAATTAAAGTAATCTCGCCTACACTATGCTGCTTTGCCTTGAAAATCATAGAAAGCGCAACGGAATATAAGTGCTGTTTGAACAGCGAACTCGGCACAGATGACTTAAAATTTCAAAAATCACTCTTTAGAGGCATGTCTCAAATGCACGCTCAAACATTTCAGGCAAAGCCGAATTAATACCACACTCCCTTTCCCCGACAGGTTTTACTTGTGTCACAATTTTAATATATGGATTATAACTTTAAAATCGTGTGTCAGATTAACAAATCGAATGTTTATGTTAATGATTCCAGCCTGAAACAATGCGTTATATAGCGTCGACAGTAGCGACTATTCGGGGTGATTTCGCCGCCTTTTGCGGTCTTGAGCTATTGGCATTCTATAGTCTGTCTAACGCCAGTCGATATTCCCAATGACGTTGTAACGTACAAAAAAGGCATGATTGCTGTTAGTGTTGCTCTTTATATGTGTTAAGTTACCCCACTATGAGTAAGTCCCAGGTAGTCTAGTGGTTAGGATTCCGCGCTCTCACCGCGGCGGCCGGGGTTCGATTCCCCGTCTGGGAAGATATTTTTGCGCCTTTTCTCCGGATCGATATTGATATTAATAACGGTATATGCTTCAAACAACTGTTATGTGTACGTGGTCAATGAAAGAAACGGTGTATGTTTGTCCTATATACTATATGATTTCCTTTTACAACCAATACTTTATATTTTATGTCTTCCTTCGGCTCAATATATAACGAGGCGGACTGATTGATGGTTCAGTACATGAAAATGAACTACAAATGTACTTGCTCAACAAATTTCAATCCCAGTACAACTGTTAGAGACATAAAGATAACCATCTCGTCTTGGTGCAAGACTATTTTAATAATCAGAGTGGCATGTATATACACGGTATGAAAATACACTACTTAAATTTAATGTTCTATCGTTGTGAAGGGGATGTAGCTCAGTGGTAGAGCGTTCGCTTTGCATGTGAAAGGCCCCGGGTTCGATCCCCGGCATCTCCACTCCTAATTTTTTGTCAATGTCATTAAGTCCACATAAACTATGTCTTTCGTGCACGATCAAGTGAAAATGCACAGTAAAATATAAGTGAGCATCTCCGACCTCTCTTAGGACACCTACATGAACACTTTGTCCTGCGGTAAAAGGCGGAATTGAAAAGGAAATATTGATGAAAATCCAGGGACGGGGATGTAGCTCAGTGGTAGAGCGTTCGCTTCGCATGTGAAAGGCCCCGGGTTCGATCCCCGGCATCTCCATATTTTTTGGCCGCAGACAAAATCGGCATCGAGAAATCAATTAAAGTAATCTCGCCTACACAATGCTGCTTTGCCTTGAAAATCATAGAAAGCGCAACGGAATATAAGTGCTGTTTGAACAGCGAACTCGGCACAGATGACTTAAAATTTCAAAAATCACTCTTTAGAGGCATGTCTCAAATGCACGCTCAAACATTTCAGGCAAAGCCGAATTAATACCACACTCCCTTTCCCCGACAGGTTTTACTTGTGTCACAATTTTAATATATGGATTATAACTTTAAAATCGTGTGTCAGATTAACAAATCGAATGTTTATGTTAATGATTCCAGCCTGAAACAATGCGTTATATAGCGTCGACAGTAGCGACTATTCGGGGTGATTTCGCCGCCTTTTGCGGTCTTGAGCTATTGGCATTCTATAGTCTGTCTAACGCCAGTCGATATTCCCAATGACGTTGTAACGTACAAAAAAGGCATGATTGCTGTTAGTGTTGCTCTTTATATGTGTTAAGTTACCCCACTATGAGTAAGTCCCAGGTAGTCTAGTGGTTAGGATTCCGCGCTCTCACCGCGGCGGCCGGGGTTCGATTCCCCGTCTGGGAAGATATTTTTGCGCCTTTTCTCCGGATCGATATTGATATTAATAACGGTATATGCTTCAAACAACTGTTATGTGTACGTGGTCAATGAAAGAAACGGTGTATGTTTGTCCTATATACTATATGATTTCCTTTTACAACCAATACTTTATATTTTATGTCTTCCTTCGGCTCAATATATAACGAGGCGGACTGATTGATGGTTCAGTACATGAAAATGAACTACAAATGTACTTGCTCAACAAATTTCAATCCCAGTACAACTGTTAGAGACATAAAGATAACCATCTCGTCTTGGTGCAAGACTATTTTAATAATCAGAGTGGCATGTATATACACGGTATGAAAATACACTACTTAAATTTAATGTTCTATCGTTGTGAAGGGGATGTAGCTCAGTGGTAGAGCGTTCGCTTTGCATGTGAAAGGCCCCGGGTTCGATCCCCGGCATCTCCACTCCTAATTTTTTGTCAATGTCATTAAGTCCACATAAACTATGTCTTTCGTGCACGATCAAGTGAAAATGCACAGTAAAATATAAGTGAGCATCTCCGACCTCTCTTAGGACACCTACATGAACACTTTGTCCTGCGGTAAAAGGCGGAATTAAAAAGGAAATATTGCTGAAAATCCAGGGACGGGGATGTAGCTCAGTGGTAGAGCGTTCGCTTCGCATGTGAAAGGCCCCGGGTTCGATCCCCGGCATCTCCATATTTTTTGGCCGCAGACAAAATCGGCATCGAGAAATCAATTAAAGTAATCTCGCCTACACAATGCTGCTTTGCCTTGAAAATCATAGAAAGCGCAACGGAATATAAGTGCTGTTTGAACAGCGAACTCGGCACAGATGACTTAAAATTTCAAAAATCACTCTTTAGAGGCATGTCTCAAATGCACGCTCAAACATTTCAGGCAAAGCCGAATTAATACCACACTCCCTTTCCCCGACAGGTTTTACTTGTGTCACAATTTTAATATATGGATTATAACTTTAAAATCGTGTGTCAGATTAACAAATCGAATGTTTATGTTAATGATTCCAGCCTGAAACAATGCGTTATATAGCGTCGACAGTAGCGACTATTCGGGGTGATTTCGCCGCCTTTTGCGGTCTTGAGCTATTGGCATTCTATAGTCTGTCTAACGCCAGTCGATATTCCCAATGACGTTGTAACGTACAAAAAAGGCATGATTGCTGTTAGTGTTGCTCTTTATATGTGTTAAGTTACCCCACTATGAGTAAGTCCCAGGTAGTCTAGTGGTTAGGATTCCGCGCTCTCACCGCGGCGGCCGGGGTTCGATTCCCCGTCTGGGAAGATATTTTTGCGCCTTTTCTCCGGATCGATATTGATATTAATAACGGTATATGCTTCAAACAACTGTTATGTGTACGTGGTCAATGAAAGAAACGGTGTATGTTTGTCCTATATACTATATGATTTCCTTTTACAACCAATACTTTATATTTTATGTCTTCCTTCGGCTCAATATATAACGAGGCGGACTGATTGATGGTTCAGTACATGAAAATGAACTACAAATGTACTTGCTCAACAAATTTCAATCCCAGTACAACTGTTAGAGACATAAAGATAACCATCTCGTCTTGGTGCAAGACTATTTTAATAATCAGAGTGGCATGTATATACACGGTATGAAAATACACTACTTAAATTTAATGTTCTATCGTTGTGAAGGGGATGTAGCTCAGTGGTAGAGCGTTCGCTTTGCATGTGAAAGGCCCCGGGTTCGATCCCCGGCATCTCCACTCCTAATTTTTTGTCAATGTCATTAAGTCCACATAAACTATGTCTTTCGTGCACGATCAAGTGAAAATGCACAGTAAAATATAAGTGAGCATCTCCGACCTCTCTTAGGACACCTACATGAACACTTTGTCCTGCGGTAAAAGGCGGAATTGAAAAGGAAATATTGATGAAAATCCAGGGACGGGGATGTAGCTCAGTGGTAGAGCGTTCGCTTCGCATGTGAAAGGCCCCGGGTTCGATCCCCGGCATCTCCATATTTTTTGGCCGCAGACAAAATCGGCATCGAGAAATCAATTAAAGTAATCTCGCCTACACAATGCTGCTTTGCCTTGAAAATCATAGAAAGCGCAGCGGAATATAAGTGCTGTTTGAACAGCGAACTCGGCACAGATGACTTAAAATTTCAAAAATCACTCTTTAGAGGCATGTCTCAAATGCACGCTCAAACATTTCAGGCAAAGCCGAATTAATACCACACTCCCTTTCCCCGACAGGTTTTACTTGTGTCACAATTTTAATATATGGATTATAACTTTAAAATCGTGTGTCAGATTAACAAATCGAATGTTTATGTTAATGATTCCAGCCTGAAACAATGCGTTATATAGCGTCGACAGTAGCGACTATTCGGGGTGATTTCGCCGCCTTTTGCGGTCTTGAGCTATTGGCATTCTATAGTCTGTCTAACGCCAGTCGATATTCCCAATGACGTTGTAACGTACAAAAAAGGCATGATTGCTGTTAGTGTTGCTCTTTATATGTGTTAAGTTACCCCACTATGAGTAAGTCCCAGGTAGTCTAGTGGTTAGGATTCCGCGCTCTCACCGCGGCGGCCGGGGTTCGATTCCCCGTCTGGGAAGATATTTTTGCGCCTTTTCTCCGGATCGATATTGATATTAATAACGGTATATGCTTCAAACAACTGTTATGTGTACGTGGTCAATGAAAGAAACGGTGTATGTTTGTCCTATATACTATATGATTTCCTTTTACAACCAATACTTTATATTTTATGTCTTCCTTCGGCTCAATATATAACGAGGCGGACTGATTGATGGTTCAGTACATGAAAATGAACTACAAATGTACTTGCTCAACAAATTTCAATCCCAGTACAACTGTTAGAGACATAAAGATAACCATCTCGTCTTGGTGCAAGACTATTTTAATAATCAGAGTGGCATGTATATACACGGTATGAAAATACACTACTTAAATTTAATGTTCTATCGTTGTGAAGGGGATGTAGCTCAGTGGTAGAGCGTTCGCTTTGCATGTGAAAGGCCCCGGGTTCGATCCCCGGCATCTCCACTCCTAATTTTTTGTCAATGTCATTAAGTCCACATAAACTATGTCTTTCGTGCACGATCAAGTGAAAATGCACAGTAAAATATAAGTGAGCATCTCCGACCTCTCTTAGGACACCTACATGAACACTTTGTCCTGCGGTAAAAGGCGGAATTGAAAAGGAAATATTGATGAAAATCCAGGGACGGGGATGTAGCTCAGTGGTAGAGCGTTCGCTTCGCATGTGAAAGGCCCCGGGTTCGATCCCCGGCATCTCCATATTTTTTGGCCGCAGACAAAATCGGCATCGAGAAATCAATTAAAGTAATCTCGCCTACACAATGCTGCTTTGCCTTGAAAATCATAGAAAGCGCAACGGAATATAAGTGCTGTTTGAACAGCGAACTCGGCACAGATGACTTAAAATTTCAAAAATCACTCTTTAGAGGCATGTCTCAAATGCACGCTCAAACATTTCAGGCAAAGCCGAATTAATACCACACTCCCTTTCCCCGACAGGTTTTACTTGTGTCACAATTTTAATATATGGATTATAACTTTAAAATCGTGTGTCAGATTAACAAATCGAATGTTTATGTTAATGATTCCAGCCTGAAACAATGCGTTATATAGCGTCGACAGTAGCGACTATTCGGGGTGATTTCGCCGCCTTTTGCGGTCTTGAGCTATTGGCATTCTATAGTCTGTCTAACGCCAGTCGATATTCCCAATGACGTTGTAACGTACAAAAAAGGCATGATTGCTGTTAGTGTTGCTCTTTATATGTGTTAAGTTACCCCACTATGAGTAAGTCCCAGGTAGTCTAGTGGTTAGGATTCCGCGCTCTCATGGAAAAAGTCGAGTGGACCTTTACATGACAGGACGTTGTTTATTTGTGCAGTGAAAATTTTCTTCTATAATAAGTTATTGCTCGGATTACCAAGCTGAATTATGGAATATTAACATTCTAACTTGTTTTAGAAGTAAGTTCTTTTCATTGATATCGGAAAACCGTCGTTTGAAACTGTTATAAATGTTGTAAATATTGTTGGATTGAAAGAGGCTACCCGAGGGTGAATTATAATACTGTTTTTAATTATATGTACAATGGAGAGACTTCCATCTTTATTGATGAGAACTATAGAAAACGCATGCGAACAATTTCGTAATATAACGTTTACTGTGCATGGTGAAAATGACAGAGCCCGTGTATCTATAGTTTTTACCAATCAAGATAATACTAAGAGTAAAAGAAAATCGAATTCCACCATCAATCGTGATAAAAAACGGATGAAAGAATATAACAATGATGATCATGCAAATAATTCGAATATTGAGAATCATACAGATGTGATTTTTTCAGATCGTTTATCTGAAATTAGTCAAATACCGAGTGAAAAGGTATCGACAAATACCTTAGATATAATGGACTTTGACGATAACCCGTCTGTGGCCTCTGCTACTACAGGTAACATTGAAGTTATAGAGAGTCCAAATATAGAACTGTCAATCGATACGTGTAATGAATTGTCTTTGTCATCAACCTGTTTAACGGGTAAAAATGTAAACAATGTGAATATAAATAAACAAAGAATATCTGGTGATAGAATTAAAAAGAATAAGTGTACCGTAGAAGGAGAACATATAGTAACAAAATGTACAATTAATAAACCGACAGATAATGATATTGTATCCACTACGTCATCAGGTGTACAATCATGTGAAAAATCGAAAGAACATAATAGAATCGTACCAGAAAGTGGAATTTTAAGTAAAATTGTTTTGAAAACAAGCCGGAGTGGTTTGGACATTTTGATAGGAAAAACGGAAAGAGGACGTCTGATATTGTTGCGAATGGGCCGTGAAAGGTTGGAACTTCTCGTTCCAGGGGAACATGAGTACCTTAGGTTTAACAAAGTGGTAACCGAGGACTTTCAAGATGTACGAACAACACCATTAATGAATGATGCAGTGAATGACGGAATATTGAAGATAGAAAAAATTGTAAAAATTAAAAAACTGTAACTTTTTTATTGATATTTTGTAATTT